>NC_047084.1:336276553-336901553 GCF_902459505.1 Geotrypetes seraphini | reverse complement strand
AAAAATACAAGCAGGCTCTGTTCCAGCAAAAGCCTTCATTAGGAATCCAAGCAAGTTCATTTCTTTGCAAAAACCAAAGAAAAGAGCTAGATGTCAGAGCTAAGCTCCGTAATCAAATTTCTCATTATGCAGTCATCTCAGTGAAACAGAGAACCACCCAAAGGGTATGTTGGCACACTTTTTATTCATCATTGGCAGTGAAAAGCATGCCAAGACATCCTTTGAGTGCTTCTATATTTCACTGAGATGACTGTATGGAATAGGCCTTTCATGAAACAGGCCATTAAGAGATGTACAGAAAGCAGTTTGCTGTCCAGGCAGGAGTGAAATGCACTGGTAGCACCGAGATGAACTCTAACCAAATTGTTATTTAGACTAGAGAGGTAGAGAAGATAGTCAAGGATGGATGGAAGTAGACATGAGACGGGCACCAGAGAATACGATTATAGTGCACAACAGAAAGAGAAGTATGTCCACTCGAAGCAATAACAGCGTTAAGTGGAAGGTTTCCTAGATGCTTCAATGACAGCAGATACTGTAGCTGAAAGGCAGAAAGTGTTAATCTGTTCTGTGAAAGAAACTATGCTGTTAGTGCAAATGAGTGTGGGCCGAGATGAAGTTGGGACCCTTTGTCCTGAGTTAGTAATGTGGAAACGGTTGCAGTTTTCATGATTTCCTGACTGAGAGCTCTAAGAGGAGTGGAAACCAAACCCGGCATGCGACCGAGGTATTCTGTTAACATGATTTTTCTATGTAGCATTCTGTAGAAATTTGGCTTGTTCAGTTTTCTCGATAGCAGAGGGGATATTTGTGAGGGGGGAGGGGAGGAAGGGGTTTTGTTGATCCTTATGTATTATTTATAATTTATAAAATAACAGTTGTACAAAATATTGTTTTTTTATACGTTAATAAAATGATTTAAACATAAAATCATAATTGTTTCAGGCTTGTACAGATGGGATCAGACCGAGTTCACAGGGATGTCCTTGTGTCATCTTCTACCATGAATTAACCCCTGCCCTACAAGTCAGTTAGTAAATACTTAATTATTCCACATAGCCTTGCTTCTATAGCCACATGGAAATTTCAGCATTAGAAACAATCCTCTTATATCCCACCTCTCATAATCCCCCCCCCAACACTTCCCACCCAAGTGCAAATTCAACTTTGTCCTTGTGGCTGGACCAATATGGAGTGCTTAGAACCTATCAAATCTCAAGGTATTCAGTACAGTACTCCTAGCCCATGAGAAAAGTTTCTTCTTTTATGGGAATGTTTAGCTTGTTTCATTTGTACAAAATATTTAAAGTATTTTTGTCAATTTTTTACTTCTCAAGTATATAAATTTCAGATAAAAAATCACTATCCTGTGAACTGTCCTTACTGGTTATTATATATTTCTCTACAGTCGGGTGGGGTTCAGGTTTCTCTCTGATTTTGTCTGAGTTTTTTACTGAACTTTCCCCCCCGATGTATAAGAGGAGCTATGATTAATGACCTGTTGCCTTGTTGGCTAAAAGTACCTGACTTGAAATTGTTTGTTCAGTTCACAGGATAGTGATTTTTTTGTCTGAAATTTATATAGCTTGTTTCATTTCCATCAATAATACCGAGTGTAACTTGCTTCTCCAATACCTAAAATAATAATAATAATGGGGGTTTTTTATATCCCGTCATACCTGTTCAGTTCAAGGCAATGTAGGTTCTTTTTTTTTAATCTTTATTCATTTTCAAACTTACAATAAGTGTGACAGTAAGTTAAAACATTTTAACATTAAATATATCACTTAATATTCAGCAATAATACAAATCATATAACCTTAACTCCCTCCCTTCCCACCCTTTCATAACAAATATTTTTATATGATATAGTAAACATTATCCCCCCCCCACCCTGAATATTGAACTTATAAATTTAAGGGAAAAAATGGCATCTAATCATTACAATATTTTGTTAACGGCTCCCACACATCTTGAAATTTCCTTATATATCCCTGCTGTGTAGCTATTACTCTTTCCATTTTATATATATGACACAATGAGTTCCACCAAAATTTATAATTCAGTCTACTCCAGTTCTTCCAGTTACAAGTAATTTGTTGTATGGCAACCCCTGTCATTATAAGTAAAAGCTTATTATTATTTGAAGATATCTGACTCTTTGCTCTCATTGACATGCCAAATAATATAGTATCATAGGTCAATGCCACCGGGTTTTCTAATAAACAATTAATGTGGCCCAAAATTGATTTCCAAAAAGCCATAATAAATGAACAGTAGAACAATAAATGGTCTAAAGTCCATGCTTCAAGATGACAATGCCAACATCTATTAGACTTAGAGCTATCCAACTTCTGTAACCAAACAGGGTGTAGGTGTAGGTTCTAATCACTGATTAAGCCTACGGTTTTTTCCCTGTTATGGAGATCTTATTAAAAATCTTCTATTCGCCATACCATGAATGGCTGGGCCAGTACCTATACACATATATAAGGAAAAAATTTTCATACTCACTATCATAAAGACAAAGCTGATAGTCAGGAGAAGGTTGGCTACAGCCACAACACTCTGTCCTGCTGCTATAGCCAGTGACAAAGCAGTGGCAGTGTATGAGACCAGCATCAGAGTTACCATCATGGTGAAGAAGGCATCCACTGTTGGTTTGAAACCTGAGAGAGAGAAAGAAAAACAAACATGAAAACAATGCCTCCATTTTTATTTTTTTTGCTAGCAAGACCACATTAGCCCACTAACGTTTGACTGTCAATTTATTCTCCCACATAAAGCACACGGTAAAAAGGTTGTATAATAAAGCAAACTTAATACATGCTAAATAAATGCCAACTCAAAATTTTGTGAAAATTGCTTTTTATTCCCTTACAAGTAAATCCAACATTTTTGGCACTTGAACATTCTGTGCAGATTTCAGCAGCAACCTCTATCTAGACTGCCACAGCTTCAGTATCAGGAGACATTTCTTTTCTATCTGCTGCCTGTTTTGTTTTAATAAAAATTCATATACACTCAGAATTGTATAATTTGACCAAGAGACGAAGCTCCTATAGCCAAACCCACCTTTATAGAGATCTTTTTTCTTCTTCCCTCACTTTCTTTTTCTGCCTCCATTGACTATTTATGTGCCACCTGTCCTTTCTACACACAGCACGTGTCATTATTGACATCATCACATTACTTCCCTCATTTTCACTTTTTAAGGTGCCAAACGCTTAGCACAATTCCATTGCTTTTTCAAGCGGACTCATTGGATTATTTGGCAATTTGTTTCAGGCACTTTTCTTTTTTTCTTTTTTTTAATTTCTTTATTCATTTTAAAGCCATAAGTAAGTGCAAAATATAATGCAATCATATAACTCTATAAATACATATAACTTAAATACACTTTTCCTTTCACTTTCTACACTCTTGTGCCGACTGTCCCCCCTTTAAAAAAAAAAAATCTTACATATACTTTATAATTATTACTTTTTCAGTGTGCTTTACAAACCTCAGTGTCAGGTATTTTTAAGTTTGTTACACTCCTAGTGTTCATGTTCTTTCGCTGTCAGCTTCCCTCTGGTCACTTTTTTTTTAAGACTCCTAGTCTCTTGTATTCCCACTATTCCTTCTGTGCTTTTAACTGACAGTGTATTCAATCTGTTTGATAGTAGGCCAGTAGTATAATGGGTACACCTCATGTCAAAATGATTGACAGCTGTCAGAGATAAGGATCGACCAATCAGCGTTCACTTCCGGGTTAAGCCCCGCCCATGCCCCAACCCCCATAGGAATGAATGGTGGTAGCCCCACCCATGGCCCTGCCCCCACCCATGGCCCCACCCCACTCTTCACCTAAGCCCCACCCCTCCCATAGGAATGAATGGTGGTAGCCCCGCCCATGACCCCGCCCCACCCATGGACCTGCCCCTCCCATTGCCCCACCCCCTCATGTCCCACCCCGGAAATGCACTTTTTGATGACATCACCGGAAATGGGAGTGCCTGCCCCTACCGGAAATGCGCTTTTCTGATGACATAGGTGGAAATTGGGTAAATGAAGCGACGGAAATGCGCTTTTCTGACCAAGTTTGAAGGTGTCACATCTACAGGCCTCGCCTGTATCGTTCTGTGAAAACTATAATTATAGCTGTGCACTATAGCCTGTAGGACGTCTTGATAAGTAAAGGTATTATGGGCTGTAAAATATCTCCACATTTTGGATTTTAAAGTCCTGTTAAATCTTTCCACTACAGCTGCTTTAACATCATTATGGGTCACAAAATGGCTAACACCTTTTTGTTTTAATAAATTCTTCAGAGACTTATTTAAAAATTATTTACCCTTGTCTGTTTGAAGTTTTTCAGGTGTACGCCCTAAATTAAATATTGTTTCAAAGGCTTTGGTGACTTCATGACCGGTTTTTGTTTTTAAAGAAACGACCCATGCATATTTTGACAGGATATCTATTACCGTTAAGATGTATTTTAACCGTTGTTATAATGGGCAAAGGCTGACATGTCGACTAAGTCACTTTGCCACTGTCTGTCAACTTCCGACACAATTGTTTTATTTCTTTTAAAATGGATTCTAGCCGGTCTGTGTAAATTGTTTGCGTTTTGACCGGTGATCCAATCCACCACATCTTTTCTCCGGACTGTTATATCACTCTTTTTAGCCGCTTGAAGTAGAGGGGTAATGCCTCCATAGCTTCCTGCCGCGTATGGATCATAATAAATTTGCTTCAATAAAGAATCTTTCATAGCTCTGCCTTTTTAACAGAGCCCTGTTAGGTGACAGCTGCTTTTGTTTTTTTTTTAGATTGTTAAGGCAACAGTAGGGGGCCGGGACAAGTTCAGACATGTTTTAACACACCTCCACCTCTCTCCCCCTTGGCTTTATCAGGGGAGGGGTGCTGCAAGGGGCTTATCAGCTGTTACCATGACAATAGGGGAGCTGGCCCATTAACCATTAGCTCAGAATTCCTACTGAAAAGTGTGTTAAAAGCAAATGCAACCTTTTCTCGTTTGTTTCTGCCCCTGCTCTGTTTTTAAAAGCAGGAAAGATTTTGTGAATGCCTTTTGTTTTGTGATCTGCTCTATCCGTGAGCTCTTAAACCCTGTCTTTTAACTAAAAACTGTTAAAATAAAGATGCTTCTTTTCTGGCCACATCATTTCCGGGTGGGGGTTTTGACTAAGTCTGTTTCCCCTATTTCCGCCTACGTGGTCAGAAAAGCGCATTTCCGCCGCGTCATTTACCCTATTTCCGCCTACGTGGTCAGAAAAGCGCATTTCCGTCGCTTCATTTACCCAATTTCCGCCTATGTCATCAGAAAAGCGCATTTCCGGTAGGGGCAGGCACTCCCATTTCCGGTGATGTCATCAGAAAGCGTATTTCCGGTGGTCAAATATGCCCCCATTTCCGGTGATGTCATCAAAAAGTGCATTTCCGGGGCGGGACATGAGGGGGCGGGGCAATGGGAGGGGCGGGGCTTGAGGGACGGGTCCATGGGTGGGGGGCGGGGTCATGGGCAGGGCTACCACCATTCATTCCTATGGGAGGGGCAGGGCTTAGGTGAAGAGTAGGGTGGGGCCATAGGTGGGGCAGGGCCATGGGCGGGGCTACCACCATTCATTCCTATGGGAGGGGCAGGGCATGGGCGGAGACTAAGGCGGGACAATGGGCGGGGCTTAACCCGGAAGTGACCGCTGATTGGTCGATCCTTATCTCTGACAGCTGTCAATCATTATACTACTTAGGCCTTTGCAGTGCCTTTCTTTTTAAATCTTTCTCCCCCTTTCTTTATGTTTTGCTCATTACTCCACATACACACCTGTTCAGACTATCTATTTTCTGTTCTATCATTACAATCCAACTTTTTGATATTGTTCTCCTCTATGGGCTCCAATTGCATGTTTTTTGCTACCTCAGTAAATGCTTTTATGTTTTAAAACCTAGTTCTTATGCTTTAGATATGGCTTTGGATATTGTCTTTTATGAGCTCCAATTGCATGGTTTTGCTGTTTTCTGTTTAAAAATTTAGTTCTTATGGTTTATATATGGTTCTTATCTTGTTTAAAACTACACGGGTTCTTATTTTTGTGTTTATTGAGTATATTATTTCTCACATATTGTGTTTAAATATGCATGTCATTTTATTGATGTTTTCCATTTTGAATGTTTATCTTTTTACATGTTTAATACTGTATGTCATCCAATTGATGCTTTTTATATTTATATTTATGGGGGGCTTTTTATATGTTTAGTTTTATGTTCCTGAGGAAGGTGTTTCTTGAACGATGAAACCAGGATCCTTGTTGGGACTATATATTCAAATAAAAACTGATTGCCTTGGCTGTTTGAATGCCTCCCTTGCCTCTTTTGCTGTATACAGAAAGAACTAGCCACAGCATTGTGTTGGTGCGAAAGAGTAATTAACCCCCCCTTTTATGAAGCCACATTAGGCTTTTTTCTCACCAGCCTTGGTGGTAAACGCTCCGATGCTCATAGATTTCCTACGAGCGTTGGAGCTTAGACCACTGCAGCCGGCAATAAAAAAACCTAGCACGGCTTCGTAAAAGGGGGATAAATTTCTCCAGTATCTGATGCTTTGTTATTATTGTATATTAAATATAGTGCTATTCTCCCTGCTCCTTCCCACCATCTTCCTCTCATTTCTGTTAAATTCCACATTAGCTGGTTAACATGGAAATGAATGTACATTAGCTGTGCTTAAATGCATATTAATTCCCACATTAAACAGCAAAAGTAGCTTAGTTATAATTCCCCGAGTCCAGCAACATTTTTTTTTCTCCCAATGATTAGTTTTTTGAAAATAAAAATTAGCCACTAAAATAGCAAAAATGGAAATCCATATACAGGATAATAGAACTGTCCCTGTGGACATCCAGATTCAGGTACGATGTTGCATTTTTGTTTTTAAGAAAAAGCTAGCAGAGGCACAGCAGACAGGCAAGCAAACTGGAGCCATTCTAAAACCACAGGATCTACAGCAATGTATCGGAAACTGCGTGCCTCAGCACACCTGCTAGCGAGGAGAGGCGCCGGTGCCGGCTACTGCTTACAAGATGTGCCTCTTGTGGCAAGAGGTACATCCTGTAGTCAGTCAGCCTGAGCCTCTCCTCCTCGCCAGCACCTCTGCTCAGGGCAGGATTAATTCGTCGAGGGCCCCTAGGCACACAAGTACACTGGGTCCCCTGCCCCACCCCACCCCACCATGCGCCTAGGCGGAAACAGGAAGCTGCGTCAGAGGGAAGCTTTGGGCAAGCAGCATCACTTGCACAATTACAGTTCCCGTTGCCTTTCTTACCAGCGTTGCTTGCTTGTCTTACTTTCCGTCAATGGAGGGGCCGCGTTGCCAATCGGGGGGGGGGCATGTTGCCAATCGATGCTGGAGGGGCAACCCATTGCTGTTTGGAAAAAACAACGTTGATGCCCTCCTTCATCGGGCCCCCCTGACCATTTCGGGCCCTAGGCACGTGCCTACTTGGCTTATTGGTTAATCCTGCCCTGCCTCTGTTCCTTCTCCTCACCTCTCCTTTCACAGCAACCCCACCTCCCACCGGTGGTAATAGGAGGCTCATGGCTATGGCTAGACCTCCATGCTTACGCAGACGTCGCTGTGATGATATCGCATGTGCATGTCATCGCCTCAACATCTGTGCATTTCTGGGTGCCCTCCTGCCACTGCCCCAAGATTACTGTACCGCAGCTTAAAAAGTTTGTGACACACTGGTCTACAGAGTGGAATCAGTATTTAACAGAGTGTTTTATCTTGCTTAAACCAAAATAAAAACAGAACGCCCACATAAAAGAGTGAGACTGAATCAAGAAGAGACTTGGCGAGTAGGAGCAGTTCAAGTGCATGTTTTCTTTCTTCATTTTGTTCATATAATCCAGGTGCATCCTACAAAGTACTTACCAATCATGAAATAAATGACAGAGGTAAAAATGATGCTAGGCAAAGTTCTCATTGGCAGCATATCAGCCATTAATTTGGAGAAGAAATAGGCAGACAATCTGTAGTATCCACTGATGTACTCATGACTGAAAGAAAGAAATAATCACAGCTTTGTACGAAGGATGGCTTAAATGTACATTTAAATTAGCATTACATTACATTAGTGATTTTTGTTCCGCCATTACCTTGCGGTTCAAGGCGGATTACAGAACAGGATTTCTGGACATGTCCAGAGGTGTTACAGAGTAGAGTGGGTTGCGTCAAGAGGATTAAAATGTTTCATACAGTGTTAGTTAGTCTTAATGGATTTCTTGAATAGCAGGGTTTTTATTTATTTCTGAAAGTTTTGTAGTCTGGGGTCGCGATTAGTAGATTGGAGAGTTGGTGGTCTAGTTATGCTGCCTGTGTGGCTAGAAGGCCATCGTACAGTTTTTTCCATTTGATGTCTCTGATTGGAGGGTATGTGAATGGTGTCTGGGTTCTCCTGTGTCTGGTTGTGGTAGTTTGGATTAGGCGGTTGTTCAAGTAGGCTGGGCTGTCACCATTTATGGATTTAAATAATAGACAGTAGAATTTAAATAGTATTCTTGCTTGAATTGGGAGCTGGTGTGAGTCAAGGTATGCCTTGGTGATGTGGTCGTGTTTTCTTAGTGAATAGATTAGTCTCAGGGCTGTGTTTTGTACTGTTTTATCATTATTGCAGGGCAGGAGAGATATAGGATGTTGCTGTAGTCGAGGAGACCTAGGACTAGGGACTGGACCATGAGCTGGAATTGTTTTCTGTTGAAGAATTTTTGAACTTGCCTTAGGTTTCTCATGACTGCAAATGATTTCTGTATTGTTTTGTTGATTTGTTGGTGCATGGTACAGCATCTGTCTATCATCATTCCCAGAAGTTTTAGAGTGGGTTGAATGGGGTATGTAATTGAGTTTATTTCTAGGTTTGTTATGGTTGGGGGGGTCTATTTTTTTTGAGAAGTATGAATTTTGTTTTGTCTGGGTTCAGTTTTAGTTTGTGGTCTTTCATCCATGTTGCCACTGTTTCTACAGTACTGTGTAGTGTGTCTGTCATGGTGGGCATTTGCTGATCAAAAGGAAGGAGAATGGTGATGGCGTCTGCACAGCTATAGGAGGTTAAGCCTATTTTGTCTAGGTAGGTGCCGAGGGATGCAATGTAGAGACTGAAGAGTGTTGCGGATAATGGCGATCCTTGGGGTACGCCACAGGGGTTGGACCATGATTCTGATTTTTCATTGTTTGTCTTTACTCTGTAGGTCCTGGATTGTAGGAATCCTTGAAACCATGTGTGTACTTTGCCTGTGATTCCTATTGTATCTAGTATTTGTAGCAGGATGTCATGGTCTACCAGGTCAAATGCTGCAGTGAGATCTAGTTGAATAATCAGCATTTTTTTTGCCTGTGCTGAGGTGTTGTCTAGCTGTGTCCAAAAGGGAGCCTAGTAGTGTCTCAGTGCTGAAGTTGGTTCTGAATCCAGACTGTGTAGGGTGGAGCAAATTGTGGGTTTCTAGGTAGTTGGTGAGGAGTTTAGCTATGAGGCCTTCCATTAGCTTGACATATAGTGGAATTGAGGCTATGGGTCTGTAGTTGGACCTGGTGATCCTCGCAGAACAAGGTGCAGCAGGAGCACCATATCTGGGTCTGAATATTAAGCAGGCTCTGGGCAGTTGGTGGATGTGGCACCCCTAGCCACTGTGAGGGAAGAAAGAACAGTATGCACAGCTCTCTAACACCATTTACTGGCCAAAAAAAAAATAGCAATCTAAGATAGCGTACTGCTAGGCTTTCTCGAGAACCAGGGTGGTGAAGTCAGAACAACAAAGAAAAATGGGGAGACCCAATGATCCACAGTGAAAACAATCCACCGATGAAAACAAAAACAAAAACTGTGGATACAGATGTTCTGGAGATAATTTATTAAACACTGACATATAAAACCATGAAAATTCAATTTAAAAAGTACAATGATAAAAAATACTGTGATAAAAATCCAACCGGACCCTACACAGTCCGTGCTTTGGCGAATACGCCTTCCTCAGGGGACCAATGGTTTGCAACCTCACATAAAAAGAACTGGACTGAAAACAGTCTATTGTCTTTAAACATGTGAGCAAAGAACACAGCAGACAAACTGAAGTAGCAAAAAAATGATCCCAAACTGGTGCTAGTCAGTGAGGTGATATCACCTGTATTAGCCAAAATAGTTCTAAGTGCAGAAAACCAAATGCTGGTATGCTATGTAGCAGTGCTGAGGAACTGAGAAGTAGGAAAGACCTGACATGGTCCGCTTTTCAGTGTGTGGAAATGCCTTCATCAGGGGTCCATGGGTTGTTTTTTTTTTAATTCTTTATTTAAACACTGCGCCCAAGCAGGGTCCATTGTTGAAGAAAAATGTACCCGATACATAGCACGCTTTAGATGTGAAGGTACCACATAATACTTGCACGAACCAGAAATGCGGATAAAATGAAGCGATGCCAGAGCACTACAAGTAATAAATTTGCCGCTCAGCGTTGGTGCCTTTCGACAAACCTTTTACTTCGAACGGCAAATTTATTACTTGTAGTGCTCCGGCATCGCTTCATTTTATCTGTATTTCTGACTCGTGCAAGTATTATATGGTACCATCACATCTAAAGCAGAATATAGATTATTACTACTACTTCTACAGTGGAACCTTGGTTTATGAGCATAATTCATTCCAGAAGCATGCTCATAAACCAAATTGCTCGTATATCAAAGCGAGTTTCCCCATAGGAAATAAAGGAAATTTGCTTGATGCGTTCCACCTCCTCCTCTTCCTCCTCCTCGGCAGGCAGCAGATGGGGTAAGGAGCTTGTTTGGGAGAGCGGGCGGCCGGGCTGATGCCGCTTCCAGCACAGGGGTGTGATGCCGGTTCTCAGAGGGGGGCGTTCACAGGCGGGGGGTGCGATGCCGGTTAGAGCGGGGGGGTGGTGCTCGTTTATCAGGACATGCTCGTTTTGCGAGTTAAGGTTTGCAGGAGTATTTTGCTCATCTTGCAAAACACTCGCAAACCGCGTTACTTGCAAACCGAGGTTCCACTGTATTTATTATTTCTATAGCTCTACCAGATACATGCAGCTCTGAACATTAAACATGCAATAGACAGTCCCTGCTTGAAAAAGCATACGATCTAATTATGACAGACAAAAAGGGTGAATCTATGCTCAAGTAGGGAATTGCAAAGGGAATGATGAGGTAGATAGGGTAGGGGACTTTAGAGCAATGTTTCTCAACTCGGTCCTGGAGTACCCCTTACCAGTCAGGTTTTCAAGATATCCACAATGAATATGCATGAAAAGCATTTGCGTATAATTGAGGCAGTATATGCAAATCAAGTTTATGCAAATTCGATATGGATATCCTGAAACCCTGACTAGCAAGGGGGTACTCCAGGACCGAGTTGAGAAATACTGCTATAGAGGAAATGACAAACAAGTGCTTTACAAGTGCTTGGGGGTTAGGACTTAAAGCACAGCTTTTAAAAATGGAATTGATAGATAGCATTTAAAAACCTATACTGTTATACTTTTGTGCTTAACACAATTTACTCACATAAATATCTTTTTCTCCACAACAAAGAGCTCAACTGCTGAAATGCTGCTGAAGCACTGATTGGTAGTTATAAAAAACAAAGCACCGATTCTGTAAAATAGAAAATTCAAAAGGATTATTTCTGCTGGAAGGGATTATTTCAGAATTTCTTGCACAGTTTCATAACTCTTGCTATTTGCATACCCAAGCATTACCGGCTGCAAATACAAAACCTTCCTGGATAGAACTTTTATGTGCCAAGCTAACAAACAACAACACTGGTTAGACAGCTACATAAATGGAGCAAGACTGACATATAATGCCTTTAGAAAAGCCATAAAAACTAACAGAATTGTCACCTAAAAAAGTATCTACACCTAACACTACATATGTCCTCTCCTGCTATCAAGTCTGGGGGTGGGTCAGTAGAGTGGGCACACCTGATGGGCTATGGCCCTTATCTGCCGTCATCTATGTTTCTATATTTTGCTGCCTTTTTAAGACTCTGTTTGCTGTATTTTCTCTGCCTTTTTGAAAGACTCTATATGCTCTTTGTAAGATTCTATACGCTGTATCCCAGACTTCAACATATTGTAACTCGCTGACTATCCAGCTCTCTTCAGTGTGAACCGCCTAGAAGTCTCACGACTATAGCGGTATAGAAGAATAAAGTTATTATTATTATTATTATATGGAGCAAACCACATTTGCAAAGAAACATGGAATAATCAGAGCAAATATGTACAAAAAAAACATTACACCCAAGTGTTGGCACAGAAACATCTAAATGTTTATCTCTAACTTTTTAATTATGTTGTTTATTTTAGAAGCACTATTCGGGTTTTATACATGAAAAAACTAACATTTATATTGCATAAGGTGTCAGATCTCCATTTGAAATATATATTTTAGGCGCCCGATCAGCTAAGATCCTTTTTGGACCTCAAGGGGTTTATCAGAGATAGAGGGCTCCTTTTACGAAGGTGCACTAGCATTAGCGCGCTGAAAAACTACCACCTTCTCAAGAGGAGGCGGTAGTGGCTAGCAAGCAGGGCATTTTAGCGCATGCTATTCCACACGTTAAGGCCCTTCGTAAAAGGAGCCCAGAATGTCTGGTTCAAATAATTAGTAACCGGGGGGGGGGGGGGGGGGTTGACGAATTAAGCCTTTTCCTAAATAGTTTCCTGTAACTTATCTCTCTGTAATTTTGATTCCTCCTTTCCTTCTGTTTGTGTCTAAGAAAGAGCTATTTCCATAAGATTGTTATTACACTTCTCCCTCCGTATTCGCTGTGATAGGGGATTAACAGA
Organism: Geotrypetes seraphini; assembly: GCF_902459505.1. Lineage (NCBI taxonomy): Eukaryota > Metazoa > Chordata > Amphibia > Gymnophiona > Dermophiidae > Geotrypetes > Geotrypetes seraphini. The sequence goes on along the minus strand of NC_047084.1, from coordinate 336,888,695 downwards.
ACCACAAATACAGAAAAATCACAAATAACTTTTTCATATGTTATTCACTGTTTTCTATTAAAAACCATCATGAATATGGCAAAACCGCGAATAGCATGGTGGGAGACCTGGCCTGTTCCTGAAGGAGAGGCAAAACACGGTGAAGAAAGTGCTGGGAATCGGCGATTTGCTCTGTAAATGCTTGAAATCAGCAATTTCTCTATGGAAGCTGTCGTAATTTGGGGGGAAGAGTCGGCATGCTAAAAACTGTGAATAATCGAAACCGCAAATGCTGAAACCGCAAATTCGGAGGGAGAAGTGTACTTCTTAGTTTGTACTTAGATTCTGACACTCTCACTGAAGTGATGACCACCATAAAAGCCATCTTGATGGTAAGATCTATCATTGTCGGCTATTGTAAGGGCTCGTACGGGGCTTTGATAAGGGCTCATAACACAATGTTAAAGACTCCATGTAGGAAAAGGCTGTCTTACAGAAAGATGTAAATGTAATGTGCCTTTAAGAAATCTGGCAACATCAGGATGTGAGGCTAGAGCAGGGGTGGGCAACTCCTCAAGGGCCAGAATCCTCAAGGGCCAGAATCCAGTTGTGTTTTCAGGATTTCCCCAATGAATATGCATGAGATCTATTTGCATGCACTGCTTTCAATGCATATTCATTGGGAAAATCCTGAAACACAACTGGATTCCAGCCACTTGATGTCTAAAGCATGAAAGACTTGTGACCTGTACCCTGATGGACCCAATTGCCATGCCTTTCTGGAGTCCGTCCTGAAGAAACACCAGGACCGCTGAGAGCGGTGCTCTTAGAGCAGTGGTTCTCAACCCTGTCCTGGAAACCCCCCCAGCCAGTCAGGTTTTCAAGATATCCCTAATGAATATGCATGAGAGAGATTTGCATACCTGTCTCTTCCATTATATGCAAATCTCTCTCATGCATATTCATTAGGGATATCTTGAAAACCCGACTGACTAGGGGGTCCCCAGGACAGGGTTGAGAACCACTGTCGTAGAGGCTCCACCTTCTTCTCTTTGTACCAGTGTTGAAATGTCTTTCAAGCCTTTGTATAGGCTGCTACTGTCACTGGCATTGGTCTGCAGTCATTTGGATCTTTCTTGGGCATCATAAAGTATATAGAGTATCTGCCTAAGATCGATTCTCCTTCTGAAACCGACTATATTGCTTGAATATTCAGCAGCTTTTGTACCTTCAATTGGACTTTGGCCGCTTTCTCTGATCTTCCAGTCAGGAAATCTATAAAGAAGTCCCAAAACGGATGACAAAATTTGAGCTTGTAACCTTCTTGAATAATGTGCAAAACCCATTTATCCAAACATATCTGTTCCCAAGCCTCCGAGTACTTCAAAAGTCTACCTCCTATGTGGGGAAGCTCAGATACTGGCCTGATGACATTGTGACTTTTTGGTATTGGCCGATGACAAGTAGTATCCAGATGGCTGCATTCTCCTGGATCCTCCAGACCTCTGTCTGGACCCCTGAAAGGATCTCTGCAATGATGCACCTGCTGACTGGCGGGACCATCTGTACCCCTAAAAGGAACTCCTACTGGGTCCTCCCAGAGTATGTGGGCTGCTAACTAGCAATGCCTTAGGATGACAGTATGCCACACTTGCCATAAGGTCTTCTCCTCTTTACCAAAGAGCATTTGCCCCTAAAAAGGCAGCCTGCTCAAATTAGCTTTAAAGGCTGAATCTCCACAGCATTCTTCAGGCGGAGATAAAATAAGCCAAAATGTTGCTCATGACCCGAAACATATCATATAGAACATTTGCCACATAATCCAAGTATGCTGCAAGTATTACCTGAGGCAAAGCACCTTCCTCTGCACAGTGAGACTGGTGCAGCACCTTATGGCAAGCGCGTGCCACAAAGGACACTGAAGCCAATACCTTGAGACCCAGAGCTAAGGGCTCAAACTGTCTGAGGACCAGATCCACTCTCCGATCCTGTGCATCCTTCAAAATGTTTGCTTCATAAATTGAGCTACCAGTGAATCTACCTTGGGCATAATGAAGAGCTGCTGAAACTCAAAGAAACCGTGAGATAGAATTTAGACATGATCCAGGCATACTTCAACGGACCCTTCATAGAATTCCATTGCTCAGTGATCATCAAAGTGATCTCTGGATGCACTGGGCAAAATGTGGACTGAAACTTGGAACTGCTTATCAGGGAATGCTGCATGGCAGATGTCTGTGGGGGTTCTAATTCTAACTCTGATCACCTCCAGTAAATCTGTCAGCTTAAAAAGCCTACACATCATCGGGTCTTCTCCCTGGTCTAGGGCTACCATAGACTCTTGGCTGGCTGCACCCACCAGAGACCCAGAGTCCTCCAAACCGAAAGATTCAATATGTGACATCAGTGGCATAGAGCCGGACTCTAAATCCTCCCAGTCCTTCTCCGACTGGACCTCTAGGTCCAGCAAACACGGTCTCTGCAGGGGAACCAAACTCTGAGGATTGAAATCCCCCCTGCACCTGCCCTGGTAGCATTCCAGCTTGTGCAAAAGATCTTTTATGTTTCAGATAGGCTTCAAACAGCATATTCACAAAAAAAATCAGAATCAAAACCCTGCACTGGATCTCCTGAAGGTATCTGCAGGTCCATATCTTGGTCCCTCATAAATTCTGATGCATCTGCACATTTGCATTTCACCAGTGATGATGTGTCAGCTTTCGAAGGCTCTAGAAGGGGGAGACCCGAGGGGCGGCTAAGCTCCTGCCTGCACCATCACATGCCCCACAGTACTTGGTGCATGGAGGCTCCTCAGCTGCTCATCCAGATCAAATACTGAATGATACTGCAGTAAAACAGGCTGAGAAGTCCATCTTAATCAATTTTCAGTAAAATCGAGATGTTTTGAGGCAGTTAGAAGATTTTAAAAAGAAAATTCAAAATGGTCACCATAGCATCAATTTTCACAACAAAAATGGCCCATTGGAGCAAAAACAAAAGCTCAAAAATCCGTGAAGAACTTTTGGAGATGGGAGACCCTCAAGAAAGTCCCCACAATAGAAGAAATCCCCAGAATCATACTTCCCCTCTCCCCCTGATTTTCTCCATAGACATGAATAGACTTTACTCAGAATACTGGGAATGTACCTGCCTGCATCAGCTCACACACATAGCAGCTTGATATGGAGAAGTTTTCATTGCCTCAGACAAACTTGCAGTGTCTCAGAGGCTTGTCTCTTTGGGCTGCCTTTTAAGTCAGATTCATAGAACCTGAAACCCTCAACTCCACTAGCTCCACACTCATCTTCCAGGGTGAAGGGACACAGCAGTTACCCGCAAATCCCTCGGGACAGATACGGAGGCCAGTCAGCCTGCACTCGAATGTCTGAGAATCAGGGGTGAGCATCGCTTCCAGGAGACCAGACTCCAAGCTATGTATGATATTAGTGCCAGCCAGCTAGGTAGGTTTCCTAGACAATGGGTTGCGCCCCGCCCCCTGGCTGCAGATCTCTAACCTCTCCCAAGCAGAACTACCCCAGAAGGAAGGGGAAGGGAGGGAGATGGCCTGATGAGGGAAAGAAATGACTAGACCGCAGGGCCAAGGACAGCTGTCCTGTCTGCCCTCCCCTAATGCTGGCCCTGGGTCACCCCTTCGCGTTTCCAGCAGGCAGGGCTACTCCTTGACTGGGCGGCATAAGATTCCGGTCAGAGTATGGTAGACCCGCCCCGGAAAGCACGAAGGAGCCAACACAGACCAGGAGAGTCGCAGGTTTGTTGAGTTTTTTTGCTACTGGTGATCAGGAGGGAGGAAGAGGGGGGAGGCTGTTGGACCGCATGTTTGCAAGAAGGGCTGCTGACAGGGAGGAGTGGAAAGGGAGGCAACTCGCTGTTGATACTTTACAGTGGGGACAAGGCCATTCACTGCTCCACGGGGCAATGAATGACCTTATTCCTGTACCCGTGGCAACCAGACTTCCCCCCCCCCCCCGTTCCTGCGGGTTATCCACGGCTAGCAGTCACCGTGTCATTCTCTAGTCTAGATTTCAGAAAAGTGCTCCTACTGCTATCCACCAGAGGGCGGTAGCCCCTTTAATCCCCCAGCTTCAGGAAAAGTTAGCATTTGTGTTTCTAAAATGTCCATATTGATCTGTTGATATCAGATATTAATGATTGGTGTCATGATGGCCTTTCGAAGCTAGACTTGCAATGGGCAGGAGTCAGTGGGCATTGCTCTTGCCTGTATGACCCCCCTAAACCACCAGGGAGATTCCATGTAGGTTTGGGAAAGGGACGATACAACCTTGGTGTCCCCAATCAACACCTGGCATTAAGGAAGGTGGAAGCCCTCTTGATGCTGATGCATCCTCAGCATCTAATGCACCTATTGAAGTCAAACAGCCCGATGCTTCTAATGCTGAAACTAATGGACCAGATTTCTCAGTGCTAAAAATCCATTCATGCTGCTTTTCATGATCTCTAAGGCCTCTTCTTACAAGAAGAAGGATTACAATTGGGCCCCAGGCACTGTAGGCACTAATTATGAGTGTCCGGGAGGGACATGATCCTGCTGCACTAGGCACTGAGAGGTTTTGGGTTTTTTTGGGGGACATGGTAGGAAAAATAGGCAAGGTGAAATGGAGAATGTCCCTAACCAGGAGCCAGAGGCCTAAGAGCGCCTAGTGGGCTGCGGAAAATGAATGATAACTTAAAAGCACCAACAAACCGGGCTAATGAAATAAAAAGAGAAAGCAAAAGAGAACGCTTGCCCCATGCAGCACTTACATGCAAGATAAGAAACAGAAAACGCAATCACATAAAAAAAAACTGCAAAGATGCAAGCTATGTAGGAGCAGGCAAGAAACATGACCACACTGTTCCACAAACAAGACTGATCTGATCCTACGCAGTGACTGCGTGTGAGAAGGCGCACAAACATGCGGTGAGCTACTCGCAAAAGATTCTGGAATGGTCGCTGGTGAGCAATTCCCATACTTGGCTCCATGAAATGATGTCATCCATTCTTCCAAATCACTGTATCCTGCTTGTCCTCGGTGAGTTTATAAGACTCAGTATATGCCGGAACTGTACATTCCTAATGATAAAGGAGGAATGGCCCTTACAGAAAAGCAGATACTTATCTGTAGCATGTGTTCACCACAGACATTAAAAAAACCAAGAGAGTGGGGATAGGTCTTAAAACACACAACCAAGGGTCTAGAACCTTCAGATTCTTCAAATAGATCTTTATTATCACACATCAACCAGACCTGACACAATCCATGTTTTGGCACTCACAAGCCTGCCTCAGGGGTCAGAGAATGTGTTTCATATGAAAAAACCTCCAAGCAGGAAGGAAGATGAATATATAACTATGTATAGCAATAAACTCTTCACCATTGTCTTTCATGGCAAGATGCATTTTTTATAGAATCACGCTAAGCCCAATCTATATTTGTGACAATTTTTTTGGGTGCCATAAAGAGAATTAAGCCCTCAGTGTGCACTAACGCATAATGTTGCCAAAAAACTAAGCCTATATGTAGTACAACAGGGAAATTTTCAAGTATCTTATTTTTTCAGGTCACGTGCTAATTCTTGTATCAGAGCGCATAACCTGAAAAACATTTACGTGGGAGCACTATTTTGGAGGTAATAACAGCTCCTGTGTAATGGACACGCAAACCTGTTAGTGTGCATATGATGACTCACTAGCTGAATAATGCGTCTTCATCCATTCTACGCCCCTAATGTGGCCCCTCCGAAAAATGAACACAAAAATAGAAATAGAACATGCTTAGCACTTGCAAAAACGTTATGTACTGAAAAACAAGTTATCACACTTTGCAGTAAACGTTTTAAGTTATGGCTTAATGCCTTTTAACAGACGTACCCCAAAGTATAGGTAGCTCATTATCATTATCTGCTTTATCGTTAGTGGTTTCTCCCATATTAGTGACATTGTTAGCATCCTCCTAATGTTGATTACTTCCTCAAATATTACTGCAGGGGTTCTATACTTAGCGCATGTAAAAAAAATGACATTTTATCATGTGCTAAGTGCAAAACTTTGCAGTGCTTTAGTAAATAGGGCTGTAAGTTTTAGCATGGGCCTCAACTTTTCTTAAATCTCTTATTTTTTCTCTATTTGGAGTTCCTACCCTTAGCTGGACAGTGCCAGGAGTTTTCCTGCATTTTCAAGATATGAAGGACCTCACAATAACACTACAGAGGAAACTACTTAAGAATAAAAATATTTGAGGATAGGCTACTGAGGTATCTGCAAATAATAGTACATCTGTTACAGACAGCAAAGTTATTTCAAATATCAAAGTTTTCCATTAGGAAGCTCTGAAATAACCCTTTAATACAATCACCATACAGTTTTTGCCACCTTAAAACAAAGATACTTACCTGTAGACGTGAAATCCAACGACAATAGGCCTATATTCTTACATGTGGGTACGAACACTACCAAATGTACTGTCACTTTAAATAAGAACATAAGAGTTGCCGCACTGGGACAGACCACAGGACCATCAAGCCTGTTTTCAACAGTGGTCAACCCAGGTCACAAATACCTGGCAGGATACCATACATACCATACCATACTGCTTATCCTAGGAATAAGCATGAATTTCCTCAAGTCCATCTTAATATTGGCTTATTTGCTTTTGTTTTAGAAAATTATCTAAGCCTGTTTTAAACCCTGCTTACTGCTTTCTTTGAGGCAGTGGCCCTATCATGCATGTGCAGGTGCCTTCCCACCCGACACTGATGCACAAGACCATCAGTACAGTAAAAAAAAGGCTAAGAAGCCGACTAGGGGAGGTGTGCAGGCTGTGAGAATATATGCCTGCTGTCCTCAGAGAACACCTGCTACAGGTAACTATCTTTGTTTTTTCTGAGGACAAGCAAGCATTATATTCTCATATGTGGGACTCGCTAGCTGCAGGGCCATGACTCTAGGAGAGTTTAAGTATTGATTAAAGATGAGCCTGGAGTAATCTGAGAAAGTCGGAGGGAAAGTTAGCTCTCAGGAAGTGAAAAGATTTTGCAGAACTGTTTGTCCAAATCGACTGTCTCTTCTGGAGTTCTGATGCTGATAGTAATGAAGGTACTGTATTTTTCGCTCCATTAGATGCACTTTTTTTCCCCTCCAAAAGTGGGTGGAAATTAGGGTGCGTCTTATGGAGCGAATACCCAAAGTGCGCCCGTCCCCCGTCCCGTTACCGTATTTTAATACAGCTGCCCTCCCTCCCTTAGAGTGGCACACAAGGCTAGCTGGCTGCCCGATTCCCGCCGCTTTCTCCGAGAACCGCCGGCTGACGTGGCTGCCTCCTCTTCTGTTTTCTCGTGTAGCGGCGCACCAGGTTGCCTGCCTGGTCCTGCGCCGCTTCCCACAAGAACTCTGGGGGGTAGGATGGGAGGAGGAAGAGGGTCAGGGCCTGCCTGTCGCCTGTCTGGAGGGGTAGGGAGGGAGGAGGAAGAGGCTGGGACCTGCCTGCCTGCCCTGCCAAATTAGAAATAGGGAGGGAGGAGGGAGAGGTCGGGGCTTTCCTGCTGCCTGCCTGGGGGGGTGGAAGGCCTGCCTGCCTGGAGGGGAGAGGCCTGCCTACCTGCCTACCCACCCGCCCTGACCCTACCTGCCTGCTTGCCCTGTCGCTGCCTGCCCTGTCCCTACCGCCTGCCAGCCATTAGGCCTGCCTGCCCTGTCCCTACCTGCGCCTACCACTAGATCACCATAGGGGGGACAGGGTATAGAGCCTAGCAGGGAGGGGGGACAGGGTGCAGAGCTTGGTAAGAAGTGTGGTGTTGGGTGCAGAGCCTGGCAGGGAGAATTTGGTTCAGAATGGGTTTTTTTCTTGTTTTCCTCCTCTAAATCTAGGGTGCATCTTATGGTCAGGTGCATCTAATGGAGCGAAAAATACAGTAAATGCATGTACTGAGGATCATGTAGCCAATTTGCAGATTTCTTCAATAGAAGCAGAGCAACAATGAGCTAATGAAGCTGCCATAGCATTCACATTGTGAGCTGTTTCTTGGCCCTGAAGCGTCAGTATAACCTGAGCATACTCGAAGGAGATACAATCCGCAAACCAAGTTGAAATTGTTCATTTTGTAACAGCAGCTCCTAGTCTGCTAGGATCAAAAATGACAAATAGCTGGGAGGCCTTCCTATGAGGTTTAGTACAGTTTAGGTAGCATGCTAAAGAGCACTTGCAGCTATGGAGCGCTACTTCTCCCGGATGAGTGTGCAGTTTTAGAAAGAACACCAACAGAACTATGGATTGATTTAGGTGGAATTCTGAGACTACCTTAGGAAGGAATTCTGAATGCATTCAAAGTACTACCCTGTCATGATAAAGTCTTGTATGAGGTAAATGTGAAACAAGGGCCTGAAGCTTATTAACTTTTTAAGTGAATGTGAGAGCTACCAGAAAATCACCTTCCAAGCAAGAAGTTTGAAGAAGCAAGATTGAAGGGCTTCAAAAGGAGCCTTCATAAGTATGGAAAGAACCACAATGAGATCCCAAGCAACTGGAGGTGGTTTGATAGGAGGTATGGTATGAAGCAAACCTTTAATGAAATGCACCATCAAAGGATGAACAGATTATGGTTTCCTATCTAATGGTGCATGGAGGAGCACTGATAGCACTCAAATGAACTCTGACTCAATTAGTTTTCAAACCAGAGTTAGAAAGATATAGAAGGTAGGACAAAATGGAACTCTGACTCAATTAGTTTTCAAACCAGAGTTAGAAAGATATAGAAGGTAGGACAAAATGGACAGCAGAGGACAGATGATAGGTTCAAGAGAATGTAACATACACCAGGAAAAGAACTATGTCCACTTAAAGCAGTAACACCTCTGAGTAGATGGTTTCCTGGAAGCCTGAATAATGTCTGAAGCAGCATATGATAGCTGGTGGGGGCTTATGTGGTCAGAGAGAGAAAACATGTAATCAGAGTCCAAGAGTAGCGGTTCGGATGAAACAGGGATCCCCTCACTCTAAGTTAGCTGTGATGGACAAAGTTGTAATTTCCATGGCTTCTTGAACAAGAGTTCTAGTAATAGTGGAAACCACACTTGGCAGCTCAGTTTGTCTGCCAGAACCTTTTTCTTGCCTGCTAGATAAACTACGCTTAGAGATGTTCCTTGAGCTGTTGCCCAAGATCAAATCTGGATGGCTTCCTTGCAAAGGGAGTAAGATCCTCTTCCCCTCTGCTTAGTAAGATAGTACATGGCAACCTGGTGAAGTAGACTGTCTTGGAACATCTTCAGAGTGTTGCTTATTCATGCAATTCAAGGACAGTGATATGAAGGTTCCTCTCCTGTGAAGTTTACCGATCTTAAGTGTGAAACCATTGAGGTGAGCTCTCCAGCCCAGCATAAAAGCATCTGTGGTTAGAGGTTTCTGGTGCTGAAGGTGCTGAAATGGAAGACCTTGGATGAACCTGGAAGGAACCATCTACCATTATAGAAAGTAACAAAGGTCTAAGGTCACTTTGAACATGAGTAGAAAGGAGTTCCATGTCTTGAGACTACTAGGAGAAAGTCCACTGAGGTATTCTCAGGTGAAGGCATGTGAACGGGGTTACATGTATTGTGGATGCCATGTAACCTAGAAGATGTAGCATATGGCATGCAGAAGTGCGCCTCTGTTTGGATATGGCTTGACAAAGGTGAATGAGATTGCCAACTCTATGCTGAAGTAGAAAAGTGCTACCTTGGATAGTGTTTAATTGAGCTCCGATGAACTCCAAGATGCGAGACAATTGTAGATTAGATTTAATAATTGACATCAAACCCAAGAAGCGCCAGGAAACAACAGCAGAGCTGATCACAATCTGAGCTGCTTGTGATGATGAAACTTTTAACAACCAGTCATCTAGGTAGGGGAAGACATGAAATCCCCATCTGCAAAGGGTTGCTGCTATTACCACTAAGCACTTCATGATAACATGAGGCGCAGAGGCCACAACATATGGCAATACTTTGTATTGGACGTGCTGAGATCCTATGCGAGAGAAAATACTTCCTATGAGCAGGTAGAATGGAGATGCGAGTGTATGCCTCTTAAAGGTCTATATAGCAAAGCCAAATTCTCTTCTCTAGTAGGGGGAGAAAGGTTCCCAGAGAGATCTTGCAAAACTTCTTCTTCATCAGGTACATGTTTAAATCTCTGAGGTTGAGAATGGGCCGAATTCCTCTGGGAGGAGACATGATTTGCAGTGATGGAGAGCAGTCCATGGTGCATTAATGCTTATTATGCGTCGAGGAGGTGGACATCTGTGATGAAGCCATGCCACACCTAGAAAGGAAGGAATGTTTGTGCTTCTTAGCTTTCTTATGTGATCACCACTGGGTAAGGAATGGAGTAGACTTGTTTCTGCAGACAGCCTGATGTTCAACACTCTCTATGCAGAATCGGTGCATATGGTGACAATACCAATGCTGTGTTGATGCATGCTGAGCATCCAGTCCCAAATCTCCTGCCATGGTTTATATCAATATCAAACCAAAACATTTATCACAATGAATTTGTCTGGCTTCTAGTGACCTCTTTTGTATACGCAGAGCTCATAATGAATGTCTCGATTGTCAGGATCTAGACACTGAATTGTAGGGGTCAGAGCCTAAACAGGTCCAATTACACAGAGTACATTTCTTGAAGCCGTTTGGCACCCCCTTTGACATGGAGGGGAAAATGGCTGATGCAAATTCAAATGGCTTGATGATTCAGGGAGCTCATGTAAAAAGTATTTTGAAAATCGTCGATGCTCCCTGGGTTGAAAAAGGGCTTCAAAGTGGCTCAAAAGTCAAAAATTGACCAAATTCAACGAAACTCAAGTGAAATGTAAAAAAAAGAGAAACATGAAGAATTATGAAGAAAATTAAAAAAAAAATCAGTACTGGGATGGCACCAAAAAATTCTAAGTTTGACGCATTGAAAAGATATCAAAGACACAGCTTCTCAGCTCCATGAAAAATGAAGAGCTGATGGTTTCGCAAGCCGAAGTCAGCATCAGTACCTGACGAGACATCAGTATGGATATAGTCTTCTATACCAGTTGTCTGAGCAAGAGGGAACTCAATTGTTGAGGCACACCTAAGAGGAAAAATGATCTGTAGCAATGGAGAGCACTTCTCAGTATGTCCTTTACTATTCATCGAGGACACCAATGTCTGGGAAGATGCTGTGCTATGCCTAGATGGTGAAGAATGTTTATGCAAATTAATTTTCTTACATGCCATGTCCCTCAATTCATGTGGTATGGATGAAGAGGATATCGAGAACTATCTCTGAAGTGATCCTGATGCAGTGTTGGTACACTCTGTGCCAATGCCAATCCTGAAGTAGGCCGAGCATCGGGACCCAAGTCTTCCACCATGCTCGATGTTGATATAGATTCAAAACAGGTTTATCACACTGCATGCTTTAAGTGATCTCTTTTGCATATACGAGCAGAGGTCCCAACGAATGTCCCGATTTTCAGGACCCAGACACTGAACACACCAGTTATGGGGATCAGAGCCTGAAACGGTCCTATTGCATCAAACACATTTCTTAAAGCCATTTGGCATCCTCTTTCACATGGAAGAAAAAACAACTGCCACAAAGTCAAAGGTTTTGATGATCTGGGGAGCTCAAGTAGGAAGTATAACTAAAACCATTGATGCACTTTGGGCACGAAAAAGTCTTGAAGTGGCCTGAAGACCAAAAAAGTTGAATTTGACAAAACTTGTAGGAAATACTGGAAAAGATAAAAAATAATGAATTATGAAGAAAATAAAGGAAAAAAAGTATCAGGAAGGCACAAAAATATCAAAAGTTTGACACACTGAAGAATACAGCTTCTCAGCTCCACGGAAAATTAAACATTGATGTTCATGTGCGTCGACATTGGGCAGGAAGGCACCTGAAAACACACAATGGGAGCACTACCTCTAAGATTTAAAGTGACAGTACACTTGGCAGTGTATGCACTAGGTTCCAAGGATGACATCACTCTTGTGTGAGAATATAATGCCTGTTTATCCTTGGAGAACTGGGCAGTTCCCCTACAGCTTGGAAAAACAATGTAACTATAAGAAAATCAAAATGTAATAAATTTGAATTTGTCTTTTAATCAAGATCTTTTATTCACCAACCTGTTCTGAATGCCACTACTATCATTTTTAACTCCAAAGAAAATGGCTCCCACGATCAATGCCAGAACCGCCGTAACTCCTATCTAAAGGCAACAGAAGTAGAACCTGGAGGTTAGTGAAGGGTAAAATGTTTTCATTTTGAATGATTAAACAATCATCAAGAGCCTGTGGTATAAGAGTAAACCAGTTCTTTCCAAACTTCTGTAGTTATAAAGTAAAAACATTCTTAGCAGGAACTACTACAACCTATGATAACAGTGAGGTCAATATTCAGCTGTATATATAAGTTATGCATTTAAACAAGAGTGTCACAAGCTAGGAATGCACTCTGTGCGCACACACTCAAGTGCTCCTGACCTGTCCATTCAATCACAGTGAAATCAATGGACATGGCATGATTTTGGCATCCTGCCTCCTTTGCATAACACTACAGCCCTGTGCAATCTGGATAAGTGTTGGTACTGAATATATATATTCCCTGTTTTCATTACATTCTGGAACTGTAGATTTCCTTCTCTAGGACATGATGGCTAATTGTAAATAGTGTTATGTTGAAATTCACAAGTGTATATGCAGTGGGCAGCAGCACCAGCCACATGAGTACTTTTCCCCCCATCATAGAACAAATGACTAAATAACGCTAGTACAGAAAAATGGCAAGACTTAAGAGACATGAAAAGAAATATTCTTCTTAAGAAAAAAATAAAAATAAAAATCATATTGCAAACCTTTGTGGATGATACTAAGGGGGGGGAGAGCCCAACAGATTATTCACTAGTATCCAGATTAACCAACAAAAGAAAACAGAACAACAGGTGAGTTACCAAGATATAAACTACTATAATTACACAACTAGTGACTCCTGAAGACACAATAGTCAAGGGAACCACTGGTCAATATGCTGCTAAAAAAGAAGAAAACCCGTGCATCCAAGGGTACTGAAGGAACTTAGGGCTCCACTGGCTGACCTTTTCAATGCTCTAGAGCAGGGGTGTCAAAGTCCCTCCTCGAGGGCCGGAATCCAGTCGGGTTTTCTGGATTTCCCCAATGAATATGCATTGAAAGCAGTGCATGCAAATAGATCTTATGCAGATTCATTGGGGAAATCCTGAAAACCCGACTGGATTCTGGCCCTCGAGGACTGACTTTGACACCTGTGCTCTAGAGTTAGGAGTGGTACCAGAGGACTTGAGAAAAGCAGATGTGGTTCCTCTCCACAAAAGTGGAAGGAAGAAGTAGGGAACTACAGACTCGTAAGTCTAACTTCTTAAGTAAATTAATGGAAACACTTTTTAAAACAGAGAACAGTGAAGTTTCTGGAATCCAATGGATTATAGTAACGAGGCAACATGGATTTACTAGAGGTAGGTCTTGTCAGACAAATCTGGTCAATTTCTTTGACTGGGTGACCAGAGAATTAGATGGAGAGAGTGCACTAGATGTAGTGAATTTAGATTTTAGCAAAGCCTTTGACAGTGTTCCACACAGGCATCTAATAAATAAACTGAATGCCCTTGGAATGGGCCCCAAAGTGACAGACTGGTGAGGAACTGGTTGAGTGGAAGGTACAGAGCACAGTGGTTAATGGAGATCATTCTGAAGAAAGGGATGTTACCAGTGGTGTGCCTCAAGGTTTGATTATTTTTAACATTTTTGTAAGAGATATTGCTGAAGTGTCATCTCGTAAGATTTGCCTCTTTTGGCAAATCGTAAGATTTGCCTGCAATTGAGTAGACACCCATGATGGTATGGATAACATGAAAAAGGACATAATGAAGCTTGAGAAATGGTCTGAAATTTGGCAGCTAGGATTTAATGATAAAAAAAAATGCAAGGTCATGCATTTGGACTGAAAAAAACAGAGGGAACGGTACAGTTTAGGGAGTGAAGAACTTTTGTGCACGAAAGAGGAACAGTACTTGGGTGTGTTAGTATATGATGATCTCTGGGTGGTCAAACAGGTTGAAAAGGTGACAGCGAAAACTAGAAGTGCAAATGGAGCGAAAACTTGGGTGCATATGGAGAGGAATGACCAGCAGGAAAAAGGAGGTATTGATACCCCTGTATAAAACTCTGGTGAGACCTCATTTAGAATATTGTATACAATTCTGGAGACTACATTTTCAAAAAGATACAAACAGAAAGAAGTCAGTCCAGAGGAAGAATACTAAAATGGTCGGTGGTCTACATCATAATGTGTATGGGGACAGACTCAAAGATCTCAATATGTATACTTTGGAGGAAAGGAGGGAGAGGGGAGATATGATAGAGATGTTTAAATACCTATGTGGCATAAATACACATGAGGAGAATATCTTTCAGTTTCAGAGTGAGAGGACATGGGATGAAGTTAAGAGGTGATACTTTTTTACAGAAAGGGTGGTAGATGAATATAATAGGCTTGCGGTAGAGGTGATAGAGTTGAAGACTGTCCGAATTCAAGAAAACATGGGACAATGAGAGAAGAAGATAGTGGATGCGGATGGATGAGCAGACTGGATGGGCCATTTAGTCTTTATCTGCCATCATGTTTTTATGTTTCTATGTGTGGACAGAAATAGATTTATTTAGTAAACCTCTATTTAACTACATATTTACAAGGGCATTTAAGGAAGTAGTCATGATGTTTAAGGTTTGTTTGTATGTTTATTCTATCACTAGTGTTTAAGCCCGTTACATTAACGGGTGCTAGTAAAGCCTCCTTCTCTCACCTGTCCCCTATTTTTAGCCCTAGCTCCAGCTCTAAACCCATTTTTACCCCTCCTCCAGCCCCCTTCACCCATATTTTCCCTTTCAGCCCAAGCCCCCTTTTCTCACCAGTAGCATTTCCCTCCCCACCCCACTTCCCTGTGCAGTAGCAGCAGCAGCATACCCTCCCCCTCCATTTCCTGTGCAGCAGCATTTCCCTCCCCCAGCCCACTTCCCTGTGCAGCAGCACCTCTTCCGTGCTCCCCCTGTCCCTCTTCCCTGCTCCCCCAGTCCAGCAGCACCTCTTCCCTGCTCCCCCTGTCCCTTTTCCCTGCTCCCCCGGTCCAGCAGCACCTCTTCTCTGCTCTCCCTGTCCTTCTTCCCTGCTTCCCTGGTCCAGTAGCACCTCTTCCCTGCTCCCACTGTCCAGCAGCATCTCTTCTCTGCTGCCACAGTCCCACTTCCCTGCTCCCCCGGTCCAGCAGCACCTCTTCCTTACTCCCCCTGTCCCTCTTCCCTGCTCCCCCAGTCCAGCAGCACCTCTTCCCTGCTCCCCCTGTCCCTCTTCCCTGCTCCCCCGGTCCAGCAGCACCTCTTCTCTGCTCCCCCTATCCTTCTTCCATGCTTCCCTGGTCCAGTAGCACCTCTTCCCTGCTCCCACGGTCCAGCAGCACCTCTTCTCTGCTCCCACGGTCCCACTTCCCTGCTACCCTGGTCCAGCAGCACCTCTTCCTTACTCCCCCTGTCCCTCTTCTTTGCTCCCCCAATCCAGCAGCACCTCTTCCCTGCTCCCCGATCCAGTAGCACATTACATTACATTAGTGATTTCTAGTCCGCCAATACCTTGTGGTTCAAGGTGAATTACATAAACGTTTTCTGAGATTACATAAAAGGTGTACATAAAAATTTATAGGAATAGCATAAGATATCATAAGAGTTACATAAGTATTACCAAAGAGTTGTCATTATCTTAAGGTGATAAATGTTGGGTAATAAGAATTACCAAAGAGTTGTCGAAATCTTAAGGTGGTAAATGATGGGTAAATAGAGGCATTTTAGCATTAGTTGGGTAATTAGAAGTGGGGTTGAGGTAGGAACTGATCGTGTTTAGGTAGGAACTGGTCGTGTTAGATAGGTTTTATATATTTTTTGAAGACTAGGGTTTTAGTATCTTTCTTGAAGGTTTTGTAATCTGTGGTCGATGACAACAGAATGGTGATTTGTCTGTCCAGTTTAGCTGCTTTGGTGGCTATTAGGTTTTCATATAGTTTTTTTTGTTTGACATTTTTGGATGGTGGGTGTGTGAAAAGTGAGTGGGTTCTCTTGTGCTTGGATGAGGAGGATTGAGTTAGTCGGTTATTCCAGTAGGTTGGGCTTTCTCCATTAATGGCTTTGAATAGTAGGTAGTAGAATTTGAAGTGTACTCTTGCCTGTATTGGGAGCCAGTGAGAGTCATGGTATGCTTCTGTGATGTGGTCATATTTTTGCAACGAGTAGATGAGTCTTAGGGCTGTATTTTGTATAGTTTGTAATTGTTTTATCATGGTCACTGTAAATGGGAAGTAAAGTATGTTGCAGTACTCTATTAGTCCAAGGATAAGGGATTGTACCAACAGTAGGAATTATTTCCTGTCGAAGAATTTTTGGATTTGTCTTAGATTTCTCATGGTCACGAATGATGCTTTTATTACCTTGTTGATCTGTGGTTGCATGGTACAGCCTCTGTCAATTAGTATTCCCAGAAGTTTTAGTGTTGGTAGAATAAGGTCTGAGATTGAGTTTATTACTAGATTTGTTAAGGTAGGAGTTTTATTGTTTTCTAGGAGGATGAAGTTTGTTTTGTCAGGGTTAAGTTTTAATTTGTGCTCTGTCATCTATGTTGCTACTGTTTTGAGAGTTCTGTGTATTGTGCTTGTCATGGCAGGTTCTGGGTGGTCGAAGGGGAGGAGGATAGTGATGTCATCTGCATAGCTGTATGAGGTTATGCCATGTTTGTCTAGGTAGAAGATGAGGGAGGCTATGTATATATTGAATAGTGTAGGGGACAGGGGTGATCCCTGGGGTACTCCGTAGGGGTTGACTCAAGGTTCTGATTTTTCTTGCTTCATTTTAACCCTGTAGGTTCTGGATTGTAGGAAACCTTTGAACTATGAAAGTACCTTGTCTGAGATTCCAATGGAGACTAGAGTTTGTATGAGAATGCTGTGATCAACCAGGTCGAAGGCTGCAGAAAGGTCTAGTTGTATGAGCAGGATTTTCTTGCCTGTATAGAGGTATTGTCTGGCAGTGTCCATTAGTGTTCCTAGTAGGGTCTCGGTGCTGTGGTTGGCTCTGAAGCCTGACTGTGTGGGGTGGAGTAGATTGTGTTTGTCTAGGTATGAGGTTAAAGTTTTGGCTACAAGGCCTTCCATCAGCTTGACGTACAATGGGATTGACACTACGGGTCTGTAGTTGGATGGTTGGTTCGTTGCTCCTTTGGGGTCTTTTAATATCTGAGTTATGATGATTTTGCTGAGTTCTTGTGGGAAATGACCCTCTAATAGTAAAGATTGTATCCATTGTAGAAGCAGGGAACGGAATAATGTACTTGAGGTTTTCAGTAGTTATGGGGGCAATGATTGAGGTCACAGGCTGCGTGGCTGTATTTATTATATAGATTGTTGAAGTCTGACCATTGTATGGGTGAGAAAAGGGACCAAGTTCTATCTGCTGCGATTGGTTCTTTTTCTGGGGAAGGGGAAATGAGGTCTCTATGTGTGAGGGGGTTCCGTTAAAAGTGGCTCTGATATTTGCGATCTTGTTTTTTAAGTATGTGGCTAAGAGGGTAGCTGAAGGAGGAGTGGGGTTGCTGTTGGCTATGTAGGGTATGGTGTCTGTGAGAACTTTTAAAAGCTGGAATAGATTTTTTGTGTCTTGGGGTCCTTCTCCTATTTGTTTTGAGTAGTATGTCTTTCTTTTTTCTTTAAGTTCTTGTTTATATTTTCGGTTTGTTGCTAACCATGCGGTTTTGGATTCTTGGCTGTTTTTTCTCCATTTTCTTTCTAGTTATCTGCATTGTCTTTTGAGTTGGAGTAGTTCGTTGTCGAACCACTTGTCTGATTTTCTGTGGATTTTGGTTTTGAGCTTTTCTGGGGCTAGTTTGTCCAGGGTTGCAGTACTTAGGTGGTTCCATTGTGAGATGAAGTCTTTGGGTGTGTAGTGTTGGATTATGGTATCTGTTTTTGTCCAGAATGAGGTGGGATCCATATATTTGCGTGATTTGTGAATTATTTGTTGAGTAGTTGGAATGCATTTGTTGCTGGACCAATTGATTTCAAAGGAGTATGAGTAGTGATCAGACCAAAGGGAACGGTTCCAATTACTGTTTGACGTTTGGATCTCTGGTTGTGTGGGCTGTTGGGACATGTAGGCTGTGATGTCTATTTGGTGTCCTTTTTCGTGTGTGGTTTGAGAATCTAAGATTTTGTATGTTAAGGCCTCGAGATATGCTAGTAAGGTTTCTACATTTTTGCAGGATTGGTTTTCGAGGTGAAGGTTGAGGTTTCCTAGAAGTAGGTTGTAGGTTGTCGTTAAGAGAGTTTTGATAAATAAATTCTTCAATTATTGGTTTAGCTGTATTCCAGTTACTTGGGGTTATGTAGCATAGAATGCATGTTAGCGTTCCTTTAAGTGATGTACTTGAAAGTTGGCATGCTAGTAAGGCCATGTATTGGTTGGTTGTTTTGTCTTGTATTTTTAGGTTTATTGTTTTTCTGGCTATAATGGTTTGAGTTTCTGTCAATTGTGAGATGCATTATTGGTTGGGTAATTCCCTTGGAATTTGCTATGATTGGTATTGGATATATATTGCTTTCCAGTCAGTTAGGAGCAGGAATATCAGTAGGATTGCTTGCGGAAAATATGGTGATGTGGTCCTCATTAAGTGTGGTGTGTATTTAATATATTGTGTATGGTGTGGGTTTGAGGAGCACCACTTCCCTGCTCCCCGGTCCAGCAGCACTTCTTCCCTGCTCCCCCTGTCCCTCTTCCCTGCTCCCCCTGTCCAGCAGCATCTCTTCCCTGCTCCCACTGTCTCTCTTCCCTGCTCCCCCGGTCCAACAGCACCTCTTCCCTGCTCCCCCGGTCCAGCAGCACATCTTCCCTGCTCCCACGGTCCAGCAGCACCTCTTCCCTGCTCCCCGGTCCCACTTCCCTGCTCCCATGGTCCAGCAGCACCTCTTCCCAACTCCCCCTGTACCTCTTCCTTGCTCCCCCGGTCCAGTAGCACTTCTTCCCTGCTCCCACGGTCCAGCAGCACCTCTTTCCTGCTCCCCTGGTCCAGCGGCACCTCTTCCCTGCTCCCCCTGTCCCTCTTCCTTGCTCCCCCGGTCCAGCAGCACATCTTCCCTGCTCCCATGGTCCAGCAGCACCTCCTTCCTGCTCCCCCGGTCCCACTTACCTGCTCCCCTGGTCCAGCGGCACCTCTTCCCTGCTCCCCCTGTCTCTCTTCCTTGCTCCCCCAGTCCAGCAGCACCTATTCCCTGCTCCCCCGGTCCAGCAGCACTTCTTCCCTGCTCCTCCTGTCCCTCTTCCCTGCTCCTCCAGTCCAGCAGCACCCCTTACCTGCTTCCCCAGGTTCTGCTTCCCCGTCCCTTTTCCTTGCTCCCCCAGTCCAGCAGCACCTCTTCCCTTCTCCCCCAGTCCAGCAGCACCTCTTCCCTGCTCCCCCTGTCCCTCTTCCCTGCTTCCCAGGTCCAGCATGGTCATTTACAACCTGGTGAGGATCACGGCCAGCTTTTGCAACCTTTGCAGGCTGATCTGAATCTCGATAGCACATTCCCTGACGCGATCGCATACGTCAGAGGAAACGTGCTACCGAGGTGCTGTGCGGCCTGTGAAGTTTGCTACAGCCGGCCGCGATCCTCACCAGGCTCCTTTGAAGGTGTCGTCAGCGGTTAGTGAGTGAGGGCAGGAGGGGGGGAAACTCTGGAGTGTTCCCTGCCGCCGTGTTCTATAATAGAATTCGGCCAGGAAACAGAAAACACGGCAGCAGGGATCATGAAACCCTAAGTGCACATGTGCGCTTAGGGTTTTATTATTATTGATGTTTCTGTTTAAAATTATGGGGCTCATAATCGAAAGAGAAATACGTCCAAAAACTGGCCTAAGTCAGCACTTGGACGAACATTTCTCAAAAACGTCCAAGTGCCGATATTAAAAACGGGTTTTGGACGTATTTCTAAACGACCTAGGCCTTCATAGTGTTGCTGAACGACCAAAGCTAAACAGGGCATTTCGGGAGGAGTGTCGAGGGCGGGAGTTCGGTGGGACGTGGGCCGGCTTAGACTTAGTCGTACAGCATGTATAACCGAAAGTTATATAGCCCACGATCGACGGAACTTGGACGTTGTGACTTAGACCATGTAAAACATGGTCTAAATCACAAAATCCCACCTAAAGTGACCAGATAAGCACTGAAAACACATAAAACAGACCCCCACACACTACCCCAGTGATCACTGACTTCCACCACCCCCATAAAAATATTAATCACGCCTTTAAAATTCAGCCTCCAGACCATCATCACCTAGCCGCCTGGCATAGGAAAGCCTAGTCGTCTAACACAGAGGCAGCTTAAGTCATCTTGGGGGTGGGTTAGGGACCCATGGAGAGGAGGACCCATGCCCATAAGCCCCTGTAATCACTGTATTGATACTTAAACATGTGCACTCCCTATACACCCCCAAAACCCTTTTGTACTGGCATATAAGTGGCTCCTGCAGCCATAAGGGCTATTGGGGTGGTAGATAAGTGGGTCTAGGGGATTCTGGAAGTGGTTTGGGGCACTCACCTTAACCTATAAGGGAGCTGTAGTGAGGAGAAGACATGGCACCCTTTTTGTGAAGTTCATAGCAGTGCCCTGTAAGGTACCCCATTATTTAGGTGCCATGTCTGGGTGTGCAGTCCATCACTTTGCAGACCCCTCCCATGTCCAACAGAGCTTGTTCTAGGCATTTTGGACTTGGACGAAAATGTGGTATAAAGATGGATGATTTAGCGGCTTGGAGGATCAGATCGGCAGGACGTATAATTAGACGATTTCGAAACGAAAAAAAGTTGGACGTATTTTTCGAAAATGTGTCTTAAGATGTTTTTTACTTTGGACGACTTGCGAGATGGATGTAAACAGACTTAGACGTCCCTTTTGATTATGCCCTTCCACGAATGTAAATTATGTAAACCGTTTAGTTATAAACAGTACAGAAATTTTTTAACTAAAAAGAACCCAGCTGGAGGACATCAGGTCAAAATAGCAGAAACTCTTTCTTATGCTTCTATATTTGTTCAGTGACATCCAGAAAAATCATCCTTGTGAAGTAACCAGACTTTGTCCAATTTTAAAGCAACAGAAAAAAAAATCAATGTTGACAGTGTCATTGAATCAGTTATCAGACATCTCCATAATATCAGAAATATTTAAATTAGAATTTTCAGGAATTTCATTCATTAAGTCAGACTGTCTTTTTGCAGATGGTAAATAATAAATCTGTACAACAATGCAGGGTGGAACCATTGTTATATAGTAATATATTTTTTGTGGACCTTGCCTCTCTTTTCTGATTTAAGTATAGTAAATAATAAATCTGTACAAGTTGGAGGCACTATCTCAGGAGTCACTTTCAATATATCAGGTAGATATTGAGAAGAAAAAAAATAACCCCACCTCCTTACAAGACCTTAAAGGTACTTTGGGAAAATTCAGTAACTGAAGTAAAAGATGCTCCTTTTTTATTTTCCAATGCTTCCTCTTTATTCTTACTTAAAAGTCATACCAGCATTTTACAATGCTGTTATTTTTACATTACAAGCTTCCAAAATAGAAACATCAATCATAATAGGCTTCATTTTCCTTTCCTGTTCCTGAGCTCTCTCAGACAGTTCAATAATTTAGTGACAAATAACTTGCCCTAGATCCAATATCATCATTCAAATCAAACGCAAGGTAAAATGATCAGGATGTTTGGGCTGGAAACATATCAAGGCAAAGTCCTCTACCTTCTCCAGGTTCAGTTATAGAAGTAGACATCATCTCCATACCTGGAATTTTCACCATATTCAATACTGCACTAAGAGCTCCCCAGCTTGCTGGCAGAGGAAAGACTGGCTGCCTCAGAGGGATTCTACTATCCAGGCTCAAGGTGGCATCAGATGCCAGCAAATGCTCCAGTCCACCCATTTCTGCAGCAAAACCCTATCTACACTCTACAAAATAATCCATGGGAATCAGGGTAGGGACACTAGGGGGATAGGATTTGATATACTACCTTTCTGTGGTTACAATCAAAGTGGTTTACATATTATACACAGAAACTTATTTTGTACCTGTAGCAATGGAGGATTAAGTGACTTGCCCAATCAGAAGGAGGACATACCCTCACTTTCCCTCTAAAGTTTGCCCATAAGGTAACAAAGCTTGAAAGGAAAATAAAAAGCACAGAAACAGCAAATCAGGCTGCTGTCATCTTGACCTCACCCCACTCCAGTGAAACTATGCTTTTTAAAAAAAATTATTTATTTTAGTTTGAAAGTTTATGTACAAAAACTTTGACAGGTTTGATCACTAAAAGGCCAATGTTAAACATCTGGAAAGGGGAGAGCTTTGGGGTGGTGAAATTCAGATGCAGTATATGTACAGATTACAACATACTTACGTAGTAGTGCTTAAATAACAGATTTAGAACTTTAAATGGATAACTTTTAAAAGTTAAGTGAATTACTGTTAATAATATAAACCACACACTCCACTAAAAACAAAATATAAGACAAAAAAAAAGCAAAATCCCTTTACTTGTGCTTTCCACAAGCATCCTTGGGTGTTTTTTATTTGTTTGTTTTTTTTGCCAACTATTATTTTGGACCAGACATCCTGAGAGAAGAATAGCCAGGACTTGGCCTATATTTAGTACAGGAGATGCACGTCCCAAAGAAATGTACTTCCTTCTGACTGAAGCTGTAGGTATTTTTCTTAATGAATGGTGGCTCTATAAGAGTGTCTGTGCTTGTCTGTGTCAAAACTCACAAATTACTGTAGTAAAGGTACTTATCCTCTTTATTGCACCTCTTCAACATGGCTTACAGGGCACAGAAAGGAGATCATTTTATATGCCTTTCTCTGCGTAAAATACCATTTTATTTTGCAGAAATAGGCACTGATAAAATTGGCCAGAATGCGCCGTTATAGGAAAGCTGACTCCTAGTTGTAGTACTGTGAGTATTAGGAGGTCAGTGAAGCCATTTTGAAACCCGAAGCTGATGGGACATAAGAAGAAAAAGGAACATTCTGACCCTGTCCCTTTAACAGCACTATCCACAAAAGTCTGCAATATTAAAAGGAAGAGAGCCCAAGAAATTAGTAGCAAGTATTAAGATTAGCCATCAAAAGAAAATAGAGTAGCAGGTAGATTGCCAAGGCATAAGCTACTCTATTTATATAGTCAGTAACTTCTGAAGAGGGATCACCTGTAGGTAAGTCCCTGAGGTAACTGAGGGTCTCTGGTGGTGGGGGGGGAAAGAATGACAGGACAGGGGGTGAAGAACTTTTGTGCACAAAAGAGGAGTGGGACTTGGGACAGTATGTGATTATCTTAAGGTGGCCAAACAGGTTGGAAAGGCAACAGCAAAAGCTAGAGGGATGCTAGGGTGCATAGGGAGAGGTTATGGCCAGTAAGAAAATGGAGGTATTGATGCCCCTGTATAAGACTCTGGTGAGGCCTCATTTAGAATATTGTTTACAATTCTGGAGGCCGTACCTTCAAAAAGATATAAACAGGATGGAGTGGGTCCAGAGGAAGGCTAATAAAATGGTGCATGGTCTTCGTCATGAGGTGTATGGGGACAGACTTAAAGATCGCAATATGTATACTTTGGAGGAAAGGCAGGAGAGGGGAGATACGAGACTTTTAAATACTTATGTGGCATAAATGAGAATGAGATAAAACTCTTTCATTTGAAAGGAGGCTCTGGAATGAGAGGTCCTAGGATGATGTTAACAGGTGATAGGCTCCGGAGTAATCTGATGAAATACTTTTTTACAGAAAGGGTGGTAGATGCACGGAATAGTCTCCCAGAAGAGGTGGTGGAGACGGATACTGTGTCTGAGTTCAAGAAGGTGTGGGAAAGGCATGTGGGATCTCTTAGGGAAAGATGGAGATAGCGGATGCTGTGGATGGGCAGACTAGATGGGCCATTTGTCCTTTATCTGCCATCGTGTTTCTATGCCTAAATATAGATGTACATTTAAAGAATTACCTCCACAGAGTATTTTGAACTGGTACAAAATGTGTGCATCAGCATTTGTGGTCTACAACGGCTGGTTCTGGGAGCTTATTTTACAAAGGTACTTAGGTAAAAAAAGGGTCTATTTTACAAACAGGTATAGTGGGGGGAAAAGGCTGAAATGCTACCAGGAGCAAGTATGATTGTTGCCCTTCCAGGCAGTCTCATGGATTAGGGATTTGACTCACATATTTACACTTTCAAACTCATATCAACAATTTCGACATACTTTAAAGACACATCTTTTTATAGAATCTTTTGGAAGTTAGATACTGGTTGTTTATTCATTTGTATTGCTAATCTCTGTGAACCGCATAGATCTTAACGGTATTTGCGATATATAAGTGAGTTTTTATGCTATGTTACTGGGTAGACCCCCACAATAGGAAAATACTGTACACAGAATCATATCATATATCAGAACAAAATTTTAAGTACAGTAACAGCTAGCTTGGTATGAACTGGATTGACCAAAATGATTTAGGTCTGATCAATAAAAACTGCATCTCAGTTATGTGGAAGTACATGGAAGTCTCAGTGGTCTAATCCCCTGGATAAAATTGTACCAGGTTACTAAGAACATACCAAAAAGAGCAAGTGTCAGAAATAATTCAGTCATGAAACCAATGATCACAGAACTTATTTGGGAAAGATCAGGAAAAGTAGCTTAACGAATTGTCTACCACTGACGGAATGTGTCTGAAATCATCATTAATGAGGTTTAGCAAATACTGTATAAAGGATTGTGAAAATCAAGTCAAGGTAATTAGCATTGTAACAGCACAAAACTACAGAAGCATAAGCCTTGTCACAAGATCAAGTTTTAACAAAGCAATTATTGGGAACTGCCATAATATTAGTAGATAGATATATGATCTGCCCAACAGTTTCAGGCTTCTTAAGATGGTTACTAAACTCTAAATATTTGACCACTTTATACTAATGACAAAGTAAGGCAGAAAGAAACAAAAAAAGAAGTACTAGTGTTCACAATTTTTATAATTTGATAATAAACAAAAACAGAATTTCATGTGTTCTTATGCAAAATAAAGAAGTGCACTGGTTTCATTTTTATCTGAAAGTGATAGGAGAAAAACTGAAATTTCAGGCCCTTTTTCCATGCAAATAGCATGCACTATGGGGTAAATTATATAAAGAAGGCACTCATAATTATGAGTCATGCGCGTAAATAATTAGAATACCGGCATATACGTACATATGTGCACAGAAACAGAAGGTCAATATTTTGTTTAAGCACACGTCTATAACTGCATGCATGTCTATGATAGCGCATAGTTTATTGGTGGCTGAATTCGTGGACATGACACACTACATTTACACTGGCTGGAATAAGTGCTCATGCCTAAGTACATACATATACAGTACACCTAGTTATACTAATATTCTATAAAGAAGATAGGTGCCTATTTCCCTGTATATAGAAAACTGTTATAGAACTGCCCTCCATGTGTCTATAAAATATTAGCACCAATCTCACAAAAATGATCACATAGGTACATACAAGAAAAAATAAAAAAGCTAAAACTCTTACTAAGACAATATATTTGGGAAGATCCCACAACTGGGAAATAGTTTGGACATGTTGTATTCTTTTAGAAAAAGCAAAAACAAAAACCTCAGACCTCTACTAGCCAAAGGGAAAGCAACAAACAAAATCCGGATTTTGTTTTTTTGCTTATCCTTTTAGAAAACATAAATGTTAAATACAGTCCACTACTAGGCACTTATGTGTCTTTATAAAACAGGCATCTTCCTGCCCAATTAACTTAGGTACCCTGCTATAAAATTACTCTTGCAATGCAATGATAACTGATGAATAATTCCATACTCTTCTAACTCTGATTGCTTTTAACCTGAATGGGAGTCTTGAGGACTGCAGACCAGCACAAACATTGTCTGCTCTGAGGGTCACTATCCATGAAGGAAGGCTTATGTCTGCAATGACCATGCTAACAATGTCTTGCTACGGTTAAGATGAAATTTAAGGGACTCTAAGATCAATGGATATCATTTGAAACCTTCGGTCTGAGGTAAGAAGTCTTCTGGGGGGTGGAGTGGGCAACAACATGGGTATCAATTACATGGTGGTAATGAGATGCTGTAGATAACTTGTAACCCGTCCTGAGCTCCCTGGGGAAAACGGGATAGAAAACGAATTAAATAAACTAATAAATAAATGTAGCTGATAGCTACAGAGAGTACAATGAAGCATCAAAAGGAAGAAATAAATTACCTTGAAACCAGATACTGAATGTAGATACGGAGTTTCAAAATACTTTGTCAAATAATTTCTTTCTGTCATTCTTAAATTGTTTTTAGTTTATAATCTTTTGTAAACTGCGTAGAACTCATGGTTACGCGGTTAAGAAGTATGATGTTATGTTATGTCTTTGATTCACTAGCTATTACAATAGGATTACTCAGCAAAATGAAAGCATGTGTTTTCATCATATAACAGGACCTGACATAGCAAAATCTATCACAATGCCCACACAGTATTAGGGATTATGCATGATCAGAAGTTCTTTGATAAAATATAAATTTTCAACCATCTATTTGTCACTGGTTGAGCAGAGGTCTCCTGAGGCAGCGTATGCGAAACATAGTCTATGCTGAGGACCATGAACAGTGAATTAAGGAATTTTTTTGAGGATATATAAAATAATTCCTATGAAAGATGATATGAGACTTTGTTGGAACCCATTTGAGCATTATTTGAGTTTCACAATGTGCAATGATTAAAATTAATTGAGACATGTCCATGATGATAAATTTGTCTCAAAATATATTACAAGTTCTTTAAAAATATATGAAACATCTGTTCTTGCTTTTTGATAGCAAAATCTAAGGCAACAATATTAAAATAAGTGTATACACCACCAACTACCCATGCAATGCTATAAACCAGTTGTTCAATGGGTGGACATTCTACCACTGGGTGTTCTGTTCCCATGAGATCTGAAAGGCTGAGCAGGCCTGGTGCTGTCAGTGATTGGAAAGAAGTGCTGCAGGAAACAAAGAAAGTCATACAGGTTCAGCTTACAGTGCCTCATGATGCTTCTAGGAGGAGCCAAGCTACTGAAAAGTTAAACCAAGACTCCAGTCTACTCTCTGAATATTGAAGGTCCCCAAAACACTCTGCATAAGATATGATAAAACTAGAATTTGTCACTGTCACCATCCCCACGGTTAACCACAGGAAACCATCCCCATGTCATTCTTTAAGGAGAGAGAGGGAAGAATCAGAGTATGAATGGGCACAACCACTGACCCTCAAGCCTTGCATTGAAGAATGCTGGTGTAGAAGGACTGAGGTTGAGACAGACACTAAACAATGACACAGGATGGTTTCCCAGATATTGTGATGTTATAATGCCTCATTCCACCAATGCCTAAAAGCCAACCTCATCAGTGATGTCACAATGGGTTCATTATTCTATACTTGGCTCAGATAAGAATCAAAGTATGAATGGGCACAGCCACTTACTCTCAAGCCTTGCATTGAAGAATGCTGGTGTAGAAGGACTGAGGTTGAGATAGACACTAAAGAATAACACAGGATGGTTTCCCATGGTTATCTGTGGGAACAGTGACAAATTCTGTCACCACATCATTCTCTAAAAACTATCATCATCTTGACTAATGTTCAGTATAGGCTGTAGAATCTGGCTGTCTGAAGCTCTGGCAGCAGCCTTACCCGCTTGTAATTAAACAGGTGAATTAGTTCTAGGAATCTGCTGCTCTTTCTCGGATTTCTGCTCAGGTTATTTAAAATTATGCATCAGTTTTGGATGAAAGCAATATATAACAGGTTAAACAATAATAAACCTAGGGTTAGATTAAATAATGTGTGCTATCATGTTTGTATATAAATGATTTTAATGTGCATTATTAGTAATTAGATACCTATGTAAATAATGAATATTAATGTGGGTTAGCACACAGTAATGCAATAGTGCTTTCTACTGTAATTAATCCAGCCCTGTGCCAGTGCAAATGAATTTCTTTAGGGGTGTGAGTCTAGGAATATAGTTGCTGACTGGTTGAAGGGGCCTATCCAGTTACCTGAGCAATGGAGGCCTGTGGATTGCCCAGCAGGTTCTTGACTGTGCGCCTGGAGACCCACTTGAGCTGATGACAGAACGAGGTGCTGTATGTGATCTGCCTGAAAAATACTTCAGTCTTCTCTTTCTTCCCTGACGACAGCTTTAGCAGTTCTGCCTTGGTGTCTTGGTAGTAAGTCGTGTTGCAGTACTTCTCCACCAGTCTCTCTACCACAGTCTTGTTACCACAGTCGTGATCTATATTATCGTTAGGTAAAAAGGAACATAAAAACCAGTAAGAGCACAATACTCATAATAAACTCACTAAAGGATTCAGACTATCAGCTAGAGATGCTAACATATGTTACCATTAACACACATTATTTTACCACAGGTCTCTCTGAAGCATTGTCAGATTCCCATAGGATCACTCCTTCACAGAGACTATGAGTGAGCTACCTTAGGGAAAGTGGAGTTACACCTGCTGAGTCAGAGGGGCGTGGTTTAGGCAGGGACATTTTTTTTTAATGTGACTTTTATTGAAATTTTTATAATATACACAGTCATACAACTAAATAAGAAACAGACAAATGAAAGTCATCCTCATGGTTCCTTCATGGAGACTTAAAATATAGAATTTCCAGAGAACACAACCTCCCATCCCTCACCCTCCCGCACAAGTACCATAGTGGTGTGGTGTACCAGTGGAGTAAGCCCAAGAAGGGGACCTCTGAGAACTGAAGCCACACAGAAAGAACAAAAACTGATGGCAAAAATAAAAAAATAAAGTACAGCTGATCAGAACGCACCTTCTGAGTTCGCTTACAAAAGGAAAAACTGCTTTAGGGCTCAGAGAGGCTTGCGGTCAACTGGCGTCTCACCCAGATGTCATTTGGTTCTCCACTGCAAAAGGGGAGGCGTTCAAAGTCTTAAAAGTGTCACCCTTCTGCAGATTTGTGACTAATGGGAATCAACAGCTGTGGTACAGAATCCTATGTCTTCGCTACTGAAGTAGTACTTTTGTCGAATGAACACTTTAGTATTGTTGTTTTGCTTAGGTTTGTGTTTGGTGAACTTGCACAGTGATTGATATGTGATTTTTTTTGTATGAAGGTTTTTCCAGGTACAATGAGGAAATATGATGAGTGTGCCGGGTATTGAGCACCTGGCTTGTTCCTTCTAATTTTTGATAGATCAATGAAGTATTATTTATAAAAATTGTTAACTTTAATAATAGCAATCCCAGTAAAGCAACTTTTTGATTGAAAGTCAGTTGGACTCAAGATGCATAGGTTATTTCGCTTACACCCTACTTTTTGGTTTTTGATTATCCAGATATTCAGTGTCAGCACCTTTCTGGACACTAGCACTGCATAGTCAGGTATCTGCTAATTTTTGGTATCATACTTGGTCAGCTAACTTGGCAAAGTTAGGACTGCATTACATGCAATGTCACATGTCTGATTAGCTATTTGGGCACTGGCACTGAATAAGTGTGATAACTTCTAGGTCTACCTTGACACCACCTTCAAGGTTAACTGATTTGTGCCAAAGCAGTTTACCTGAATATTCAGGAGCATTATGCATTATTTGCAGCTGAATATCCAGGTTTGGCCAGACAGCATGATTTAACCAAACAGCATCCCCTCCTGACAGTTAAATTATTTTAAGCAGTGACCCTTAAGTTGTTTCTTTATTCATATTAATATTACACACTAGACTGCTTGTTGAAATTGCCCAGCCTAAGGGCCGCAGTCAATAGCATCTAACAGGATTGGTTTTTTGATAAATAGCATGGAAAGCACAGGAAAAGCTCCAGCTGTCATCACACCTGGATCAACCTCGTCAATTTTCTGCAGTGCTACAGCACTCGAGTCTCCATTGATGATATCCAAGAAGAAGTCGGCAGGATTGTTGTGTTCCTCACAGATGTAGCCTGGAAAGAAATAACGCATGAAATATTTTAAGTTCAAAACCAGGGCTACCAATGGGAACTACATCAAAAAAATATATCCTAAACAAGGGGTCTTCAAATCCAGTCCTTAAGGTCTACAAACCAGCCAGGTTCTCAGGATTTCCACAATGAATATGTATGAGATCTATTTTCATGCAATGGACACAGTGAGTGCAAATAGATCTCGTACATATTTATTGTGGAATCCTGAATACCAGGTTGAGTTCTGGTTCTCGAGGACTTTATCTGAGGACCTCTGTCCTTAACAATGCTGTTCCCCCAGTGGCCCCGTAACCTAGTGGAGTGCCGTGGGGTTTGGTGCTCAGGCCTGTGTTCTTCAACATATTTATAAACGACCTAGAAATTGGCACGACGAGTGAGGTGATTAAATTTGCGGATGATACAAAGTTATTCAGAGTAGTGAGGACACAGAAGGATTGCGAAGACCTACATCGAGACATAAATACACTCGAGGAATGGGCTGCTAAATGGCAAATGAGGTTCAACATGGATAAGTGCAAGGTGATGCATGTCGGTAACAAAAATCATATGCACGAGTACTGTGCCATACTCGGAGAGAGCCCCCAGGAAAGAGACTTGGGAGTACTTGCAGACAAGTCAATGAAACCGTCTGCACAATGTGCGGTGGTGGCGGTGAAAAGGGCAAACAGAATGCTAGGAATGATTAAGAAGAGGATCACAAACAGATCTGAAAAGATTATCATGCATTTATACCAGACCATGGTATGCCCCCACCTGGAATGCTGCATCCAACACTGGTTACCGTACATGAAAAAGGATATAGTTCTACTTGAAAGGGTCCAGAGAAGAACAACAAAAATGGTTAAGGGACTGGGGGAGTTGCCGTACATTGAGAGGCTAGAGAAACTAGGCCTCGTCTCCCTTGAAAAGAGGAGACTGAGTGGGGACATGATCGAAACATTCAAGATATTGAAGGGAATTGACTTAGTAGAGAAAGAAAGATTGTTTACCCTCTCCAAGGTGAAGAGAACAAGAGGGCACTCTCTAAAGTTAGAAGGGAAAAGATTCTGAACAAAAGTAAGGAAGTTCTTCTTCACCCAGAGAGTGGTAGAAATCTGGAACGCTCTTCCGGAGGCTGTTATAGGGGAAAGAACTCTTCAGGGATTCAAGAAAAGGTTGGATAAGTTCCTACTGGAATAGAACATACGCAGGTAAGGCTAGACTCAAATAGGGCACTGGTCTTTGACCTAAGGGCTGCCGTGTGAGCGGATTTCTGGGCACGATGGACCACTGGTCTGACCCAACTGCGGCAAATCTTATGTTCTTATATTTTTAATAGTCTATTTTAAAATTACTATTTTAAATCTGTTAGAATTACTTCCAATCACTGAATTACCCCTTTCATGAAATGAACAAATATAGGATAACCAGATAGAAGCTCTTTGTCTAAATGTGTGTGGAATGCACTGATAGCACTGAGATGAACTCTGAGTTGGTTTTTAAATCAGTGTTGGAGAGATATAGTTAGTCTAGTATTGATGGAAGAGGACAGCTCTAAAATGAGAGGGCATAGGATGAAGTTATGAGGTGATAGGCTCAGGAGTAATCTAGGAAAATACTTTTTACAGAAAGGGTGGTAGTTGCATGGAACAGTCTCCTAGAAGAAGTGGTGGAGACAAAGTCTGAATCCAAGAAATCATGGGATAGGCACGTGGGATCTCTTATAGAAAGGAAGAGGTAATGGTTACTGCGGATGAGCCATTTTGCCTTTATCTGCCATCATGTTTCTATGATATGTTTGCAATTTCCATGGCTTCTTGGAAGAGAGCTCTAGGAGAAGTGGAAACTAAACATGGTGTGAAAGGTGCTATTAGAATCATGGTTCTCTGATCTTTGCAAAGTTTTTTTTAATTGAAATTTTCAATTTATTTCACAAAATGTAATAAGAATACATAAGGAATATTCCAAAAGAAATATTAAACAAATAATATATGTACTCGTAGATCTAACCCAGATCTAGGGGAAACCTGATTAAGACTAATACAGGAAATCTAAAAGAAAGTCTACATTGAATTACAAGGCACACATTTATTTATATCCCAAACTGAATCTAATTTATCTTAAAAGCAACCTAAGTTGTCTTAACACTCTTATTAAACAAGAAATTCTCAAGATGTATAGGTTCCAGAAATAAGTAAGGATGAACATCCTATGTAAATAATTTGAAGGAAACTTCAAAAAGAAAGTGCCTCCCACAGCAAAAACATGAGGCATAAGCTGAAAAAAAGCTTTAGATGAATGATCTTGGCAAAGTTTGAGTAGAGTTTTCCCTATGAGAGGGATCGGAGGAAAAGCATGGAGGAACTTGTTCCTCCAGTGAAATAGAAAGGCATCTGACACAAGGCAAAGAGTCTGGAACAGAATTATGGAAACCTTTTATTCTGAGGGGAAGTGAAGAGATCTATATCCAGTGTTCCCCATCGAGAGAAAATCAGATGCAAGATGGTCATGCTGAGAAACCATTTGTGAGGCTGAAGAATTCTGCTCAACTTGTCTGTCAACATTTATGCTTCCCCCACTAAATAAACTGCCCTGAAAAGTATCCCAAGGATGGACGGGTAATATCCCAGTGCTTACAAGCCATGCAGAAGTAATCCACTCCAGCTTTCGGATCCCACCTCCTTCACCAGAGGGCTCTGCTGCCTCCTTCAGTTTGTACCAAAGCAGGTGATAGCCCCATATAGAAACACATGTGAAGGTGGTGTACGGAGATACTCCCGAAACAGAACTCTGTTCTGCTCTGAAATCATGTTAAATATTGTCATTGAACAATCAAAACAGCAAGCATACCAAACAGAAACCTTTATAGTGCTCAAATAATACCCCAATGACTTATAGCAATAGACTATTCTTTATACCCTTAAGGTCTGGCATGCATAGTTCAGGTTTGGATGCAACTTTTTAATTGAGACAGTAGGCAGGTGCAGGAAATAACTGACAGGGCAGGAGTCCAGAATGATACACCTATCTACACCTCAGACCTGAGAACCTCTGGAAGCATCTCTGAGAAGCGGCTACTCCTGAGTACTGCTGAAAGTGCCTGGAGCCTCTACAGGTTTACAGTCTGATGTCAGGTAGCGATTTTAGCTGACGGTCTGCCATGCTGGTCATGAGATTGTCCAGTCCCTTTCCAAACAACATTTGTCCTTTGAAAGGAAGACTTTTTTTTTTAAGAAACACTGGGCAGCCTTGGAGACAGAATCTCCAGCCCATTGCCTTATCCAGAGCATTCTGTGGGCTGAAATCGAATAAGCTGAAACTTTGTCATTACTCTGATGATGTTGTAGAGGGCATTGGCTACATAATCCACCCATGCTGATAGGAGCTGGTGAAAATACTCGCCCTCCGCTAGCTCAAAACTGCACAACATGGTATGACAAGTGATTGTCACAAAGGAAGCTACTGTACCTGCTTTGATTCCCAAGGCCAGCGCTTTGAATTATCTTTTAAGAATCACATCCACTCTGCAATCCTGCATATCCTTTAATACCACGCCCCCCTCATTGGCAAGGATATGCACTTGGTTCCCTGCACTTCAAAGGAATTTACCTTGGGCTAAGCGAACAGTTGATGACAATCCTATGCCATCAGATACAACCGAGCCATTGTCTTGGCTACTTTAAGGGACCCTACAGGAGCATCCCAATGCTCTGTGACCAATACATTGATATCAAGATGCCAGGGAAATGAATAAGACTGGGCTCTTACTCAGCTCATTATAGAGCAGGGAGCAGAGGGATCCTGCAGAGAGACCAAATTTAACTCCTGCAGAGAATCAGTAATAAGATCTAACAGAGCCAAGGGTCTGACCATTTGGCAGCCCGTGGGGTAATCCCCTTGATCAAGGGCTACGACTGAATCTAGGGCACACGCCTCTGCTTTCAACCCTGCATCTACTGACAGGGAGGGCTTGCTCTGTGACAGTAAGGGCATAGCAACAGATACTTCATCCTCTGAGTCTCCCTCAGAAAGGCCGCTCAGATCTTGGCCAGACTCTGAAATTGAGGCAGACGTACCTTGGGATCCCTAGCCCCCTTTTGTGTTTCCTGGTCCGCTGCCAGATTCTGCTTGGGGATTTTGGACATCCTGAAAGGCTCTCCACATCAGATTGACAAATTCCGGAGAAAATGCCGTGTTAGGCAGCACTGAGTCTCCCTTAAATAACTCCAGCTTGTGTCTCTAGGGCTTTGCAGCCTCTGCACTCCTGCGTTTAGTACGACTGCCATTCCGGGGCTCTAGAAGGAATTTACTCATAACCAACAGACTCCCTGACCATTCCTCAGCCCTAGAGAGCAAAGTGGAGTCTAAGCTGACTACTACTATCCCCCCTTCATTTGCTGTGCAGCACATGGCACAAGAGAGCTCTTAGGGCACCCATCCAGCACAAACCTGGCATGAATTAGGGGTAATGGAGCCTGAGGACTCCATCCCTGCCAGTTTTGAAGCAAAACGAAGTGATTTAAAGCTTCTAGAGAACTTCTAAAAGAATACAGCGGGAAATCCAAGAAGGTCGCAGCAGCAGCATTTCGACACCAAAAACTGACTCCAAAATGCTTTTAAAAAAACAGTAATTTTAGGATTCTAGAGGGGGAACCTAAGGGAAAAGGCAGTAATATGCAAGAACAGGTTTTACAAATCATCTCCCCCACAAAAAAAAAAAAAAAATTCCTCATAGGCTGTGACCTGTGTTAGAAATGTGTTAGAAATGTGCTGCAGCCTGCCTCAGCTCCAAAGGCAGCTGAATCTAAGAGAAGAAATCACTGTCTTAAATAGACAACTCTTCCAGCGCTGAATCTTCAGTCTGCCAGTCTGAGCAGTGTCTGACTGAGCCTCAAAACCCCATGGATCTGTGGACATGAAAGTGGGGAGGCAAAAATGCAGCTGGCACCCTACCAGACCCTGCTAAAACCCCTATGGATGCCTGACAGCCTGCGCTCAAGCCCCTGCGATGCAGTAGGCAAGCAATGCCTGCTGCAGACTCAGTAAGCAGTAGACAAGCAATGCCTGCTGCAGACTCAGTCTGCTTCTCCTCCACACAGGCAGAGCTGGACCCTTGAACTAGGGGAGCTCTTAGCATGAAAAGCAGTCAAAATACTGCAAAAAAAAAAAAGACTGAAAATATTAAAGAAATAAACAACAGATCAGAAAGGTTCAGTTGCTAATAATAATAATAAAAAAAAAAGTTTCTTCCGGCTCACATACAAAAGGAAAAACTGATGGGAGCAGCAAAGCACTCTGGTGAAGGAGGATCAAAAGCTGAAATGGATTCCTTCTGCATGGCTCACAAGCATTGGTTTATTACCTGTCTGTCCAGAATGGCACACCTATTGCACTAGAAAAAATTAATTATAATAACAATAAGGAGAAAGGGAATGGGACTTGTATACCACCTTTTTGTGGTCACACATTCAAAGCAGTTTACATATACAGGTACTTATTTTGTACCTGGGGCAATGGAGGATTGGGTGACTTGCCCAAGGTCATAAGGAGCAGCACTGGGATTTGAACCCACAACCTCAGGGTGTTGGTGCAGCAGCTCTATCACTAGGCCACTCCTCTCCTCCATATTTTTAGGGCTTGCTTTATCCCAAATTATTTTAATATCTGAAGTGCAAATATTGAAAAATATTCTCAACAATAACTGCATTATAATTAGATACTTTAAATGAATATCTCTTAACTATAAATATTTACAATGGCCTGAAAAAAATAGTTCAAAGCACGCAGAAGGAGACGCAAGACTCACCTTAGACCAGGGGTTTCAAACTCTAGTCTTCAAGGGTTATAAACTAACTGGGTTTTCAATATCTCACTAATGAATATTCAAGAGAATGATTTACTGCATATAATGCAGGCAATGGGCATATAAATATATCTCACAAATATTCATTATGGATATCCTGTAAACCCAATTTGTTTGCAGGCCTTGAGAACAGGAGTTTAAGCCCTTGCCTTAAAAGCAGTGTCTCTCAAACATTTTTAGCTCTGCACATAAACAAAGCAAATATTTTTTGCGGCACATTATAATTGAAATTACAAAATTGCAAAACCAACAAAAAATTAAATTTGAGAGTTATTTATTTAAAGTTCTTTAAGCTATATATGGGTAATTGTAACAATGGTGAAACTAAAGTAGATAGATTTGTTTATCAATGCGATGGATGTGGTTGTTTTTGAGTGCAAATTAACTCAAAACGTGGCTTGATAGTCGACAAGCAAACACATATTTTATCATCCAACATCTGCAGTCATTCTCTTTTTTTCAATTTAATTTCTGTCCGAGCTGAAAATCCAAGTTCACAAAGATAAGACGATCCAAACGGTAACAAAGCCTCAATTGCTTTGTTGCTCAAATTAGGATCACTACTGAATAAAAAATAAAATTACTTGCCATTAATTTTCAAGTACCGATCATGTCAAAGAATGATGCTTGTCTGGGTAGTTGTATCTTTACACACACAGACGCTCATAACATTGACAGACTCTTGAATACACAACATACATGTCAGCTATTCTAGTGTATACTAAATAAAGTAAAATTCTAGAATCTCTTCGGGGCACACAGTTTGCGAGACACTGCCTTAGAAGCTCCAGTATCATCATCTATACAACCAAAAACATTCATTCACCCAAATGTAAATTCACTCACAAATCCAAGTTACAATAATGCCAGTTATAGAGCTTCCATTGCTTCCTATTGAAGGGTCCTTCACACCTTTATCAAAAACTTTATTCTAATGCTTATATTTTAAGAAAACTAAGGAAGGCCAGCTGCAACAAATCTTCTGCATTTACCCCCAAACCTAACACTACAAACCTCAGGATCTCATATGGCATGCATAGAACTTTTGAAGACAAACTACTGACAACACAGTTACATTTTGGCTTCTGCCTGCATAAGGAGTACAGTGAAATTTGAAGACACAGCAAATTGTATGTAATTCTGAAGAAGAAAATCTCACAATAAAAACACAATTCATCAGGGCCCTGTTTCTAAATGGAGCTGCAAGACAAGGCTGTAAATCAGGGATCTCAAAGTCCCTCCTTGAGGGCCACAATCCAGTCGGGTTTTCAGAATTTCCCCAATGAATATGCATTGAAAGCAGTGCATGCACATAGATCTCATGCATATTCATTGGGGAAATCCTGAAAACCCGACTGGACTGCGGCCCTCAAGGAGGGACTTTGAGACCCCCTGCTGTAAATAAACAAAGCCTATCTTAGTTTCGATAAAGCAAACTTCATGGTGCATACTGTAATTCATCTGCGCCTGGCAGATCTTCTTGCTGTAAACCGCTCTGAACTGTCAAGGTATAACAGGTTATAAATAAATTTGAATTTAAATTTGAATACTGGATTTTATTATTAGCACCAATCCTGTTTTGGAACCTAATGCTTTGCCTTGCAACTCCCTGCTGAATAGTGCTTTATTAAAGGGCTGTCTCTTCAAATTTCACCGTACCATACCATGTCATATGCATGTCATATTTGCCATCCTGTGATTTGTTATGTCCAGCTACTATCCTTTCTATACTTAATTTTTGCTAGCATTTGTCTCTCTTTCTCGCCATAGAGGATTCTATGTTAAGAATATAAGAAATTGCTCCTTTCGACAGTGACTATGATTTTAGCACTGTAGAACACTGCTTCTCAGCCCAGTTCACAGAGTACACTCAGCCAGTCAGATTTTCAGGATATCCACAATGAATATGCATGCGAGAGCTTTGTTTGCACTGCCTCCTCAGTATGCAAATCTGTCTCATGCATATTCATTGTGGATATCCTGAAAGCAGAACTAGTTAGGTGTGTCCCAAGGACTATGTTGAGAAGCGTGGCTGTAAAATTTTACATTGTAATAGCTATGCCAAAAAGACAAAGCAAATTAATGACTTATTTGGAAAGCAGAGCCTCAAGTGTTTAAAAGTCTGTTATCATGCATAGCCAGTCACATTCAACACACATAAATCAAGAGTTCTTGCTTCCTTTACTGTTCCACTGGTGAGGCCACACAATGTGGCCCCCTACTGTGCAAACTTCTAGCCAGTTCCTTATTTATTTATGCAAGATCCTCAAACTGGCATCCTAACTCAGCCCAGCTTCCTCTCCTTTTTTCTCAGATGTTCTATGCTGTTTTAAACAGTATGCTATGAAATATAGAAACATGATAGCAGACAAAGGCCCATCTAGTCTGCCCATCCGCAGTAACCATTATCTCTTCCCACAGTAACCATGAGTTCTGCATACTTCAAAGTAGTTTCTAATTTAGGAGCTACCCCGCACCAAGAGAACTGAAGTAGGGCAAGGTATCCTGAGCGGTGCCATGATACACCATTCTGCCCCCAGCCAGTAGAGTGAGGCCATCGAAGAGACGGAAGATGGAATAGCGAGGCTGATGGATGGAGAGAATGATTGTTTTTCCTTGTCTAGACATCCTAAATGTGGAGAGAAAAAAAGGTATATGCCAATGATTTACGGTACTACTCATATTCATTTTATTTACTCTTAGGGCTCCTTTTACTAAGCTGCGGTAATGTTTTTAGCAAGCGCTGAAGATTAGCGCATGCTAACCCCCGCGCTATGCGGAAAAACTAACACCAGCTCTATGGAGGCGTTAGCATCTAGCACGCGCTAAAACCGCTAGCGCAGCTTTGTAAAAGGAGTCCTTAGTAGGTTTCATTTCTGCTGTGATTGGAACAAGGACACAGTGCCAAAAATGATTCTCTCTGGTTTTTCACAAAGCATTTTCAAATCCTTCTCACTCTCTTTTTCCTCTGTACACTACCATCAAGGTTAGTATCAAACAATTCACCTTGTCTAATTATACAGTTCATAATCTAGTGGTAATAGGTTGCATCATATTGAGAAAAAAAAGTAGCATAACAAATTAATTTACCCAAGCCAGTTACATATATGCAAATTCTAATTTCTAGACTGGATTGAAAGCAAAAAATGTTGCACGTTAGTACTACAGATATTCAAATAGAAGTCAACAAATATAATCTTTGAGGAAGGAATGGGCCCCCAGAAGTTCTATATTTTATGTGACTAAATGGATGAAATTGTTTATCTGCAATAGGTTGAATCTGCCATCATCTTTAGACATCTGTTCAGGATGATCTCTGACTATTGTCTAATGAGAAGTTGTTTCATGAGCTGGGCACCCCCCTTGGCATATTGAAGTATGTAGGCCAGACACCTACCAAACAGAGTATTCATTTGGCTGTATGCTGTTTGTACTGAGATGCATAACCTTGCATTCAGCTCCTGATGCAGATGTCCTTGAAATACAGGCCTGTCAAAATATATAATACGAGGGCTGTTTAAAAAGTATCAGACCTTAATTTTTCCTGCGTAAACAAATAAAGCTAGGGAGGCGTGGTTTGGTGCACGTATGTAGGCGATCCTAATGTGCATGCTTGAATTTTTTACCACCTACAGAAGCTGTCAGTCGCCGGCAGACCGTCGATGAGTGAGGAACTGTAAGTGAGCGCAGTCCGATTTTCATTTTTTACAAAATGACAAAAAAGTTGAACAACGCTACTGCATTAAATTTTGTGTAAAGCTTGGCGATTCCCAAACGGAAATGATCCACAAGATTCAACAAGCCAGGCCTTCGGGGACAAAGCAATGGGCACCACACAGATAAAGGAGTAGTAGAACCGCTTCAGAGATGGCCGCATATCAATGGAGACTGAAGCACGTTCTGGTAGGCCCCCAACATCCAGAAATGAGATCGTCATTGAGCAAGTGAGGACCCTGGTGATGCAGGATTGTCGAATCACAATCAGAGAACTTGCAGATGAGGCGAGCATCAGCACTGGATCCGTTCATTCCTTTTTGACTGAGGATTTGGGCTTCAGGAGAATTTCTGCGATGTTCGTGCCAAGGCTTCTAAGGACTGAGCAGAAGCAACTCCATTTGGAGATTGCACAGGACATGCTGGAGACTCTGAACAATGATTCCAACTTCCTTAGCACAGTGATCATTGGCGATGAGTCCTGGGTTTATGGGTATGACCCAGAAACCAAGTTGATATAATCACAATGGAAGCATTCAACATCCCTGAGGCCAAAAAAAGCAAGGCAGGTCCGCAGCAATGTCAAAGTCATGCTGACCGTCTTCTTTGACTCCAGTGGCGTGGTTCACCATGAGTATGCACCACACAGCATAGCCATCACCAAGAGGTTCTATCAAGAGGTTCTGCATCACCTTCGTAATGCTGTGAGATGCAATCGGCTGGATCTGTGGGCAGTGGGCAATTGACATCTCCATCACGATAACGTACCTGCCCATTCTTCACAATTGATACGGAGTTTCCTGGCCAAACACAACACTCCTGTGATTCCTCAGGCTCCCTACTCTCCCCGTGTAACTTCTGGCTTTTCACCAAGCTGAAAATGCCCCTGAAAGGGACCACATTTTAATCAAGAGAAGACAACATGCAGAATGCGATGGACCAGTTGTGAGCAATCTCAAAAGAGACGTTCCAGTACTGCTTCCGACAGTGGCAGAACCATTGGAAGAAGTGTGTGGCAGCCCAAGGGGACTATTTTGAAGGAGATTAGTATAAGATTGTTGTAACTGAATATGAGTATTTTTTATAAATAAAGGTCTGATACTTTTTGAACAGCCCTTGTATATACTGTGGGGCTCATAATCAAAATTTTAAAACGTCCAAAAACCAGCCTAAGTTGGCACTTGGACATCCTAATAACAGTGCCAATAATCAAAACCAACTTTCTGGACGTGCAGAAGCACTTCTAAGCTACTGTGCATCCAGAGATTAAAGGGGTGTGTTGGGAGGTGTGTTATGGGCAGGAATCAGGCAGGCTTCAACATGGACAAATCCCAGCCATAATCAAAGCTTTACTAGAAGGAACATAGAAGCTGGCAATTAGGCCAGTTTAAGTTGCATCTAAGTTCCACAAAGGTGCCCAAACTGACAAGATGACCACAGGAGGATTTAAGGCATGACCCCACTCGAGACCCGCCGGATTTGACACCCCCGAGGTAGGACAGACCCCCAAACAAGGTCCTCCCATGCTCAATCCAGCAACAAAAAGGGATAAAAAATCCTAAACAAATTCCAACATCCCTACCAAGGGAGATGGGTACAGCTCACCACACCTGCTGGAGACTGAGAGAAGACTGAGGTAATTAGGATAATTAGGGAGGGGTCACGTGATATGTACAGTTCCAAAGTTTTGTTTCAGTCTCCACCTGCTGGTCATGGTGAGATAGATACCCGCTTGTAAGATTAACCCTATGCTGGTCTGGAGAGTTGCTAAAGAAAAAATATGTCTTGTGTACACTCATTGCTTGCTGCACCATCACATGGGTTAACTTTACATATTATATATATATTTGGGTTTCTTAAGGTTTACACTTTATATTTATTCTACATCTTATTGCATTCAATTCTAGGTTACTATGCCAGACACTTCTGGGTATAGGGAAACATTCTAAGTTTAGCAATATTGAGGTTCTCTTATTTTAGGGAAATCTAGGGATTTTGCTATGCTGTACAAATCTAAGGTTTAATTTTTCTATTAGATATACTGTCCTTCTTTGCATTTTCTTGACCTTTATACCTCAAGAGTCCCAGTGTTCAAAAAAAGACACAAAGAAAGTAAATTGTATATGTATATGTATGTAAAAGTCATAAGTAATGGTGTCAATATGGATTACATATTCTAGAATATTCTGAGATTTTCATAAAAGTGCTGAGTCACTAAGACTGAACTCTGCCCCTGTTGTTTAATCATTGATCCATAATGACATTTTGTATATCATTCTACATTGAAATCAGTTGTCTTGAGAATGAGGTTTGTGCAGATGAGGACAGAGCTTGCAAGGATGGGGCAGGGACAGGGACAAAACTCACGGGGACGGGTCAGGGATGGAGATAGATCCCCTGAGGACAGGAACAAATTTGTCCTCATGTCATTCTATAAAATATTAAAGGTACCATAACATGAGAGGGCCAATTACATGCATTCTTTCTTAAAGTCAAAGTCAAAGGTTCTTCCATGTGGAATTCTTGGCATAATTATGCAAGGCTCTTTTCACTCTCATTTTTGACACCTCCATTCCCTCCTCACAAGACTGCTCAGCTATCACAATGAGCAATTATGGCTGAGACAGTGAGATACAATTGCTCCTCTATCCATTGTCATGTTCCATAATTTGTTGGGTAGTCTGTCCCTTGAAAAGCAGTGCACAGGGACTCTTCCTTTTCCACAACACAGAGTGCTATAGTTGCCAGATAGGAGACATGATTTCATTTCATGCTATGACCTGGCCCCTATAATTCTAAAAATGTTTTTACTAACCAGCTGATGCTGTAATTCTGAAATAATTGTGCCACTGGAGTTACCTCTTCAGGAGCAGGAGGACTGCATTGGCTGTGCTAGCATCCAACCCAGTGGTGGGCTCATCCAAGAATAAGACTGCAGGGTCAGTGATGAGCTCCATACCTATGTTGGTCCTTTTCCTTTCTCCTCCAGACACCCCACGAATCAGCTGAGTCCCGACCTAATATAAAAGTATTCTGCTATGTGATTTTTTAAAAAATAAGCATTTTATTCCTCAGAAAGTGTTAGATTAAATTAATATACTATTTTGGAGGGGCTTCTGCTATCTCCTAATTTATCACAAAAGATCCATTTCAAAGGAGGAAAAATTTTAAAAATGGAGACAGCCATGCCATAT
Organism: Geotrypetes seraphini; assembly: GCF_902459505.1. Taxonomy (NCBI): domain Eukaryota; kingdom Metazoa; phylum Chordata; class Amphibia; order Gymnophiona; family Dermophiidae; genus Geotrypetes; species Geotrypetes seraphini. Next base: position 336,845,788 of record NC_047084.1, on the reverse strand, counting down.
CTTTTTATGTCATCTGTTACCTTAATTCTTCAGGCTCCTCCATATTTCCTCTCTATCTCATCTAATACTATTTTGGATCAATACTGTCTTCAAGAGTTATTCACAAAAAATTTGTCAGTAAGGATGGGCAAACTTGCAAATTCAGTTTGTAGTGAGGTTTGAGGATGCTGGTATATTTTATTTAAAAAGATACAAAAAAGAAGGCAAAAGATGTCAGTAAGGACTCTATGAGTGTGTCTATCAGCTAATCACTACTAACAGACCAAACCACACAAATACCAAATGTCAATTGAGGAGTAGGGACGCTCTCAGTGTGAGGTTATTAGCGACGGGAGAACAAACTCCAGCGCTTCCACTACAAAGACGGAGGTGAATCACCCCGCCTGCACACCATCATCGGGCGTCCCTAGTGTGCAAAATCAACTGTGCAGAATTAATAACAATAAATAAGTCACAAACAGTGAACTAGTGAGAGAGTGAATCACACTGAAAACCCACTCATAGAGTCCTCCCCAGCCTAATCCCCAAGATACAAAATGAAACCACAGCCAACTTAGCTTTTAAAGCGAGCCAAATGAAGTCAATGAGAATTGCAGGAGACCAGAATAGTCATTGGATCAACCGGTTTCGGATGAAACCCTTCATCAGGATCTTAAGGCTGGAGCAGAACCGGCTGGGAGGGAAGCAGACATTTGGTATTTGTGTGGTTTGGTCTGTTAGTAGTGATTAGCTGATAGACACACTCATAGAGTCCTTACTGACATCTTTTGCCTTCTTTTTTGTATCTTTTTAAGCACCTTTTGGCAAACGTATAGGAGTTTATAGTTTAGTTTGGTATATTTTATTTGGCAAAATATCTTTCACTGTACAGTAGGTCAGGAATTTATATGTGTTCCTCTATTTAGCAATTCTCTCATTAATAATAAACTTAATTGGATTTAGAGTCAAGCAGACATGGTCCAAAAAGTAATTAAGAAAAAGCAAATCAAAAAGTTTGGATTAACACCAGTCTTCACACCACTTGTCACAACAAACTCAGACTAGCTCTGTTTCCAAAACCTGCCTTAATAGAGCCCTTCATTGTAGTTGAGCTGATGATGAAGAATCAAGCTATTTCTATTGTATGAAATGAATTTGAAGGTCTAAATATGCTGAACACTGAGTTACTAAAAGAACTGATATAGTTATATAATTTGAAGAAAGGTTATAAGAGAACGTCAACATATCTGACTATCCTTTGGGTCAATGTCAGGCTCATCAATAAAAGTATAAACAGTTTGGCACTATCAGGACTCTCTCTCAATCAAGTAATCCCTCCACAATCATTAGCCATGAGTTATGCAAACTACCAAGGACGTTCACTGTGAGGCATACATTTTTTTTTTAAAGATCTTTGGCTAAGACAGGGGGGAAATATCATTTCAAGATTATTACACACACATGGCTTGTATGACAGGGTGGCAAAAAGGAAATCACTGCTGGGCAGAGAGGTTCGTTAAGATAAGAGGAAAGATGGGTAATGCAAAATACATGCTGTACATGCCTGTTAAGTCTACCACATACATGGAATGGTAGAGAAGATTGACGTTTTAGCAGGAAAGTGATCCTAAGCATAAACTAAAAGTAACAATGGAGTAGCCCAGCAAGGAGAAAATAAACATCCTTGAGTGATCCAGTCAAAGCTCAAACCTGAACCTCTATCTTGCTGTGCAAAGATGGCAGACAATTATTCTAAATAATTCATGGCTATTTATTGCCGCAAAAGGGACTTCCACTGATTCAAGAGGTATGAAGACATATGAAACCAAGACTTTTTGGTTTCTTATTCTTAATTATTTTTTTTTATATATCTGTAATTATACATTCACGATGAAAGAATAGTTTATGTTGGAAAGATCTACTTGAATCCATTCTGAGCTGTATTTTTTAGACAGCTAAATGCAGCCCTTATATGCTTTTGTTTGAGCTTTCTAGGGATGATAATAGGCAGGGCAGAAGTCGGGTGATATCAAAAGAGAAACCAGTCTTGACTCTATGCCACAAAAGGAAAAAAATAGTTCTTACCTAATAAATCAATCCAGACTAATGGGTTATTTGCTTTCACCAACAGATGGAGACAGAGAGCATTTACAAGCTGTGCTTTATAGATTGCTTTGCATCATGAGTGAGACAATATCTCGGTAGCTAAGCAGTATAAAGGTGACTTGAAAGTTGAGAATAAAACTTCTGCCTCCTCTGATTAATAGAACAATGAAAACAATAAAAAAATAACAAAATACTTAGCATGTGCCTAGTGACTAAGGAAACACTGAAACTATGAGCCACGTCCAGAAAATAAGAATTGGTTGGATATAAAGGTGTTTAAGGAATTTTAAAAAAAAAATATCTTTATAGCCACACATTTGTACATATCTTTAAAATATTTTTCCACATACTCACTTTGTAAATTAAGACACTTGTCATATTGTGGGACCAGCTTTTGTATACCTTCATTAAAAAAAAGAAGTCACTGCTGAGTATCTTAGCCTGCCATATATGGAAAAGAAAAGGGATTGGGATTTGTATACTGCCTTTTTGTAGCTTTACAACCACACTCAAAGTAGTATATACTGTATTCACAGGTACTTCTTTTGTATCTGGGGCAATGGATGATTAAGTGACTTGTCCAGGGTCAGAGGGAGCAGCCCTGGGATTTGATCCCACAACCTCTGGGTGCAGAGGAAGCAGCTCTACCACTAGGCCAGGCCTCACCTACCACAGCTTTTTGTCTCTTGATCACTCACTCCCTAGACTGGCTGGCCAAAAATTTCTTCAGGTGGAGAAACAAGACACAACTGGAAACTGTTGGTATAATTCAGAAATTGTGAATTGCTTGCCTTTCCAAATTTTTGCATTCAATTTTTCCTTCAAATCATCCATGACAAAGACGCCCACTTTGTTTTTCATCATACACATTTGCAGTGGCGTACCTAGCATATGTGACACCCGGGGCCCATCATTTTTTGACACCCCACCCATCTGTATGAAAAACATGATTTTTAGTAACAAGCCACAAGTCACACATGAGTACCTAGGAAAAGGCAGCATCTTACATACTGCAGTGAGCAGTACATCAATACACCCATTGTAAAACTAAACAAGCCAGACTAGTACAGTTCAATCCTGCAGTCAATCCTAACAAAAAACCATGTCTTTCGAACACACAAAACACCTTCGCCTAGTATGGAATATGTAATCACAAACTACCCCCTACCTCTTTTAGAAAACTGTAGTGTGGATTTTAGCCACAGTGGTAACAGCTCTGACGCTCATAAAATTCTGAGCATCAGAGCTGCTACCACCATGGCTGGCGCTAAAAAACGCTACACAGTTTTCTAAAAGGGGGAATAAAATAGAAATACATAGACAAAGGTTAAATTAAACCAGTAAGAAGCTGGACTCTGCATACAGTGCACCACAGAAACAGTGACACATGTCTCCTAAAGCAATAAATAAATAGAAAATTTTTTTCTACCTTTGCCTTCTGTGGTTTCTGCTTTTCTCATCTTCTTGTAACTCTCTTCCTTCCATCCACTGTCTGCCATCTCTCTTCCCCTATATGGCATCTTCTCTCCTTCTATGCCCCTTCCAGAAACTGAATGCCTCCCCCTTCTATCTCTGCTTTCACCCCCATTGGTCTGGCATCTCTCTCCTCTCCTTCCCTCTCCCACACCTCTCTTCTGCAATCCCTTTCCCTTTTTTCCCTCATTTTCCTTTTCAATTTATTTTCTGCATCTGTCTAGATTACGTTCTTACTACCCTCTCATCAATGTCCTTTTTTACTGTCTACCTAAAGCTTGCCACCTCTTTCCCTCACCCCTCCAGTGTTTCCCTAACTCAATCCTTTTCTTCCCATCATTTGCCCTTTTATTTATACCCTCCTTCCATCATGTACCCTCTTTCGCCAACCCTTCCATCTAGTACCTTCTCCTCTCTTTGTCCACTTCCATCCAGCGTCTGCTCCCCTCTTTCTCTCCTCCCATTTCCTTCCTGCATTTGCTCCCTTATCTCTCCCATCTGCACTTCAATCCAGCATAGGCTCCCCACTACCATCCAATATCTTCCCTTTCTCTCGCCATCCACCTCTCTTCAATCAGCATCTGCCCCCTTCCTTTCCCTCCAATATCCTTCCCCTTATGTCTCTCCCCTTTCTCTGTACATCAATTCCATCAGCACCACCCTTCCATACCACCCTGCCCCCTTTCTTTCCCTCCACCACTCTTCCATTCCAGCAGTCCTGCTCCTTTCTCTCCCTTCATGAAGCAAGGTCCCACGATGACTGTAGCTGCCGGATGCCAGTCCACCCCACTCCGACGTACTTGCTCTGGAGCGAACTCAGCAACCGCATGCTGGAAGGTCCCACGATGACTCATCTGCTGGCTCTGCTCCGGAGGAGGTGGACCCGGCAGACGCAGGGAGTTGTGACAATGTCCCGCAATGACTACATCCTTCCCTCCCTGCCGTGGAAAAAAAAAGCGCTTCTCTCCTTCCTTTCCCTCTGTCCGCGCCGCTGCAATCTTACCTCCCCGCTGCTGCTGCTAATCACCGACAAGAAGTCTTCTTTCCGACGTCAATTCTGACATCGGAGAGGACATTCCGGGCCATGGAAATAGCCCATTTAAACTAAAGGTGTGGAGATCTTTGCAATTCAATACTTTAATGAGTAAAACAGAGCTCAACATAATCTGAAACAAGATTTAAATGTTTTTGTGTGTGTGACCATATGTGCAATTTATTTGCTTATGTCATAAATACTTAGGAGTCTTGTCTTGTTTCCCACTTGGACATGCAGGGTGTGGAGAGAGATGGGGGAGAGAGGGAAAAAAGTTCACTCATTCCCTAGTATTTAATTTATATTCTTGAGCTGAAGTATTTACAGTTATACTGTGAATCAGTGCCTTTATCTTGCTTTCAGTGAGAAGGAAAAACAAACAAACCCCTAACAGAGAAAAACTGTTGTATTGATAAATAATAGAGGGAATTTGGAAAAAGAATTGAAAACAGTGGTATATGATATGGTTTTGTTTTACTTCTGTGAATTAGCATAGGTGGAAGATAGGAACAGAATGGAGAATTCTAAAAAAAATAATCGTCTTCTTTGCTTTCCAGTATTGTGTTTCTATCCTGGTGTTCTTTAGCTCTGTTTGTCCAGTACCTCATGTTTTGGAATATGAATTTTTTGTTCCCCTGTACGTTTGTATAAAGTGTTGTTAGAATTGGGTATTATCCTGAATGTATGATTAAGCGATAAATCAAATTTTAAATACACTTGGAAAAGAAATAAACTTAAAATAAACTTGGTAGTTAAAGTTCCAGAGGAAAGGGATAAAGTTTAAGGGATGACAATGATGATGGTTATTATGTAAATTACACTATATAAAGATCCCCAATGGGAAAACATATAAATAATATTCTATGCCCAATATTTCCCACTAATATCCAGCTATGAATAAGGTAATATCAATCCTAATCTAAGAGAGTTAGCCTCAGTAATGGAGCCTACGCGTAGCCATTCAATGACTGGGGAATTCAGCGTAGCTATACTTGCTCCTTTAATCTCCAATCATTGGCCTCACTCTCATTTTCATTACTCAAAATTTCTAAAATTTATATCCTTATTAATCTTTTTTTCTTTCTTTTTAAGTTTGAATGTTTTTAAGGATGAATGTTAGGAATTGATAGGAAATGTATGAAGATAGATCTTTTAAGGATTTATATATAAAAAAACATAAAAAGAAAGAAAAAAAGATTAATAAGGATATAAATTTTAGAAATTTTGAGTAATGAAAATGAGAGTGAGGCCAATGATTGGAGATTAAAGGAGCAAGTATAGCTACGCTGAATTCCCCAGTCATTGAATGGCTACGCGTAGGCTCCATTACTGAGGCTAACTCTCTTAGATTAGGATTGATATTACCTTATTCATAGCTGGATATTAGTGGGAAATATTGGGCATAGAATATTATGTAAATTAGCCAGGACAGTGCAGACAAAAGAAGACACATTAGCCGGCACCTGACCTCTGCACAGCAGTGCCCACTCCTCAGAGTGCAGTGGGACCCAGGTGGCAGACAGGTGGTCCAGGTCAACCTGAATGGAACATGGACGAAGCTTGTTCTAAGTGACCTTGAGGGTGGTGTTGATTTGAAATGTTTCTTCTTTTTCTTGGCAGTCATTTGGCATACATACAGAGCTATTCTGGACCCGTTTTTGGCACAAAGAATCTTTTGCTTAACCGAAAGAAGGAAGAAAAAGTTATGCTTCAAGTAACCTTGAAATGACCTTGCACTTTAAGATTTAACATGTTTCTTTTTCCTCTTAGCATTGACACTGCAATACTTCATAATACGTCTGTACCTAAAACTGTACATTATATCTTGCCTTAACTAGTAAGATCTGCTTATTTTTAAAGATTGGAGCACAATCTAGCAGTTTGTGTCCCTGTCTACATTATCTCTCATGTCCTATGAATGAAATAGGCAGAGAAACAGAGCCGAGTGATTAAATTTTTTGTTATCTCTTACAGAAGTTTGAGCAGACATTTAGACACCACACCCTTTAATTATGCATTTTCTGATTATGCGATTATTATGCCATGTGTTATATAGAAATTTACTTTGCTGATGTGTGCACACAAATATTTCTAGTGCTATGTTTGTTTGTTTTTGTATAATTGTGTGTTTATCTGCAGATTTAAGTTCAGCCCCGAATCCTTGACTGATGGAAGAACAGTTTCAAGCCTAAAATTTTGTGTTTTCTGTTTTGTCTGTGCCATGTGGTCTCAATTTTGTCTATTTGTTTCAGTTTAAGGGGTACCCCAGGTTACATGACATTGGCCATTTCTAGAGCTCTTTTTTCCACTTTTTACTAGTCCAATTGCGCAATATCCCTTTTATTTATAGTTTTCATAGCCTAAGTGTAGATTAGGCTACACCTAGGCGTGCAGCAGGTATAACCAAAACTTTAGGCAGGTTGCCTAGTCGGCACTTATACGTTTTGACTTAGATCGAGTCAAAACAGGTATAAGTGCCGAAAAGGGGCCGCTGAGCTGATCACGGCTGCTGCGATCAGCTCAGCGGCCCCAGCAACCTGCCTACCCCCTATTGCAATGATCGCGGCAGGAGAGATGGCTCATCTCCCCTGCCGCGATCCCCTTCCCCCCCCCCACAACGATCAGGGCAAGAGGGAGCCCAAGCCCTCTTGCCCCTGTGGCACCCTGACTCCCCGATTACGTACGGGGCAAGAGGGAGCCCAAGCCCTCTTGCCCCGTGATCCCCAAACCCCCTCCCCTCCCCACAATCCGGCCAAGCCCTCCTGACCCGGCGACACCCCCTAACCCCCAGCCCCCACACTAAAATACGGGCAGGAGGGATCCCAGGCCCTCCTGCCCTCGACGCAACCCTCCGACGACCGGCCATCCCGAACCCCTGATCGCCCCCTCCCGCTGACCCGCGACCCCTCCGCCGACCCCACGACCCCCCCCCCACTCCCCCACCTCATACCTTAAAATTGTTGATTGGACGGACGGGTGCCAAGCCCGTCCGTCCGACAGGCCAGCTATCTCCGGAATGGCTGGCCTTAGGGCCTGATTGGCCCAGGTGGCTCAAACCCTGCCCACAGGTGGGGCTTGAGGCACCTGGGCCAACCGGAATCGGTCCAGTTGTCTTAGGCCCCTCCTGTGGGCGGGGCCTTAGGCACATGGGCCGGATCGTGGGGGGGAGGGGGTTGGAGATCGCAGGGCCAGGAGGGCTTAGGCTCCCTCCTGGCCCCATCGGACTCGGCGGGGGGGAGGGTTTGGGGATCGCGGGGCAAGAAGGCTTGGGCTCCCTCTTGCCCCGAACATAATCAGGGGGGCGGGGTGCCACAGGGGCAAGAGGGCTTGGGCTCCCTCTTGCCCCGAATGTGATCAGGGAGTCGGGGTGCCGCAGGGGCAAGAGGGCTTGGGCTCCCTCTTGCCCCAAACGTAGTCAGGGAGTCGGGGTGCTGCGGACCAGGAGGGCTTGGGCTCCCTCCTGTCCCGATGTTGTCGGGGAGGGTTGGGGATCGCAGGGCAAGAGGGCTTGGGCTCCCTCTTGCCCCGATGTTGTCGGAGGGGTGGTCGCGGTTTGACAGGGCAGGAGGGCTTGGGCTCCCTCCTGCCCAGATCGCTGTAAGGGGGGGATTCTGTAACCGGTGTTGTTTTTCACAGACACCGGTTACAGAATCCAGCTTTTAGGCGAAGGACCGGCTCCTCCTTCGCCTAAAAACCTTTGTTTTGGACGTTTGGGGCTTAGGCTTTTTTTAGGTTGATTATATGGTATAAGTTTTGATGTAGTGGTGGTCTGGGCGTTTAAACAGCTGAACGTAGAGGCAGGCCATTATCAAAAAAACCTCCTTTTGGACGTTTTTTTTGATAATGGACATTTTCCCTGATTCTACTTTCAACGTTAAGGCCTTAGGCCAAAAGGGGACTTAGATGTTTTTTTGATTTTGCCTTTCTAAGTACTCACATATTGTTTCTCTTTTGCAATACCTATACTAAGTAAATGCATTAATATTGTCACATGTTGCTACACTCAGTACAGGCAATATGGTCTCTCTCTCTCCTTTTCTATCTCTTATTTAGATCACTTCACTGGGGTTCAGCCGCTGGATGATACCTGGACTCCTTCAAGTTGGTGTATCCCTCCCTGTTTATGCAGTTTAAAGAGACTGTCAGCTCCTATTGGACCAATTCATCTGCTTACATCCTGACTGCAAAGACACTTTTGTTTTCACCTGTTCTTTCCACAAAATGTTTACAGCCACCTTCTTAAGAACGCTTTGCTGTACCTAAAACATACCTGGTGTAGTCATTTATTTCATATGTTGTACATCCACTCCCTCTTGGCATGGGGAACAAAACATGCCACAAGCTGCTGAATTTTACAGAACTCCATACCTACATTGAACAACTTAAAACTACCTCCGAAGAAGTGAATCATATCATCACTTTTGAAAATGGACAAATTATCGAACATTTACTACGAGATGCTCATGTCTCAGTTTGGGAATTGTTCTTTGGGCATTTGCCTACTGCAAATCATGTCTTTAATGTTTTAATTCACTCTATCGTTATTTTATTTATTGTACAAATTTTGCTATGTATGGTTATGATTTTCCTTTGCTGTAAAATGACCACGCATTCAATTTTATATGAACTTCCAGGATCTTTTCTGACACTTGCTAATTTGGCTAATTGGGTTCTAATTTGGTTGATTTGGCATGGCCTATTGCATCGCTTGCTAGGGTCAGATATAATATATTATCTCCTATCCCATACTCTCATACTCATGGCATCTTGATACCTTTAAGCCTGAACCTCCTGAGAAAGTTTCCTGCATCCCTTATGCACCATTCATTCGCTCAAAGACGGGTAAGATGTAGCATATTGGGTTTTCCCGCCCAGATGACTGTATAACCTAAGACAGAGGTTTGAACTCATAATGGAAGCTGTTTATCTTCATAGCTTGGAGATTGTGCAGGACAAGGGGACGTGCTGATATAATGTTAGAAGTAAAAGAGGCATCTGCGAAGGTCAAACTGGCTGTTTACGAAACAGTTGCAGAAGTATAGGTCATATGTACCACAAGCTTGCCTCATTTCTAAGCATAAAACAGAAAAGGAGATGTCAGCAATGGCCTATGGGACATTATATCAATCGGAAATTGGAATGTTGATGCAGCTAGACCCTAAATGCTCCTGCACTATTAAATGCTTCCATAGTACGCCATCTTTCCACATGTAAGGGGGAAGGGTGGTGGATGTCTTTAATTGGGAAGGAAGGTGACTCCCCAACACTGTACATAACCAAGAGCTTACTCCAAAATGTGATGATATTATGCTCCATTTTGTAAATAACTGTATTTTAAAGCCATATGCTCTAGGTAGTAATATCACTACTGTCTTAAATTGGAATCTTTGTCAATGGTCAATACAACCCCATGGTCACACTATATTATAGGAAATTTCTCCTAAATTTTTATGTATTGCTTCGACAACCATCTTTTTACAGTGGGCTAATATGGAAAATGCTGCTTATGAACCTATGCGCTTTAACTTATTATTAATTGTGGCTTCACCTGGTGTACTTAAACGCTACTTCAGTTTCCTGAAACTCAAGGGTGGAGTGTGCAGCCATTTCCAGAAGCCGGGATTTGGTGTGTGTGTCTATGAGAACTGTGAATCTCAGGATACTGTGATAGGAAATGGCATTTCCCAGGCACAGGCTTGTGTGAATCTGGTAGGCATGTGAAAGAATATTCTAGCTGGGAGATAAATGAAACACCTGTTGTTTACTGCAGAAACTAACAGAGTGTGATACAGGATAAAATAGTATATAAGAGGCCATCGTGGGGCTTTTCCTTTAGAATCCATCAGCGTGCTGTAAAGGGAGTCCCATGGTTGGTTGACCCGGTCTATCACTGCCTGGAAAGGATTCCCCATTCAGCTGTGAGGAACAGTGATGTCATAAATCAATCTTGGTGATGTCATTTTGAATTATTTGTGCTTTGTATATATTGCTCTGCAGTTAGCATATCATTGCCCTGCAATTTGTGTCTATATCAGCTGTGCTTAGTATATTACCGCCCTGCAATTTATGTAACCAATAGAGTAGCATAATTAGCCTTATCTTGTATCTGGTGTGTGTCTCTTTGTATGCCGTGAAGTGCTGACTACCTAACAAACTTGACAGTACAATATGTCATTATCAGATTGGTTTGATGGCCAAAAACCACCTAAAATTATCTACCCCTGACACCCTTCTTCTTGAGGCTTTTTCAGAGGTTATCTATGCATGACCTACGCCCAATTCCAAGAACAGCTCCCACCCCTTCCTGCCAGGTGCTGCGGTTTTGCATACATGCAGGCCAGCTCGTGCTCATAATGTTCCATGGACCAAGGCAACCGTAGTTCAAATGTTATATGTGTCATCTAATGTCCAAAGAGGCTTTTACTCCATCTATAGTGGGCAACTGTCAGAAAGACAAACTTGTCACTTGTCGCAGCCGTCCAAGGTTTGCATGTTGTGCATATGGTGCATAGCCCAATGCCTGGCCTGCTGTCCATTGTTTCACCTGAGGCCAGGGAATATAGGAAATACAGGAATCACTGCTAGAGGCCTAACACCTGCATCCCTGTCTCAGTCTTCCAGCTGAGCACCAGTACTATAATTTTCTTTCCATGCAGCAAGCATTGATCTGTGCTGTGTGGCATCTCTGTGTGCCATGTCTTACTTATCTCGCACTTTGTGCCACATAGTGCAGCACCTTAGACAGGATATTTTCACGCCAGTTCAACTTTGATTTTGGTTATTTATCCAATCTGGTTTTATGATGCTCTACGTACCAACATTCGGGACCCCTGAGGAAGAAGTGTTTTTCGAAAGACGGACCATATCAGGTCCGGTCCATACGAATATTAGGACCAGCTTTTGGATATAAATATTGCAGCTTATGTACTCATTTTATATATGTGATATATATGTTTTTATGATTTTTGTTGATTTTATTGAACAAATTCCTGCATCCTGTACATTCCCCTGCAGTTTTGTTTTGGTTTTTTACTTATCTCGAACAGTAAATGTTAAAGGAAGTTGCCACATGAGGTACAGAAACAGCATCTTTTTTCAGAGTTCTTGTAAAGATGAAGTTATGCAAAAATCAAGCTTGACCTGTTTTATGTCCTGTAGTTTTGTCCCAGGAGTCTTCAGCCCAGGTCCGCCAGGGATTCTCCTTCAAAACCCTGTCAAATCTTAACACAGTATATGGCCAAGATGTGACCACTGGAAGAATGCTGCAAGCTAAGTATTGCTTAATTTACTTTTTGTGCATGGTGGGTAGGCATTTACTGCTTGCCTGGATTTTTGAACTGTGATTTGGCTGTTTCTACTGATTTGTTCAGAGGAAGAAGAGGAAGCAATATGAATAATGGGAGTTTTTTCTGACCTATGAAGCACTTCTGAGGTATTTTTCTCCCATTATTTTTTTTTGTTATTTTGTAATTTTGGCTCTTGTTTTTTGTTAAGGCCTCTTCTTTTACTCCTACACTAGGTAGGCTATTTAATAGCCAGGTGGGCAGTGTTACTTACAATTGATGGTGTTTTTGCTTTTTCAGTGAATTAGTAGTTGAAATCACCCATTATTATACTGTTGCCCAATTTGCCAGTTTTCCTAATCTCTGAAAACACTTCTTCATCTATCTGCTTATTCTGTCCCATATATTCCTTCCCTTCACACATGGAATTTCTATCCATATGGATTACACACTGCTATCTGTATCATGCAGAATGTTTATTTTATTTGATTCGATTCCCTCTTTAACATATAGCACAACTCCCTCCCCCCCACCAATTTGATCTACTCTATCATTGTGATATATAGTAATTTTGTACTCAGGTAACACAGTGTCCAATTGATTGTCCTCCTTCCACCAGGTTTCTGAGATGCCTATTATATCTACCTCATCATTCAGTGCTATATACTCTGACTCTCCTACTTTATTTTTTAGACTTCTAGCATTTGTATACAGACGCTTCAGATTGTGGGTTTTTTTCCTTGTATCTACAGGCTGCTGAGAAAATGACAGGGATAACTTGGTATCTTTACTCTGCTTCTCTCTTAAGCACTCTTGGCTTTCTTTCACCATTATTGAAACCTCTCTATTGGGACTACCTAAATGTTCTGGTTGAACAGTATCCTTCAAGGATACTCCACATCAAACCATCTGCTCCTGTGAAGGTCAGTCATTTTCTGAATCTCAAGGGGAATATGTGTATTGCTGAACAGTATCCTTCAAGGATACTCCACACCAAACCATCTGCTCCTGTGAAGGTCAGTCATTTTCTGTATCTCAAGGGGAATATGTGTATTGCTGAACAGTATCCTTCAAGATACTCCACACCAAACTATCTGCTCATGTGAAGGTCAGTCGTTTTCTGTATCTCAAGGGGAATATATGTATTGTATTGCCACGGTGGTATAATTATTTTCTCCATTCACTGTAGTATTTAAATTTGGTCAAGAAAATTGAAAATTCCTCTACCTACAGAGCATGGCCAGTGATATGATTTTTAAATGCTAAAAATGTTTGTATGGTAGAAATTCACAGACAGATTATTGACATGAATGGTAAAGGTAAAATGAGCAAAGGGAATGTGAGGAATGGCACAAATTGTTTAATGAAGGCTGGACAAATATGCATAATGAAGAACAAAGTAGGCTTCTTTGTCATGGATAATAATTTGAAGAAAATTTGAACGCAAGAATTTGGAAAAGCAGGTGATTCACAATTTTTGAATTATACCAACAGCTTCCAGTTTATCTCTGATCACTTGTTTTTCCACCTGAATAAATTTTTGGCCAGCCAGTATAGGGAATGAGTGACCAAGAGTTAAAAGATGTCATGTAGGACAGGCTAAGATGCTCAGCAGTGACATTTTTTTTAAATGAAGGTATGCAAAAGCTGGTCCCATGATATGACAAGTGTCTTAATTACACTTGTCATATTGTGAACCAACATGTAGCAATAAAGATTTTTTTTTAATTCCATAAACACCTTTTATATCTAACAAATTGTTTTCATTGTTCTATTAATCAAATGAGGCAGGAGTTTTATTCTCAACTTCTAAGTCACTTTTATACTGCTTAGCTATGGAGATACTGGCTGAGTCATGATGCAAAGCCACCAATAAAGCTCATTAGTGCTCTCTGCTGGCGGAGGTCTGGACTGCTCCTTTGGTGATGTAAAGGAAAATCTATTTGCCATTACCTTGGAATCAGCCACTTTGGTCAAACCTAACTCCTTGATGACCTGATTGATTCTGGCATCCTTCTCCTTTTGTCGAACAGTCATTGGTAGGCGCAATGCTGCTGAGAACTGTAAATTCTCCCTCACTGTCAGTGTGCCCATGACGACATCATCCTTTGGACAAAAGAAACCCCACAATTAACTGCATTGCTGTCATTGATGCTACAGACCAATTTCTCTTTCCATTTCTGACACTCAAACAGCACTGACAAATATATCTACAGCTAAAGAAAGAGTAGAACAGCAGCATTCATACTGAAATCTGAAAATCTATGTTCTGCTTTACTTTCTGGAAAGCACAAAAAAAATTAGGACTTTTGCCTTCCACTCAAAAAAATATTTCCTGTTTGAATTCTCTGTTTGCAAACATGAACAACAAGCATGACAGTGCAGGTTGTAGGAGGAAGTTAGGCATTCTGGCTTAGTCATGGCATTTCGGATCACAAGACCACCATCCTTGTAGCCACTTGCACCATGCACCAGGAGTAGTGAGGTTAAGTGCATGAATTTCCCTAGCAGTAAGAAGCAGTACCTGAATAAGGGCTGCATGTACACATTTCACAGTGAGGTTAAGTGAAGAGATTAAGTGTTAATTTTACAATCTGCAGTGAGCAACCTGAAGAAGGTTGCCTCTGTAACTGTTATTTGAGGTGTACAGCCTGTAGAGAGCTGCTTTTCCTTAGTTAAATATGAACCCTAAAGCAGTTGATAGTTTAGACTTTGAGTTCCAGCACTTTCTGGAACTCAAGAGTTCATAACAGATCAATGAATGTGTGACATCATCAGAGTTTATAAAAGATCCTGTCTTAGGCGGGAGTTTTGTCATTTGGCAATCTCCACCATCAGATCTGGATTCCCATCTACAAAGGAGTTTAACCAATTGGAAAATAAACAACAACTCATCATCTTGTACTAAACATAACAGATGTAAATAGTTTATTTTCTAAGTCTATAACTGAGTTTCAAGAAGTGCCTCACTCTTGTTCCCGAGAGAAGGAAAATAAATGTGAAGTTTTGGTCCAAACAACTGGTGTGGTCTGAATTAGAGAATGACAAGGGGACAAATTTTATCCCGTCCCCGCAGAAATTCATTTTCCTGTCCTGTCCCAGCGAGTTCTTTTCCTGTCCTTGCCCTGTTCCTGCAAGCTCCATTCTCATCTGCACAAGCCTCAAAAACTTTAAAATCATAAGTGTTTGAGGCTTGTATGGTTAAGGCAGAGCTTATAGGAGTGGAACATGGATAGCAACAATACTCACGGAGATAGGACGGGGAAATTGAGTTCCTGCGGGGACATATTTGTCCCTGTGTCATTCTCTAGTCTGAATCATTAAGAAGAGAGCTTGCTCTGGCCTACCAGGAGGAGTTCTGGTCCCAGCTCATGGCCCAATCTATTAAAAATACCGTGTGGCAAATCCTAACCCAGCAGCTGGGTAAAAAGGGGGTCTGTTACATGTATAACATAGGCTGGATGGTGGAAAGCTTAAAGAAAGTCCTCTGCAATATTACCACAACAGTACAGAAATTTAGCCATGGGTAGGCCTGGGTGGGCCATAGACCCTCAAACTTAGAATCAGACCACCGCTAGTCAGTGACAGCGACCTAGGCCAGTTGAATAAAAAGAGGTGGTGGAACATACACATTGCCTAGCACCAATCCACATTAATCCTCAGACCCAACCAAAAATTCATTTTTATCTATGCCACTGCATAAAGATCATCATGACAGGGTGAGCTTCACACTAAAACCTAGAGCTGGTCAGATTGAACATAAATACAATTAAAGTGGGCTATACGTGACATAAAATGCTAAAATATACTGTATATTTGGGACTGCACTTCGCCATACACATTCTTTCAGGTTCCAAACACTACCATGCAAAGCATTCAAATCTATGCACACTACTCCAGTTGAATTTAAATTCCCATCCTACATGAACTTAAATTTATTCAGTTAACACCTTCATATACCATTTCACCGATAAAATCATCATTCAAAATGATTCATAAAGCCATTTTTAAAATCCCAAGAAGGGGGTTAATATTCAGACTAACATATAACTGCTTAAATCGATATTCAGCACTTAAGAAGCCATGGGTTACCGTATAAAAAAATAGAACAGACTTTCCTGCGATCCCATTTATGCGGTGCACCAGGCTGCTTAAGGGCTGAATATCAGCCCTTGAGTAGCCAAGTGCTGACCCCACCCTCAGAACACTCTCAACATAGCCAGCTTTGATTCAGGAACTAATCGTGATATTCAACGGCATTTCACCATTAAGTGCTACTGAATATTAGCAGCTAGTCATAAGGGTCAAATTCTCAAAACTAAAACCTGCCTTTAACGTGCTCGTTAAGCCAGTTCCAGCTGGCTTAGTGTGCATATATTTTAGTGGTGGATTATTAAAACAACTTATCGTGGTCTTTTCCAAGTTTTCTAGAAGTCTCCGATACTGCCATGCAAGTGTAGTATGAGGACATTAATAATAAAATGATTACTCCGAGCGATTCTCTATAATCACCGAGTGATTCTCTAACCTTGTTGTGCCACATTTGCAGACAAAATTTACCGGCACGTATGAGCTGTCGTTGCCTTACTTTCCGATTAGTGCTTGAGCACTGATTGGCTTAGGCACTGACAGGAAAGTAAGGCTTGTCAGCTCAGACCCATCAGAAAATTTTGCCACCAGCAGTCTGGCAGCGGAAGAGATCCCCACTCCCTCCCACCACCAAACAATGCCCCCTACAACACTCCCCCCCCCACAGGGGGTGAAATGCTCACTCCCTTCCACCACCACACAACACCCCCCCCCCCCAAACACATCTCAGCAGTGGGAGAGATGCAAACTGCCTCCCGTTGCCAAGCCCCACCAATACCACCTGGCAGGGGAAAAGATGCCCACTCCCTCCCGCCGCCAAGCAACGCCTGCCACGACACCCCTCCCTAGAAGCGGGAGAGATGCTTACTCCATCCTGCTGCCCCCCCCCCCAGCTGCAGGAGAGATGCCCACTCACTCCTGCTGCCAAGAAATGCCCTCCACAATAGAGAGAAATAGAGTAATCATGCAACCAAAAGGAAAGTATTACTGCACAGATAATCAGATACTATGAGAGTAAGAGAAATTCTGCAAGAAAGAATAGAAAGACTGGTGGCAGAACAGAAAGTTCAGTAGCCCAGCGGAAAAGAATCGTAAACTCAGTATGAGCTGAAAACATGTGATAGATACTAAGAATGGAAGAAACTAGACATATTGACATGGGGGAAATGAAAATTAATAGTGCCACACAAGAAATGCAAAGAATCGACTTTGGAACCCTGAAGAGGGAGTACATAGTAGCTACTGCATACAGCATGGAGTTCCCAAGTAAAGGAAGTTAAGTTGCAGCGAGCTACAAAACTAACATCACAGGATGTGAATGGTAGAATTGTCAGATAACTGAGATAGATTTTGATTGGAAATTCAGCATACCATAATCTCCAGCAGAGATTTCAAGGAAGGGAGCCCTGTTGGTTGTTATGAGCCATAGAGGAAATTGGAAAGTCAGGGACGAAGGTGATTTTAACAGAGAAATATAATACATCAGCAGGGTAAGGACTTGAAACCAGTAATAAAGCTGAACTTGAATTTGGATCAGGGTTGGTTTACAGAGCCCTGCACATGACCACTGAGCAATGGTGCAGACGTGCACTCTTGTCTCTTGTGTCTGTTCTTAGATATACTCCATAGCAGTAGTCAGGTAGAAAACAATAATGCTCCAAAGGGGAGCGATATGTAATTTGGAATAGAAGAAAACTTTTAACAAAGTAGGTCCTTTTTCAGCAGCAGCCTTGGAATAACAGCTGCCAAAAAAAGGGGTTAGTTTAGAGGTCCCGAATGGATGTCAAAGATATGAGTGTGAACCTGTTCATAGTCTAGTTAGCTGGTAATGAACATTCAAGAACGGATAAGGAAAGGTTTTAGAACAGGTCTAAGCTTATAGAGGTAATATCCTAAATAGGATGTGTACCGGTCTCCTCCTCCCCTATAGCTAGTCCCAAGCCTCCAAGGTCTTTAGAATAAAGAAGGCGATGGAGATGAAGGTTGATCTGGACATTGTCCGTTTGACATTAGGAAAAGGATATTAGGGTAATATTCCAAAAGAATAGTGTGAATATCTCCCAGAGTACTATAACAGCATTGATGGTACAGTGGTAGATGTTCTGTATTAAAGAACCTGGTTGATCCTGCTGAGGGAACCAAATTAGTGAACCATCTAGATCAGTTTTCTTCAACTGCTGGTCCGTGAACTGGTGCTAGTCTGCAGGGCTGGCACGTGCATCAGGCCTGAGACAGTGTTCTTCAGCCGCCGGTCCACGGTGCGATCGATGCGGCGTTGTCTTCGGGCCGGCTCCCTCTTCCTCAGTGGTGCAGTGCACAAAAGCCATGGGCAGAGGCTCCTACGCGCGTCCTGCGCCTGAACTGGAAGCCTTCTCTCTGACGTCGTAACGTCAGAGGGAAGGCTTCCAGATGAGGCGCGGGACGCACGAGGAGACACTGCCCACAGCTTTGTGCACTGCACCACTGAGGAAGAGGGAGCCGGCCCGAAGATAACACCGGGGACGGCATAAAATGGCCAGGCGGGAACAGGCCAGAAGGCAAGGCATGGAGGGAGGGAGGGAGGGAGACAACAACAGAACGCGATTTACATCTGCTGTCTGTTCAGGAAGAAATGCATTTGTATCTTTTTCTCTGGGGTTGTACTGCATGCAGAATCTTGCATCTTAGGGTTTGTTTGTACAGCGGTGCCTCACACAACGAACTTAATTCGTTCCAGGAGCAAGTTTGTTATGCGAAAAGTTCGTTATGTGAAACGCATTTTCCCATAACAATACATGTTAAAAAAAATAATTCGTTCTGCAGCATAAAATATGCTAAGATGACATAAAAAAAGATAAATTTGTCAAAATGGTGAAAATGGTGGTCTTGCTGAGGCCAAACTCTTTGACGAGGTCACACTGTTTTACCCCACATTCACTCCTTCTAATTATTTCCCGTTTCATTTCAACAGAAATCACCTTCCTGCTTTTTTTAGAAGCCATGATATATAAAAAATATTGAGTTTATCTTAAAAGGACGACTGTATACAGTGAGAGAGGGCAGTTAAGCGCAGTGACTAACGACTGCCTGCAGTGCCTGCGCGGAAGGATGCAATACATCGGCAGCTCGGGCGACTTCGTTGTGTGAAACGAAGTTCGTTGTGTGAAACGAAGTTCGTTGTGTGAAACGAAGTTCGTTGTGTGAAGTTCGTTGTGTGAAACGAAGTTCGTTGTGTGAATCAAGACATGAAGTTCGTTGTGTGCAGCGTTCGTTGTGCGAGGCGTTCGTTATGCGAGGCACCACTGTATATATATGACTGAAAATGTATAGTCTATTATGTAAATGTAACATTAACGAAATTGTAACTTTGCTGTAAATGTACAGTCTCTTCATCTGTTAACCGCATAGAACTTCCATGGTAATGCGGTATACAAGAATAAAGTTATTATTATTATTATTATTATATTAGTACTTTTAGTTTTTGGTCCCATATTTGCAGAGGGTTATGTGTGTTCTTGAAAGAATGAATATTGAGAAGCATACAGTGTGCTTTGTGTAGTTTAATTTTGTGGCTAACCATTATGTGTTGTTAATATGATTATATTTAAGTGTATACTGTATATGAAAAATGAATGGAAAAAATGGTGTTACAATTAGTACTATTATGGGGGCAGGGTCTGGGGCAGAGATTGGGTGGAGATGGGCGGGGTCTGACCCATGACTTAGCCCAGTCTTCTTCAACTGCCGGTCCACAAAATAATTATTTTATTTCCACCGATCCACAGGTGTCAAAAGGCTGAAGAACGCTGGTCTATATAGTATTCTCCATCTTCAAGAATATGGATGAAACAGATAGTCAAGGAAAAGAAGGCAATTCATGTGAAAGGTTGTACCCCAATAATGGCTCTTTTTGACAATGGAAAATGGAGGGAATCAACTTAACAGGCTCTATACCCAGACTGGATCCATTAGAATCGTTGTGATGTACAGTAATATAGCAAAGTTTTTGTGATGGATGGGATAGACGATCCATCTGAAGCTGTTCTACAGGTTATGATCATGATGGAATAAGAAACAGATGAGTTGTGCTATGCTTAATAGAGTGCAAACTAAGCAGAAAAAACATGTCCTGTTTACTTCACGGTTATTGTGCACAAAAAGGGAAATACCATTGGTTACAGTATCTAGGGAAATTCAAACTGGGCTTCTGGCAAATACCACTGGCTACCCAGTTGCAAGAAGCCAATTCAAGTCACCCATGATCTTTGCATGCATGTGTATGTAAGATAGAGAGGAACACGCTGTGCATGGTTGCCATTTGTAACATTTTCTCAAACTGTGAATCTGTGGTACAGCTTAATGCAGAATATAACACTGCTGCACACATCAAGACAGACCTCTTGATATGTAAAAACAGCACTTACAAAAGCAAAATGACTTACTTGCACAACATAACCGGACATGCATTTAAAGTTGGCTGGTTGGGGGGCTCCATCTATCAGCACTTCTCCTGAGAGTCCATAAGGATCTTTCCTTGCAGCCAAAATATCCAAGAGTCTGAAAAGAAAAATTAAACATCAGTCTCCTCCACTATAAAAGAGGGAGGACAAAATTCAGCATAAAAGCTCAGTTAACCTCAAAGAAAGGCGCACTCTGAAAATTCAGAACACATATCCCAAAGGAAGTAAATTTTCTTGCTAGTTTGGCAAGAATCGCATTAATGTATTTGGTTAATTTAATTGACCATGAGACGCAGTAGGAAGGGCTGTGTGCCTATGCTATCTATCCATTTATATACTATATATTTATATCCATTTCTATACTAGCAATAACCACAGAGGTAAATCTCAAAAAGATGTACATTTGCAAGATTATCACTCAAACAGAGATTTCAGTCTCCTAATTTATATACAGTTCTACCGATTTCATATCCTTCACTTCTTAAGTATATCTTTAGTATACTATTCACCTCTAGAGACTTCAAATGTTACTATGTCTAAAATGTCTTTTGTAGAAAGAGAAAAATGAAGACAGATAAAGACCATATGGCCTATCCAGTCTACCCATCTATACCATCTACTACCTTAGAGATCCTATATACTTTCCCAAGCTCTCTTGAGTGAAATGCTGTGGTGGCCGATTTGGTCCACGTTTCAAGGTAATATATAAAAATAAAACAAAAACCTCAAGGAAATAAGGTAATACCTTTTTATTAGACTAACAATGCATTTTTAACAAGCTGGATGCTAAAGACTAGGATCAATTTACACAGATATGATATTAAAAACTGCAATGCCAACCAAGATGTCACCTTTGTCAGAAAACACTTTGGAAAACGGAACACTGTACCAATGATTTTATGGTGAGAATGCTAAAAGGAAATTTTAGGACAATCTAAGAACATAAGACCTTTGAAATCAAAATGATAAAATATTTTGAAATCCATCAAACCTTGAGGGGCATAATCAAAAGAAATGTCTAAGTCCGTTTTGGGCCTAAGTCGCAAATCGCCCAAAGTCGGACACAGGAAAAAGTCCATTTTCAAAAAAATACGTCCAACATTTTTTTTTTCAAACATCGTCCAACTGTATGTCTAGCCGTCTGATCGCCAAGACCACTAAGTCATTCATCTTTATATCCCATTTTCGTCCAAAAATTCATCCAAGTCACAAATGCCTAGAAAAAGACCTTTTGGGCACGGGAGGGGCAAGAAAAGTGATGGACTGGACACCCAGACATGGCACCAGAGTAGTGGAGTACCTTACAGGGCACTGCTGTGAACATCACAAAAAGGGTCCCACATAAACATCTCACTACAGCTCCCTTATAGGTCATGGTGAGCCCCCCCACAATACCCCCAGAATCTACTAGACCTACCTGTCTACCATGTCAATAGCCCTTATGGTTGCAGATGCCACTTATATAGCAGTACATAAGGGTTTTGGGGGGTGCACATGTTTCACCATGTATGCAGTGGTTGGAGTGGCTTATGGGCCTGGGTCCTCCTCTCCATGGTTCACTAACCCACCCCCATGACCACTTAAACCACCTCTGTGCAGGTCTACTAGGCTTTCCTATGCCAGGCTGCCAAGTGCTGATGTTCTGGAGGCAGATATGTAAAGTTCTTATTACGATTTTTATGGGGGTCAGGGGGTCAGTGATCACTGGGTCAGTGTGTGGGGGTCTGTACTTTGTGTCTGCAGTGCTTATCTGGCCACTTTGGATACCTTCTGTGGACTTAGACCTGGTTTTAGATGGCGAACATCTGCAACATGACATAAACACGCTCGAGAAATGGGCTGCGACATGGAAGATGAGGTTCAACGTGGATAAGTGTAAGGTGATGCATGTTAGTAACAAAAATCTTATACAGGAATACAGGATGTCCGGTGTGGTACTTGGAGAGACCCCCCAGGAAAGAGACTTGGGAGTACTGGTCGACAAAACAATGAAGCCATCTGCGCAATGCGCAGCAGCGGCGAAAAGGGCAAACAGAATGCTAGGAATGATTAAGAAGGGGATCACGAACAGATCGGAGGTTTTTCATGCCGCTGTACCGGGCCATGATATGCCCTCACCTGGAATACTGCGTCCAGCACTGGTCGCTATACATGAAGAAAGACACGGTACTATTCGAAAGGGTCCAGAGAAGAGCGACTAAAATGGTAAAGGGGCTGGAGGAGTTGCCGTACAGTGAGAGATTAGAGAAACTGGGCCTCTTCTCCCTTGAAAAAAGGAGACAGAGAGGACATGATAGAAACATTCAAGATACTGAAGGGAATAGATTTAGTAGATGAAGACAGGTTGTTCACCCTCTCCAAGGTAGGGAGAATGAGAGAGCACTCTCTAAAGTTAAAAGGGGACCAATTCCATACAAACATAAGGAAGTTCTTCTTCACCCAGAGAGTGGTGGAAAACAGGAACACTCTTCCGGATGCTGTTATAGGGGAAAACACGCTCCAGGGATTCAAGAAAAAGTTAGACAAGTTCCTGTTGAACCGGAAAATATGCAGGTAGGGCTGGTCTCAGGGTACTGGTCTTTGACCTGGAAGCCAACGCGGGAGCGGACTGCTGGGCACGATGGACTACTGGTCTGACCCCTGCGGCAACTTCTTATGTCCGTATGTTCTTAACATCCAAGTTCCGTTTTGGCAGTGTTGTAAAACTTTCGGTTATACATGCAGTATGGCTAAGTCTAGGACAGAAAAATATATATAATAGCAAGTGGAATATTAATAAGACACACCACAAAAATATATTCCAATACCTGGTTGATCCTGCCAGTAGCATATGCTTGTCTCAAAGATTAAGCCATGCACGTGTAAGTACACACGGCCGGTACAGTGAAACTGCGAATGGCTCATTAAATCAGTTATGGTTCCTTTGATCGCTCTTATTGGAATATATTTTTGTGGTGTGTCTTAAGTCTAGGACAGCCCATGTCCCGCCCAAATCTCGCCCTCTATGCTCCTCCTGAAACAACCATTTTAGCTCTGGTCGTTCAGCAGCACTGTGAAGGCGAGTGAAGCTTTTCCTCTGCTACTGCTTCGTGCCTAAGCGGGGCCAGGAAGCAGTAGCAGAGGGAACGCTTCCAGCCACAGAAGGCATTACGTTTACTTCACTCACGCTGCTGGGGGCCTGAAGAATGAAAGAGCAGCTGCAGCGATGGATCCCACCAACCCCCAGATCCACCATCTCTCCTTTTCTCAACTACCCTTTCATCCAGCATCTCTCCCTCCTTCCCCACCACCCCAGGGTCTATCACATATTCTGAGTTTGGTCATCAAAAAAGGTTACATGTATCAATTTTTGTATATATGCTATATGTGTTATATTTTTCAATAAATTGTTGATTCTCATAGTTGGTTGACTTGTGTCCCTTCCCCACTCAGTACTATACAACAGCCAAAGGAAATCAATACATCCAAAAAATTCAAACAGGAATTCCACCTTTGTGTCTGCTTTATGCCATCAGCTAAGCGTAAATTGAGAAAAAAAAAATGCAATAATTTATTTTAAAGAGATTAGTGTTTGATTTGTATCAAAGAATCTTTTCAGTGTTATTTGATTTCTCTCTTGCAAATGCAAAGAACATGTTTTCCAGCTCGCACTTACGAAGATTTGCCACTGCCAGTTGGTCCAAGGATAGCATTGATGCCAGGTCTCATAATCCCACTGTAAAACAGAGCACAGCCAGGATAAACATTACTCCCTTGTTCATTCTTTATAATTTGCTGACATTTAAGAGTACATTATCAAAAGCTTGGGTGAATTTTATGTGAGCAATAACAGAATTAACCATCTAAATCAACTATATCTGATAAAGTGGAATTTTAGCCACCTGATGGTATGTACATATATTTTTAACTAGAAAGGAGCTCCAGGAGGGAGGCATGTTTTAGAGGAATACCTAGTATTCCTTCATCTACCCATCCCTTCCAGAAGAAGAGTGTTAACCCCTTAATCTGCTTTAATTAGACTTAATTGAAAGTTAAGCGCCTAACTCGAAAACTTTGATTCTATAAAATAGGTACCTAGACCAGGGGTCAGAAATCTACGGCTCACAAGCTACATGTGACTCTTCTACCATGGCCTCCCAGACCTACCAAAGTATCTAGTAGTCTAGCAGGGGTCTTCCTGCCTCCTCCCAATGCCTTCTAAAATGTCTGCTGTGAGCAGCCGCGAAAGGTTACAGCAGACATTTTAGAAGGCAGCCACAAGGAGACAGGAGTGAAAGACCGCACTCCTGCCACGAAGACCCATGCTGGACCACTAGGTACCTCAGTAGGCCAAGGGGGGCCCCTACCTATACGTGATGGAATGGAGGGGGGCAGGGGCATTATAGGGTTGAGCTGCCCCAATTCCCCCTCGTGGACCCGGTACCTAGGTAGGCCCTTGAGGGGAAGGGGAGGGAGGGAGGGATGAGAGGTGCAGAGACCTGCGAAGGGTTGGAGTGAAAAAGAGGGGAGAGAAGCTAGTCCTTGGAGAGGGAAGAGTGTCGTGGAATATCTTAAATCCCCTTCTCTACTCATTGCAGCTCTTTGCTTTAAAAAGGTTGCTGATCCCTGGTCTAGGCCACAGCACCTACACTAAAAGTGGGCATGGTTATGGGTGAATCAAGGCATGTTCTTCAGTTAGGTGCCTCTCTGTGAATCAGGTGTCATTAGGCTCCAATAGCAGCACCTAGCTTTAGGCATAGAAAACCCTGGCATAAATTGGGGACACCTAAATGTTAGGATGCTGAGCACCTTCTTAAGCCTTCTTAAATGATACTGAGTGTGATTCTATAATGGGCGCCCAAGTTTTACAGAATCGGTGATGATATCACTGCCTAACTTTAGACGGACTTTATAGAATCAGGGCCTTATTCTCTACAGTTTGGATGGACATTTTTGTACGTGAAAGCTGGCACTGAGAATGTGGATGCATATGCTAGATCCTTCCCTATATACAGATGTGTGTCGTTGACATTATTGTTAGAAACTACAGCATCCAAAAAAGTTCATTGATTAAAACATGTACATTAAAAGTGTTGTAAAATTGTCTCTTCTCCTTCAGCTCAAATCATTTAAAAAATATCAACATTCCAGCAACATTTGAAATTCGAAGTCTCGTGAAGATTGCCGCAGGATCTCGTGGCAGCCATTTTTCACTATGGAGACTACCGGACAGGTTTCCAGGCTTGTGGATTTTATAAAACATTCTAAGTGGTTCTAACAGAAGGACAGACAGTAACAGGTTTTTCAGGTGAGACATCTTGTTTGGTAAATATTTATTTTTCATTTTTAGCCTGCCTATTAACTACACACACAATTTTTCAGTTGTTTAATGTATTCTTCTGTGACTACTTCAGTCAGTTTCCTATGGTATGAATTGCTCAAGTAAATAAATAATAAAATAATAAATAAGTGCTGTCTGTGCCATCCTTCCGAATAAAATAGTCACTGTTAATTGTAAATTTAAATACATTTTCTAATCTTATTTAACCTAATCTTTCATTTTATACACCACATCATCTCTGCAAATGAGGGATCAATATGGTTTACATTAAGGGCTCCTTTTACTAAGGTGCGCTAGCGTTTTTAGCGCACGCTGCATTGCCCCGTGCGCTAATCCCGCGCTATGTGCCAAGAGCTAACGCCAGCTCAATGCTGGTGTTAGCGTCTAGTGTGCACGGCAATGCAGGGCACGCTAAAACCACTAGTGCAGCTTAGTAAAAGGAGCCCTAAGACTATGCATTGAATATTAATTAAAAAAAAAAAAAAGTAGGTTTTGGTGCCATCAAACCCTAGTGTTTATAGTTCAATATTTTTATTGGTTTTCAACAATAAAATATAATCCAATAATTTATAAAACAAATAGAAAGTAGAACAACATAACAGATATATCCATCCAAGTATTTGTACTTTGTACTGTCTAACAATAAGCGAGACTAAGGACTCCTTTTACTAAGCTGCGGTAGCAAGATTAGTGCATGCTAACCCCCGCGCTACGTGGAAAAACTAACACCAGCTCTATGGAGGCGTTAGCGTCTAGCGCGCCTGGCATTGCAGCAAAGCGCTAAGCGCGTGCTAAAACCACTAGCGCAGCTTAGTAAAAGGAGCCCTAAGTTAGCCTTGATATATGCATTCAACATAAAGGTGTTCACATTTAAAGGAGTTATTGGAAATAGCCTAGTGCAGGGGTGCCCACACTTTTTTGACTCGCGAGCTACTTTTAAAATGACCAAGTCAAAATGATCTACCAACAATAAAATTTAAAAAAAACACAACGCACACTGTTCGCATAGAATTGTTAATTATCATTCCTATTCTGGGGTTTTTTCAAAGAGGTCAAAGCAGATGACTCTATGCACTGTCACCTCAGTAACAACCATACAAAAATAGACAAATATACCCCCTCCCTTTTTACTAAACCACAATAGCAGTTTTTAGCACAGGGAGCTGCGCTGAATGCCCAGCGCTGCTCTCGACGCTCTTAGGCTCCCTGCGCTAAAAACCACTATTGCGGTTTAGTAAAAGGGGACCATATTGTAAAATATAGACAGCAGATATAAATTCAGACACATTTTGATCACTAAATTTAAAATAAAATCATTTTTCCTACCTTGTCTGGTGATTTCATGAGTCTCTGGTTGCACTTTCTTCTTCTGACTGTGCATCCAATCTTTCTTCCCTTCTTTCAGCCTGTATGCTTCCTCTCCTCCAAACCTCATTCCCTCCCCCAACTTTTTCTTCCTCTCTCCCTGCCCTTTCTTTCTTTCTCTCTTCATGCCCCCTTTCTTTTTTTCCTGTTTCTCTTCTTTCCTTCTGTCTCCCTGCCTGCGCCCCTTTCTTTCTTTCTCCCTGCCCTTCCCCAAGCCACTGCCACTGCCACTGCCGCTGCCATCGGGGAACAGGACCCAAACGCCATCAATGGATAACAGGCCCCAAAGCCGACGCCGCCGACACCCCATGCTCTCTCTGCTTCGGGCCGATCAATCTTCCTCTCCCCGACGTCAATTCTGCTGTCGGAGAGGAAGTTCCGCCCAGCCAGGCAGCGATTGGCTGGCCCGAACTTCCTCTCCGACGGCAGAATTGACGTCGGGGAGAGGAAGATTGATTGGCCCGATAGATCGCCAAGGCAAAGGGAGTCCTGGATGATCGACTCACTTTGCCTTGGCGAGCTACCGGTCGATCGCAATCGACCTATTTGGCACCCCTGGCCTAGTGTTTAAATGACAGTTTCAATCACACACTAGCAACCCAGTAAAAATCTTATATTAATTTATAAATTTATTACATTAATCCCACTTCCATTAGATAACAGCACTTTTTCTGTAGAATCCTCAGTTGGCTCTTCATCCTTTTTGTATAAAGTTCATAAAAGGAAAAAACGAGCCATTTTCTTCACCGGATCCTTTTTTTATTTTTATTTTTTTCATTTGAATAATTCAAATGAAAAAAAAAATATTAAAAAACATATAAAAAAAGGATCTGGTGAAGAAAATGGCTCGTTTTTTCCTTATATGAACTTTATACAAAAAGGATGAAGAGCCAACTGAGGATTCTACAGAAAAAGCGCTGTTATCTAATAGAAGTGGGATTAATGTAATAAATTTATAAAATAATATAAGATTTTTACTGGGTTGCTAGTGTGTGATTTAGCCTGTTGTGTTTCCCCGGTTGAACATTAGCCAACTGAAATTAGAGCACGTTTTAAAATGACAGTTTCAGCATTCAGGACTAGATTTCATAAATGACACCTAAAAGACTGTCACCAAAACAAACCCAGCATTTAGCGTTATTCCATAAAACTGCGCTCAAGTTTAGTGCTATTTACAGAATTGCGCTCGGTGCTGGGAATCACGCCTAACTTTAGATGCAGCCATTTACACCAACTGAAATCTGGTGTACATCTTGGTACCTAAATTAGCTGTAGATACCCCACCACCACCCCCACAACCTTATTGCATAAACATGCACATAAATTACAGGAATGCCCTCGATACACCCATGACCACATACCCTTTCTGTGTAAATTTACGCCCAGATTCTGTGCCTAAAAATATGTGTATAATTTTTAATTCCAATTAGCACCAACAATTGCTTGTTATGTTCCCAATTGGGGCTAGTTGGATCATTATTGAATTAAATTGCTTGTGCAAATTGGCAACGCACACACTTTTTTGCGTTGTTTTTTTTTATAGAATTAGGCCGTCAGCGTGCACTGGTTGGGTATCACTAATTTTACGTCTGGTTATGAAATTGGTACATCAGGAGGTACATGGTAAATTGTAAAGATATTTTTAAAAAATTTTATGTATCAGCCAAGATGTATGTTGAGATCTGGAAAGTAGATGTTACTGGATGAGGGAAGCATGAAGAGGTACATTATATCGAGACAGCTAAATCTTCCTTTTCAGTGGCATGGCCAGCTATGTGGAATGCCTTGCCTGGGAAATTAAAGATCCTATGCCAATGTTCTGAGGTTCAGAAAACTGTTGAAACCTGGGGCTCCTTTTACTATGGTGCGTTAACGGTTTTAGCGTGCGGTACAATGCCCCGCGCGCTAAATGCTAACGCCTCCATAGAGTTTGCGTTAGTATTTTTCGTTCAGTGTGTGGTTAACGCGCGCTAAAAACACTAGCGCACCTTAGTAAAAGGAGCCCTTATTTTTTTTCATTCAGACATTCATAAGAACATAAGAATTGCCGCTGCTGGGCCAGACCAGTGGTCCATTGTGCTCCCGCGGCAGCCCTTAGGTCAAAGACCAGTGCCCTAACTGAGTATAGCCTTACCTGCCAGGTTCAGCAGGAACTTGTCTAATTCTACTGAAGAGAAGAACCATGAATAGAGAGAGTTTTCTGTAACATTATTGCTGTTTATAATGCGATGTGAATGATATTTTTTTATCAGTTTTTAATGCTCTTTGTTTTATTTGATTTTGTATGTATTATTGTAAGCCACCTAGGCTTTAGGCAGATAATAAATATTTTAAATAAATCAATACTAAGAACCTACAGCGGATCCATAGAAACAATATAGTTTAGCAGATATCAGCAGGTATGGAATACTGCCCCTCTCGGTATGCCTTGGTACACCTGCCTACACTATTCTAGTGCAGAAAGTAGTGTTAAGTACAAGAAAGGATCAGGTTTATTAAAAATTTGATAAAACGCTAATCATAAATTCTAAGCGTTTTACAATAAAAAAATTTTTTAAAGGGGTCCAGTTAACAAACTATTAATGACATAATATTACTTACATGAAACAATAGGATAGTGAGGAGAAATACAATTTGAAAGAGAGAGAGACGCTGCGTAGCTAACCCGGAACCTTCTTTCCAATGTCAGAATTGATGTCAGAGGAAAGGCTTGTGGGCCAGCCATGTGCAGCATTTGAATCGCTGCACGCGCCATCCCTGCACGGAGTTGCTGTTAGGGGAGGAGGGAGCCAGGGGCAGGGCAGGCAGGGATCCCCAGCGTGCAAATTAATTTTGGGACAAAGCTGGAAGGCGGGGAGGGGGAATGAACTTGACACAGAAGGAAGGGAAGGGGCATGAACATTGGACACAGAAGGGAGGGAACAGAAAGTGAGAATTGATGGGCATGAATGTGTGAGAGATGGTGCACATAGGGAAAGGAAAATTGGGCATAGAGAGAGAAGAGTGAGGTAGAGATGCATGGGGAATAGAAAGATGAGAGAGAGAAATGTTGGATATGGTGGTAGAGAGGGCAGATTGAAGGGGATGCAAGGGGAAAGAATATTGGACATAGTGATGGAGGGAGAGATGTGGCATGGTGCTGGAGAGGGGTGATAAAAGAAGAAATGGGCATGGGGCTGGTGGGCAGTGGTGAAAAATGCTGCACATAATCCAGGGGATAAGAGAGGGAGAAATGTTGGATGTGGCAGTTGAGGGGGTGGGAGAGATGCCTTGATCTCTCAAGACAGATGGACAGTGATAGAGAGGGATACATATTGCCAATAGGGGTGGAGGAGAGAGGAAGAAAAGTTGGGCTCATGGAGGGAGGGAGAGAGAGAGAGAGAGAAATGTGAGAATGGGGTCCGGAGGAGAGGAAGCTTGCAGGAGGCAGAAAGAAAGAAATATTGGATGCATAGAGAATTTATATCTGCTGTCTATATTTTGCTCTATATTTGTCTATTTTTCTATAGTTGTTACTGATTGCATATTTTAAAGTCATCTGCCTTGACCTCTTTGAAAAAAAAAAAAGAATATAAATGATAATTAATATTTTCTCTGTGTACAGTGTGCTTTGTGTGTGTCTATGAGTATATTGTGTGTATATTATGGGGGTGGGGTCAGGGGCGGAGTATGGACAGATCTGGGGCAAAGATTGGGTGAGGTACCCGGTTGGTATTTGTTAGGCTTAGGGGGTACTTGGCTTGAAGAAGTTGAGAAACACTGCTCTAGTCTCACTCAAGCCATGCTGGTGGTTCTCAGATCTACCTCGCTACGTGAAAGATTTCAAAGTCCATACCCAAACCTCAGCCTGTCTGCTAGGATTTTCCACATCGTCTTAAACTTAACTTGGCTAAGATGGAAATTTTATCTTTCTCCAAAATCCACTTCCTCTTTGACACTACTCTATTCTTCTCTATGGATATCCAAAACACTGTTTATTCCATTTTAACATTTTCTAAAATCCATTAATTTTGTTGTGAGCATGCTAGCAAATGTTCATTTACTCTCTCGTCATCTTCCACTTAGACTACTGCAACCTACTTTTCTTGAGTCTCCCACAGAACCTTCTTTCTCCACTGCATGGCTTATCTTCCTTTAACATCACTATAATCTTGTAACTGCTTTTCTCAAGTCATTAATTACAGTTCAAGCTTCTACTGCTCACTATCAAATGAATTCATGCTGCAGCCATTCATTACTTAACTTCTCTCCTCATACTCTTCCTTGTAAACACCATTCACCTGGCAAGTCTTTTACTTGTGCCCTTCTTTTTCATTGCTATCTCACAACTCCATTCTTTCAAACTTGCTGTGCTATTGGTCTGGAAGAGACTTCCTAAGTTAATCTGGCCATTCGGGCTAAAATTTCAGCAGATCCTAGGTATAGAAGGACATTCTAAATCAGATAGGAAGAGCCTTATTCTGTTCAGGCTAAGCCTCAGAGGTTATCAAGGGACAGATAATAGAGTGAACAAATTCACTAAAGTACCTGTTTGCATTATTGCCGTTTATCATGTCTAACGAGCTACCAGGCATATTAATGCATGCAGTAGAGACAGTCCCTGTTTTGCAGTGCTTCCAATCCAGTCAAAACAAAAATACATGACAAAAAGGAGAATCCAGAAGAATGGTCAAGAATGTGCTACTATAAGGATCCCCCTACAAGTTCTGGGAACAAAATGAGCACGAGTGGAAACAGTGAAGGAAGAGAAAACAAAAATAAACGGTCAGGGAAAGGGAAGAAGGTGGCAAGCCTCGAAGCACAGCCAAATTAACAGAAAAAGAGGCACTAGAAATGTCAAATCCAAGCTGTTATGACAAATGCTTTGTCACTACAGGTTGGATTTGACATTTCCAGTGCCTCTTTATCTATTAACACATTTTTTTATTGTCAGTTTTATTTCTTTTCTTTTTCCTTTTTATTTCAATTGCTATTTATCAATCAAAGAAAATAAAGTTTAAACAGAAATAAAAAGGATATCAAGAATCCACCATAAGAAAATACAGTAACAGGAAAAATCTAATATATTCCCTAAACTAAAAGGGTATACAAGGCATAATTCCAAGATACACTGCTCAGACAACAAAAGTAAATGATAATAAATAGCTAAGTAGATATTACTAAGTTATGGAATAAATGTTATCAGAAGTTCTGAATTTGAAGGAATATTTCCCACTGATCTGGAGTTCAGAAAAGTACTCATATAAGCTGGTCTTTAAAAAACATACCTCAAAGAATTGAGTCTGACTTAAACTACGGTCTGCTGGGTTGGTAGAATTACATATTCCATCTGTTAAAGACCTTAGACTGGCAGTGTCTAGGGATAGTATATTTTGTTGTATGGGCCCGAGAGAATGGAAAAAGCTACCCTTACACATACGTCAACAGCAGAATATGGAAAGTTTTAAGCGATTAAAAGTGTAAAAACACTTAATATAATGCAAATTATCAAGATAAACAATCTTGCAATCAAATAATAAATTAATTACATACCGCCCCTCCCACCCACCCATCCTGGATGTGCAGGAAGGGTGGGTGGGGATGGGGAGTGGGTTATGTATTTATTGTATCATTTGAAAGAATTGAGTGCTGTCTACTGTGTTAATTGATTGATAATATGTCGCACTTTGTGCTGGGTTTAAAATGAATAAAGATGTAACAAAAAAAAATAAAGAAAGTTTTAAGCAATTACTTAAATGGCATCTTTTTTGTCAGATGAAATATGGAGCATAATTTTGAAGCACGTATTGAAAGTAGAGTGCTGGTCGCCCACTTAGTTTGTTGTAAGTAGTGTGTGTTGTATTGTGTTATTTGGTGTTAATTTATATGTATGTATTTTTTGTAACCTGCTCTGGGTAAGGGCGGGATATAAATAAATAAACCATAAACAACATTTACAAGGATAGTTCAAACCAAAATAGGCCTCCAGTTTGGGGCACCTGAGATCTAAAAAGCAAGAATTGCTGCCTCTTTTTTTCAGGCTTCATCTGGGTATACCCTAATTCAGGGCCCATTTTATCAAGTACAGCATTTTAGCACAAGCCAGCGAGGTAAATGCTCCGACGCTCATTCAATTCCTATCAGCATCGGAGCATTTACCTCGCCAGCCCACATTAAAACGCTCTACTGCAGCTTGATAAAAGGGGGCCTTGAGGAGGCAACCTCAAAGTTACACCCAATATCTGTCAGGTTCCAGAAATAAATGGGTCACTCTTTCACAAGACTAGTTTTTGCTTTTTCTTTCTGATATCCAGTCATCTATTTAATGTCAGTTTTAAGAATTCTTTGGAAACCTAGCCTCAGATTCCCATGCTTACTTAAATCTTTTTTTTATTAGCAGTCTAACAAAAAAGGATATCCTGAGGAAGTGCTGACAAAGACTACTTTCTGCTTAGGCTGCAGAGTATGACTTGGGAGTGTTTTGGAGGTGAAAGGTACAGCACTAAAAAATTCTAATCTAATCTAAAACTAGGATTTGTATAACGGGTCATCTCCTAAAAGGAGCTCGACTCGGTTAACAAAATAGCCGTAACATAAAGAAATCATGAAAAGTGAAAAGTAAAATAAAAACTCAGATTAAAAGAACAGTAAATGATATTGTTAGTAGCAACCAGAAATGATATTTTCTTATCATGTATGTGGGGAGGCACCTAAGAAATTGACTTCTAAATACTCGTAGTCTGCAACAGCTGTCATGCTTCAAAAATGACACTATTTTAACTCAGACTTCAAGCACTTACCACCCCTAACACAAATAAATTGTTTTAGAAATCATTCAATTTAAAATGACTCAAGAAGTAGCATGCCATCATTTAAACAGGAATTATTCTCAGTTTTACGAGATGCGAGTGTGTGCCTGGAGAAACTTTAACACTACTTCATGTGACCCTTTTTTGGATTTACCCTACCAGCAGTCAGAGTCTTAGGCCATGCCCATTCCATCCCAGGATGCACTGGAAAAGGGAAGGCCCGCCATTTTGAAGAGGTGGGCCTGCCAGCTGGAGGGAGTAAATATAGGGTGACCAGATTTTCCGTTTGGAAAATTTGGACCCCCCCCTCCTAGACCCACCCCCCAAGCCCGCCCAGTTCCACCCATCTCCACTCCGACATGTCCCAGTCTCACA
Source organism: Geotrypetes seraphini (assembly GCF_902459505.1). Classification (NCBI taxonomy): domain Eukaryota; kingdom Metazoa; phylum Chordata; class Amphibia; order Gymnophiona; family Dermophiidae; genus Geotrypetes; species Geotrypetes seraphini. The sequence continues at coordinate 336,811,538 of NC_047084.1, read as the reverse complement.
CCCAATCCCGCCCCAGCCCTGCACCCCGCTGCCTGCTCTTATCAGGCAGGACATCCGCACATGCTGGATGCCCTCCTGCCCAACGTGATGTGAAGGAAAGCTTTTCAAAACCCAAACAAAATGCCAGGTTTTGAAAAGCCATCCAGACCCCCAGACATGTCCTCAAAAGGAGAACATGTCCAGGGAAATCCAGATATCTGGTAACCCTAAGTAAGCATCCCTCTAGCCGGCCTTTCCTTCATTAAAGGTATAGGGGGGGTCGGGATCATCTTAGGAGTACAGGGTGAGGGTGTAGAGGTTTGGGGGTGCTGGGGGGGCCAAAGGTTTGAGGGAGTGTTAGGGAGGTTTCACCATTTGGGGGAGGTTCAAGGGTTCTAGAAGGAGAGAGTGGGCATCCCTTCTGCCAGCCTACTTTGCAGGAGGAGGGGTTCGGAGGTTCCGGCAGGAGGGAATGGACATCCCTCTTATTGATATCGGGGTGGGGGGGTCCCTTGTCGCAGCCGCTCAGCTGATCGCAGTAGGGGTATTTTCCTCCTATCAGCTGAGCCAGGATTCTCCAAAGCCAAGTAGAGCCACTTAAGCTCACCCAAGGCCACTTCTGGGTGAAACCACGCACAGCCTTAGGCAAGCTTAAGTGTCCCTAGACATCTCCCTACACCCATAACAAGCACCTACAGTATAGGCGGCCTACCTTGGGGTTGCTTTTTTTTTTTTTTTTTTAAATATGCATCCCAATTGGCTGCCAGACCTACCGCTGCCTACAATCGGAACGCCCATTTATAGAATCAGCCCCTAAATATTTAAAGGCACAAGTCTGAAATATCTGGGGCTATACGCTGTGGAACATACTGGTTTGATGTTCTTCTTGCACTTGCTCCCTTTTTTAAAAATTAATTTGCATGCACAGATATTTTTATTATTGGGATTTATGTTAATTTGATCATTTTCTAATTACCTTTGATCCTTACTTTTTATATATCATTTTATTATGGTCAGGAGTTTTCTGTACATGTATATTGTTAATCTTTCTATATTATTATTTTTTTTTTATTTATCGAATTTTCATCATTATCATTCACACAAATAATAATAAAGAAAGGAAATTACAAGCAAAGGAATAAACACTTTATAAATATTTCACTAAACTCCTCAAGTCCACATTATTGGGAAAGAATATCCTGTTATAAATTAAACAAAACAGTCAATATAATCTTGATCAAAAATCAAACATTAATGGTGCTTAATACATCTGAACTCCATATATTAACTCCCGTGATGTCTAACTAATTTCATTAAGTTGTAAAAATTGTTCCAACTGAATAGAATCCCAGTATACATATTTGTTTTCTTTAAATTTAATTATAAGTATTTACATGGAAACTTCAAATAAAATGTGGCTCCCAACGCCAACACCCTTGATTTCAAAGCTAAAAAAGCTTTCCTTCTCAATTGTGTGGCTTGGGCCACATCTGGAAAAATCAATACATTATCTCCACAAAATTTCACTTGCTTATTCCGAAAATAAGTTTTCATAATTAAGGATTTATCTATCTCTTTTGCACATGTTATCAATAGGGTAGATCTATTTTGAATTGTATCTTGTGAGTCCTCCAGGAACCCAGTTGAATCAATTACCTTTGATCCTTATTTTTTATATATCATTTTATTATGGTCAGGAGTTTTCTGTACATGAATATTGTTAATCTTTCTATATTATTTAAACTTAAACATCTCCATTAGTTATCAATTTTTTGGAGAATAAAGTTTAAGAGATTATGTGTCTCTATTCCATCCTCATGATATACTGTCACAATCATCACTTTAGGTCGGCTGACTTGAAGGATGGTTCATATTTCATCAAGTGCCATTAGATGAAACCAACTTTTGTTAACTGCTAATTTCAATACTTTGGAATTCTCGTTTTGTTGATCTGAGAGCTATAACCCACTTTGCGGCATTTTGAGAGTTTGAAATTTTTATTTTAGTTTGATGAATTGCTTATTTAGTTTTACTAAGCGAGATACAAAATTGATAAAAATATAAACATATATTTAGACATACAATTTAAAATTTAAAATAATGGGTTAGACAAATAGACTTACAGACCAACTAATGCACAAGGTAAGAGGGAAAAGAACTACAATTCAGTGTTTTAAAGTACAGAGGAGAACCATATATGGAAAAAGCAATAGGGAGGGAAAAGTGCAATCAAAGAAGGAAACTAATATAAAGTTTGAACATAATTTAATTTAAAGATTAAAAGCATCTTTAAAAAGAAAACTTTTTAAATTACTTTTAAAACGGCTCATCGTTTTCCTCTCTTAAATGCTGAGGCATGGCGTTCCAAAGCTGGAAGAGCCATCACTGAAAACATATCATGTCGTCGAGTTCCAATAACTTTCAAAGAGGGGACCACTTTTGACTAGTACACCTGAGGGGACTAAGCTTTTGATTAGTACACCTGAGAGAATGCGAAGTGCTATAAGGGATAAGTAATTTATCAATGAATTGAGGTTCATTAATAATAATAATAACAGTTTATATACCGCAATACCGTGAAGTTCTATGCAGTTTACAAAAGAATAAAAGAAAGGTACAAATTGATTTAACTTAAAAGAGGTAAAAGCGAGTGGTCGATAGGTCAAGAGAACCGTTATTGAGGAGAAAGAGATGTACGGGTCAGCTGTCTAGAAATTTCAGGAACAGATGAGTTTTTAGGCGCTTCCTGAATTCCTCATAAGTAGTGGGTGAAAGCAATTGTTCTAGGTCTTTACCCCATATTGCTGCCTAATGTAAGAGATGGAAAGGGTATACCTTTTTCAGCTGGCTTATTCAATGATGGCAAGTAAAATAAGTTGATTAGGACTCCTTTTACTAAGGTGTGCTAACAGATTTAGAGCTACATGCACTAAAGTCAGCGATCGTCGCCAAATCCGTTTTGACGGCTTTAGCAATGATCACATTTGCCAACCCGATGCACAAAACGGCTCATCACCCCTCGATCACCCATTTTAATATCTGGCCATGTAAATTAGCTACTTAATATTAAAACTCCATGCAAACTACCCGAGCGATTGATGCACTAACATCGCTTGGCAATGTACAAAAAAAAAAGTGACTGGTCAAGACCAGTCGCTTACCTGTCTTACCAGCACTTTTTTAATTTTAATTTTTTTTTAATTGATAGTTCTAAGTCTAATAGATGCTGGCATTGTCATATGGATATAAGGACTTTGGATCATCTGCTCTTTTTTTGTCCGTTTATAAATATATTTTGGAAGTCAATTTGGGGACAAATAAATCTAGTTTTGGATTCAAATGTACCAGCACTTTTTTTAATGGGCACAGATGCTGTGCATATGTTACACATGCACAATATCTGCCCCATTAAAAAACACACAAAAAAAAGAAAAAAAAATCACCCCCACCCCCACCAACGATGGCCCTCCCTGATGAACCAGCACCAGGGACCAACAACCCCCCTCCCCCCCGCACCAGTGAAAATCAGCAGGAGTGATATTAGTGCATCGGGTGATGTTAGTGCTCGGGTAGTTTGCATGGAGTTTTAATATTAAGTAGCTAATTTGCATAGCTCTAAATCTGTTAGCACACCTCTGACATCAGCGTCAGGATCGCAGCAGATTGAACGTGCTCCTGAGGACAACAGCAGCCTGCAAAGATCGCTACAGCACCAGCGATCCTCTCTGCAGGCTGCTGTAATTACCAGTATCTGACCAGCTAAGAGCAGGTATGAGCGGGAGGCTGGGGGGGGGACCAGGCCTTTGAGGGGGGGAGACCAGGCCTTCAGGGAAACATGCAGGCCTTCGGGAGGAGACACTAAGCCTTCGGGGGGATCAGGCCTTCAGGGGAACATGCAGGCCTTTAGGGGAAGGGGACCAGGCCTTTGGGGGGGATGACACCAGGCCTTTGGGAGGACCCTGTAGAAGTACACGGAGGGAGAGAGGGAAGGGAGGTTCAAAGACACATGCATATACCAGACTGGGGGGAGGGAAGAAATAATGGGTCTAAAAACAGAGGAGAGGGAGAGAGATGGTGGACAATGGGATGGAGGGAGGGAAGGAAGGAACAGAAATGAAGAAAAGTTGGACAAAAGGGATGGTGTGGAGGAGGGATAGAGATACTGAAAAGGAGGGTAGTTGGGAAGAGAAAGGGAGAGATGATGGACCCTGGGGTGGTGGGGAAGGAGGGAGACATGCTGGATGAAAGAGTATTTGAGAAAAGGAGAGATGGTGGATCTGGGGATGGTAGGGTCCATCGCTGCAGCTCCGGGAATGGAGATGAAAAAAAGGAAAGATGCCAGACCTCCGGGGGGAGGGAAGGGAAACAGAAGGGGAGGACAGAGATGGAAGATGAATGGTTAGCATGGAGAAAGAAGAAAACGACAAATGTGAAGGAGACCCTGGCAAGCGAGTTATATGAAGACAAACGGAAACCAGAGCCTGGAACAAACATAATTCGAATAATGACCAAATAACAAAAGTTTAAAAAATTGATTTTATTTTCTGTTTTGTGATTACAATATGTCAGATTTGAAATGTGTATCCTGCCAGAGCTGGTGTTAGACTGCGAACGTGAGTTAGGATTTAACAGAGAGGAAAAGTCTTTTTTGTTTGTTTATTTTGTTTACACCACAGCGCCAGTGTGGTTAGAAGGCAAAGGGGGTGAAGAGGCTATAAAATAAACCCACCAGGATGTTTGAAAAAAACACCCAATTGGGCAGGACAATCGAATCAAATCGAAAAATCGATTCCAATAGGCTACTGCCCATTTTCCTGCCACCCCATCAACCATAGGAAAAATAACCCAATGGCTCAACTATCAACTAAAAACCAGCCTTTACCCCAAATCAAGAGAAGAAATTATCTTAACTCCCATTCCCAAGAACACAAAACTCAGCACCTTTAATGTGACCAATTATCGGCCAGTAGCTTCCATCCCCCTGTTCATTAAAATGATGGATAGATATGTCACAGAACAACTCAAATGCTACTTACAATGCTTCAATATCCTCCTTCAAAATCAGGATTCAGGAAAAATCACAGCACTGAGATGGTAGTTGTAGCACTAATAACATACAGAAAAGAACTACTAAGCAAGGGTCACAGTGCAATCATAACCTAATTTGACCTAGTAGACTTCGATCAAATGTCCATGATCTTCAGTGAGTTTGGGTTCAGCAGCCCGGTCCTTTCCTGGTTACAAGGCTTCCTAACTCAGCACTATGCGGTATGTAATGATGATGAACTTTCTGATAGCTGACAACCTCCCAGTGGAGTCCCCCAAGGATCCCCACTTTCACCATCAGTGTTCAACCTGCTAATGCAATCCTTAGGAGCCAACCTAGATCTCACACGAGTAAAACATTTCACCTATGTGGACGACATAATGATCGTGCTACTTGTAACAGCTGCATTAGTCATGAGAGAGTGTGGCACAGTGGTTAAAGCTACAGCCTCAGCACCCTGAGGTTGTGGGCTCAAATCCATGCTGCTCCTTGTGACCCTGGGCAAGTCACTTAATCTCCCCATTGTCCCAGGTACATTAGATAGATTGTGAGCCCGCCGGGACAGACAGGGAAAACTGCTTGAATACCTGAATAAATAAATGCATGTAAACCGTTCTGAGCTCCCCTGGGAGAACGGTATAGAAAATTAAATAAATACCCTCACCATTGTCAAAAAATGTGTCCATATCACAGAAAAATGGACCTCAACCCACCACCTCAAACTAAAAAAGAACAAAACCAAATTCCTTTGGCTAGGACCTTCGACTGACCCACGCTACACTCCAAGGATCACAGTAGATGACACAGACTTTCCATTAGAACTACGATCCCGAATCTTAGGAATAGAAATTGATAACCACCTATCTATGAAAAGCCACACACAATCAATAATAAAACAATCTTTCCTTGTGGATAGCCAGCTGTGACAGCCATATGTTCTTGCAGAAGATCATAAAATACAACTGAAAGAAGCCCTCTCATCCCTAAGTCCAACACATTCCCTTATTTCTCTTTTCCCCCCTATCTGCCCTCTGTGCTTTACCTCCTGGGCTCCCATTCTTTCTCCCTTTTACAAACTAGAGGAGGATAGCCTCCTTACAATGCTTTCATCATATATGACTGTATTCTGCATCAATTACTAGTGCGTGCATGTCCATAGAGAGAAGACCAAGTTCAGGTCCAAGATATCCAGTCGGAGTCCAGCTGAGATGACTGGGGGTCTGATTCTATGCCATTGCTGCCCCAGAGAACTGCATCCTCTCTGGCAGAGTCTGGTTCTCAGCATGAGACCAGCAGTCAGGAGGACCAGAAAAATGATTATTGATTGTGTGTGGCTTTTCATAGATAGGTGGTTATCAATTTCTATTCTTAAGATTCGGGATCGTAGTTCTAATGGAAAGTCTGTGTCATCTACTGTGATCCTTGGAGTGTAGCGTGGGTCAGTCGAAGGTCCTAGCCAAAGGAATTTGGTTTTGTTCTTTTTTAGTTTGAGGTGGTGGGTTGAGGTCCATTTTTCTGTGATATGCCCTTGACCAGAAGGACAGTGTCGTGCATCACATGCTCAAGTTAGCACCACATTCTTCCCTTTGCATCCAGACATCACTACACCGATAATAGAACACTGGGAGTTCCCAGAGGGCTAAGGGTTGCTAAGTCTATGTCTAAGCTCAACCCGATGGCTCCTGAATTTCAATAGATACTTGTTCAGTCTATGATGGATTCATTGGTAGCCCAAGTCACCAAGAGGACTTACCCAGTGAAAGAAGTGTGATGTTAAGAGATGTATATGATCGCAAGGTAGATGTGATACTCAAGAGCAATTTGAAGCCTTGATTTTAAGAATTAAAGCTGCGGCTGCGGCTTCCTTTGTGGCACACACGTGCCACATGTGATTAAGTCAAATTCCAGTGATGGATGACAATGACAACCCTCAGATGGTTCTATCAGAGGTGAATTATGTGGCAGACCTTCTATATGACATGATCAGAGTCATAAGCAAGGTTTCTGCCTATTCAATCTCCACATGCAGAATGCTCTGGATCAGACAGAGAACAAGGAGATGTAGCTTCTAAGGGCATGCTAAGCAGGCTCTTTGGAGAGGAATTGGATGACTTCATGGCCAGTGTGACAGACCATCACCCTAAAGCCTACATGGACAGTAGACCCCCGAGTCACTAGAGACTTAGGCGAGGAAATTCTCGAGGCTCTCGAAGATTCCATCCATACTATATCAAAAGATGATACCATGATAACAATAACAAATTATGGTACTGTACTTCAAACAATAACTACTGTAATGTTTTGTGGCTACCATGATGTTGTCTTTATAGAAGCAACCAGAAACAGCTTCAAATGTCTTTTTTGGTTTGTTTGTTTTTTGCTACTTTATCTTGATAAGCTTCCAATTCCATTCTAAGGGAAATCAGAAGGAGTAAAAGGAATGTGATAAAGCTCTGCTTGCTTGAACTTTAACAATTCACTTTTCCACCTACATTTAGGTGCGAGAAAATCATAATGAAAAATATATTTGTGCTACATTGTACAAGTGATACCTTCACTTAGGACCTTGTGAATAACTTTTGGAAATTTTTTTTAAATGCTGAATGTCCATGTTTATAAGAGTAAATTTTTAAAAAACCAAATATTCCACGGCTTTTTTAGCAGTATTGCATGAAAAACCCTATAATATCATCAAAAATACTTAATATATTAAGCTATAAAAGGTGAACATCCATATTCATGACCTTTGTGACAAAGGCTGGTGAATGACCTCATAATGTGTTTTTGCAGGTGATTAGAACACTAAGAGTAAACTTTTAAATACCATGATTGCACTAATAAAAGCAATACCTTTTTTTTTTTTTTTAAACTCCTGCAATGATTGGTATCAATCACTGATAGCGGAGAAAAGAGAAAAAAAAGAGGCCCCAAGAGAACCTGGCCACTATAAATAAGTTATCCATTAAAAAAATGTGTATACTTTCATGTAATACATTAATCTTGAGAAAAAAAAAGTAGACATCTTATCATATCCATTTCCACCGTAGTAAAAAGCATGTAAATAAACTTATTGACTATTGGACTGGAATGTTCTTATATTCTTATGTAACAGAGAATGCAGGCCATTTTCCATATTACTGTCCCCTTAACCTTTGGCAATTTGGTTTTTTTAAATGGGGACATTCACATGCCTAGAATACTCAAAAGATAATAATTAGAAGAATATTGCTGACTAATCTATTCATACGTGGTGGAATTATGTTTAATCTATAAGTATGAAATACCATATACTCGAATATAAACTGAGATTTTGGGGCCAAAAAAATGGCCCAAAAATGGGGAGTTTGATTTATATTCAGGTCCTGCCCCCCTTCCGAACCTGTTGCAAGCCTGTACTGAGCCTGCCGTGATACATGTGGATTGAGTTTTTTTTGTGAGTTTTTATTGCAGTCTTCATTGCTGTGATTGCTTTTATCAAGAAAATTTCAAAATAAAATTATTTCCAAGGTTCGAGAACATTGCGTTTCCAGTCTCATTTGTTTGGATTTGCTCTTCATTTCCTGTGGAAACTTGGGCTGTTCCTTGGATGAAATGGGAACAGGGACAAAGCTATTTATTTTCTTTGTTCTTTAGCCCATTCTCCCAAAAAAGCCCAGAATGGTTTACAAAAATACATTCACAATATTTTTCACAAACAGCTTTAAAAAATATACTGTAAGATAGATTAAAATTACAGTCACAATTCTGCAATGAACAAAATTAAAAGAAATAAGTTTTCACAGCTTTACAAATCATTAATAACCCATTTACTCTAATAACCTTATAGTAAAAGGGATCCGATTCCACAACTTTGTCATGAAATAGGAATAAGTTTGTTCATGAGCACTTTCTAAATGGAGCTCGCTCACTCAAGGTACACAAAAATGTCTCCCATTTTGCGACTGCAGAGAGCGTACAGGAATATAAATTGGCAGTTTCTCCAATATATTGTATATCCTGGAGTCATTTCATGAAAATGTTAAATGCTAATATCTAAAGCCTTAAAAATACTTTGCTTCCTAATTGGAAGCCAGAGCAGGGGAAACATGATCACAAAGATTTGCCTCTTCACTATTTATAGTGAAACAGTTCTGAGGGGGGATGACAACCCTCAGAGCAGGGGTGCCCACACTTTTGGGGCTTGCAAGCTACTTTTAAAATGACCAAGTCAAAATGATCTACCAACAAAAAAATTAAAAAAAAACACAAAGCACACTGTACGCATAGAAAATGTTAATCATCATTCCTATTCCAGGGTTTTTCAAAGAGGTCAAAGCAGATGACTCTATGCACTGTCACCTCACTAACAACCATACAAAATCAGACAAATACCCACCCCCTCCCTTTTTACTAAACCACGATAGCAGATTTTAGCGCAGGGAGCTGCGCTGAATGCCCAGCGCTGCTCTCGACGCTCATAGGCTCCCTGCGCTAAAACCTCTATTGCGGTTTAGTAAAAGGGGACCATAGTGTAAAATATAGACAGCAGATATAAATTCAGATACATTTTGATCACTAAATTTAAAATAAAATCATTTTTCCTACCTTGTCTGGCGATTTCATGAGTCTCTGGTTGCTCTTTCTTCTTCTGACTGTGCATCCAATCTTTCTCCCTTCTTTTAGCCTGTATGCTTCCTCTCCTCCTGACCTCATTCCCTCCCCCAATATTTTCTTCCTCTCTCCCTGCCCTCTCTTTCTTTCTCTCTTCATGCCCCCTTTCTTTTTTTCTGTTTCTCTTCTTTCCTTCTGTCTCTCTGCCTGCCCTCTTTCTCCCTCCCCCAAGCCACTGCCGCTGCCATCGGATAACAGGCCCCCAAAGCCGCCGGCCGCCGGCCAAGCTCTCCCTGCTTCGGGCCGACCAGCCTTCCTCTCCCCGACGTCAATTCTGGAAGACAAATGCCAGGTTTTGGAAAGCCCATCCGGGAGCCCGGATAGTCCTCTAAAAAGAGGACATGTCCGGGTTTTCCCGGATGTCTGATAACCCCACCTATACTAGCATCCCATGCCTGTTGCTCTCCTCCTTCCTCCACCTCCCTTCAGTGTTTCCATTAAATTTACATTTTAATTTTCTCATTCACTCCTCCCAGTGGCACTCTGAAGGGGCAGGGGAGAGAAGACAGCAGCAGAGAGCACACAAGCTGATTCACAGGAGCAACCCTTGCAGGTGTCCCTCATTATGAAACTGTGAAGGGATATCTTATTTCTATCCTTGTCTTCAATTTACATACCATATATACTCAAATATAAGTCGAGACCCCCCTTTCCTCCAAAGCGAGAAAGAAAAGAAAAAAAAAAAAAAAAAAAAAAAAAGTAGACTCGAATATAAGTCGGGTGGCTTAATATTCAAGTGCCCTGTCCTGTCAGGCTCTGCACCCAGCCCCTTTCCCTCCTTCCGCTGTCAGGCTCTGCACCCAGCACCCTTCCTTCTCTCCCTCCCCTGTCAGGCACTGAACCCAGCACCCTTCCTTCCTTCCTTCCCCTGTCAGGCTCTGTACCCAGCAACCTTCCTTCCCTCCCTTCTGTCAGGCTCTGCACCCAGCACCCTTCCTTCCTTCCCTCCCCTGTCAGGCTCTGCACCCTCCCTCCCAGGCTCTGCACCCAGCACCCTTCCCTCCCTCCCCTATCAGGCGCTGCACCCAGCACCCTTCCTTCTCTCCCTCCCCTGTCAGGCACTGAACCCAGCACCCTTCCTTCCTTCCCTCCCCTGTCAGGCTCTGTACCCAGCACCCTTCCTTCCCTCCCTTTGGTCAGGCTCTGCACCCTCCCTCCCAAGCTCTGCCCTTTGTCCCCCCTCCCTGCCCTATCCTCATACCTCTGCCGATCCCTGGTGGAGGTGCAGTGGGCAGGAGCAAGCTTTCTAAACTCCTGCTCTGCTGCTAACCGGCTGCACAGATCCAGTTTCTTCGTCTGAGCAGCACGAGTAGCAGTGTGATTTGGTGATGCTGCTCAGCACTGAGTGGCTTCCTTACTGGCTCCCGCAAATTCTCACAAGAATTCGCAGGAGCCAGTAAGGAAGCCGCTGGATGAAGGGGAGGCCACAAAGGAGGAGACCGTATCTGGCGAAAGACGTAAGAAGACTTGAGGCGGTCCAGAGGAGGGCGACGAAAATGATAAGAGGCTTGCGCCAGAAGACGTATGAGGAGAGACTGGAAGCCCTGAATATGTATACACTAGAGGAAAGGAGAGACAGGGGAGATATGATTCAGACGTTCAAATACTTGAAGGGTATTAACGTAGAACAAAATCTTTTACAGAGAAAGGAAAATAGTAAAACCAAAGGACATAATTTGAGGTTGAGGGGTGGTAGATTCAGGGGCAATGTTAGGAAATTGAGAGGGTAGTGGATGCCTGGAATGCGCTCCCGAGAGAGGTGGTGGAGAGTAAAACTGTGACTGAGCTCAAAGAAGCATGGGATGAACACAGAAGATTTAGAATCAGAAAATAATATTAAATATTGAACTAGGCCAGTACTGGGCAGACTTGCACAGTCTTTGTCTGTGTATGGCCGTTTGGTGGAGGATGGGCTGGGGAGGGCTTCAATGGCTGGGAGGGTGTAGATGGGCTGGAGTAAGTCTTAACAGAGATTTCGGCAGTTGGAACCCAAGCACAGTACCGGGTAAAGCTTTGGATTCTTGCCCAGAAATAGCTAAGAAGAAAAAAATTAAATTGAATCAGGTTGGGCAGACTGGATGGACCATTCGGGTCTTTATTTGCCGTCATCTACTATGTTACTATGTTTAAAAGAAAGGTAACAAGAAGGGTTTCACAGCAGTGTGTTACCATATTGGCCTGAAAGGCAAGTGTGATGTCCAATCCAACGAATTTCAATTTTATTATATGAATATAGAACACAACAAGGATATTAGTTTTGGCACACAAATGTGCCTTCTTCAGGGAACAATATAAGAACAGGAATATATTAAAAACTGGAACATATAAAATATGATATTAATGAAAAAAAAGTGAAATTGAAAAATCATGGCTAAGAACAATGAACTATAAAAGATAGAACCCAAAACAATCACATTAAGACAAGAATACAAAAAAAATGACAAGTGTGGATTATATGTTTGTAGAACTTCAAAAATAAATTTTATAAAAGCCAAATAGGCAAAAAAAAGTCTACAAATCGAAGTTCGTTGGATTGGACATCACACTTGCCTTTCAGGCCAATATAATGAGACACTGCTGTGAAACCCCATTTGTTACCTTATTTCTATTAGAACTGTGATCATATAATTTCACATTGGGGTCCTTTTATTAAGGTGTACTAACCGATTTAGCGTGCACTAAATGCTAAGATGCCTATAGGATATTAATGGATGCCTTAGCATTTAGCATGTGCTAAGTTAGTGCACCTTAATAAAAGGCACCCATTTTGACTTATTTTAGACTTTTGTTGCCTATTATTTGGCTTTTATCAGATTTCTTTTTGAACTTTTTTGAACATACAATCCACACGTCTTTTTTAGTATTCTTGTCTTAATGTGATAATTTTGTACTCATATACAGTGGAACCTTGGTTTGCGAGTAATGTGGTTTGCGAGTGTTTTGCAAAACACTCAGCAAACTTTTGACTCGCAAACCGAGCACTGCCCTGTTAAACGAGCATTTACAGTCCATCGACATTGTGCGTGTCATATACAATGTGCAGGTGGGACGGCACTCAGCTGTGTAGGCTCAGAGAGAGGCTCTCCAGCATGGGGAAGGCACCCGACGTGGAAGGCTGGCCGGCGGACGGAAGAGGCATCCCTCCAAAGTGGCACTGCGGGGTTCTCCAGTGGCTGGTGGACATTAGACGCATCACCCCGAAGCGGCACTGCGGGGTTCTTCATCGGATGATGGACCAAGGAGGTGGACGGAGGAGACGGCGCTGCAGCACCCGGCACCCAACAGGTACAGACCCCGGGTTCTGGAATGCATCGTTGGTGTTGCCCCTATTTTCTATGGGGCACTTTGCTTTAATATACGAGTACTTTGGATTACGCGCATGCTTCTGGAACGAATTATGCTCGTAAACCAAGGTACCACTGTATATTGTTCTATCTTTTATAGTTCATTGTAAATAGCCATGATTTTTCAATTTTGCTTTTTATTGATAAATGTCATATTTTGTATGTTCCAGTTTTTAATATATTCTTGTTCTTTTAGGGCTCCTTTTACGAAGGTGCGCTAGGGCCTTAACACGCAAAATAGCACACGCTAAATTGCTGCGTGCTCTAGCCGCTACTGCCTCCTTTTGAGCAGGCGGTAGATTTTTGGCTAATGCACGCTAATCCGGTGCGTGCGCTAAAAACGCTAGAGCACCTTCGTAAAAGGAGCCCTTAGTGTCCCCTGAAGAAGGCACATTTGTATGCTGAAACTAGGATCCTTGTTGGGTTCTATATTCATATAATAAAATTGAAGTTCACTGGATTGGACATCACACTTGCCTTTGTTTGCTTGTTTGTACCTATGGTAGGGTGTTACTTCTCTTTGTGCTTGGTTGTCACCATATTTGGCCTGGACATAAGAATCTACTTATATCTGAGATACAGAATTTAAAAAAAAAAAACCCCATTATCCTAATCCAATCTAACTGAATCCTCCATCACCAGGTAACATTAAGCTACCTGCCACCACTGGCATGCATATTTAGTACATAAACTAGCTAAAATATAAAAATAAGTATTTTTCATTACAGTTCTGGATTCCTAAAATGCTTTACTAATCTGTAGCCCTTCATAAAACAAAGTTTAGAAAACAGTTTTTAAACACGTACTTGATGTCAGACAAAATTTCTCTCTCGGTGGTTTTCCGACAGCAGCAAGAACCTGTCCTGACCTTCACCTTGTAGCAGATATTGTGAAAAGACATGGTGGCACCTGCGTGGGTCTTCTGAAAGCCTAAAGAGGACAGCTTTCTTAAGGGGAGGCCGTTAGAATCTGGTTCTGGCATCAGGACCGTAGCATGTGCTTGATTCTTATCCATTGTGGAAGGGCACCACTCCTGAATTTGATAGACAAAAGGTATACACTACAATGCAAATTTTCTTGACACGCACATCTAGCAAAAAAAAAAAATCAAAATCAGGTTTCCAGTTCTTACAGTCAAAATGGATTTTCATTGTGCATTGCAGCAACTCTCTAAGTTATGGTTAATTAATATAATTTGTTCATTCTAAAAGTCTAGCCTGTTTTTGGTCTTCCTTGTCTGGAGTTCAACGCCACTTTATACATTCTTGTCTCTTAAATATAATGGTTTTAAAATACTGTAAAATATACCAGGGGGTTACATTACAAGTTATGAAAAGGACTGCTACTATTCTTATGTTTTCTGATGATATCTCCTTGGGGAAAATATTTTAACTTAGTTCACCAGAGTCTGCTTATATATCTGCCACATATTTGTCAGTTTTCCATAGATGAACGTCACACGTATGCCAGAGCCAACACATTTCAGCTTCACACTGGGAAAATGTGCCCAAAACGCCTAAACTTGTGTACTATTTAATCTAAAAGGGTGAAAAGGGACAGGATTTGATATACCACCTTTACGTAGTTACAATCAAAGCAGTTTACATATTATATAGAAGTACAGTAAAACATTGGATTGCAAGTAACTTGGTTTGCAACTGTTTTGCAAGACAAGCAAAACATTTGATTAAATTTTAACTTGATATACAAGCAATGTCTTGCAATACAAGTACATACAGTATACACACATCACAACTGAGCCGATGGCTCTTCTCTCTGTGGCGCTGCAGGAGTGTAGTGACTGTTCTAAACGAGCGAGGTCTTGCAATACGAGTACGTATACTAGTATTTTGTATTAAAGTTTTGGGGTTGTGGAATGAATCAACTGAGTTTCCATTATTTCCTATGGGGAAATTTGCTTTGATATACGAGTGCTTTGGATTACAAGCATGCTTCTGGAACGAATTATGCTCGCAAACCAAGGTTTTACTGTACTTATTTTGTACCTGGGGCAATAGAGGGCTAAGTGACTTGCCCAGAGTCACAAGGAGCTGCAGTGGGAACAGAGCTTGGCTCCTCTGGTTCTCAAGCCAGTGCACTAACCATTAGGCAACTTAGGTATAAAATGGGCTTCTTAGCATTTAGCCGTGCACTAATTCTGTTAGCACACCCTAAGCTTTAAAATAACGCAATGTACCACAAACCGTGTGCTACGGCACACTAGTGTGCCCTGGCATATTCCAGGCATGCCGCAAGATGCCGGTGAGGAGAAGAGGCGCCAACGCCAGCTGACTGCTTACAGGACGTGCCTCTTGCAGCGAGAAGCACAACCCGTAGTCAGTCAGCCGGCACCTCCAGCAGTAATAGGAGGCTCAAGGCCACAGCTGGAGACATGCACAGGCGTTGGCAAGAAGATATTACGCGATATCGTGTCAACGTCCGCACATTTCCAGGTGCCCTCCAGCCGCAGCCCCGAAATTAATGTGCCGCAGCTTAAAAAGTTTGAAGCCCTTGTGCCAGCGTGTTGTAATGTGTGCTAAACATTTTACAAATAAGGTTTCACAAATGTTAACTATTAGGGATTCAATTCATTTAGATACTTAAAAGATTTTAGTGTATGCAAATCGCTAGCACATGTGTCTACAAATTTGTGCATGTAAAAGAGTTGAAGTGCAGATTAAAAACAGATGTGTGACATGAAATAAAAATTTTTAAAAATACACCCCCCAAAAATTTGGAAAACAGGAAGACAAATTTTTTTTTTGAAAAGAATCCAAACACGCACTCAGAATGGATAAAAATCAATTATTTTTTATACATAACGATTTTTTAAATTGTTTTTTTTTAAAAATTTAAGTCAGATTTCTTTTTATTTAGGCCCCCTTTTTATCAAGCCACGTGAGGATTTTTTTTATCACAGGCCACTGCGGTAAAAGCTCTAGCACTCAGAATTCCTATGAGTGTCGGAACTTTTGCCGCAGTGACTCACAATTTTTTTTAAAAACCCTTATGCAGCTTGATGAAAGGAGGCCTTAAATTGCATTATTTTAAATAAAATGCTTTTTTAAGGAAAAAAATCTATCTAAAGATAGTTTTCTATTTAAGAAATAAACTGAAGAAAAAAGTGGAAACGTAATCAAGTGTCCAAAAAATAAATCCTAAGATTAACAAATGATATGGAACACTGAATGTTACGTATAATGTATGTTTAAAACAGAGGAGAAAAGACCTCAAAAAAAACCTGGACTATAATCAAACAGATCATAACCAATTGGGGTTGGTTTTCATCACTGGTCAAAAACCCCTGTGTATAAATTATTTAGATAATATTTTATAGTTTTAATGTGAATACATTTTTCATAATTCTATATGTGTAATAATAAGTTTGAGATAATAATTAATTATCAAAATATCTCATATAATAACAAATGAGCAACAAAAAAAACAGCTTATAAATGCTGATACTATCCATTATAAAGCTGCATTTATTGGATAGTCCAGGGTTTTTTTTGAGGTCTTTTCTCCTCTGTTTTAAACATACATTATACGTAACATTCAGTGTTCCATATCATTTGTTAATCTTACTATTTAAGAAATAAGACATTTAAATCCTTCTCCACCCTTCAACAAGAATTTAATCTTCCTCTCAATTTAATAATTGGCTTAGACTAATTAACCTCCCCTCCCCCTTTTACAAAACCGCAATAGCAGCCGGCATGTTGCATGCTCTGCGCTGTTCCAGACACTCATAGGAACTCTGAGTGTCGTAAACAGCGCAGACCATTCAGCATGTCGACATGTGCTAAAAACCACTATCACGGTTTTGTAAAAGGGGGTAAGTTAAGAAATTAAAATTAGATATAAAATTCCACTCTAAAGAGTTCTATACTTTTCTTATTTTTTTAACTTTATTTAGGGCTCCTTTTATCAAGGCGCGGTAGGCGGTTAACGCCCGGAATACCACGCGTTCAACCGCCTGCCGCGCTAGTCGCTAACGCCTCCATTGACGAGGCGTTAGTTTTTTGGCGTGCCGCAGGGGTTAGCGCGTGATGAAATGTCTGACGCGCTAACCCCCATAGCGCACCTTGATAAAAGGAGCCCTTAGTTTTTAATGCCAACAAAAAGTGCAATACAATTTACATACAAATAATAATAATCAAATAAGCACTTATAAACAATCAGAATCTATACAAAAGATAAAAATTCCCTCCCCCACCCATCATTGCCATCAGGAATAATATCAAAACACGCAAAATATCTTTCCGATTTAAAAAAATTTAAAAAGCCGGCAGAGCCCTGACAGCAGTGATAGGAAGCTGCTTCTCCTGTCACTACTGTCAGGGCTCAATCCGATCCATTTGCATGCAGATGGTTAGTGAATCGGTCGGCCTGCCTCCAATCGCCCACGAATCGGATACGGATCGGAGGGTTAGTGAATCTAGCCCTTAGTCCCCACATTGCCCCAGGTACATTAGAGAGACTGTGAGCCCACCAGGACAGACAGGGAAAAATACTTGAGTACCTGAATAAACTAATGTAAACCATTCTGAGCTCTCCTGGGAGAACAGTATAGAAAATTGAATAAATAAATAAAAATTGTTGATATCCTAAAAACCTAACTGATTTTATCACACTGATATAGAAACATGATGGCAGATAAAGGCCAAATGGCCCATCTAGTCTGCCCATCCGAAGTAACCATTATCTCTTCCCCTCTCTAAGAGATCCTACATGCCTATCCCTCGCCTTCTTGAATTCAGACACAGTCTCTATCTCCACTACTTCCTCTGGGAGACTATTTCACACATCTACTATCCTTTCTGTAAAAGTACTTCCTTAGATTAATCCTGAACCTATCGCCTCTTAATTTCATCCTATGCCCTCCCATTCCAGAGTTTACTTTCAAATGAGATTTGACTTATGCGCATTTATGCAACATAGGTATTTAATCTTCTCTAACATTTCTCCCCTCTTCCGCCTTTCCTCTAAAGCAGGGGTGTCCAACCTGTGGCCTGAAGGCCGCATGCGGCCCCGTGAAGTATTTTGTACGATCCCGGTCGAGGGCGATGCAGTGTTTTCCTCTGCTGCCCCCGGGTGTTTACCCTCTTGCCGGCTCCCTCCTCTGTCTTGCTGCAGCGTTTGCACATTTGTGCGGCCCCAGAAACATTTTTTTCGGCCAATGCGGCCCAGTGAAGCCAAAAGGTTGGACACCCCTGCTCTAAAGTATACATATTGAGATCTTTAAGTCTATCCCCATACGCCTTATGACAAAGACCACACACCATTTTAGTAGCCTTCCTCTGGACCAATTGCAACCTTTTTATATCTTTTTGAAGGTACGGACAGTCTCCAGAATTGTACATAATATTCTAAATGAGGTCTTACCAGAGTCTTATACAGGGGTATCAATACCTCCTTTTTCCTACTGGCCATACCTCTTCCTATGCACCCTAGCATCCTTCTAGTTTTCACTGTCACTTTTTCAACCTGTTTGGCCACTTTAAGATCATCACATACAATCACACCCAAGTCCCTCTCTTCTGTCGTGCACATAAGTTCTTCATCCCCGTACCGTTCCCTCGGGTTTTTGCAGCCCTTGCATTTTTTAGCATTAAATTTTAGCTGCCAAATTTCAGACCATTCTTCAAGCTTTGCTAAGTCTTTCTTAATGTTATTTACCTGGGTGTCTATTCTATTGCAGATTTTGGTATCATCCGCAAAGAGGCAAATCTTACCCAACAGCCTTGCAGCAATATCACTTATAAAAATGTTTTTAAAAAAACAGGCCCAAGAACAGAACCTTGAAGCACACCACTGGTAGCATTCCTTTCCTCAGAGAGATCTCCATTAACCACTACCCTCTGCCATCTTCTACTTAACCAGTTCTTGACCCAGCCCATCACTTTGGAGCCCATCCTGAGGGCACTCAGTTTATTTATTAGACGTCTGTGTGTTGTACTGTAAAAGGTTTTGATAAAATCTAAATACACCACATCTAGCACACTCTCTCTATCCAATTCTCCGGTCACCCAGTCCCTCCTGGGCGCGGGCATTACGGGGGGTGGGGGGTGTCCAGCAGGAGGGACTGGGCATTCCTCCTGCCGGGGGAGATGCCAGCGGGGTGGCGGCAGGAGGAATTGGGCACTCCTCCTGCCGCAGACATTTGGGGTGGGGGGGAGGATTTAGGGGTCCTGGCAGGAAGGACTGGGCATCCTTCCTGCCGGTAGTCTTCGTGGGGGGGGGGGGCGATCACAGCAGGGAGATCCCTTGCTGCCATCAGTTCAGCAGCAATGCAATTCTCTAACCGGCCCCTGTAATATGGGCACCGGTTAGAGTGGTGGTTGGGCAGCGTAGGGCAATTCTGTATAGGGCACCTGTGTGCGATTCTCAAAAGCCGCTTAAGCAGCTTCTGAGAACGGGCGCCCTATACTGAATCCGGGCCTAAACGTTAAACTTGTTACTTACGTACTGACAGATAATGTTTATGTTTCCCAACTAAAAATCACTGCAGATTACATAATTGTTTTTGCCACCTTTACCCAGCCTCAATCATGCTCCTCTCCCAAACAGATACATTTGGCAGTCCTGGTAAAGAGTGGCCCAGTGGCAGAGCTGTGAGATCAAATCCCAGTGCTGGACAAGTCACTTAATCCTCCGTTGGCCCAGGTTCAAAATAAGTACCGTACCTGTATATATGTAAACCATTTTGAATGTGTAACTACGAAAAGATGGTATACAATTCCCATTCTCTTCCCTTCTATATAAAACAGCCAAATGTGTCTGCATAACTGCTAGAGGTTTGTTTGTTTTTGTTTAAAAAAAAAAAAAAAACAGCAACTTAAGCAGGTAAATATAATAATTCTATCAGCTTATTTCAGTCAGATTCAAAGGGTGAAGTTCCCATTTTAGTATATCAAAATACACAAAAAACAAGAGCTGAGAAACACAAAAATAGATCACTTACCAAGAAAGGCTGACCTTACTTCAGGAATAGCCCTCACTCCTTCCTGCACAGCCCCGTCCCTGTTACTATACAGAGAATCCTTAGTCACAGTCTTTATACAAAATCTATCCCCGATACATAACAGGAGTTCTTCAGCCCCCCTGGTTCTTGCTGTCTTGTGACCTCCCTAACCAAGCTGGCTTTGCTTCTTTTGTCTCTACTCCCAGGTTAACTCTGCTGTTTCCTTAGGCACTGCAAATCTGGCAGCCAGCACAGAACTTCCCTCTCTAGCAGCCTCCAGGCTGCCCTTTTTATTGCTTTACTTAACATCTGTCCACTGATGATAGCCGGCACGGGCACCAGAACCACCCACTTTTTAGACACTCCACCCTCAGGCAACCAACAGATACTTTAGTCAGCTTTTGTGAACTCAAGCTCACCAGTAGGTTCTGGCCCCGTCATAGAAATATAATTATTACACATTGTCCCGCTTTATAGCTCTGCTTTCAGACCCTACTGACTTAGGTAAACGAGGCCCCACTTTTCCAAAGCAGCTCAAAGAAACAATAAAATCATGCAATTTAGAAGGGCTAAAATCTATCATTAACTACAGCAGTGTGTCTCAAACTGTGTGCCACGACATATCAGTGTGCCTCGAAGAGATTCCAGGTGTGTCACGAGAGATTCCAGAATTTTACTTTATTTAAAAAAATTCCCTTCAAAAGTATATACTAGAATAGATTACATGTAAGTCATGTACGCAAGAGTCTGTCAATGTTATGAGCGTCTGTGTGCGTTATGGATACAACTGCCCAGACAAGCATCATTCTTTGACCTGATTGGTCCTTGAAAACTAACAGCAAGTAATTTTATTTTTATTTTTATTATTTATGCAATAGTTATCCTAACCTGAGCAGCAAAGCAATCAGGGCTTTGTTGCTGTTTGGATCTTCTAAGCTTTGCAAACTTGGATTTTCAGCTCTGACAAATTAAATTAAAAAAAAAAAAAAAGAGAGAGAATGACTGCAGATGGTGGATGATGAAATGCATGTTTGCTTGTCCACTATCGAGCCATGTTTTGAGTTAACTTGCACTCTTAAACAAGCATATCCATCGTATTAATTAGCAATTCTATCTACTTTAGTTTCACCATTGTTACAATTACCCATACATAGCTTAAAGAAATTTAAATAAATAACTCTCAATTTTAAGTTTCTGTTAGTTTTGTAATTTTATAATTTCAATTATAATGTGCTGTGAAAAACATTTGCTCCTTTTAGTGTGTCGGAGCTAAAAAAAAGTTTGAGAGACATTGAACGACAGTATAAGTTAACAGTGCAAGGTCTGCTAGCCCTGGCACATTTTCCAAATGAGGAAATAAACCAGCAACAGAACTGCTCATGATGCATTTCATTCTACAGTATTTTTCATACCTGCTGGCTTTTCACACTATCACTGTGTGGCTGCACGAGCAGAGATGAGCACAAGTTAATTTTTTACTTGCAGCTAATCATGAGAAATATTCTGTGCATTAATAAAAGAGTTTACTTAAATGTTTGCTTTCGAATGAGGAGCAAAGGTTGGGATTAAGAAGTGTGTCACTGCTATTCCTGAGTTCAGAGAACAAGTGGAGCAAAATTAAGATGTTATAAAACCTCAAGCTCCTCCTATCCCCCCTCCCAATAGTTCTTGCCAAGTATAGCCTGACCTCATTAGATCTCAGAAGTTAAGGATGGTCACATCTACCTCATACTAACAGATTCTCTGGAATAAAGAAGGCAAAGGCAAATTTATGTTATGCAGTACTGGGGAGAAAAGGCCAAAGGCACTATGATCAGGTCATAAACACCTAACCCTCAACATCCAGAAACAGGCAGAAAGAGAATAGGAAAAATAAAACCTCATGAAGATCTAATAAGAAAATAAAGCAAAGTAAATGCTAAAGCTGCCCAACTTTTTACATTTATTATTGATGCATTTTCATTTGGCTGGTTGCAGATTCCTTTTCTGGATAAGTAAGAGCAAGGGAAAAAGAAATTTTGGGGGTAGGCTGGAATTTTATTCTTCATTCTCGCTCTGTATAGCCTATTGGAAGATTAGGTTCTTACCTGGATAATCTTCTTTCTGTTAATATACATAGGAGTCTGTACTCTAGATGAATATCCTCTAGTCGCAAATTGTTGCAAAAGTATGTCAATCACATCTTTCAGTGCCCTCTTCAGCTTGTACCAAAGCAATCGATAGCCACTATAACAGAAGAAAGGAGGAAGGGCCCAAAACAATAATACATTTCTGTTCTGCTCTGTAACTCATGAAAAAGAAAAAGAGCATGAACTAATAACATAGGTGTACCAACAAACCACCCTGATGTGTGCAACAAACGCAAACGCAAACGCAAATGCATACAGAGCTCAGGTGTTCAACAAACTTATTGCTTTATAAAGTCATATATAATTATATGTACTTTCAACTGACAGGAGAAAAAAAAATCCAGTTCTGGACTGCAGATTTATCTGAAGCACAAAGTAGGCGTATTGAAAACTGACAGGGCAAGCTGTACAGACTCCTATGTGTATTAACAGAAAGAAGATTATCCGGGTAAGAACCTAATCTTCCATTCTGTTACATAAACATAGGAGTCTGTACTCTAGGTCAGTGGTTCCCAACCCTGTCCTGGAGGACCATCAGGCCAATCGGGTTTTCGGGATAGCCCTAATGAATATGCATGGTGCAGATTTGCATGCCTGTCACTTCCATTATATGCAGATCTCTCTCATGCACATTCATTAGGGCTAGCCTGAAAACCTGATTGGCCTAGTGGTCCTCCAGGACAGGGTTGGGAACCACTGCTCTAGGTGACGTACCAAAGTTTAGGATGGGACTGATGAGCCTGCCCACAAAACCGAGGACCCAAAAGTAGCGTCTTCTCGAGCCACCATGTCCACTCTGTAAAACCCTGTAAAGGTATGAAGAGTAGTCCAAGTAGCTGCGCTACTAATCTCTTCCCAGGAAGCCATCACACTTCTAGTCAAATAAGCTTTGAGAGAAATAGGCAGCTGTTTGCCATAGGCAATGTATGTTGACAAAATTGCCAGACAAATCCATCTGGCAATCGCTGCCTTGGAAGCTGGTCTGCCTCATCTTGACTAACTGGTGAGAATAAAAAGATGGTTAGAAAGACGAAAAGTCATTTGTCAGTTCCAAATAGTAGAGTAAAACTCTCCGCACATCCAATTTCTACAAAGTCTTAGCTTGGTTGGACAAACCCATAGCCTGAAAGGTGAGTAGCCGGACCTCTTGGTTGACATGAAATGATGAAACAACCTTTGGTAAAAAGGAAGGTACTGTGTGGTAGCGCTGCCCAATTCACTGATTCACGTCAGTAAAACGATTCAAATCAATTTGTTTTCTTAAAAAATTGGGCATTCCAATTCACTGACCAACCCTCCTCTATGCATACCTTTGGGCCTCCTAAAGCAGGAGCAGCAGCACTCTGGCAGCAAAAAGCCTGTCCTAAGCACTGCCTCTTGCTGGCCATCCACTGCTACTGCTACTGCTACTCCTGCTTTAGGAGGCCCGATGTCAGAGCTCACGGTAAGGGAGGGGGATTGTTGGTTGGGAAGTGCTGCATAGGTGCCAGTGCTGTGGATACCCTCAGCTCTACGGCTTTAGATGGTTCCCCAAAGGCCGGCATGTTTTCTCCTTCTTCCCACCATTGTCCGGCTTCCCCCTGGCCTCCAGGTCTCTTTCAAAACTAATTACGGCCTGCAGAGGATCCCTGATGATGTAGCAATTCTAGCAGGCTGCAATCAGCCTCTGCTGTTCCCTTTGCGGTGGTCCATCCCAAACCAAAACAAGATGTCACATCAGAGGAGGGGTGGGACCGCAAGAGAGGGAATGCCTGCTAGAATTGTTACATCACCGGGGATCCTCTGCAGGTTGTAATTAGTTTTGAAAGTAAGACCAGGAGACCAGGGGGAAGCCAGAAGATGGTTGGGAGAAGGGAGAAACATGTCGGCTTTGGAGTTCCCCTGTTGTAACTATTAGAAGTACACAGAGGGAGGGGGTCCAAAGAGAGGGGCATATTCCGGACTGAGGGGGGGTGAAGGGGAATAAATAATGGGTCTTAAAACAGAGGAGAGGGAAAGAGGTGGTGGACAATGGAATGGAGGGAGGGAAAAGAAAGGGAGAGAAGTTAAATCCAAGGGATGGTGTGGAGAAAAGGTGAAATAGAAATACAGGATGAGGAGAGTGGTCATTAGAGAAATGCTGGACTGCGGGGATAGAGACAATAAAAGGAGAGGTCCCAGACCTCTGGGGGAAGGAAGGGGAGGACAGAGATGGAAGATGGATAGTGAGCACAGAGAAAGAAGAAAACGTCAAATAAGCTGGAGACCCTGGCAAGCGAGTTAACAGAAGACAAGCAGAAACCAGAGCCTGGGACCAACATGATTTGAATAATGACCAGACAACAAAAGGTAGAAAAAATTTTATTTTATTTTTTCTGATTACAATATGTTAGATTTGAAATGTGTATTCTGCCAGAGTTGGTGTTAGACAGTGAATGTGAGCTCAGAGCTAACAGAGGCCCAGATTCTCAAAACTTTAATATCGTCCCTAAACTGTTTACCGACAGTTTAGCCTGTATGCATTTTAGCGGCAGATTATCAAAACTGATTATCTGTCAATAGCGAGCTTTCTAGCAGTCTCCGACAATGACATGCTCCGTGAAGGGGCCTAAGGCTCTGATTAGCCCGGATGCCTAAGACTCCTCCTATGGGGTGTCTAGGCCAATCAGAACCTTAGGCCCCTTCACAGTGCATCCGAGAATCAGAATCTCTCCCAATGCAGGTGGGAGTGTTGCCACCTTTCCAGGGGGTGGGGGTGTTCGCTGGCAGCATGGGCTTCTCAGCGGGAGAGAATCGGCATCTTTCCCGCTGCAGTTGGGGTGTTGCTGCCGTTTTGGAGGAAAGTGTTCACAGGTGTCATGGGTTTCTTCGCAGCGGGAGAGAATTGGCATCTCTCCTGCTACAGGTAGGTGGGGGAGGGGTTGTTGGTTGACAGCAGGGACAGATTGAACATCTCTCCCGCTGTTGTTGTGTTTTTCTTGGGGGGGTTTACACATTTTTTCTGTGCATCACCAGCGATGGGCACATGCAAATTTAGCGAATCTTCACTGCTGTCAGCCAACATTCGTGATTTTTTTAAACTTGCTTTTTTCAATTGGCTATCAAAACGGCTGCGTCAGCAGATTGTCGCTTTTTAAAACTGTTTTTTAGAATCCTGGCCAGAGAAAGAAAAAGTCTTTTTTTTTTTTTTTTTTTTACACCACAGCACTAGTGTGGATAGGAGAAGGCAAAGGGGGTGGGGTGGGTGAAGAGGCTACAAAATAAACCCGTCAGGATGTTTGAAAAAAAAAAACCCCAAAAACACCCAATTGGGCAGGAAAATCGAATCGAATTGAAAAATCAATTCAATAGGCTGGATCGAATCAAATCAAAAAAGTTTTCCCTGAATTGGGCAGCACTATTGTGTGGAGGATAATTCCTGCCTCCATGACCCTGAGGTATGGTTCTCTGGATGAAAGTGCCTTTTCACTGAGACAATTATCGTCAGAAACATCGTCTTCATTGTGAGATCCAGAAGGGATGCCTCTTGAAGCGGCGTGTATGGGAGCTTACATCATAAATGGCTGGTATAATGGAGGCTGCAATCTGAGCAACCTGCAGATAGAAACGGCATATACCTACATCTTGTTCATGACTCTGATGATGTCATAAAGAGCATTCGCCACATAATCTACCCCCTCCAGCAACAGCTGGGGGCATACATCCTCCTCTGCCACAGGACTGTGCTGTAATCTGGTGTGGTAAACATGCTACAAATGAAGCTCTGCTGCAGATTTGATCCCAAAAGCTAGCGCTTCAAATTGCCTCCTAAGAACATCATCCACCTTGCAGTCCTGTGTATCCTTTAACATCACACCTCCCTCACTTTGTCACTTGAGCCACCATAGAATCCACCTTCAACTGACTAAACAGCTGCGGAAATTCCAGAACCATAGGGTAAAATTTAGCCAAAGTCTTGGCTACCCTTAGAGAGCCTTCTGGAGACTTCCATTGCTCAGTGACTAGCAAGGTGATGTCCAGGTGTGCAAGGAAAACGGTAGTTTGAGCATTTGTACCATTCATGACCATGCACTGAGAGGTCGACAGTTGTTGCGGTTCCAGTTTCAATTCCCTGAGCGCATCCATATTAATGTGAGGCATGGTAGCCAACGTAAAAAGCTGCCACAATGAGGGATCATCTCCCTGATTGAGCGGGACTATTGTCTCCTGATATCTGGTCCCTAAACGGGAACCTCAGTACTCCAGGCAAGAGACTGTGCTCTGGGACAGTAAAGGCATGGAGTCCGATCTATCCTCCCAGGCCTGGTCCGCCTGGTCATTCATGCTGGGCGTTGTATTCCTTAGTGGCGTAGAGGTCTCCTGAAGCAGAATCTCTCTCCAGCCCAAAGTTGGCGCACTCGCAGGCAGCACAGAGCATCCCAGCCCATCAGATAGGCTTTCCATAGGAAATTAACGAAATCCAAGGTAAACTCCTGAACAGGAGGCCCTGTGGATCCCTACAGGACCTCAGTCTGGCTTCTCTTGTGCTCCACCGTTTCCACAAACTTGCATTTCACGGACTTTGGGGTCTCCAGGCAGGATTTCTTCACTGCCATAGCATCCCTATCAGATTCAAAGGCCAGGCCAGGTTGTGGCAAAAGGTCATCAAAATGATGGAGCTAGGCATCATTGAGGAATCCAGTTCTATTGACTTCAGGAAAGTAAGCTCTGTCTCCAAACTACAGGTTGAACCTATGCCAAGGGTGGATGAGTTAATCGAGTGACTAGGAGGAGTCCAGTTTATCTCAGCTGTAGACCTGACCAAAGGATATTGGCAGGTACCCCTCACTCTGGAGGCCAAGGAGAACACAGCCTTTTTCTCATAATTCACAGTACTTCCTTTTAGCCTTCATGGAGCTCCAGCTACCTTCCAATGCTTGGTTGACCATCTTTTAAAACCACAAGGGGACTACACAGTGGCCTACTTAGATGACATTGTAATTTATAGGAAAGACTGGAGAACCTATCTTGTCTAAGTGGAAGTGGATCTGGACAGTTTAAGGATCGCTGGGTTGACAGCCAATCCAAAGAAATGCTTTTTGGGAAGACAGGAGGTCCAGTACCTGGGGGTATTTGGTGGAGAGAGGTCAAGTGAAACTACAGATTTAGAAAGTGGAAGCTATTACCCTCAGGCCAGTACTCCAAACCAAGAAACAAGTGTGAGCCTTCCTGGGGATTGTTGGATACTATAGGTGATTCATTCCATAATATGCTGAGAAAGACGAGCCCCTGACCTACATTCTGCAGAAGAAAGCCCTAGGAAAGATTTAATGGCCATCAGAGCTGGATGCAGCATTCTGAAATCTAAGAGGACATCTGCTTGAACCCAGTACTGGTCAACCCAGACTTCAACCAGCCCTTTGTGGTGCAAATGCCTCAGAAGTTGGGCCTGGGGCTGTTCTGGCCCAAGAAGTAAATGGAGAGGAACACCCAGTGACCTTCATTAGCTGCAAGCTGTTCCCCAAATGGACCTTGGAAACATTCCAGTATTATTTACTGGGACGACACTTTCTGCTGATCACAGACCACTCACCTCTTCAGTGGATGGCTCTCCACAAGGAATCAAATACACTCTTCCCTCCGTATTCGCGGGGATTAGGGGCAGAGCCGGCCCGCGAATATTGAAATATCGCGGATAACTTTCAGGGCCAGTTCTGACCCATCTCTACCTCCCTCCTGCATCCTGGACCTTCGTCAGACCTTACCTGGTGGTCTAGCGGTGTACTACAATGGGAACACATGGCAGCCATTTTGATGACGGCTCTGCACGGGGTAGGAGTGTAGGAAGATCAATCCTGCCCTGTGTCACCGCTAGACCACCAGGGAAGGTCAAGGATGCAGCATTTCTGTTATTACAAACCACCAGGCAAAAATCGTGAATAACCGAATCCAAGGGTATTGAAACCGTGGATTCGGAGGGAGAAGTGTACACACATCTTGAGGTAGCTCTTTTGCCTTCAAGCCTTCATCTTTGAGGAGTGACACTGAGCAGGCTGAGAGCATGCTAATGCTGAGTTTCTGTCTCAGGAGGTGGAACCTGACATGGCAGACACTCAACTAGGCAGGGTTGAGCTGGATGGGAGGGCATGTGAAGTAGTCTATAGGACGCTACCACTCCCCCTGATAGATACTCCCTCAGAGTGTCAGAGCCACCTTAACATATATGGCTCTTCCCTAGGAGGAAGAGACAGGAAGGGGAGGAGTCCAGGAAGCAGCTGACAGGGAGTATAAAAGGCAGGGCCACAGTAAGGTTTAGAAAGCCCAGGAAAGAGAAAAAGAGTGATTCCAATACATTCCTTGACTGCAATCACTAGACATCCCTGCTTGGCCGAGGTACTGTGAACCATGTTCTAGAGTCTGGCTGGGGCCAACTGTTGCAACCTCTGTTTGGGGTGTGGCAGCCACTGGCCATGAACAGTATCTTGGGCCCGTTTCAAGACTTTTGTTTTTGACTAAGAGACAATTTTTCTTTTCCCTGAACCTGTGAAGTAACAGGCTCAGGTTTCTGAATTAATAAAGAGTTCTGTTGTACCTTCCTTATGGGCAGGATTAAAGGATAGGCAAAGTAGAAACGTGTCTCAGGCCCATAGGGTTCAGGGCGGCCCGATGTGCTGATCTGATGACATCATCACATGTAGCTATGCCGATGTTCCACTCTTGCAGCAATGTGTTGGGAATGAATGTTGTTGGCTTTGGAGTCTTCTACTGTACACTGCTGGTGCCATGGAAGAACGGAGGGGTGCATGGAAACAGCCCGTAAGTGCTCCTACAGCCACTTTATCCCTCTACTATGGAACCAGCTGCCGACACAGAGTGCAGAACTCACTGATGACATTCCAAAGAGCAGTGAAGACCTTTCTCTTCAGTTGAATGTACCAGTATTCAGACTTCTCTTTAAATCTTTCCTCCTACATACCGTTCATCAGGGGTACCCAAATGGTCAATCGCGATCGACCAGTAGATCGCAAAGGCAACGCGAGTTGATTGCATTGCCTTTGGGATCTTTTTCTCCCTGCTGCTTCCCCAAGTCAGGCCTGGCACGTACAAGCGCCGGACTTACAAAACTTCACCTCTGACGTCAATTCTGACGTCGGAGAGGAAGTTCTGGGTCAACCAATCGCTGCCTGGCTGGACCGGAACTTCCTCTCTGTTAGAATTGACGTCAGAGGTAAAGTCTTGTGGGCCCAGCGCTTGTACGCGCCAGGCCTGGCTCGGGAAAGCAGCAGGGAGAAATCGCGTTGGTGGCTTGGGGTGGGGGTAGGGAAAGAATTGGAGAAGTGGAGAAATTGGCACGATGGCTTGGGGGGGCAGGGGGAGAGAGAAAGAAAGACAGGCAGGCAGGGGTAGAGAGAAAGAAAGGCAGAAATAAAGAGAGGGGCAGGGGGAGAGAGAAAGAAAGGCAGAAAGAAATAAATACTGGCTTTACAGAAGAAGGAAGTGCAACCAGAGACTCATGAAATCATCAGACAAAAAGGTAGGTAAATGATTTTATTTTCAATTTAGTGATCAAAATGTGTCAATTTTGAGAATTTATATCTGCTGTCTATATTTTGCACTATGGCTCCCTTTTACTAAACCGCAATAGCGGTTTTTAGCGCAGGGAGCCTATGAGCATCGAGAGCAACGCAAAGCATTCAGCGCAGCTTCCTGCGCTAAAAACCACTATCGTGGTTTAGTAAAAGAGGAGGGGGTATATTTGTCTATTTTTGTATAGTTGTTACTGAGGTGACATTGCATATTTTAAAGACATCTGCCTTGACCTCTAATAAAAACCCCGAATACAAATGATAATTAACATTTTCTCTGCGTACAGTGTGCTTTGTGTTTTTTTTAAAAATTTTATTGTTGGTAGATCATTTTGACTTAGTCATTTTAAAAGTAGCTCGCAAGCCATAAGTGTGGGCACCCCTGCCGTACATCGTTTTGTATGTTTTGCTGTAACCCGTTCTGCGCTTCCGGGAGGACAGGATAGAAATCTAAATAAATAAATAAAATAGGCCCATGTCTGGCTTCAGGAGAGGAGTAACAGGTGTTGTCACTGCCAGGAGAGGCCCAAGCAAAAAAAGTTGCTTAGTGTAGGATCCAAGAGGTAGCAGGTATTAAATGGGCTAACTTGGGGCAAACAAAAGTAAGCTGGAGAGTAGTTTGAGTCTGGATAGAAGGGGGGGTGACCTTGAATCTTGGAAGGAGAAAGGATTTGAGCTGGGGCAGGGCTGCCTAAAGTGAGCTGAAGGAGTACTAAGCCTGTGGTAAGGGCAACATGATATGAAGGAGGGATACTAAGCCTTGGGAGGGGCAAGAATAATCTCAAGGGGGGTATTAAGGCAGAGGGGAGTTGAAAGGAATAAGTAAAATCCATGAAATAAAGAGGCTCTGGCTTAAGCCATATCCTTGAATCCTCTCCTATGTAGCCTTGGTTATACTCTGCTCTGGCCGGATTTTCTGTTCTGCTGCCTTGCCTGGGAAGGTAGGAATTTTTTTTTTTTTTTTCTTGAAAGTAAAGTTGGATCTAGCGTTCTTCTCTGGATCCAACTTTGTTTTATTTATTTATTAAATTTATTGGTTTGTTACAACATATAACAACTTCAGGTAATATAAGCAGATATAAAGAAAATAAATCAAGCTAAGAAAAAATAATTTTATCAAGTCCACATTATATGGGGGCTGGCTATCTTGTACAAGTCTCTAAGAAGACAAAGAAAAAAAAACAAAACAAGAAGATTGTTAAGAATCAATCTGCCTGGTCTGTTTAGAGGCAGGCCAAGACAGGATCAGGAGGACACCTCCAGATCCAACTTCTATATGAAGAAAAAAAAAATATCAAGTGGTAAAGAATAAGCAAGTACAGTACTGTAAATAAATGGAGATGTGGGCAAAGCCAAGGGGAGGGGGAGGGGCCAGAGGACCCACTGAAGAATTAATCCTGCCCAGGCAATTACATGGGGAGAGAAGTTCTCCACTTTGGCTTTAATTCCAGAAAATGTCAGGGATATAAAACTTGGAAATGATATAAAACTTGGAATATAAAACTTGGATATAAAACTTGGAAATGAAACCTTAAGGAGCATTTCCTGTCAGCAGCAACAGCACCCCGGGATGAAATACCGTGACAATTCCTCTTCTCTAACATTCACTGCCCAGAACAGCAACAAGTGCCACTATTTAAGTTTATACGAGAAAGAGCAAGCACAAATACATTTTTCCCTCCAGTTCCTGACCCAGTACCAATTATATACAACTGTGTGTCGCTCAAACGTTCATAGAATTCTTCATTTTCCCAGGAATTATCTTTAAATATCTTTATTATTTTCAGCAAAATGTTTTCGGTTTCATTTCATTTTTTTAGTCGGACTAATTGGGGGAAAGGAGAAAGTTTTTAATTTGAAGCGTGTTGATTCTTACATAAGTATATGAACGCTAGATACAATACCGAGATTAAAAGGGTCTTTTGAAGGCTCGCCGGTCACCCTCCCGCAGCGCGCATGCTCGGTACTCACGCGCCGCTGCCGTGCTTCTTTCACGACTCTCCAGCCAGAATTGCAACCCCCCCGTGACGTCATAGACCCGTCAGATGCTCTTTAATAAGCTGTGACCTCTTTCGCTTGCTTATTTCTTCAGGATTTTTGTGTCTCTGCATTGTGTGACTTCGCTCTCTGCTTGTTACTAGGTTAGATCTGTATAACTCCTTTCATTCTGCTATGACCCATTATGTAGCTGTATCTGGAGAAGAAGCGGATATGTATGGGACTGCATTTGATGTAGCTGAAAGCTTCCAAAAGAGACAAAGGGAAGATTATAATTCTCTCCGGGTTTCTGCAGCTGGCATTTGTTAATACAGGCACAGATTTACTAGTGTTTGCCTTTTAATAACTTTGCTGTTACTTTGAGAAACTGTATGTCTATTGGTGTGCAGTGTAACCCTTCTATATTAATGATGTGTTTTCATTTAAAGAAGATTGTTTCAGTTGGTTTTTCTTTTTTAATTAGGTTCATCCTGCTGCATAAAAAACTACCACCTACCCCACACCTTTACAACAAAACCTTTCCAAACTCTCATTCAATCCCCTCTGCCCTACTCTTGCAATACCAATCTCTTTTCAAGGGACTGGATTGATCCCATGGAAGCCAAAGATAAGGCTACTGCGAATGGGGACCAATCAACCAAGGCCAGAGACTCTGAATCTCTTCTGTTAAAGAAAATGGTGATTTTGGATGCCAGAAATTAACTAACCTAGAGGCCCTTTTACCAAACCTTAGTGCATGCTTACATGGATCTTGGCCATTTTTACCACATGAGTAAAACGGCTGAAGTACCGCTTTTTTCTTTCTTTTTAATTTATTTATTTTCAATTTTCAAAATTAAAGACAAGCAAATATTAATTGAATACAGATTTAGAAATTAAATTCCCACACTTATTTGTTACCAGTAGTAAAACATTTAGGAAATAATAATTAATTATTTAGTCCACAATTTTTATGATCCAACAAAAGAAAATCAAGAGGAAATTATTAGAAAATTACCAAAAGGATGTCAATCCTTAGGGTTGAACTCCAAGATTCAAATTGGCAAGTCTAAGATCCTCTGGAAACATTGGCTGCAGGCAGGTATACGTACTTTAGCTGATGTGATCTCAAATGTGAAAATGCTAAATTTATTACAACAGCAACAATCATTCAGCATCTCAAAGTCTCAAGCTTTTAAATGGTTGCAGTTGAAACAGGCCAATCAGAAAGGGTTCCCCGATTGGCAAAATTTAAAAAATCAGCATAACTTGCCAGGCCTATGTTTCCAGACAGATTTCCAAGGGCATCAGGCTGCCAAGTGGTACAAATTAATATCCGAATATATAAATAAAAAACCAAAAACAAGCTTAAAAGACATTTGGAGCATTGAGCTAAAGCAGCAGATTTCTGCTACTCGATGGCCACGGATTTGGACTTGGAGGATGAAATCTACAGCATCAGCATCTATGAGACAAATCTGGTTCTTTTTGTTACATAGAATTTTTTGGATCCCAGTTTGTTTACAAAAGTTGGACAGTTCAAAGACTAATAGATGCTGGCACTGTCATCTTGAAATAGGGACACTGGATCATTTGTTCTATTGTCCCTTGATACTCAATTTTTGGAAATCAATATGGGGACAAATTAATTTGAAACTGGAATCTTCAATTCCATTGTTCTAAGAGGTGGTAATCTGTGGGACATTGTTGTCAACTAAAAGCAGACTCTATCATTATGACTGGGATAGCCATGCAAATGATTACCAAAAACTGGAAAAATTGGGATAGACTTAATTTTTCCTTTTGGTGGGAAACTTTTTATGTTTATGTTATAAATATGAAAAAATGAATTCAGAAATATCATGTCATAATAAACTATTTAAATTAACATGGGGTCCATTGACAAATTTTGTTAACTCTGATTAGTTGGATTATGCCTAAGTTATTTCCTATTTGATTTGAACATCCAGGGAGGGGGAGGAGTAAATATATTTTGTTGTATTCATTGATCAATTATAAGTGTTGTCAATGATGTTAATTGTATGTATATATTTAATGCACTGTTCTCAAATTGAAAATTAATAAAGATTTATTAAATAAAAAAAAAGATGTCAATGGAGAACAAGTTCAAAAGCCGATTTGTTACACTATAGGAGCAGCTATAGCTCTTATCATTACTACCCCCCCCCCCTTCTTTAGCCACAATAAAATCCAACACTTGTTTTGGTTAAAAAAAAGAGGACATTTTTTCCCCACTAGTGACTCACAGCATTTTGCAGGAAATTTTAATATAAAAGATGCACCCAAAGCTTGGACCCTTGGCCTATATGCCTAAAAGTCCCTTCTTCTTTTCTGTGTTATTAGAGAGATATCAGGAAATATACACACTGTTGAACCCAAAACATTTTATTCATATGTCTGAAGTAAGTCCAAATAATTAAATCCCTATCAAATTCCAGAGCAAATGTCACTATGAGAGTAATTATTTCAGTAATTACTTCCAGTGAATTTTCCAGAAAGTTAAGTTCAATTCACCATCTTCTGCTTCCCCTACTTTATTAGGAGTTGGCTTGTTTATTCCTGAAAGAGATATTCTGAGCCCTTAATATTGGTGGCAAAATTTTCAGCTGGTATTAACAAAATCTCTTTCAAGTGTCTATGTACCATCTCAAGTGGTGACAAAATTGGGGATTTAGGAAAATTTAACAATGTCAAGTTATTCTTCCTCTGTTTATTCTCCATAAATTCCAACCTTTTCTGGATAAAGGCTCTTTCTTTAATAATCTCTACTTCTAAGGTCTTAATATGGGTAATCTGTTCTTTAATAATAACAGCTTATATACCGCCATACCGTGAAGTTCTATGCGGTTTACAAAGATTAAGAAAAGGTACAAATTGATTTACTTTAAGAGGGGAGGAAGAAAGAGGGTTAATAGGACAGGAAATCCATTTTTGAGGAGAGAGTGATCAATAGAACAAGTTAATCGCTATAGAGGGGAGAGAGAAGAGAGGATCAGTTGTCTAGATACTTTAGGAACAGGTGTGTTTTCAGACGTTTCCTAAATTCCTCATAAATAGTGGGCGAAAGCAATTGTTCTAGGTCTTTACCCCATGATGCTGCTTGGTGCGAGAGAAGATGTTCATGGTGTTTTTTCAGTTTACAACCTCTCACTGGGGGGGAAACGAAGTTGGAATGTGAGCTTCTCTTGTGTCTGTTGGCTGAGAAGACGAAAAGGTCAGTTATATATTTAGGGGCAAGTCCGTGTAGTGCTTTGAAGTAGAAGCAGGCAAATTTAAACTTTATGCGCGCCTCCATTGGCAGCCAATGCAGCTGCCGGTAGTAGGGTGTCACGTGGTCAAACTTCCTCAGCCCAAAGATCAGTTTGACCGCTGCATTTTGCATCAATTGTAAACGCTGCATGTTCTTTTGGGAAATTGCTAAATAGACGATGTTACAGTAGTCAAGTAGACTCAGTACAAGGGATTGGAATAGGGTTCTGAATGCCGCTGTATCGAAATAAGCTTTAATGGATCTGAGTTTCCAGAGAGTGAAAAATCCCTTTCTGATCAAGGAGTCCACCTGGTCTCTCATGGTTAGGCACTGATCCAAAGTTACACCTAGTATCTTTATGGTAGGTTGGATAGGGTAATTAAGATTATTGATACATAGTGGTGATTTGGTGTCAAGCGGATGTGGCGAAGCAACAAAGAAAGTTGTCTTTTTTGAATTAAGTTTGAGCCTAAAGGTTATCATCCAGTGCTCCATCACGTCTTTAATGTCTTATTATACTCTCACCTTGTTTTTGTAGCATTTCTCTTTGAATGTTTATCTGGGAATTGATAGAGTCACAGTCTGTTATCACCATTGTTACTGCTTTTCTGGGGGTCAGGCTCCCAGATGTTGGCCAATGCAGAGATAAGTACACATTATATATGATAAAATAGCTGAAGAAAAATAGAAAATGAATATTTAAATATATATAAAAAACTAGAGATATTAGTATTGGACTATTGGTAAATGCACAAGAGCCAATGATGAAAGTCACCACGTAATTTCTTCCCGCGGTTCAGAATCCTAACAGCGGTGGAGTGGTGGGACTGAGGCTTTTGCATTTAATCAACTATTACTCTATGGAAAAAATTTTGGTATCTAGTCCCATTTCTTACCATTAAATCATTGCAGTATATGGACGGATATTAAGGTTGGAATAACACAACTAACATAGCCATTATTCAAGTGCTTTAAGTGTTAGAGTAATGGCAGGTGGGGAAATTGGAGGGGAGGCAGGGAGGAAAGGGAATTGGGGATGGGGGAGCCTTCTTTATTTTCTGCCCTAGCATGTCTAACACTAGTCCTGACTCTTGCTGTATATTTGGTAGGGAGACCCAAGCATCCCCAGCTGAAGACCTCCTTCAAAGATGGCCAGAACTGTCAAGCTTTGCAGTTGGCAATGTCTTCCTTGAGCCACTGACAACTAAGTATGCCTGGGATGCCGGCATCGGTGGCTTGGGGTTGTTGCTGCTGCCTGCTAAGCTTGGTAAAAGGGGGTTCTGTTCACCTTCAGAGAAAGTCTTCAGTTGACAGAGCTTAGGGGTCCTCATTAGCTATAGTATTTATATTTTGAGGTGGGAGTAGGGAGTAGCAGAAAAAAAATTTATGGCCATCCATCTTGGGCTCAGGCCCACCCAAAACTGGCTGTCTGGCTATGCCCCTGAGGCAAGGAGCAGACCAGAACAAAAACAAGGAGTTTTGAGGAAAAAAAAAAGTCCAATCAAGCTTTAATAACGGTATTGGATGGGTGAGAAACCGTGCCCAACTTGGCCAAGTTCAAGTTTCACCAACAAGGGCTGCCTCGGGGGAATAAAAGATAAGACTGATCAAACATGCACCACCAACTGCAGCAGCTTTACAAATAAAGGTAATATTCAACTGTTATAACTATGAGATTTAAGTTATGGCACCATTTTATCTGTATAGCTAGTGAAACATCCTGGTTTTGCTCCAACTCTCCTATCCCCCCAGTCTGTCTATTTTGATATCTGGAGATCATTCTTGATTCTTGCACCTCTTTTTTGAGAATGCTGAACTTCCATGCTTCTTGCCATTCTACAAATGCACTTTTACAGTATTGTAAGACTATATACTTACCGTGGAGTTTGTTGTATTGCATGGCTCATATTTCACTTCTGGGGCAAACATACTATCTTGCTTTCTATTTTTGTTTCTTCAGTTTCCTTTGGTTGGTTGTTCCTGATTCAAAAAAAAAACCAGAAAAGATTATCTGCACTTTGTTTTGCAAGTCATCATCCAATAAAAAATGTTTCCCCTTTGAAAAACAGCTTTTGTTCCACAAAATCCCTACGTCACATCACATACTGTAATTAGCTGGATTTTAGGAAAAATTCAGCCTAAGACATTTGTTTCTCATGCTCCTGCACCTAACTTATTGCACATCTCCAAACGTTGTAGTCTAGAGGCGAAAAAGACCCTGTGAAGTAAAAACATATCTAATTTGGGTCTAAATCAGAAGCTCCCAAAGTGTGGGTAGGGATCCCAAATAGTGTTTGCATTATCATTACATTACATTAGAGATTTCTATTCTGCCATTACCTTGCGGTTCAAGGCGGATTACAAAAGAATTACAAAAAACGTATTACAAGAAGAAGATATCTGGTAATTTCTAGAGGAGATAAAGAGTGGATGAGGTTGCTTTGGGGAATTGGGAATTATCAACGGATGGGGAGAGGGTGTCATAGAAGAAGGGCTACTTCACCTCCCTCTGTACTTTCACTGTCACCTGCCCAGTAATGGCAGTCAGTTCAGGGCCTGCGAGTCAAAACCTTGCCCCTTCCTCCTAGATCAGCTTCCTGTTAAGACTGGAAATCCATGCAGATAACTGGGTATGCCTAGGGTTGCCAGATTCTGTCCTCAAAAAAAGATGTGTGGCCCTGCCACAGTCCCACTCTGTTACGCCCTTAGTGCTGCCCTGTTCTGTTCCCCTACCCCGGCCCCAACACAAACCCTGTTTCTTTGGGACCACATCTGGTTGGCATCTGTGCATACAAGGGATGGGATGCAATGATGTTGCGTGCATGAGCGTGATGGCATCACGTCGCATCCACGCATGTGCAGATGCCTTCCAGATGCAGCCCTGAGCTCACTAGTTTTCAAAACCCAGACAAAGTGCAGGGTTTTGAAAACCCGTCCGGACGCTTGGACAGTCATAAGAACATAGGAATTGCGCTGCTGGGTCAGACCAGCTGTCCATCGTGCCCAGCAGTCCGCTCATGCGCGGCCCTTAGGTCAAAGACCAGCGCCCTATTTGAGTCTAGCCTTACCTGCATTTGTTCTGGTCCAGCAGGAACTTATCTAACCTTTTCTTGAATCCCTGAAGGGTGCTTTCCCCTATAACAGCCTCTGGAAGAACATTCCTGATTTCTACCACTCTCTGGATGAAGAAGAACTTCCTTACGTGTCAGGGTAAATCCGGACGTCTGGTAACCCTAGGTACACCAGGAGCACAAGAATACCTTTTTCTTTGGGGGTAACCAAGCTCCACCCCAGACCCCACTCCTATAATAACTGTACTAATTATAATGCAATTTCTTCCATTCATTCTACATGTGATATAATCTTATTAACAATATATAATGGTAACCACAAAATTAAACTACTGCTACTATTTATCACATATATAGCGCTGAAAGTCATACGCAGCGCTGTACATTTTGACATTTAATAGACGGTCCCTGCCCAGAAGAGCTTACACTCTAACTTGGACAGACATGACATATAGGGTTGGGGATGCAGAACCCAAGGTGAGAGGAGTTAGGAGTTGAAAGCGTTCTCCAAGAGGTGGGCTTTTAACTTGGTCTTGAACGCTGTCATCGACGGAGCACGCCATAGGGATCCAGGCAGTTTGTTCCAAGCATACAGTACAGCAAGTTAGAAGGGATGGAGTCTGGACTCGGAGTTGGCAGAGGAGGAGAAGGGCATAGATAGAAAGGACTTATCAGTTGAGTGGAGCTCACGGGGGAGGGGGAGGCATGGGGGAGATAAGTGAAGAGAGATAGTGAGGGGCAGCCAAGTGAATACATTTATAGGTCAGCACAACCAATCCCAACCAAATATCTAACACTCTATTTATCCTTAGATCTCTCTAATACTCTTATCTATCAAACGTTATCTAAAACCCATAATTTCACCCTATTCTTATCTCCTAAAGACCTCCACTTCCCTTTAGTAACTCTTTATCCAATGTTTATTACCTTAAAAAATTCTATGTCTTCGCTTATTCTATTCCTTTTAATTTGAATGTAATTCTTGTTTTTAGTTTGAATGTAATCCGCCTTGAACCGCAAGGTAATGGCGGAATAGAAATCACTAATGTAATGTAATGTAATGTCAGTAAGAGGAGTTTGAATTAATATAATGAAATGGATGGGAAGACAATGATGTGACTTTAGAAGAGAGGTAACTTGACTGTATGCAAAGAGAATTTTACTTAACTATCATTTATAGTCTGCTTTTTTCAGCTACTTCTGGGTCAGCTTCGCTGGAGGGGGGCGGGCAGAAAGGAGGGCATGGGATCTTCGGCAGCAGCTTTGGCAGAAAGGGGAGGGCGGGCAGACAATAAGGAGAATAAGAAGGGCATGAAATCCTCGGCAGCGGCGGCCAGTACGCATACCCTCAACAAGTGGCTCATGTTGAGAAACACTGGTCTAGTGTGGGCATCACTAAACTAAATGCATAAGTTTCAAGTTTAAGTTTCAAGTTTATCTAAAAATTTTATATACTGCCCAATCAACCTTCTAGGCGGTGAACATTGTCTTAAAAACATATATGAAATAACAATACATCCTTTAAAACAATAATCATTATTAAAAACATTTAAAAAGAAACAAAAAAGGGAAAAAGGGTAGAACTACATTTTCTGTGAGTTAGCTAAATTGTATATTGCTTATTAGTACTGAATCTTTGTGCAATCAGAGTGGTATTACAAGAACTAGAGTGAAGTAAAAGCCAGTTTCATGTAATTTCCCAAGTTAAATAAGGAAATAATAATAAATAGAGACTGGCTGACATCCTCTCCCAGTGAACTTGAGACAGAACTGGGAGCGTCTTACTAATAAATTTCCTGGCATTTTAATAAGGAACCCCCCCCCCCCCCAGTTGTCTGCATGAACACTTTTAAGGCAGCTTTTGGTAGAGAATCAAAAGTATTTCACATGCTATAGGCAACTTTACATGTTTTAGCAAGTTGTAATTCAATGGCCATTAAACAGTAGTGGGGTGTATATATAAGCCCTTAAGAACATAAAGAATAGCCTCACTGGGTCAGACCAACGGTCCACCAAGCCCAGTAGCCTGCACCCACTGTGGCCAATCCAGGCTACCAGTACCTGTCCAAAACCCAAGGAGCAGCAACATTCCATGCCACTGATCCAGGGCAAGAAGTAGCTTTCTCCTTGGCTTTCTCAACAACAGACCACAGACTTTTCCTCCAGGAAATTCTCCAAACCTTTCCTAAAACCAGCTACATCATCCGCTCCCACCACACCCTTTCTGTAATGTAATAACTTTTTCTTTTCTTTTTTTAATGCTTCAGCTTCAAAAGTTCAATCAAGGTGAAATATTCATTTTGGGCACCTACTACTATATTACAGTACTGTATAGAGCACAAAAATATAATAGCTTTTTATGAAAATGTGATTTATAGCTTCTTATGCCTGAAGTGTTGTTTATTATTCTCTAACCTCTCATGCTGAGCCAGTCAGATACTGTAAGTTCAACAGAAGCTCACTGTCAGTATGATGGGGTTTTGGAGAATAACAGCCGGAAAAAACATAGTCCTTTGAATGGTCAAAACAGTTTTTAATTAAAGAGTTAAAAGAGTGATATTTAGTGGAATGGAAACAGCATAAAGAATACAGATAAGTAATTGATCTTTATACTGTACTAATCCAAGATATCCCTAGAGTTATTTCTGTGTCCAGCCCTATAGCTTAAAGAGTGAATAGATAACACCACTAACTGGTTGCTTCAAATTCTACCCTTCTTTATGTGTAAGATTTTGGCCATATGGAGGGAGGGGTACTTCTATAAGGAGCTGCCTCATGTTAGGTGGCAAGAACACGCATGATTGCCAGATTTCTAGTCATTTCTCCGAGGACAAGCAAGATGTAGTATTGCTATAGGAGGGGCCTTAGGCGCTTG
This sequence comes from Geotrypetes seraphini, assembly GCF_902459505.1. Lineage (NCBI taxonomy): Eukaryota > Metazoa > Chordata > Amphibia > Gymnophiona > Dermophiidae > Geotrypetes > Geotrypetes seraphini. The sequence goes on along the minus strand of NC_047084.1, from coordinate 336,770,687 downwards.
GACCAATCAGGCCCTAGGATCCTGTGAGTTGGGCAGGGGAGGGGGAGGGGGCGGGCCCGCCTCATTTGGACAGAGGTGGGCCTGCTGGCCGGACAGTGCGAAGAGCTGTCCGGCCAACTTGGCGGTAAGCTTGAGGGAGGTTCTGGATGGGGGGTTCGTTGGGGGGGTCTGGCAGGAGGGGTTGGGCACCCTCCTGCCAGCGATATTCGGGGAGGCAATGAGGGGTCCGGCAGGAGAGGTTGGGCATCCTCCTGTCGGTGATCTTCGGGGAGGCCATGGGGGGGTCCGTGGAAGGTGGTTAGGGCATTTGTTTGGGGGGGTCATTGGGGGGGTCCGGCAGGAAGGGTTGGGTACCCTCCTGAAGGCGATCTTTGGGGGGGCGGGTTCTTTCGGCAGGAGGAGTTGGGCACCCTTCTGCCACGAACATCGGGGGGTTGGGGGGACTGGTGGCCATAGTTGAGGCCGCTATACTAATCGCGGCAGGGAAATCCCTTGCCGCGATACAGTATAACGGTCGCGTCCTATACAGAATCCGGGCCAAAAACCCGATTCTGTAACCGGCGTCTGCAACATGGACGTCTGTTAAAGAATCAGGTTTACTTTGGGCAGGTTTTGTTCCAATTCTGTATAGGACGCCCGGGACGGGGTCCTATAAAGAATCCGGGCCTGTGAGCACATTAACATCAAAATGGCCTCCACCTTCCTTAACATCAAACATTGATATCACACATTGTGAGTATTCTCTGATTCCCTCCCAAGAGTGAGGAAGGAGTCGTCATTGTCATAACTGATGCCAAAGTATTCCGATACCATGCAACGGATAGAGGCCAAAAAGCATCGACTTTGATCCCCCTTGAAGCATGGCATCTAGAGCATCAAAGCACTATGGTCACTGATTATCCTCAAAGCACCCCCCCAATGTGAGGCCTTCTCATCCTCCCAGGAATTATACAGGGTTAACAGCTTCTACTGAACCAAGACCAGGTCACCAATTCTTCCCCTAAAACTTCAAATGACATGACCAATCCAGCTGAACCCCAGCCTTCATCGATGGCATATATTGAGGAGTGACTCAGGGCCATGCTCCAGGAACAGATGGAATTATCTATTTGCCTATGGTATCAAGGGCATAGGTGCTGGCATCTCGGGAATCCAGGCTATTCTGAATACCCATGTACTGCCTACGGGAAGCACATTGACACCAAGGCTTCAGAGGGCACCAGAATTGGCAGGCACCAAACTGGTATCAATCTTCAGTTCCTCAGTGGGGGGAAGGAAGAAGCCTCTTCAGAGCACTGGGGATTCTCTGGTACCTCAACATCCTTGTCCCAGGAGTGATCATGGGATCAATTGTTCAATGCAGGCAGAGACTTGGATGTTTCTAGGGGAGTACTTTTATGAATCTGATTCTGACTGCTCCTGAGAAGGTATCCATATATACGAAAAGGAGAAAATCAACTCCAGAGTTGTTCTCCTTCTTCGACTCTATAGGAAAATGATTAAGTCCATCCCATTTGTTTGGAAATTGAGGATGAGCCCAGGGCTGAAATGTTGAATATCCTTTAGACTGACAACCCATTCCCCCCAGGAAGCTATGACTATGCTTGTGCCATAGAATCATTAAGCTTGTACAGATGAAGCAGTGGGAGACTTTCCTCTCTATACAGCAAATTAATAATAATGTCAACTCTATGTATAATACAAGTCTAGAAAGCTCCAGTATTTGTGAAGGTTCAGCATCTTCCATTTTGGTCAAACCTACTGTAAAAAAAAGCCAATAGTTCTAAGACTCACTCCTTGGTTCCCCTGAGTAGGATATTGGAGTCTTTTGAAAATAATTCTTTAAAAACACTATGCTAGCTTTCCACATAGCTTCTTACCAGCTCTTAAGGAGAATGTACTTGTAGAGCATTGTGTGCAGTGTGGTGAATTTCACAGAAACTTTCCCTTGGGTGAGGAACTCCGTCAACTAGTAGAATGGGAATGTGGAAATTGCCTTATCTGGGCTACATATGTTGCATTCAACACAAGTTTCAAGTTTATTTAAAATTTTTTATATCTAATAAACAGTTAATTTGGTCCCAAATTGATTTCCAAAAATTCATAATGAATGGACAATAGAATAATAAATGATCTAAAGTCCCTGCTTTATTAACTGTTTATTAGATAACCCTGTGGCATTATCATATGATACTGTGCTGTTTGGTATGGCAATGAGAGCAGATATCTACAAATAATAACAAATTATTACTTATAATGACTGGGGTTGCCATTAGAGAATGACACGGAGAAAAAATCTGTCCCCGTCACTGCACCATCCCCGGCCCACCATCCTCTGCACCGCCACATCACCGGCGTTCCCTTCACCGCCCCGTTACCTCCACTGCCATCCCATTCACCACCCCGCCACTGTCCCCGCAGCATCCATATAAGCCTCAGTACTGCGAAACACTATGAAGACAGAAGAGAGTTCTGCCACTATTACTACTGCACTGAGAATTTGTTTCAGTGCCTCTGCCCTGTAGGAAAAACCGAACATAAAATAAATCAATTAACTTGTCCTCCCTTTCAATGACGTATCCCCCATGTTCACCTATAGCTCGAATCAGGTCAATTGTGCACACTAAAAATGCAGGAGAATCTGGAACGTGAGCGCAGGCAGGCAGTGATACAAAAACAGCAGACACCCGACCAACTGCAGTGTTCCGCCATCTCCCTCCCTCCATCTCACCTTAGATGTAGAGTGTGCCGGCTTTCTTTTTCGCCCAGCCGCATGTGCGGGTGCTCATTTGTTCAATATTCTCCTCTGACGCAACCAGAAACAGGAAGTTGCAAGAGAGGAGAAGATTGATCAACGCGAGCGCGGCTTGGCGAAAAAGAAAGCCGGCATACTCTACATCAGTGGTTTTCAACCTTTTTACACCCGTGGACTGGCAGAAATAAAATAATTATTTTGTGGACCGGCAAACTACTAGGACTAAAATTTTAAAACCCTGTTTCCGCCCCATCTCCGCAAGCTCAGTCACCTCAGTAACTATAGAAAAATAGACAAATATAGTGCAAAATATAGACAGCAGATATAAATTCTCAAAACTGACACGTTTTGATCACTAAATTGAAAATAATATAATTTTTCCTATCTTTGCTGTCTGGTGATTTCATGAGCCTCTGGTTGCATTTCCTTCTGTCTGTGTATCCTTTCTTTCATTTCTTTCTTTCTGCACTCAAGCCCAAGAATTGTCCCTTTCTATTCCCTCCCTCTTTTCTTCCTATGTCTTTAGTGCCCCCAGTGCCTCCTTCCCATGTCTTTAGTGCCCCCAGTGCCTCCTTCCCATGTTCTTAGTGCCCCTTCCTGTCTTTAGTGCCCCCAGTGCCTCCTTCCCATGTCTTTAGTGCCCAAAGTGCCTCCTTCCTATGTCCCTCTCACTGCATTCCACACTTTGTCCCACCCCCACCCCCGAAGCCTGCCTGCCTGCCTGTGCCTGTCTACTCAATTCTGAAGTCGGAGAGGACGTTCTGGGCCAGCCAGGCAGTGATTGGCTGGCCCAGAATGTCCTCTCCGACGTCAGAATTGACGTCGGATAGACTTCCTGTCGGCTTTAGTAGCTGCAGCATGGCGGAAGGAGCAGGAGAAAAGGAGAGGCTTTTTTTTTTTTTTCTTCGCGCGGACCAGCAGAAATTTAACCGGCGGTGCTCTTCCAATTCAAAGGTCAGGTGGAGGGAGGGAGATGGCGGGGACACGCGATCTTGATTGCCTCACTGCGGGGACAAGTCCATTCACCGCTCCACGGGGCGGTGAATGGCCTTGTCCCTGTCCCGCAGAGGCCACTATTTTTTCTTCCCCATTTTGGCGGTTTACCCGCAGCTAAACGCGGCTAGCCGCGGGTAACCACCACCGTGTCATTCTCTAGTTGCCATTCAACAAATTACATATAATTGGAAAAATTGGAATAGATTAAATTATAATTTTTGGTGGAACTCCTTATGTCATATTTATAAAATGGAGAGACTTATTGCAATACAACAGGGTTGTTTCAGGAAATTTCAAGATATTTGGGAGCCATTAACAAAGTATTGTAATGATTAGAAAAATCTTGTTTCCCTTAAATTAACAAGTTCAATTATGGGGTGGGAGGGAGGGTATTTTTATTGTTACATGTTGTATAAGTATTGATTATATGATAGATAAGGGTGGGGAGGGGGGAGCTAAGAGAATATTATATGTATCATTGTTGATTATTAAGTGATATATTTATGGTTATTTGTATGGATATGTTATCACACTTATTATAAAGTTTAAAAATGAATAAAGATTAAAAATAAAAATAAAAATTTCTTATATCGCCTATTCAGACTTCTAGGCGGTGTACAGTAATCATAAAAACATATATTCATTAAAACTAACTTAATGTTACAAAGTCACATTAGGGGCAACTAATACAGTACTTATAAAAACATTTAAATCATAGACAAACAGATAAGAGAGGAAAAAAGGTAAGAACTACATTTTTCTGAGTTGAGCGAGAACAATTAGGGGAAGAACATTAGGGGGGGTGGCTGCGGGACAAAACAGCGTAGAGTCACCTTTATAAGGGCAATTAGGTATCGTAGGCAGCAATCCTTGCATAGACTCACCTGGCTGCATGCCTCAGGCCTCAAACCAGCAATTCAGGAGAAGCTGGCCAACATTCTATGCCAAGAAGACAACCTTTTTGATGACAAGATGAAAGAGGTGATGGATCTTATCAAAAAGCATTCTGAAACCATCAAGCCACTATCTCGGCCTGCTTCTAGCTCAACCTCCACATTCAAGGGGTATTCTGATGGAGGACAATGGAAGACCTACTATTCTCAAAGGCATAGGTAAAGCTGATGAGGATAATTGTATTATGCAGAATATAAGGGGGGGGGGCCCATACCCAATATGTATTAGATACACTTTTAGTTAAAATTTTAAAGACTAATTTATATGAAAGTTGTAGCTGAATAATAGAAATCCTTCACACACAGCAAAGTATAAACAGCAGAGTTCGCAGAGTTCATATTTTTCCTTCATAGAACAAAATATTTTGGTTTAATGTCCGGAACAAGATGGAGCCATAACATAACAGGCCCTGCAAATGAGCTAAAAGTCATACTAACACATTTGTTTAACATAGAAACATGATGGCAGATAAAGGCCAAACGGCCCATCTAGTCTGCCCATCCGCAGTAACAATTACCTCTTTCTCTTTCCGAGAGATCCCACGTGCCTATCCCAGGCCCTCTTGAATTCAGACACAGTCTCTGTCTCTACAACCTCTTCAGGGAGACTGTTCTATGCATCTACCATCCTTTCTGTAAAAAGTATTTCCTTAGATTAACTTCATCCTATGCCCTCTCATTGCAGTTTCCTTTCAAATTAAAGAGACTCGACTCATGCGCATTTACATTACATAGATATTTAAACGTCTCTATCATATCTCCCCTCTCCTGCCTTTCCTCCACGCACCATTTTAGTAGCCTTCCTCTGGACCGACTCCATCCTTTTTTATATCTTTTTGAAGATGCAGCCTCCAGAATTGTACACAATATTCTAAATGAGGTCTCACCAAAGTCTTATACAGGGGCATCAACACCTCCTTTTTCCTACTAGCCATACCTCTCCCTATGCATCCAAGCATTCTTTTAGCTTTTGCCGTCACCTTTTCAACCTGTTTGGCCTCCTTAAGATCATAACATACAATCACACCCAAGTCCCGCTCTTCTGTCATGCACATAAGCTCTTCACTTACTAATCTGTACTGTTCCCTTGGGTTTTTGCAGCCCAAATACATGACCTTGCATTTCTTAGCATTACATTTTAGCTGCCATATTTCAGACCATTCTTCAAGCTTCACCAGGTCTTTCTTCATGTTATTCACACCATCTGGCGTGTCTACTCTAGTGCAGATTTTTGTATCATCCGCAAAGAGGCAAATCTTACTCAACAACCCTTCAGTAATTTCATTTATAAAAATGTTAAAAAGAACAGGCCCAAGAACAGAACCTTGAGGCACACCACTGGTAACATCCCTTTCCTCAGAGCAATCTCCATTGATCACTACCCTCTGTCGCCTTCCACTCAACCAGTTCTTGACCCAGCCCGTCACTTTGGGATCCAGCCTGAGGGCTCTCTCAGTTTATTTATTAGACGTCTATGTGGAACACCATCAAAGACTTTGCTAAAATCTAAATACACAACATCTAGCGCACATCCTCTATCCAATTCTCTGGTCACCCAAAGAAATTGATCACCTCTAGTGAATCCATGTTGCCTCCAGTCCTGTAATCCACAGTATTCCAGAAACTTCACCATTCTCTATTTTAAAAGTGTTTCAATTAATTTGTTTATCACATAAGTCAGACTTACCGGTCTCTAATTCCCTACTTCTTCCTTACTTCCACTTTTGTGGAGAGGGACCACATCCACCCTTCGCCAGTCCTCCGGTACCAATCCTGACTCTAGAGACTCATTGAAAAGGTCAGTCAGCAGAGCTACCAGAACTTCCCTAAGTTCCTTCAGCATCATCCAACCCCATTCCTTTGTCTACCTTTATAAAAACATATTTTTCTTCCAGTAGTAGTTTAGACGGTTTAGAGTGACATCAGAGGGAAGGCTTGGCTGGCACAAGCTGCAGGTAAGAGATCCTGCTCACTGTCGGCAAAGATTTGAAGAGATAGGGGGGAGGGGCACAGCATAGCAATGCTGAGGAGTGGGAAAGAGTGCATGGGGGAGCAAGGTTTAGCAGTATTGGGCACCTTCATTCACTACACAACTGTTTAGTATAAGATGGTAAGAAGCAACTACTTAGGTGCTATTTTATAAGAAAAGATAGATGTCTACTTTTCTTTATAAAATAGTAGCATAAGTTGCATAACCTGAACCTACACTGCAGGCGCAGACAGGTACATCAGCCATAGAGTGGTGTGAATGTGCCAAATCTTATCAAGTATGCAAGTAAATTACAGTAGTTCATAATCTACATGAATATTTTTACACTGCGTGATAATTTATAAGATGACACTTATTCATGTTAATGGCTAAAACACCTGCAAATTATCACATAATGTACATGTCTCTTTATGAAATTATTCTGTACTAGTGCTTTTGATCTGGTAGACTTTCCAAAATTGTTGTGTGTACAAGTGCCATCTGCTGGGCTTACAGGGAAAAAAAACAGTCACTGGATCTTTCTTTTTTTTTTTGACAGACGATAATGGGTCTGCTTTAATCTATGACAGTGGTTCCCAACCCTGTCCTGGAGGACCACCAGCCAGTCTGCTTTTCAGGACAACCCTAATGAATATGCATGGATCAGATTTGCATGCATGTCTCCTCCATTAAATGCAAATCTCTCTCATGCATATTCATTAGGGCTATCCCAAAAACCCGACTGGCTGGTGGTCCTCCAGGACAGGGTTGGGAACCATTGATCTAGGAGGAGGGGGAATGATCATCAGCTCCTTTGGGTTCATGGAACATCTGTATAATGGTTGGTGACACCCTAGTGAGTAAAGATTGAGAAGCTGTAGTGAGCCAGCTGAATAACTGGCTTTTAAAAAGTTGGCCCCGAGTGGCCACGAGGCAGAAATTTGAAAACTAGCATCTGAGAGCTATAGAGCCCATCTATGTGGCTGATGGTATCCCCATGTCTGTGGTAGGGGAAGCTTGCAGCAATGCCAAGTCTCACTCATGAGGGTGTGCCACTCATTTGAATGTTCTCTCATTTTCACACTTCATGAGTCCTTTTCTCACTCATTAGAACCTCCGTGCCAGTGCACTGATCCTGATCATTGATTTCTCTTAGAGGCAAGCTAAAAGAACAAAAACCAAGTGGCCTCACCAGTAACAAGAAATACAAGTTCATTTTAGTGCCTCCCCCTGCCCCGTCCTTATTCCCTACAAATATACAGTATGTAGTGAAACCTATGTGCAAACTTATCGCCACCAAGTTGACAGTAAATTTCTTTGAAGAGTCTCAGTCTCAGAGGCCCCAAAGAAAAGCAAATATCATTTTATACCGTTATTATTTTGCAGCAAAAGAGTATGGCACTTAGCACTTCTTAATTGAGGTTAATTGGAATTAATTGACAGGCACCTAACTTGGCAGGTGTGATTCTATAAGAGGCGCCTTGTCCAAAGCGCCTGCCTAAACGTGGGCGTGGTAAATGGCAGATCAGGGATGTGTTGTGGAGTTAGGCGCCTGTTTTTGACTTGGGTGCATGCAGCGAGGCCAAGTAAGACCTCGGTATAAATAAGGTGCTCGTAAAAGTCAACGCCTAAGGCTGCTTAGGCGGGGCTCAGCTTGATTCTATACAGCGCGCCTAACTTTTATAGAATCGTACTTAGCACCGCACTAGTCAAAAATCGATTTTTTTTTTTTTAAGTCAACCTATGTAGAATCGAGCCCTTATTGTAAAACAAAAACACTTTTGGAATAGTTTGTCAGTCAAGATCAGACTGGAGTCGAGCCTTCCAGCGCTAGGAAAAAGTTTTAAAAAGTATCTTTTCTCACTGAATTAACTAGAAGTTGATATGTGCACTTTTACTCGTCTTGATGAGCAGCAGTAAGTACTTGGGTTAAGAATTTTTAAAGATGTTATGAAGGTACTTTTCAGGGTTTGGAGTGAAGTAGGTAAATGATGGCAGGTAAAGACAGGTATGGTTCACCCTTTATATGTTTCATTATATGTTTATATGTTTCATTAGAGTGGTCTTTTCTATACAGGCTACACTCTTCTGTGCTGTTTTCGACGTGTGAAAATCATTTAAGTTGTATGTTGATGCCATCCTCTTGAAATATATAGGGATCCTCTGTGTTTATCCCACACCTTCATGAATTCTGTAGCTCAGTGGCTTAGTAAAGGGGGGGGCAGACCGTCCCAGGCGCCGTCTTGGTGGGAACGCCAGCACCTCTCCAAACCCCCCACACACACCACACTCATGTCTTCCCTCCCTGCCTCCCCCATACCTCTTTAAAATTTTTGGCAGCAGAAGCAACTATTCTAGCCTGAAGCTCGTACCTGCCTGGTTCCCTCTGAAATCACTTCCAGGTCACAGGTGACATCAGAGAAAAAGCCAGCACGAGCAGCAGGCTGGAGAAGTTGCTCGCACTGATGAAGAGTTAAGAGGTACGGGGGGGAGGGAGGGTGCAAGTGTAGCGTAGAGGTGCTGAAGGAACGGTGGGGGGGACGCAGAGGAGGGCACCACCTCCCCTGTTCTGGGCACCTCCTCCCCTTGCTACGCCACTGCTGTAGCTGTTATAACCTCCATACCTCGACTGGATGGGACATTCCAGGCATCTGCTACGCTTCCCATGAAAGAGTATTTCCTAATGTTGCTCTTAAGTTTACTTCCTTGCAGCTTCTTTTCATGTCATCTAGTTCTACAGGTTCCCCATCTTTGAAGAAGATTTGTTTGTTCATTAACACATTTCAAGTATTTAAACAATTGTATTATATCTCCCTTATCCCTTGGTTAGGGTACACAAAGCCAGCCCATGACATGGACCAGATGAAACACTGGCTCAAGGCAACAAAAGCCTGCCTCACCAGTTCAGCCTTCCCAGCAGTGAGTTTGGGTTTTGTGCCAATGATGCAGTATGACTCCCTTCGTTTAAGGGTGGCTTTCTTCAGATTTTTGTGAAAATTACAATTCAAAGTCTATGTTTTAGATAACCCTTCAGGTCTGAATGTCTCTATTTGTAAACCAAACAAACAAACAAAAAAATGAAGACCTCTACAAAATATCACACTCAATCAACAAAAGTAGAAATAAAATAGATGCTTCAACTGGGACTTTAAAAGCACTAAAACAAGCATCAGACTCAACACAGCCTGTGTTTCGGCACCTATTTGTAAACCTACATCTCGACGGTATCCACTGGGAGCTGTGAATCCAGATGGTGAGCACTTTTAAGGACTTAGTGTTGTGAGATTTAAACACATTGGAGTCTTATAAAGATAACAAGTTACAGGCTGCCTCCTTCTCTCCTTCCTCCACCTGACCCTTCTGCTAACCTCCTCTCAACATCTGCCACCCTATCTTCCATCTCCATAATCACTGAGGAGGAAACCGCCATCTTCTCTCATCCTCTAAACCCACAATCCAAGCTCCTCCAATCCAATTCCCCATCACCTACTGAGCACTATCTCACTCACAGTCATCTCTCCTGTCATATCCTCAACCTATCGCTCTCCAACTGTACCTGATGCCTTCAAATATGCCGATCTCGCACCCTTCCTCAAAAATCCTTCACTGGACCCCATGTGCTCCTCCAACTATCGCCCCATCTCCCTCCTCTCCTTCTTATCCAAGTTACTTGCTGTTCACTACTGTTGGCTGGACTTCCTCTCATCCCAAGCTATTCTTGATTTGCTTCATTCAGGCTTTCACCCACTGCATTACAAAGAAACTGCCCTTACTAAAATTTCCAATTAATTGTTCTTGGCCAGATCCAAAGACCTCTACTCTATCATCCTTCTTGATTTATCTGCCGCCCTTGATACTGTTGATCACCACCTACTCCTCGATACGCTGTCCTCACTGAGAATCCAGAGTTCTGCTCTCTCCTGGTTTTCTTCCCATCTCTCCCATCACACCTTTACTGTATGCAACAGTGGTTCCTCTTCCACAGCCTTCATGCTATCGATTGGTGTACCTCAAGGCTCTGTCCTGGGAACACTCCTTTTCTCAATCTACACCTGCTCACTTGGAGCGCTGAGCTTCTCCCACAGCTTCCAGTATCACCTCTATACTGATGACTCCCAGATCTATCTCTCCGCATGAGATATCTTTACTGAAACCCAGATCCGAGTCTCAGCCTGCCTGTCTGACACTGTAGCCTGAACATTTCACCACCATCTAAAACTGAATATAGTTAAAACGGAGATGCTCATCTTCCCACCTAAATCCACCCCACTGCTTCCCCCATTCTCTGTCTCTGTAGATAACACCGTTATCCTCCCTGTTTTGTCTTCTTGCAATCTCAGTGTCATCTTTTAAACCTCTCTCTCCTTCTCTACCCAGATGCAATATATCGCTAAAACCTGCCACTTCTTCCTCTATAATATTACCAAAATCCAACCCTTCCTCTCCAATCACACTACCAAAACCCTTATCCATGCCCTCATCACCTCGCGCTTAGATTACTGCAATTCGCTACTCTCAGTTCTTCCACTCAGCCATCATTCTCCCCTCAGGAGGAGAGGAGCGTGGGAGCTCTGCTCCGCCCCCCTCCCGACGCTACAGGACCCCCCGACGCCTTAAAAGTTGAAGCGCCACCGGAGCGCGGCCTTTTGATCCGGCCGCTGCTCGGTGGAAGGAGAGCAGCCAGCCTCGTGCAATCCAGCAGGAGAGGAGCGTGGGAGCTCTGCTCCGCCCCCCTCCCGACGCTACAGGACCCCCCGACGCCTTAAAAGTTGAAGCGCCACCGGAGCGCGGCCTTTTGATCCGGCCGCTGCTCGGTGGAAGGAGAGCAGCCAGCCTCGTGCAATCCAGCAGGAGAGGAGCGTGGGAGCTCTGCTCCGCCCCCCTCCAGACGCTACAGGACCCCCCGACGCCTTAAAAGTTGAAGCGCCACCGGAGCGCGGCCTTTTGATCCGGCCGCTGCTCGGTGGAAGGAGAGCAGCCAGCCTCGTGCAATCCAGCAGGAGAGGAGCGTGGGAGCTCTGCTCCGCCCCCCTCCCGACGCTACAGGACCCCCCCGACGCCTTAAAAGTTGAAGCGCCACCGGAGCGCGGCCTTTTGATCCGGCCGCTGCTCGGTGGAAGGAGAGCAGCCAGCCTCGTGCAATCCAGCAGGAGAGGAGCGTGGGAGCTCTGCTCCGCCCCCCTCCCGACGCTACAGGACCCCCCGACGCCTTAAAAGTTGAAGCGCCACCGGAGCGCGGCCTTTTGATCCGGCCGCTGCTCGGTGGAAGGAGAGCAGCCAGCCTCGTGCAATCCAGCAGGAGAGGAGCGTGGGAGCTCTGCTCCGCCCCCCTCCCGACGCTACAGGACCCCCCGACGCCTTAAAAGTTGAAGCGCCACCGGAGCGCGGCCTTTTGATCCGGCCGCTGCTCGGTGGAAGGAGAGCAGCCAGCCTCGTGCAATCCAGCAGGAGAGGAGCGTGGGAGCTCTGCTCCGCCCCCCTCCCGACGCTACAGGACCCCCCGACGCCTTAAAAGTTGAAGCGCCACCGGAGCGCGGCCTTTTGATCCGGCCGCTGCTCGGTGGAAGGAGAGCAGCCAGCCTCGTGCAATCCAGCAGGAGAGGAGCGTGGGAGCTCTGCTCCGCCCCCCTCCCGACGCTACAGGACCCCCCGACGCCTTAAAAGTTGAAGCGCCACCGGAGCGCGGCCTTTTGATCCGGCCGCTGCTCGGTGGAAGGAGAGCAGCCAGCCTCGTGCAATCCAGCAGGAGAGGAGCGTGGGAGCTCTGCTCCGCCCCCCTCCCGACGCTACAGGACCCCCTGACGCCTTAAAAGTTGAAGCGCCACCGGAGCGCGGCCTTTTGATCCGGCCGCTGCTCGGTGGAAGGAGAGCAGCCAGCCTCGTGCAATCCAGCAGGAGAGGAGCGTGGGAGCTCTGCTCCGCCCCCCTCCCGACGCTACAGGACCCCCCGACGCCTTAAAAGTTGAAGCGCCACCGGAGCGCGGCCTTTTGATCCGGCCGCTGCTCGGTGGAAGGAGAGCAGCCAGCCTCGTGCAATCCAGCAGGAGAGGAGCGTGGGAGCTCTGCTCCGCCCCCCTCCCGACGCTACAGGACCCCCCGACGCCTTAAAAGTTGAAGCGCCACCGGAGCGCGGCCTTTTGATCCGGCCGCTGCTCGGTGGAAGGAGAGCAGCCAGCCTCGTGCAATCCAGCAGGAGAGGAGCGTGGGAGCTCTGCTCCGCCCCCCTCCCGACGCTACAGGACCCCCCGACGCCTTAAAAGTTGAAGCGCCAACGGCGTGCAGCCGTTCGGCGTGCCGTCGAAGGCGCACGTCCAAGGCGCGTGCACCTTAGCACGCACCTTTGCGAAGCACCGGAGCAAAAAGCACAACTCCAGAAGAACGATAAGTACTCCCTAAAATTAGAAGCTGCATGTTTAGACTACGTACAATCGTTTACTGCAGGTTTATTGCCGGTCCAGTAAGAATAGCCAGCACGTACAGACTGATACTGCATGTAATATTATGTAAACGCATGTAATATTATGTAAACGCATGTAATATTATGTAAACGCATGTATAACCGCTAGCTTAGCTTAGTAAACATAATAATACATAACCGCAAGTACAACCAGCTAATGCATGAATACTGCATGTAATATTATGTAAACGCATGAATACTGCATGTAATATTATGTAAACGCATGTATAACCGCTAGCTTAGTAAACATAATAATACATAACCACAAGTACAACCAGCTAATGCATGAATAGCCCGCAACCGCATGTACAACCTGTTATTGCAAGACTTGTCCAACTAATGCATGAATACTTAATATATGTTACTGTGTGACCTGATACTGTTTGCACAACCAACCACTGCTGACTTTACCCACATACTCTACCGTATGTCCCCCTACTTAACCTGCACTCACAATTTAACTCAGTTCCCTACACTCAACTTACTCGTTTACACAACCAGTCTCACTCTACCTCTCTCTAGCACCCACGGACGACCTCTGCCAATAGTCCCTACCTCTCACAACCCGAACAGCACTCCTTACCACACAATATGGCAATCTGCTATAAACAACAATTACTTTTAGGGATTCTATACCTAATATGCTCTAAATGCTGGGGCAACGAAGACAACCCCCCCCAACCCATGCACACCTATCCCATCTCCTGGCTCAGACCAATCGAACTAACTAAGCCCTCCAACCCTCTCCATCCCCTACACAACCAGCCAAAACAAGTCCTTCACCAAATCACAGTACTAAACACAACCCGCAAACACCGCAAATCACGCAAGAACAAACTCGGCAACAGAAACATAAAAAAGCTACCACACTCTGAAATCCCTACAGCAAACAATTATGAAAACATTAAGGGATACTACCTAAACACCCGCTCCGTGAGAAACAAAGCCCACATATTAAACGATTGGATACTACAAACAAAACCTGATCTCCTGTTTCTGACAGAAACATGGATGATCTCTGACACCGACACTATCATGAAAGAAATCCTACCTCTGGGATACAAAATTATCCCACTATCAAGAAAATGGAAAAAAGGAGGAGGACTAGCGATCATCTTAAAAGATCACTTTGACTACACCAAGACCGATTCCAAATCCTCAGACAACCTTGAAATACTAACTTGCAAAATCACTAACGCACAGTTAGAAGAATCATTAATCACTACTCTATTCTATATCCCACCCAAAAAATGGTCAAGTGCAAAAGAGGAATTCGCCGAATTCCTTACCTTATCTAACCTAAAAGGTACATACAACTTACTTCTGGGAGACATAAACACTCACCTAGAACAAAAGACAAAACCAGAAACAACAGAAATCACCAACCTCCTAAAGTCACTGGACTTTCCAAACCCAGACACAGAAATAACCCACGAAAAAGGTCACAAACTAGACTTAATCACCTTCTCCCACAAAGAAATTACAGCCCCCATAATACAATATCACTCCAGACCCTGGGAAAAATGTATCTGGTCAGACCACTACATTGGCAAGTTCAATCTACACTGGCTAAAAAAGAATACACAACAAAAAAACAAAAACACCAACACGAACAAAATTACCAGCCGAGGCATCATCAACCAAACCGAATTTTGGACCCACTACGAGTTACAGCCCATAATCAATGAAACTCATGACTTCCCCACAAAATGGGAAACTTACAGCAAAGAACTCTTAGACCAAATAGCACCATATAAAACATACAAAAAGAAAAATAGACCACCAAATGAATGGTTTGACTGTGAACTCCTAACCACCAAACAGGAACTAAGAAAATTAGAGAGAATCTGGCAAAAAACAAACAACGAGTCAGACAAGTCAAACTGGAAACAAAAAATGATAATATACAAAAACATGATCAAAGAAAAACGCACTAAACATTATGCAAAAAAAATTGGTACTTCAAAAGTAAACAGCAAAGAATTATTCAAACTAGTAAAAACTATAACCGACACAACACAAATATTAAAAAAGGACACTGAGCCCACTCCATCGGCTCAAACCCTAGCCAACTACTTCCAAAATAAAATCACTGAATTAAATGTAACTCTACCCACATCCACAACAGATGCCCTTCAATTCCTGGAACCTCATGACCAAGACACCAGAGTAGATATGATATGGGACCACCTCGAACACCCAAACTGGCAGCAGTTCCTAAATCTATTTAACAAATACACCAAATCCAACTGCCTACTCGATGCATGTCCCCCTAAAATCATGTCAGTTGCCCCTCTAGAATTTAAAAAGGAACTCTTTGCATGGCTAACATCTGCTCTTGCAAACGGAACATTAAATAAAAAAATGGGACACATACTAATCACACCAATCCCCAAAGACCAGAAAGCGTCCTCGGCTCTTACATCCAATTACAGACCCATAGCAAGCATTCCCCTCTTCACAAAGATACAGGAAGGATTGGTCAACCTCCAACTAGTCAACTACCTGGACAAATTCAACCTCCTTAGCGAACACCAATCAGGATTCAGAAAAGGATACAACACAGAAACTGTCCTAGCCTCCTTACTGAATCACCTTTATGATCTCTTTAGCAAAGGCAAAAGCGCACTGATCCTACAATTAGACCTCAGCAGCGCATTTGACCTGGTAGATCACGAAATCATGCTACGGTGCCTTGAAGCAATGGGAATTACAGGAAAGGCAAAGAAATGGTTCCAAGAATTCCTGACAAACAGATCCTACCAGGTAATCAGCAATGGAAACTTCTCCAAACCATGGAAAAACCTATCAGGCGTGCCTCAAGGTTCCCCCCTATCACCCACTCTTTTTAATATCTATATCGCCTCCCTAGGTCACCTACTACAAAAACTAAATTTAATACACTACATTTACGCGGACGACATATCCATCCTTATACCCTTAAACGACATCACAAAAGAAATTGTAGATAACCTCTCAACCACAATGACCGAAATCAATAAATGGACCACTAATTTCAAACTAAAACTAAACGCAGAAAAAACAAAAGTCTTCCTGGCTAGTCCTAATGACACTATTACGAGAACATCGCTAAAAATAAACAACCACGAATACCCAATTTCCAAAAACATAAAAATACTGGGTATCACTCTTGACACTCACCTAACTATGACCGACCACACAAATTCACTAGTGAAAAAATGCTTTTACACGCTATGGAAACTAAGAACCATAAAAAAATACTTCGACCCTACTTCATTCAGGCTCCTGGTACAGGCACTGACCCTATCCCTCCTCGACTACTGCAATATCATCTACCTGGGCATCCCACAAAAGACAATAAAAAAACTGAAATTAATACAAAACACCGCCGTCCGCCTAATTTTCGGTCTAAGAAAAAACGACCACATCAGTCCCTACTATAAAAAGCTGCATTGGCTTCCAATAGAAGCGAGAATTCTTTTCAAATTTGCTTGCACCTGTTTCAAGCAAGCCTGGGGACTAGCACCATCATACCTACAAACTCACTTCAGCCTACACAACCCCACTAGAACGACCAGAAATAAAAACATCTTTGCTTACCCAAAGATTACAGGCTGCAGATACAAATCCTTCTTGGACAGAACCTTTAAGTTCCAAGCGAACAGACAACAAATTTGGCTGAAAAACCACATAAACGAACCCAATACGACTTATAGTGCATTCCGCAAATCGATCAAAACCGCCCTATTCGCAAAATTCATTGACTAAAACAGCCCCCTCCCTCACTAGGACTCCTCCCCAACAAACGCCCTTCTCTTTCTCAAGAAGCCCCTCTTTTTCTGATCTCCTCTAACCTTAGGACTCCATCTGTTGGATGTCCTAAATCTCTCAGATACTCCTTGCCCATAGATCTCCAATTTAACACGCAAGTTTCCCATCCAGACTATCGTATTACATTAAGACTCCTTGTACGGTATTATATTTAGACTTTTATATGCTATTGTATTTAGACTCACTGTATTCTATACTATTGAATTTAGACTGTATTATATGTTATTGTATTTAGACTCACTATATTGTATCGTAAGTCGATCTATGACACCGTATTGTATTAAGATTTTTGCTATTCGCTGAATGTCCAGCCTTCTTAGAATGTAAACCGCCTAGAAGTCGCCTGACTATGGCGGTATAGAAAAATAAAGTTATTATTATTATTATTATTATAAATCCATCCAAAATTCAGCTGCACCACTCATATTACATGAGAGCCGCTATACTCACGTTACCCCTCTCCTAAAGTCACTTCATTGGCTTCCCATTTCCAAATACAATTCAAACTCCTCTCTTACTGACCTACAATCATTCAGCTGCCCCTCACTACCTCACTTCACTTATTTCCCCCTATGTTCTCCACCACGAGCTCCGCTCGTCTGTTAAGTTCCTCCTATCTATGCCCTTCTCCTCTTCTGCCAACTCCAGACTCCGTCCCTTCCATCTTGCAAACTGCCTGAATTCCTATAGTGAGCTCCATCTCTGGCAGTGTTCAAGTCCAAGTTAAAAGCCCACCTCTTCGAAAGTGTTTTCAATTCCTAACTCCTCTCACCTTGGGTTGTGTCTCCCTATATGTCATGTCCCTCTGTCCAAGTTCTTCCAAGTAAGGGTCATCTATTAAATGTCAAAATGTACAGCACTCTGTACGTCTTTCTGCACTATATAAGTGATAAATAGTAGTAGCAGCAATTTTACCAAAGATCAATATATGGCATTGAGAGATTTGAGAAATTCATGCCAGTTGGCGATAATGAAGGCTGGTAAGGGTGGAACTACAGTTTTGCAAACATGTGACACTTATGAAAGCAAGGCTGAGAGATATCACAGAGGCATACCACGACTCACACTGGCTCCCAATACAAGCCAGAGTACACTTCAAATTCCACTGCCTACTATTTAAAGCTATAAACGGAGACAGCCCAACCTACTGGAACAATTCAATCTACCTCAACCAGACACAGGAGAACCCACACAATATTCACACACCCGCCAACGAAGAAAACTGTATGACAACCTACTGGCCACCAGAGCAGCGAAACTGGAGACAACTCACTAATCTGATGATTTCAATCACAGACTACAAAACCTTCAAAAAAGAAACAAAAACCCTACTCTTCAAAAAATACATAAAACCAATATAACATAA
This sequence comes from Geotrypetes seraphini, assembly GCF_902459505.1. NCBI lineage: Eukaryota > Metazoa > Chordata > Amphibia > Gymnophiona > Dermophiidae > Geotrypetes > Geotrypetes seraphini. Next base: position 336,752,378 of record NC_047084.1, on the reverse strand, counting down.
CCAGACATGTCCCAAACTCCTCCTGCAATACTTTCTACTCCTTAGCAAATTAGAAAATGTTCAAACTATTCCTTAATAACTTCTTATTACCTTAACAATATGTACTTCTTAATATCACAACAATTCTTTTGTAATCCGCCTTGAACCACAAGGTAAAGGTGGAATAGAAATCACTAATTACTAGTGCAATCGCTAGTGCTTTCTACACTGGACTATTGCAATATCGTTTATATGGGTATACCCAAAATAACAGTGAGGAAACTTAGAATTGTTCAGAACACAGCGGTCTGCTTGATATATGGATTGAAAAAAAGCGACCATGTTAGCCCCTACTACAGACTGCTACACTGGCTGCCAACGGAGGCGCGAATAATATTCAAGTTCTCTTGCATATGTTTCAAGCTGATTTGGGGACTAGCTCCTACCTACCTGCTACCTCACTTCGTACTATACAGCCCTACAAGACAAACCAGAAACTGCAATCTATTTGCATACCCAAGCATTACCGGCTGTAAATACAAAACCTTTCTGGATAGAACTTTTATGTACCAAGCAAACAAACAACAACACTGGTTAGATAACTACATTAATGGAGCTAGACTGACCTATGACGCCTTTAGAAAAGCCATAAAAACTGCCTTATTCGACAGAAATATCACCTAAAATGTATCTACACTAAATCAAATTCTATTATTTCAAATATGTCCACTCCTGCGTATATATATCCTGTATAGCCTGCTAGTATAACCTGCATGAATAGTCTGCATGCTCAACCAGTTATTGCATATTTAGCCTACAAGCAGTCTGTTACTACCTGCTGTATTTCCTGCAAATATAGTCTCTAAGCATAGCCTATAAGTTTAGACTGTAAGTACAACCTGTTACTACCTGCTACTACTTACATTAAGCCTCCAGACAAAAGGGAGCAAAGCCAACGGCAGAAAGCAGAGGGCAGGCAGCGGAGAGAGGAAGTAGATAGAGAGAAAAGGGAGAAGTGGACAGAGGGAAACCCAGAAGCAGGGGAAGGAGGCAAGGGGTATCGGCGAGAGTTAGCTCCGCCCACTCCCACCGCATCATCATCGGAGCTCCCCCTTAAAAGGGGCGAAGCCAATGGCGAGCTCGCCTTTGCGAAGGAGCCTTAAGAAGGAGCCAGGAAACTTGGTCGCCCAGCAGAGCGATTTAGAATAAAAGCTACAAGTCCTAGTTTTAGCTAGCTACACAGCAGGGCACACATTCTCACATATCACACACCTAGAGGGGAAACAAGCACTCACAGGTACCAACACAGCGGAGAGACAGGAAGTCAGAAAACATCCAGTCGACAGAGACAGAAGGTTCACAACAATTCACTCAGTCAGCTCAGAAGAGAAGCAAAAAATGGAAGCCCAAGGAAGTCAGAAGATGAGCTTTCCAGTCTTCTGTACTGGCTGCAATATGTATGACTACCTCCCTTCGGGGATTCGGGCATACATTTACAGTCGATGCATGGAGCTGGATAGCTTGAAACGGCAAGTCCGGCTACTAGAGGAGATAATGATGAACTAAAAACTCCTCACCTTTGAAGATAGAATCCGCGAATAGGAGAAGTTTCTAGTGGAGTTCAGTGCAAACTAAGAGGTCGAGGAGCTAGAAAGATTCATCGAGGAAGCTCACCAGCAACATGTGGAGATCCCAGGGCTGGAGAACTGTACTCGAGCAACCCAGGAAGATGGCCTGGACGAGAGGAGAGAAGACACCCCTACAAATTCAGAAGAGACTGAAGCTGAGATAGGGGACGACCGTACACTAGGAGAAAGAGAAAGAACGCATGAAGACGTCCCCCCACACAAAGAGCCGAAAACAACTTCAAGCGTATCGCAGGAGGAAGAAGATTGGCCCTACACCATGGACTTGGATCTACGACCCCCAAGGAACCCCCGAATAAAGAAGAAGGGGATCATCGTGGGAGATTCCATTATACATCATGTGGACAGCCACACTGCAGCAGGGAGAGAGGATAGAATCTGCCACCTGCCTGCCTGGAGCAAGAATGAAGGATGTGGCCAACAGGATCTCCAGGATCATAGACAGCGCAGGGGGAGAGGACACTGCTGTGCTTATCCACGTGGGAACCAACGATGCGAGAGGACGGAAGTATGACAGGGAAGAGATGAAGGGCCAGCTCCGCTCACTCGGAAGAAAACTGAAGATCAGGGAGGTGAAGGTGGCTTTCTCCGAGATCCTCCCGGTACCAAGAGCGGATGGAAAGAGACAAGGGGAATTGCAAGCGATCAACACCTGGATGAGACGAAGGTGCGAAGAGGAAGGCTTTGACTTCGTGCGCAACTGGATGACATTCTGGGGAAAAAGCAAGTACTACAGAAAGGACGGACTACACCTCAACAAGGAAGGAGCAAGAGTATTGGCAGGCAACATGAAGAAGGCCATCAAGAAGGCTTTAAACTAAAGGACAGGGGAAAGCCGACAGTCGACCACCAGTCGATGGCCCGGGAGTCAGGATGCCCCGAAGAAGGAACTACAGACAACTACTCAGACACAGGAGGGGATGACCACAAAGCAAATAAGGGAGACAACGCAGAAGCAGAAAAGGATACAGTGAAAGAAACAGTAGAAACTGCTAAGCTTAGAAAGTCCCAGAAGGTAACACAAAGGGAACTCAAATGTATGTATACGAATGCTAGAAGTCTGAGAAACAAAATGGGAGAATTAGAGACAATAGCAAGATACGATGACCTGGAAATCATTGGCATAACAGAAACATGGCGGAATGATGAAAACAAATGGGACACAGTACTACAGGGATACAAACTATACAGAAGAGATAGAGTGGGGCAGAAAGGTGGAGGTATTGCCCTATATGTTCAGGAAGGAGTAGAATCTGTTACAGAGGCCACGATGGAAAGGAAAGAGAAGCTGGAGTCCCTCTGGATCAAGATTCCTAGACACAATGGCGCAGATACAAAAATTGGCCTTTACTATCGACCCCCAGGACAAACAGAGGAGACAGACTCAGAAATGATAGAGGAAATTAAACAAGAATGTAAGACAGGTAATGTAATAATCATGGGAGACTTCAATTTCCTGGGGATAGACTGGAACCTGGGTACCTCGAACTGTGACAAGGAGGCCAAGTTCCTGGAAGCGCTAGGAGACTGCTTCCTGGAACAAATGGTGGGAGAGCCGACGAGAGGGAATGCCACCTTGGACTTGGTCCTAAATGGCTTTACGGGACCGACGAAAGAAGTAGAAGTCATGGTCCCGCTGGGGATGAGCGATCACTTTAAACTTCATATCGGGAAAGGGAAACGTACCACGACCTTAAACTTTAAAAATGAAGATACGATAGCATGAGAGCCAAGGTGAAACAACGGCTCAACAAAAAGACAAAAGTTAGACAAAGTTAAAACGGTAGATCAGGCATTGTTCCAACTGAAAAATACTATCACGGAAGCACAAAATCTCTACATTCTGCGGATTTCCAAAAAAAGGACAAATAAAGGCAAGGGAGAACTGGCATCTCTTACTGGAGAGGTGAAGGAAGCCATAAAAGAAAAGAAGGACTCTTACAAAATGGAAACGCACGAAAACAACCGAAGCTTGGAACAAACACAAAGATGATTAGAAGAAATGAGACAAGGTGGTGAGGGATGCCAAAAAGGACTATGAGAAAATAGTGCAAGAGGCCAAAAATTTCAAGCCCTTCTTTAGATACGTAAAAGGGAAAAACCTGCAAAAGAGGCGGTGGGACTGTTGGATGACCAGGGAAGAAAAGGGTACATCAAGGAAGACAAAACAAATCGCAGACAGACTAAATTCCTTCTTTGCGTGTCTTTACAAAGGAGGACACCGCAACATTACCAGAAGCAGTGAAAGTGTTCAAAGGAGTAATAGAGGACTGCCTCACCACAGTAGAAGTGGACTTAGACCAGATATACTACCAGATCGACAAACTTAAAAGTAACAAATCCCCTGGACCGGATGGAATTCACCAAAGAGTCTTAAAAGAACTGAAGGTTGAAATCGGAGAACTATTTCAAAAACTTGCCAAACTGTCAATTAGAACTGGACAGATACCGGACGACTGGAAGATAGCGAATGTCACGCCAATTTCCAAAAAAGGATCAAGAGGAGAACCGGGCAACTACAGACCTCCGAGTCTTACATCTGTCCCTGGAAAGATGGTTGAAGCACTGATTAAAGATAGCATAGTCTGGCACTTGGATACACATGACCTGATGAGAGCCAGTCAACATGGCTTCAGGAAAGGGAAAAAAATACTTGTTACTTATCAAGGGCTAACACACCTTCAATAGTAATTTAGCTTGATACTTTCTTTATAGTTTATAGAGCTCTCAGACACCTGAGCTGTCAAATCATAATTGATTGTTCCAACAGCAACTGCAGGTTAATAGTATCTTTCATTGAGCTCAATTTATATGTGCAAAATTTATGAAAAAGTACAATAGTATGTAAACTTATCTTTTTAAAGTGCCTGTACCCTGGCCGCCATACTTTATTTTTTCGGTTCCAGCGTTTTTGATTGTAGTACGCTGCGGAACCCCGATATTTTCTTTCCGTCAGACTTAGCAGTCTATGTCGGTTCTTTACCCACTTTATTTTTCCCTCAAATAATCTCTGCTCCTGACAAAGTGGCGAAACGGAGCTCTGTCGAGTGGTGATTTATCGAGTGGTGATATTTATAAGTGATCTTAGAGTGGTGATATTCATGAGTGATGAGTGACGTTAGGATAGTTTTGTAATGTAATTTATCATGGCTATTGTGCGTTCTTGAATGCTTATTAACTGAAGTTATTTATTCATTATTTATTACTTGGTGTGTTTGTGTGCTTTGCGTGACTGTGGCACTTTAAAGTCTTATGTATGTTAGCAACAAAAAACCTCCTTTATATTTGGTGCTATAGATTTTTTATAATCCTCCTTTTCCTTATGAACATTTATTGAGGACTTGCATTTGTACTTTATATAAAAAATGGCACATGTTCTGGACGGTTAGTAGGGACTTGCATTTGCACTTTATATTGCCCCTTGTTTTGTCATACTTCATAGAGATATACAGTATATACATTTGTATTTTATGAATTATTAGCAAGCACTGCGCACTTTGTATTTTTTTACTAAGTATTTACCTTTCATCACTTGCACTTTATACGTAGGTACTGTTTTTGTCAACTGCATGGTTTACTATTTTATAGCACAATTTATTTATTCTCTTATCTATTTATTCTTGTATTTATTAGGCAGGTCTTTGTTTATTGGGTGGTTTTTTAGGGAGTGTATGTATGTATTAAGCCTTTATAACCCCTTCTCCTTGGTGCAAAAGTCTATTGTGTTTGTTTTGGGAGTGTGATTTGATTTACACACTTATCAATTTTGTATGGATTATATGATGTATGAGGCTATTCTCATTTAGACTACGGTCTGGTGCTGGTCACCTTTTGAGATATTGCCTGAGCCAGAGGTTTTCGTTGATTCATCAAGGGCTCATACTGATGTCCATCATTTACAAATTTACAGATTAGTTTCACTCCTTTAGACTTTTTTCTCCCAAGGACAAGGTGTGTTAGCTAATTCTTTAGTGTTGTTATATTTTGGATAATATTGGCTATTATCCAATTAGGGTTACATCATTGTGACTAAAATTACGCCAGGTGTACACCTGGCTGGGCCTCCGCGTGTGCGGATCGCCGGACTTGATGGACCGAAGGTCTGATCCGGAGATGGCAGTTCTTATGTTCTTATAAATGAATATTTAAATGCCATACATCTAAAAACGTCTTAAACAAGTAATTAAGCAGTTTTCTAAACTGGAAACAAGATGTAGAATTTGATTTTAAAAAAGCATGAATTTCAGATTCCCAGCTTGCTGCCTGGTAAAAAAGCAATCTACCCTGAAATTTCTTAAACATGCATCCTCAGGCCGGGGGAAATACAAAGAATGCCAGATTTTGTGAAGAACAAAGAGAATTTCTAAATACAAAGTGATCCAGTACATAACCAGGCAGCAAACCGTGAAGTACCTTATAAGATCTGTCACTAAGGGCTCCTTTTACAAAGGCGCGCTAGCGGTTTAACACGTATAATAGTGCGCGCTAAACCGCCGGACGCGCTAGCCGCTACTGCCTCCTTTTAAGCGGGTGGTAGTTTTTGGCCAGTGCAGCGGTTAGCTAAAAGGATCCCTAAATCTTTGGCTATGGAATCTTCCAGGATTGGTATGTTGACATCAAAACAAGCAGCTTTTTTAATGGAAGAACATCCTAATGCTCATAAGAATGTACATTGTCCATTGGGGTATCCTAATGTGTCCACAAGAAATTCTATTTTACAGATTTTTTTTTTTTTTTGAGACGAGAAACAAAGTTCAGTCTTATTTGAAAATCATGGAGCCTTTAGTGAAGCATTGCAAAGAACAAGGCCACAAGTTTTCAGAATTTAAATGTGTGGTTTTGGATGAGATCCCTATAAGTGAACGCAGGGGTGACATTAGAGCTCTGTTAAGGAGGGGAGAGCAGCGCGGGATATTCTGGTTACAAACATTAGTACCGAATGGTTTGAATCTTTCGATTGAATGGAAGGCATTTCTTTAAGCATTATGTCTGTGTTTCTGAATTGCATTAGCTGGGAAGTAATGAATTCAGCTGACATCACTGCTTGGGGTAATGAAAGAGCGGCATCTAATTCACAAACTACCATTTTGAAGCAGCTATGAGATATGCAAGTTCTTTCTAATCTTCCCCTGATCATGCGTTAAATAAAATGGGGTACGCCTGTCAGGAGTTTTCTATGGGAGAAGCTTTGGTTGCTGTGTAAGATGGTGCTCGGTATAGAACGAGAGGACTGTGGTGGAGCATGTTCTAAAAATTGCTGAAAGTACGGGATGCTGTGACAAGGAAAGACCTATTGGAAATTCTTCAGTAACTGGGGATCTTGTGAAGAAAACTGAAAACACTTCTGAGCTAAGTATTTTGGATTACTTGGTGAACTGTTTAGGGGAGGTCTACTTTTGAGCGTGAGTTGGGCGCTAGATAGGCATCACTTAGGCGTGCTTGAGGCATCCGCATATAGATAAACGGGGCTTTAGTTGGGGGTATAGAGGACTCCAATTTGATAATAATAGAAAAAGATGTTTAGTGTTAAAACATTTTTATTGAAACAAATGCCATAGAAAAGATGACAAAACAAAAGAAACAATCAACAATAACACTCCTCCAATATCCCCAACTCCTTCCCCTACAGCACTCCCCATCAACAAAACCCCCAGGAGGGAGTCGGGGCCCACAAAACAATCCAAACCAACTACAAAACAGTGACTTGGGAATCTGGACTCTTACAATCCCCGGGACCCAGAAACTGCACGGGCCCTCCCCCCCCCCATGCCCTTGCAAAGCACACAATACAAAAAAAACCAAAAAAACATTCCCCCCATCCCCTCACCGACATCCACTGCAAAAGAAACAAAAAAATCCCCATATTCCATCCAGAGCTAAAAGCAAACCCAAAAAGCATTAGAAAATCACAACTCATTCTAGAGCAGACTGCGTCCTTTGGGATGTAAAATCTGAAGATAGGGATAGAAAAAGATGTTTAATGATACATTATTCTAGCAAAGCACATTATATATATATATATATATATATATATATATATATATATATTGCATACCTCATTTCTCAAAAGTTAAGAAAAGAAAAAGAGATGTACTACTCACAACGGCTGTGCTTCAAAGAAAGTGGACATGTCTGATGTACAATCTTGACATCAGTGCGACATCATCAATATGCACCTAGATGGCAGAATGCCATAAAAAATAATAGGAATATGTGCTGGGGTTCCTGACCATACTAGGGATTTGAACCCACTACCTTACTGAGCTACATAAGATTTCTTTTAGGCAGGGGTTCCTATGTGAGATGATACTTTAGGAGATCATAGCCATCTCAGGGGAAAAAAATGTTTTCCTCTGCATCCTGGAAATGACAGAGGTACTAGGGGGGTGGGGTGGAGATTTGAACCCATGACCTGTAGAAGATGGAAGAAGTACTTTTAACCACTGAGCCTTAGGAGCTTTTGTTTAGGCAGGGGCTCCTATTATTTTTTAGTGGCATTCTGCCATCTAGGTGCATCTTAATTCTGTCTCACCTCAGCCCTCCGCTGAGCCCTCAGCTCTCCGTTCAGCTGCTAAGGTTGAGGCTGACAGGCAGATCTTATTAACTCCAAGCAAAGTAAATTACAGGCATTTTCATAACAATCAAATCATGCTTTCTCTGGCGTTCATAGATTGATTCGCTCACTGCTGTCTTCCTGTTGCGCATCTCCACAAAATAACTAGCATATATTTGTACAGTGCCTCGTAGCGCTTGCTGTTCATCTTTAGCTAATTACAGGAAAGGGAAAATAGGACTTACTGTAGTAGAATGAGAAGTTAAAAATTTTGCTGATACTCTAGAAATACTTTAAGCACCTGACACTCAGTTCCTCCCGAGACTCTAGCACAGCTCACTGCATTGTGCAAAAACACAAATCAGCTTTTCCCCAGCTCATTAACCAGTTACCCAGACCAACCAAAGGGAATTAAACTGATGCGTTCATTTAAAGGAGCATGCACACGGCAGGAGACATTACCTGACTCCCATCTGCTACAGGAAATGTCAGGGTGAGCAAGAACAATATAATGCCTGTTTTATCATCAGGCTAGATGCAGACTCCGGAACAACAGCTCACACACGAGCACTGCACAGTCTGCCAGGGTCTAGCACAGGGATCTCAAAGTCCCTCCTTCAGGGCTGCAATCCAGTCGGGTTTTCAGGATTTACCCAATGAATATGCATTGAAAGCAGTGCATGCACATAGATCTCATGCTTATTCATTGGGGAAATCCTGAAAACCCGACTGGATTGCGGCCCTCAAGGAGGGACTTTGAGACCCCTGGTCTAGCAGTTACTACAGACAACTGTTATGCAGAAACAAGCAATTCTTTGTCCTTTCAACAATGCTTTTTTTAAAATTTTCCTGTTGGCCCTCATATTTCTATAATTATTTATACAATCCCAAATGCAATGCCCAGGCAACCGTTGGGGCGCATTTTTGGTTATCTCACAACTTAACTTTTGGATCTGGAATGCCCATCCGGTGTATATCCTAACCCCCAGTTCAACTCTCACCCCTTTTGTCTTTCCTTCTTCACCATTTTCTCTCTTCTCTTTACCTTCCCCCCTGTCCGCTCCCTCTTTTCCTTATTGATCTAAAGGTGACCCCCCTCTCCCCCAAAGACCACCTCTCCTGCAAAGTTAGAAGTAAGAGATTCTTCGGTGTTCACCGAGTGTGCTGAGAGTGTCACCGAGTGTGTGAGTGAGAGGAGTTGTTGGACCCTGACCCAGATGGGAGGAGGAGTATAAAAGGGAGGTGAGGAGTAAAAGCAGGGATTTTGGTTTCCTCATCTCCCACTAGAGCCCAAGTACATTACATTACTGATTTCTATTCCGCCTCAACCTTGCAGTTCTGGGCGGATTACAAAAGAGACATCTGAACATTTCCAGGATGATTACAAAGAGACTTCTACGAGAAAAATAGCATTTCCAGAGGAGTTACAAGAAGAATGGTGTAGTATAGTTTAGGGCAGCGATGGCGAACCTATGGCATGCGTGCCAGCTGTGGCACGCGAAGGCCTTGCAGCTGGCACGCGGGAAGGTCCGCAATAGAGAGCTGCACGGGTCGCGGGGATCCCGTGGGGACGCCTCCGAGGGTCGCGGGGTTCCTGCAGGGCTGGATGTACTAAGTCGCGCGGCTTTTCTCCCTACCTGCTCTGCTTGCAGCACAGAGCCGAACGGAAGTCTTCCCGACGTCAGCGCTGACGTCGGTAAACAAAGCCCTCCCTCCCTCCGACGTCTGCGCTGACGTTGGGAAGACTTCAGTTCGGCTCTGTGCTGCAGGCAGGGTAGGTAAGGAGGAGTAGCCTCACGGCTCGAGTGGCTACCAAGGGAGGGGGGTGGTCCGCCCCACCCCGTGTGCAGCACAGCCGGCCAGGTCCCCTTATTTTTGTGGCGCTAACCCGACCGACCGACAACAGCCCTGGTCCGACAAACCTCCCTGCCCTTAACCGCGAATCTAAATTACCTTCTTACAGCAGCTGTAAGAAGGAAATTTAGATTCGCGGTTAAGGGCAGGGAGGTTTGTCAGACCGGGGCTGTTGTCGGTCTGTCGGTCGCGGAAGCGCCACAAAATTAAGGGGACCTGGCCGGCTGTGCTGCACCCGGGGCGGGAGAGAAGGAGGGGGGAGAAGGACGCTGAAAGCACTGGGGAAGACAAAGGGGTGAAGAAGGATGCTGAAAGGCCATGGGGAAGACGGGGTGGGGGGGAAGGACACTGAAAGCATTTGTGGAAGACAGAAGGGGGAGAAGGACGCTGACAGGACATGGGGAAGACGGGGGGGGAGAAGGACACTGAAAGCATTTGTGGAAGACAGAAGGGGGAGAAGGACGCTGACAGGACTTGGGGAAGACGGGGGGTGGAGAAGGATGCTAAAAGGCCATGGGGAAGACGGGGGGGTGGAGAAGGATGCTGAAAGGCCATGGGGAAGACAGAGGGGGGAGAAGGATGCTGACAGGACATGGGGGGGGGGGAGAAGGACGCTGAAAGGAAATGGGGAAGAGAGAGTGGGGAGAAGACGCTGGCAGGGAAGAAGACAGAGATGCCAGACTATGGGGGGAGCGGAGGGAAGAAGATGGGTGCCAGACCAATTTGGAAGGGGGGGAGAAAGGGAGAGGCACAGTAACAGAGCAAATGGAAGACGCAGAAGGAAGAGAGACAGTGGATGGAAGGAACTGAATGAGAACATGAGGAAAGCAGAAACCAGGCAACAAAGGTAGGAAAAGAATTCTATTTCTTTTTTTCTTTGCTTCAGGATAAAGTAGTATATTAGTTGTGTTGATAAAAATTTATAAACAAAAGAGGCTCTGGTAGAAACCCGTTTACAAAGTGTGTATTCTTCCCAATTAATATTTCCAAATTAATAAAGTCTTTTTGCTTATTTGTAAATGGGTTTCTACCAGAGCCTTTAATTCAGTAGCATAATTAAATGAAATAACTATTTCTGAAGTTTATAGGGACGGAGGGGATTCCTCACGGGGACGGAGGACATTCCTCGCGGGGACGGGTGGGGACGGAGGGATTCCTCACGGGGACGGGTGGGATTCCTCACGGGGACGGGTGAGACTTTGGCGGGGACGGGTGGGATTTCTGTCCCCGCGCAAATCTCTAGTCTGCAATTTAGATATGCGGCGCGGCGGGAGGCGAGTGTGCCGGTGTCTGCTTTGCAGCTCACCTGGCAACAGGGCCGGACTGGCCATTGGGAGGACCGGGCATTGTCCCGGTGGGCCGCGGCCCATCCTCCTGTGCTGGCTGCAATCCTGTGAGTGGATGTTTAGCCTGCCTGTCTTCCCCTTAGTATCCTATGAGCCAGGCAGTGTGTGAGGGGGAAGTGGGGGGGAGGAAGAGAAGCTTCACACTGAGTCTGTCACAGGAACTCAGTGAGGCTGTAGTGTGACTCCACATGTGACATCTGTAATCAGGAACAGTTCCTAGTGCTCCCATGCTAGAGAGGTGAGGATATGGGGGGAAGTTAATGTGTCTAATAATGTGCTCCTCTGTAAAAACCTCTTTATCTTCCATGGGGGACATGCTAAATTTGAGGAAATAAAAAAGCTGCTTATGATGATTGCATAGAGAAGTTCAGTAAGCTGAGAGGAGGGCTGGGCTCTCTGTGAACAACCAACACACTAATCCTCTGCGCTGTACCTTATGGAAAACTCAATATAGCAAAAAACAGTAAAGTGTATATGTGGCCCTTCACAGTGCTTTTGTAAACATCATAATAAAATAACAAAGGCTCCAATAATGAAAAATAAAAGTCCTTTTCCCATACACTCAGGTTGCACAAGTCCGGTTTTCACCCGGACAGTATATTTTTTGACCAAAACGGATGTCTACAATTAGTAAAATTCCCCAATCACATATTTTTTTATGGGGACGGATTTGTATACAGCACTTCATTAGATTTTTTTTATTATACAAATTTTATCTTTTTGTAGACTTGAAGCCTTGAACAAAGAAAATGAGTACAGCAAAAAAAGCAAAAACAGATACTGGAAGACCATTCCAAGAGGCTGGACAGAGACATATGGAGTGATTGAACGCAGTGGGAAAGCATTGTGTATTATGTGTAATGAAAGTGTTGTGTTTCGCACATCAAGTGTCAAACATCACTTTGAGACCAACCATAACAGTGTTGCTGAACTTGGTTTAGCTCAAAGAAAAGAGTTCCTTGTAGGAAAATTAAAGAAATGTCACTCCCAGTCTCTTAGTTTTAGCAACTATCTTTCAAAAACTAATCTTACAGTTGCCAGCTTTCAAATTTCACTGTGCATGGCAAAACATGGTAAGCCCCTCTCTGATGGAGATTTTATCAAAAAGACAATTTTGGCTGGGAGTAATTCACTCTTCCATGATTTCCAAAACAAGGATAAAATTGTGCAGCGCATCTCTGAGATGCCGCTAAGCAGAAATACTGCAAAAGATAGGGTTCTGCGAATGGCTGCTGATGTTAGTCAACAGCTTACTTACGACTTACAAAAAGCACCCTTCTACTCCATGTGCTTGGATGAAAGTACAGATATTACTAACCATGCAAGACTAGCGCTCATTTTGCATTATGCTACTGGTGACATCATAGAAACATAGAAAAAGCAGCAGAAAAGGGCTATAGCCCACCAAGTCTGCCCACGTGAGTATCCCATTTTTTCTTAAAATCCGTTACGCTACTGGCCTTTATCACCTGGGGTGGGAGTCTGTTCCAATGATCCACCACTCTTTCGGTGAAGAAGTACTTCCTGGGATCGCCATGAAACTTCCCTCCCCTGATTTTCAGCGGATGCCCTCTGGTGGTTGAGGGTCCCATGAGCCAGAAGATATCATCTTCTGACTCGATGCGTCCCGTGATGTACTTATACGTTTCAATCATATCTCCCCGTTCTCTTCTTTCCTCAAGTGAGTACAGCCGCAACTTCTTTAGTCTTTCTTCATACGTGAGATCCTTGAGCCCCATGACCATCCTGGTGGCCGTTCGCTGAACCGACTCGATCCTCAGCACGTCCTTTCGGTAGTGTGGGCTCCAAAACTGAACACAGTACTCTAAGTGAGGCCTCACCATGGCTCTGTACAACGGCATCATAACCTCAGGTCTCCTGCTGACGAAACCTCTACGGATACACCCCATCATTTGTCTTGCCTTGGAGGAAGCCTTCTCCACTTGATTGGCAACCTTCATATCCTCGCTAATGATCACTCCTAGATCGCGTTCCGCCGTAGTTCTAACCAAGGTCTCACCATTTAGTACATAAGTTCTACGGGGGTTTCTCCTGCCCAAGTGCATTATCTTGCATTTTTTAGCATTGAAGCCTAGCTGCCAAGTTTTTGACCATTGTTCCAGCAGCAGTAGGTCGTGTGTCATATTATCAGGTAATAAGCCTCTGCCTACTATGTTACAAAGTTTGGCATCATCGGCAAACAGTGATACCCTTCCTCTAAGTCCTTTCGTCATATCTCTTATGAATAAATTGAATAGGATCGGACCCAGGTCCGATCCCTGTGGCACTCCACTGATCACGTCCGATGCTTTGGATGGGGTACCGTTTACCACCACCTTCTGAAGTCTACCGCTCAGCCAATCCCCAACCCATGTAGTTAGAATGTCTCCTAATCCCATCGATTTCAGCTTGTTCAGTAATCTTCGATGAGGGACGCTATCAAATGCTTTACTGAAGTCCAAGTATACCACGTCCAGTGACTCTCCGGCGTCCAGTTGTCTGGTAACCCAGTCAAAAAAGCTAATCAGATTAGATTGGCAGGATCTACCCCGGGTGAACCCGTGTTGGTGTGGATCATCTAGGATTGTGTCAATATTCTGTTTGATCAGTGTTTCCATGAGTTGACACACTATAGACGTGAGACTCACTGGTCTGTAGTTTGCTGTCTCTGTCCTGCAGCCCTTTTTGTGGAGTGGGATTACGTTGGCTGTTTTCCAGTCTAATGGGACCCTTCCTGTGCTTAGGGAAAGATTGAAAAGAACAGATAATGGTTCTGCCAGGACTTCCCTTAACTCCCTGAGCATTCTGGGGTGTAGGTTATCTGGTCCCATGGCTTTATTTACTTTGAGTCTTGAAAGTTCGCCGTAGACACTACTGGGCGTAAATTCGAAATCTTGAAACGGGTCTTTCCGGTTATCTCCCGTCTGCAGCTGTGGACCAGCTCCCGGCGCTTCGCGGGTGAAAACTGAACAGAAGTATTGGTTTAGTAATTCTGCCTTCACAGAGTCTGATTCTGCAAAGTTACCGTCCGATTGCTTCAGGCGTACTATCCCATCTTTGTTTCTTTTTCTGTCGCTAATATAGCTGAAGAAAGATTTATCCCCTTTCTTAATTTTCCGTGCTAGCTCATGAGAGAAGAGCTGGTAAAACTGCTGTCTTTGCTTGGGAGAACACAAGGGATAGATATCCACAATGCTGTGATGGAGGCTTTTTCATCACTAGACATAAGTCCAGAAAAAGTAGTTTCAGTTACTAGCGATGGAGCACCTAGCATGGTGGGGACAACATCAGGATTCATTCATTTCTTTGCTAAGGAAGCAAAACATCCACTGATTCAATTTCACTGCATAATACATCAAGAGGCTCTCTGCGCCAAAGAAAGCAGCAAAAAACTTGACGATGTCCTCAAAGATGTAACAAAAATGGTGAACTTCATCATGGCGCGTGCTCTTAATTTTCGACAATTTCAAGCCCTTCTTGATGAGGTTCAGGCACAATATAACACTTTACTGATGTACAATAATGTCCGGTGGCTGAGCAGAGGACGAGTGTTAGAGAGATTTGTGGTCTGCTTGGAAGAAGTTAGGCTATTTATGAACGAAAAGGGGGAAGACTATCCTCAACTCACCAACATGGCCTGGCTTACCAACCTCATGTTCTTTACAGATTTTACTAACCACTTTAATGTACTAAACAAAAAATTACAAGGCATGGGAAAAACAGCAGAAAGCATGTTCAGTGACATCAAAGCTTTTGAGAGAAAATTGCATGTTTTTGAAAAAGACCTTGAGAGTGGACAGCTAAAATATTTTCCCAACCTAAAAATACATTTGGATAATTCTACAACATTTGTGGACACTCATAAAAAACACCAGGAAATCCACAAAGCATATTCCACCATTGTAGCCGAAGCAAAGGAGAATTTTAGTAAAAGATTTTCTCAGTTCCGTAAAATGGAGACAACCCTTTCATTTATAACTTCCCCAGAAAAGTCCACATTTGAAGATCTTGATCTTTCCTGCTTACAGTGGTTGGATATTCAAAATTTGGAAAGGGAGCTACTGGAATTTCAAGAAAGCTCTATCTGGAAAAGTAAATTCAATGACCTGCGTGCGGCTCTTGAACGTATTGAGTGTGAAAGGGTGACAAATGAAATCACTGCTAGCAGTTCTGAAAATGAAATCCTAAAAGCGTGGAATTCTCTGCCAGACAATTTTAAGTCCATGAAAGCACTTGGGATTGCTCTTCTTACTTTGTTTGGGTCATCCTATGCTTGTGAGCAGCTGTTTTCGGCTTTGAATCATATAAAATATGATGCTAGAAACAGATTAACGGATGACATGAGTGCTGCATGTGTTGCTCTGAAATTAACGCACTATGAGCCAAGGATTGACAAGTTATCAGCATGCATGCAACAACAAAAATCACATTAATTTTTTTCAGAGCATGCCCAACGCATATGTTTACATGAAGCAGTGTTTTCAGTTTGCAGTTAAGACACTTTCTAAGTTATTTAAATATTATTTAAAGATGTTATTTAAAAAAGGGACTTTACATGGCCCTGTTGTATTCCAATCTGGAATTTCCAATAAAAATGGTTGGTTTAATTGAAAGCTCTTTTGTTTCCTTTACATCATATTATTAGAAATGTAATGATTTAACTATTTTCTAATTTGATTGTAAATTTTACAAAAAAACATGTATAGACTCTTTGGGAATGCACACCGAGTCTTGACACAGTTAACAGTTTTAAGAAGTTTATCTTTTTTTTTACTCAGGATACATTTGACATGTTATGTGAATAATACATTTAAAATATATTGTGTAACTGAATCAAATTCTTCCTAAATTCATTAAATTGAATGAAATCATTAAAACATTATAAATTGCCAATAAATTGAAATGAAAACCAAAGGATTGTGAATCAAATTGATTCTCTGACAATACAAAGATTCCAACCTTTAAAAATGATGTTACATAGTTCAGGCAACTTTATAAAGAGTTTTTAGATACTAAAATCTTGTTATTAAGGTTTAATTGACGTGCTGGCACTTTGAGGAGATTCTTTGGTTTTGTGCGGCAGTTTGGGCACTCGGGCTCAAAAAGG
The DNA here is from genome assembly GCF_902459505.1 of Geotrypetes seraphini. Lineage (NCBI taxonomy): Eukaryota > Metazoa > Chordata > Amphibia > Gymnophiona > Dermophiidae > Geotrypetes > Geotrypetes seraphini. The sequence continues at coordinate 336,735,893 of NC_047084.1, read as the reverse complement.
TTAGCCATCACTGGTTTAGGGAATGGGACACGGCAAGGAGGATTGGGCTATTCCAGTGGATATACAATTCGGGATGGCTGTACAGATAGGATATAGTGCAGTTTCAGTATATATTTCAAGTACTATGGGAGACTCCTGGATATGCTGTCAGCCTGTGGGGTAAGAGTCTGAGTGGGTTTGCTAGCAAAACAGACTGTGGAGTGTTTCAGTTAGCTGGGAAGATAGCATGGTCCTGGGCTGTGGAGAAAGGGCGAGACCTGGAGCAGCTGACCAACAGGAAAATTGGAGACTCTATCCCTGAGGATTGTCACCAAGGGGAGCACAGAAACTGGACAATGTGGAGACCCATTTCTGTGGGCAAAAGTAAGTGTGAGAGACCCCCTACTTATAGCAGAGTCTGCGCGGAGTGATTCAGCTTGGTGGGAAGATAGCGTGGTCCCGGGCTGAGGGAAGAGGGTGAGACCCGGAGCGAATCACCCCGAGTACTGAAGTGTTTTGAGGTCCAGTGCTCACACTAATGACCACTGACAGAACCTAGCGCTCAAGCAACTGTTTGCTCCAACAGGCATCTTGAAATAAATGAGCCTTAAGTTGTCGTTTAAACATCAGTAATATCGGGACAATATGCAAGTCCTCGGGCAGCTGATCGAAGAGCTTGGGGCCCATCACCAACCATAAAGTACCCCTAAAAGAGGGGAGAGCTGTGCCGGAAATGTGCTCTAGTAATGTACCCAGCCCCCTTTCCTGTAAAACAATAAACACACCATGGTGGAAAAAAATGAATGTTATTGAAGAAACCAGTCTTCAGCGATATGTTGCCCTTAAGACAATAAATTGTACATAAAATGCCATTCCAAAAACCTAGCCCCATCTGGCTATTACAGTGATGTGATGAGGTGCATGGTAGGTTTCCATGAGGAAATTACAAGTTGAAGTTGCCTTGTGAGTAAGGGGTTCAGGTATACACCACTAACAGCAGCTTTAAACCCATTTTCAAAACATCCATTTAGAGATACAATTTCCCACAAACTGTCCCTCCCCCCCTTTTTTTTTTAATCCTAGCTGGGGAAGAACAGCTTAATTTCTTGCAATTCTATTAGAGAGGTCTTAGCATAGCTTATTGTCCACTAGTAACTCATGCAACCGAAAGTAAAACAAGCGTCATCAGTGCTCCACAGCTTCCTCTAACTTCACAGGCGCCAAGGACTGCGCATGCGAAAGCAGCAGCAGGACCACTTCCTACACCGGGTTCCCAATCTAGGAGAGCCGCAATAAATACATATCTTTTAACCTTGTGTACAATAGAAGTTGTAGCCAACCCTCCGTACATCTGATCCCCTGCTCGCAAAAAGCAAGCATCCCCCAGGAGAGCAGTACTGAACGGGAAAAAGCTCCCTCCAAAAACTACGGCCGATGCTCTTGAAGAAACAACTGCAGTCTATAGATTCCAGCAAACAAACAGAACATACCTTAGAACAGTAACAATACTGTACTCCCTTGTCATCTCACTGTGACCAAGAGCTGCAGCCGAGGTTCCAGGGGAAGTTTTGGATTTACTAAAGCTCTCTCCAGGGACTCTCACCGCAGGCTGTCACGGACAAAAAAAAAAAAAAGAAAAATATGGAAGAACTTTGTTTCATTTGAAACGCGTCATGTAACCCAAGAAAGCCGTGAAAGATCTAACTCACAGCTCATAGAAGAAGGAAGCACATTGCCTAAACGCAGGCGGCCATGTTTGTTCAAATGGCTATGACCGATATCCATACGCGCGGTACATCTGCCCGCTACATTGTTAACCCTCGCGTTACAAGCTCCGGCTGCTCGAAAAGAGAGGACTAGACGAGCCTGCCAGATTGGAAACACGCAATAACAGGGGTTTTTTATTTTTATTTTTCCAAATGCGGCGTTTAGTTTGTAGACAGAGAAGAGGCCGAACTGTAAGTTTGAGAAGTGGGGGGCAGGGAGTGGGTGGGGCAGGGGCTGGATTGGGGAGCGGGGGCTGAAGTCGGACACCTCTGCTCAGAGTTGCCAAGTCTCGCCTAACTGGGCTGCTTTCCAAAGTTGGTTGCAAGAAATTTTGACTAGTTGCTGGTCTCTAATTGGTGTCGCTATAATTTGGGCTGCATTTAAAAAAAAAAAAATTTAAATTCTCGGCAGTCTGCTTTGCCTGGAAAGCTTCATTTTTCCTAAAACAATTGTGGAAACTCTTAAGTTTATGAAAGGCGATGCACTTCCCTCCTGCTCTGCAGCACCCCTCCCCCCCTCCCAGCACATACATCTCTCATGCATGCATACAGTTGTACCAATGCACCCTACTCCTGCCCTGCTATAAACATGTTTTACCTGACATATTTTGCAGTTACAGATGAATACGATTTGTTGACTTTAATTATAGCTGATTATGGCACTTTTATCTTATTTACTCTAGAAAAATTGGGCTGTTTTGGGTGTTGGGTTTTTTTTTTTTTCAAGATAAACAAGCAGGTTAAAAAAAAAAAGAACAAGAACATAAGCATTGCCTCTGCCGGGTCAGACCATGGGTCCATCATGCCCAGCAGTCTGCTCCTGTGGCAGCCCCCCCCCCCCCCAGGCCCATGACCTGTAAGTGATCTTTTACTTAAAATCTGTTATTCTCTAACTGTATGTACCCTTCAATCCCCTTTTCCTTCAGGAAATCATCTAATCCCATTTTGAAACCCATAATCGTACTCTGCTCTACCACCTCCTCTGGAGGCGCATTCCAGGTGTCCACCATCCTCTGAGTGAAGAACTTCCTAGCATTTGTTCTGAATCTGCCTCCTTTCAATTTTTGTGAATGCCCTCTTGTTTTTTGTTGCCCCCGCTAGTCTGAAGAATCTGTCCCTCTCTACTTTCTCTCTACCCTTCATGATCTTATAAGTTTCTATCATGTCTCCGCTTTTCCAGGGAAAAGAGCCCCAGCTTCTCTCGCCTTTCAGCATATGAAAGGTTTTCCATGCCTATTATCATCCTTGTCGCTCTTCTCTGGACCCTCTCGAGTGTCGCCATATCCTTCTTAAGGTACGGCGACCAGTACTGAACGCAGTACTCCAGATGCGGCGCACCATCACCCGATACAGTGGCAGGATAACCTCCTTCGTTCTGGTAATGATACCTTTTTTGATAATACCCAACATTCTGTTTGCCTTCTTTGAGGCTGCTGCGCATTGTGCCGCCGGCTTCATTGTTTTATCCACCAGAACCCCCAAGTCCTTTTCTAGTTTGCCTTCCCCCCATACCATCCCCCCATCGTGTAGTTATACATCGGGTTTCCTTTTCCTATGTGCAAGACTTTGCATTTCTCTACATTGAAGCTCATCTGCCATTTACTTGCCCAGTCACTCAGTTTATTCAGGTCCTTTTGTCGTTCTTTTTTTTTTTATTATTTAATATTTATTGAATTTTTCAATATAATCAAGCATAAAACTTGTACAGAAAGGAAATTCAGCATGAAATTAATACAATTGAAAAGATATATAAAAGAATATCAAATATAAGCATAAATTTCTACTCAAGTCCTCAATCAGATCCAAGAGGGGCCTTTTGTAGTTCTTTGCATTCCTTTACAGTTCTAACCCTACTGGTAAGTTTTGTGTCGTCCGCAAATTTTATAACTTCGCACTTCGTCCCTGATTCCAGGTCATTTATGAATAAATTGAACAGCAGCGGTCCCAGCATCGACCCCTGCGGGACACCACTCGTGACCCCTTTCCAGCCAGAGTAGTATCCCTTAACTCCTACCCTTTGTTTCCTGTCTGCCAGCCAATTTCTGATCCACCTGTGCACGTCTCCCTCCACCCCGTGGTTCCACAGTTTCCTTAGTAGGCACTCATGGGGTACCTTGTCGAAGGCTTTTTGAAAGTCCAGATATACAATGTCCATGGGGGTCACCTTTGTCCAATTGTTCGCTTATCCCCTCAAAGAAGTGCAGTAGGTTCGTTTGGCATGATCTTCCTTTACAGAAACCATGCTGGCTTGTTCTCATCAGATTATTCCTTTCTATATGCTCATTGATACTGTCCTTGATCAATGATTCAGCCATCTTCCCCGGAACCGAGGTTAAGCTCGGTCTGTAGTTCCCTGGGTCACCTCTTGATCCTTTTTTAAAGATAGGTGTGATATTTGCTATCCTCCAGTCCTCTGGGATTACCCCTGTTTGCAAGGATAGATTGCAGATCTGCTGCAATAACTCCGCTGTTTCGTCTCTGAATTCTTTCAGTACTCTCGAGTGGATTCCATCTGGGCCCGGAGATTTGTCAGTTTTTAATCTATGTGTTTGAGTACGTCTTCGAGGCTTACCTGCATGCATGATAACTTTCCCTCTTGCTCTCCCTTGAAGATTTTTTCCGGTTCCGGCACATTGGATGTGTCCTCTTTTGTGAAGACCGACGAGAAGAACGTGTTTAGTCTTTGTGCCACCTCTTTTTCTTCCTTCACCACTCCCTTCCTGTCTCCCTCATCCAGAGGTCCCACTTCCTCCCTCGCCGGCTGCTTTCCTTTCACATATCGTAAGAATGGCTTGAAATTCTGTGTCTCCCTGGCAAGCCTCTTTTCATACTCTTTTTTTGCTTTTTTGACCACGCGCTGACATTCTTTTTGTTGCTTCCTGTGCTCTTTCTAATTTTCCTCGGTTTTATCCTTTTTCCACTTCCTGAAAAATTTCTTCTTGTCTCCTATCACATTCCTAACTTCATTGGTTATCCATGCCGGGTCTTTTGTTTGATTCTTTTTGCACCCTTTCCTAAATCTGGGTATATACAGGTTTTGCACTTCGATTACCATGTCTTTGAATAGGGACCAGGCTTGTTCCACCGTCTGTGCTTTCCTGGAGCTGTTCCTGAGTTTCTTCCTCACCATTTGTCTCATGGTATCATAGTTCCCTTTCTTGAAGTTAAACGTTGTTGCAATGGTTCTCTTCCCCATTAGCATTCCTATTTCCACCTTGAACTGGATCATGTTGTGATCACTGTTTCCTAATGGTCCCACTACTTCCACTTCCTTGGCAGGTCCTTTCAGCCCATTGAGGATAAAGTCCAGAATAGCTGTATCTAGCAACCCTGCCCCTCTGGATTCTGAAAAGTAGCAGAACTGAGTTACAGACAGTTTCCTAAGAAATTAAGCCTGGTATGCAGTGGTGTACCAACGAGTTGGGGGGGGGGGGTGCAGACCATAAGGGGGCAGTCCACCCCAGGTGCAAACCATAATGGGGTGCTCCCAGGGTTGGCATCATGGTCTGGGAGCTTCACTGCTCTGCTGGTGTCAGGCCTTCCTCTCTGCCAGGTCCTGCTTTTGGGGAAGCAGGAGAAAAGCCCAACACCAGAGCAGCGAGTTAAGGCTGCCTTCAATAAGAGACGCTCTGAACAGGCTTCTTACGGCCCACCGGGGCCTTCCCTCTGCCAGGTCACTGATGATGCAGCAGAGAGAAGCCCTGGTGGAGCAGGCTGAAAAAACTCTCATTGTGGGGGTCGGTTGGGTTTGGAGGTGCTGCATAGGGGGATATGAGGGAAGAATGGAAAGTTGCTTAACGGGGGGGGGGGGGGAGGATATAGAGTGAGGAGCCCAAAGCCCTGATTGGCTCAGACACCTATGAACCATCCTAGGGGAGGGGCTTTAGGCCCCTCCCTGTGGGCATCCCTCCTGCTGTTATCTATGTTTAAGGTATGGGAGAGGTTTGGGAGGCCAGGGGGCATCTGGTGGCAAGATGGAATGGGCAATTTTTTTTTTTTAGGAAGGGGAGGGGTCATTTCAGGGGGTTCTTGCAGAGAGGGGGGTAAGTGCAGTGGGTGTAGGTTCACGGCAGCAGGAGGAAGTGGGCATCCCTACTGCTGATCTTTTATGCCAGGGTGTCATGTGTTGACGGGAGTGACCATCATGAGGGGAGGCTTTCTTTTTTTTTTTTTAATGGGTCAGATATTGTGCATGTGTAACTTATGCACGACATCTTTACCATTTAAAAAAAAAAGAAGAAAAAAGCCCCAACTACGGAATGGCAATGAGGATGCTTTGGGGCTTTCCCTGCCGCTCAGCAGTTTGGGCTTCCCCAAACAGACTCTGCGCATATGTCAAAGTCGCTTTCAGAGTGGCTGGTGGGACAGGATTATGGCAAACCTCCTTGCAAATCATTTGTATGAAAACTTGTTGGAACATCTGATTGCTGTTCCACAATTGGCTAAAAGATCAGCAGCAGCGGCGAAAAGGGCGAATAGAATGCTAGGAATGATTAAGGGGATCACAAACAGATCTGAGAAGGTTATCCTGCCGCTGTATCGGGCCATGGTGTGTTCCCAACTGAAATACTGCATCCAACATTGGTCACCTTACATGAAAAAGGACATAGTACTACTCGAAAGTGTCCAGAGAAGAGCAACACAAATGGTTAAGGGACTGGAGGAGTTGCCATACAAAGAGAGGCTAGAGAAACTGGGCTTCTTCTCCCTTGAAAAGAGGAGACTGAGAGGGGACATGATCGCAACATTCAAGATATTGAAGGGAATTGACTTAGTAGAGAAAGAGATTGTTCACCCTCTCCAAGGTGGAGAGAACGAGAGGGCACTCTCTAAAGTTAAAAGGGGATAGATTCCGTACAAATATAAGGAAGTTCTTCTTCACCCAGAGAGTGGTAGAAATCTGGAACACTCTTCCAGGAATTCAAGAAAAGGTTAGATAAGTTCCTGCTGAACCAGAACGTATGCAGGTAAGGCTAGACTCAAATAGGGCACTGGTCTTTGACCTAAGGACCACCACATGAGTGGACTGCTGAGCACGATGGACCACTGGTCTGACCCAGCAGCAGCAATTCTGATGTTTTTATAGTAACAGTGACTCGCACGGTCTTAGCAACCATGTTTAATGCATCTAGCCCTAAGTCAGTCAGGTTTACAAGATATTCGCAATGGACATGCGTTCAATAATTTGCATTTCAAGGAAGCAGTGCATGCATATTCTGAACACCTGATTGGCTGGCTGTGCTCAGAGGACTGGGTTGCAAAGCACTGCACTAGGCCTTTCAGGACACCTCCAGAAGAGGTTGCGTTTAACAAATGTCAGGGAAAGGAGGAATCACTGACCTATCAGAGATTTACATGTTTATTTAAATCAGAGATTTACATGTTTATTTAAGATTTGATCTACCGCTCCTGCATTTTACAACGTATCAAACTAAAATGAAATTAGGTTATTGAGATAAACTACCCTATCTGTCCCGAAGGCTCACAATCTAGCTAAAGTACCTGATTAAAATAAAAACATGTAATACATTTCTAAGATCAAAAATCAAAGAAATAGAAAATAGAAATAATGAAAGAAGATAAAAAATTTAAGATAAAATAAAACAACTTTAAGAGAAAGAAAAGTCTCTGAGGTGGCTTGATAGTAAGTTCAGTCTGCAGAACCAGGTTAACCGGCCACCACCAAAGAAGCAGGACCAGGAACCACGCCAATGAAGACCACCATGACACCAGTCACCAGCCAGGCAAGGACATGCGCCGCTGGCAGCAGACCACTTTGCAGCAGACCCCTGAAGTGAAGTTCAGTTTCCGTTCGATGTGGCCAACAACGCAGCTGCAGGAGTGCAAGTCCTGTATCAAGTAAGGTATCTGTTTGAGGTGCCAGAGGAGACAGGATTTTTTGTTGTTGGTGGTGGAGGGGGTTGTTTTTGTTATGCTTATCCCTTTAAGATTGTTCCTAGGAGCATCGATTCCTGCATTAAGATAAGACTCGCAACTGGATCCAAATTCACAGGACAGGATTGATCCAGTCTTGGGTTTACCCTAGTGCACATTGGGATTTGTAATCTTGCTTTTCTTAGGGAATGCAATGGGGAAATCAGAATAGCAAGTCCCTGCATGATCAACCCTGTCCTATGAATCTGGATCCAGTTGGCAGCCTTACATTAGGGAATTAGATCTAGTTAGGTTTCCCACTCCAAAATATGATAATAGGGTTAATGAAAAGTGTATTAATCCTATCACATAATAATGAAATACTTTTTATGTATTTGTATGCAACAATATCGCATTGTTTTGGTGTCTATGAGGTCTGATTTATTTAACATTAAAAGTTGTGTTAATATAATTCAGTGTGTGTTAATTGCTCATCAAAAAGTGTTAATAAGCTACAAAGTAGTACTGTACTGCCTGCCACTTCTGATCATCCATCATCCTTCCTCCCACTTCCCCATCAGATTATTGAAATGCTTCTCATAATATGTTTATTAACTGGTAACAGCCTCTTGATCATTCTGTTCTGACCTGAGGAAGGGAGTGTTAGGTGTCATAAACTTTTTAAGAAAGCTAACAGTCCAATTAAAAGATACCACCTTTTCTTTAAGTTTATTATTTGTTAACTTTTACCTCTGATCAAGAACATTTCTAGCACTCACCACAGGAGGACACACTTTGGTAATAAAATCATTTTGCATGCAAAAAAAAAATAAAATTATTAGCTGTTATCAGGGATAGAAATTAACGAATAGCAAATGAATATTTAGCCCTCCAACAGTTATCCTTTTTAAAAAAAATAAACATCCATTGCAATCTTTTTACTAGCACTAGAAGTCATATTTCCATATAGTTACATAAAGCACATCTATTGCACTAGCTGTACTTTTTAAAGAGGAGTGGGTCTTGGGTGTGATTGTATGTGATGATCTTAAGGTGTAATACAACAAGAAACTGAAAAGCTTAATGGCTATCTATTAATTAAATATAAATATCAAAAACCATTAAAGGAGTCAAAATGGACTGTAGAACATTTTCTAATTAAACAGACATGTTTAATTATCAGATTATGGAGTAAATGTTCCAATTTTGAGATTTCTTCCAAGAGAAAGGCAACTTCTTTTCTCTTACTCCTAATAACATCACCGGCTTGAAACTATCCTCCCCACCATTATTAAAACATTAATTTATTATTTATTCAAAATTAATTATATTAGTTTATTATTTATTCCTTTAATTCAATTATTTATTCCTTCAATTAATGAATCTCACTATCTAATCTTATTTCATAATCTAATATAGAAGCTCTTATAACTTAATGATTTCTCATAGTTAGGGATTTTTCATTTATCATTAAAAGACTACAATTCATTTCAACACTCGAAACTGACAGATCTTAAGGTGGCCAAACAGGTTGAAAAGATGACGGCACAAGCTAGAAGGATGCTAGATTGCATAGGGAGAGGTAAAGCAAATAGGAAAAGGAGATATTGATGCTGCTGTATAAGACTCTGGTGAGACCTCATTTAGAATACTGTGTACAATTCTGGAGGCCACACCTTCAAAAAGATATAAACAGGATGGAGTTGGTCCAGAGGAAGGCTACTAGAATGGTATATGGTCTTCCTCATAAGGCGTATGGGGACAGACTTAAAGATCTCAATATGTATACTTTGGAGGGAAAGGGGAAATATGATAGAGATGATTTAAATACCTACATGGTGTAAATGTGCATGAGTTGAGTCTCTTTCATTTGGAAAGGAAGCTCTGGAATGAGAGGGCAAAGGATGAAGTTAAGAGACGATAGGCTCCGGCGTAATCTAAGGAAATACTTTTTTACAGAAAGGGTGGTAGATGTGTGAAATAGTCTCCCAGCAGAGGTAGTGAAGACAGAGACTGTGTCAGAATTCAAGAAAGCATGGGTCAGGCATGCGAGATCTCTCAGGGAGAGCTCTCACTCCCCTCCATCACCTTGTCCAACAGTCCAACATATCTCCTCTCCCTTCTCTTACATGTCCAAAATTTCTTCCTCTCTCATCCTTCACCCCTCTTTTGCAGAATCTCTCCCTCCCCTCTGTTTGTTGCAGTTTGCTCTAGCTTGCTGTATCTTGGTAGGTAGAACCGATGTCTGAGCCATCTTGCTGTGAGGCCTGCAGTTTGTCTTTATATATAGTGGTACCTCAAATTTGATTGGCTGGGGCTTAAGTTGAGTGAATTAGGAAAGTCTGTTGGTCAACAAATTTGAATTTTGATTGTTGCATAACAGGGTCTCACCGCATCTGGGTAAGTAGAACCAACGTGCTTTCTTCAGGATGTGCACACCCTGAAGAAAGCACTAGCATAAGACCGAGCCAGCTGGAGGGAGGGTGCCGTCTTATGCTAGTGGTGATTCTTCTTGATCATGGGTTCCTGAGGAAGGGATTGTGTTCCCGAAACCAGGCTGGTTGGACCTGGTATCCTGTGGCATTTCATCTGCTTATGTTTTGCCCTTTGGATGAATTATTTACAACATTCAGCTAAGTCCTGTGCTTTCTTGACTTTTTGCTTTTGGGAGCTGGCTGGGGATTCACAGAGTGGTCATTTATTGACTTCACATGTTATTCACTTTTTGCTTGTGATTTTTTCACTGTTTGATTCATTGCACACATAAGGTGCCCGATGATGGTGTGCGGGTGGAGGTTTGTTACCTCTACCTAAGAATGAGAAGCGCTGGAGTATTGTCTCCTTTCGCTGCCTCTTCACACTGAGGGCACCTTAACACTTTATTATTCTAATTCTATGCACTCTTTGTGTTGTGTTTATTCAGGTATTTTGTTTTGAGCGACCACTCTCTGAACTGTTGACTACTCTGCCTCTTCGTAACCTACCCAGACAGGGCAAGACCTGGAAAACTACATCACGATAGCAGTCTTGGAAGCCTAAGAGAGCAAGGGGATGGAGAGAAATGTGTCCCCTGTGTCACTCTCTATTTATCAACTCTGTTTTTGAACATTAAACACATTTCTTCCTAAATGTAATAGCTGTGCAATTGATTTTAAGGCAATATAAAAGGCCATTGAAGTAACTAATTTTGCAATTGTTGTCTCTTGTAATTAGAAAAATGTAGTTAACCAAGTAAACTATTTTTAGTGAAGAAACAATAGTTAAACTGCTCTTTAGGTTGTTGGTACCCAGGACTGCTAAACAGGCTGTTTTACAGAACTATGAACTTATTAAGTTGCTCCTATGTGGGATCAATGAGAAGCATCCAACTTCCAATCCAAGTAAGGATATATTTGCTACAGCCCTGCACTAATTTTCTCCTACTTTATTGCCAGCCGTGTGCATTTATTTAGATCAGTGGTTCCCAAACCTGTCCTGGGGGACCCCCAGCCAGTCAGGTTTTCAAGATATCCCTAATGAGAGAGAGTTGCATACCTGTCACTTCCATTATATGCAAATCTCTCTCATGCATATTCATTAGGGATATCTTGAAAACCTGACTGGCTGGGGGGTCCCCCAGGACAGGTTTGGGAACCACTGATTTAGATCCTGAGCAGTGACATGCGGCAGATGGTTAAAGCAAACACTCAAACTCCTTTTAGCCAGGCTGGTCACCTGATGCAATATTCAGCAAGTATCTCAGAGGACCCTTGCATACAAACAGTCCAGTGCACTCCTTCTTGTGCTTTATCTCTCCTGTACAAATAAAAAAGGTATGAGAACTTACCCAGTGGTTGCCAAAAATAACTTGCAGAAATGGGATGAGGTGTCAGGCAGCAAACATTTTTATTGGATTCAGACTCCCTGACCGCATTGTAACCAAATGCCTGCCTTTAGAATCTACATGATAAATTAAAAGAAACCAAGACACAAAAACAAGCAGCAATGCCAGTAGACAAATTCCCAAGCACACACACAGCAGCAGCCCGAGAATTGTCCCACAAGTTTAAATGAATAATAATTTTTTATGCGATGCATGCTCTCAGTGCGAGGAGGTAAGCAAACAGAGAAAGGAAACAAATGCCCCTCACAAGCTTGAATCAAGGTCACGTGAGCAAATCACATAGTCCACTACAACCACACACCATCATTGGGCACGCATGTGTGCTTAATAAACTGCAATTTAAAGTGTTAAATTCACTTATATTCAAAAAAATAATAATAGTGGAACAATCAATGGCAACAGGCACAGTGTAGTGCATGAGAACTGCCCCAGCCCTTCGGGAATGTTAAGGCAAGGAACAAGGTGCTTAGCTTGTTCCTGCAGGAGGCAACTCTAGCGCAGAGATGGAAGAAGTTACTTCAATCAACTGTAAGCCATTATTAGTTTCTATTAAGAATGCCTTTTTTCAGAAACTGGACCCAACCACAGTGGTGTTTTTATCATAAAAAGAACCTCATCAACCATGGACTTTGCTGTGACAACAACCCAAGTATCCAGTATTATTTTGCTGTAATCATAGGTTTTTGGACACTTAAAAGGATAGCTGCTTTATTGAAAATCCAATTACTGGATAGAGGTTATCCTGAAAATCCTTATAAAATCCATGCAAGATTTGCTCAATTAGATCTTCTTTAAAACTACCAATGGAGAGAAGACACCGATAGACATGTGAACTGCCTTATTATTCTGTGACATCCAGGATGGTATCTACTGTGCATCAACATTGGCCTTGGTTGGACTTGCTTAATTTAGATGTGGAATTTCCCATTATATCTTTGCGCCAGAATAAAAATAAATGGCAAACATTTGATGCCTTTTAGGGAAAATAAAGTGGTATCCAGAGATATAGGTCAACAATTTGGCAGTGGTGCTCCTTTACCACTGAGGGGAAAGAATGGACATGTCCAATTGACAACAGAAATATTTTAGCCAGAGCACAAATTGCGATTCTCAATGTTTTCATCTGCCCTTGTCTAAAAGTGTTAAGTTGGCAGAACAAAAAGATCGATGAAGATTTGTCTTAAGTAAAAAAAAGATACAACGCTGCTCCTTTGGTTTCTCATTGGTTCCAACGTGATAATGTTTTATCAGGTATTTGGTAGCAGATTATTGATGCAATCTCTGTTGGGTGGGGGGCAATTTTGAGAGACAGCTGAATAAGAGATAGTAGAGATGTATCTTTAAGCTTAACTCTAGCCTCTTCAGGGCTATACGAAGAACTTGATTGGTTATCTCTGATTTGATTTGATTGGCTGATTTCGACCATTATATTACAATGTGTCAGAAGGCCAAGTTGAAAGAAGATAGAATGAAACTGCCTGTGCCATGAGTAGTAAGCTTTTATAAATATGTTGGGACATATATATACATATACTTTGGATATAGAGAGTATATTGATGCATTGACTGAATAGTTTTCTCTTCTGCAAATAAGCTTTTCCTTGAAACAGCTGTTGGCAAAACATAATACTATGTCAGGAGCTCATGTTGTCAGATTGAATATTCTGAAGAACTCACAGCAGCCAATCAGCTACCAGCTCTGCATGGGCAGGAGTGAAGGTCGCTCCTGCCACAGTTCACCGCTAGACCACCAGGGATTCTAAAGGTATGTGGGGGAGGCAGGTAAAAATTCTTAGAATCAGTTGTGATGGGAGGGATCCTTCCTGTCTTGGCCCACCAGGACTTAATGGCAGGCCCAGTGGAGGCTTGCAAGGCATCGAGAGGAGGGGGGACAGGGTACAAAATCTATCAGGGAGGGAGGGAGGTGGATACAGAGACTGGCAGGGCAGAGGAAGGCATGTGTGAGGGGGATGGATGAAGAGCCTGGCAGAGCAATGAGGAAGGGGGAAAAGGGTGCAGAGCCTGGCAGGGCTGCACTTGAATATTAACACCCCTCCTCCCCCCACATTTATATTCGAGTCAACCTTTTTATCTCTTTTTTGGGGTGAAAAAGGTTACCTCAGTTTATATTCAACTACAGTATATACAATAATAAATGAAGTTTGCTTTTTTAAATTCAAACTGAACACACACTTTCTTTTTTTTATTTCTAAACCAAAATCACCAAAGCCCAGAGCAAAATTTTCACTTACACAAAGAAATGGTCTTTTGAGGATAATTTCAGGAAGAAACACCGACATGAGTATTCCTTTTATTTTTGTTGACTGTATGGATGAAACATATATAAAGACAACAGCACAAAGTTTGGCAAAAAGCTTTATTTAAAGAATCCTCAGACAGTTTTGATAGCAGATCTAAGCCTACTTGCAACTGTTTTTAATGCAACACAAACACAGTAGTATAGCCTTAGAAAACCTATTTTTAAAAAGTTTATATTCTACAATGCGCCTACTGCACAACCCTTCTAAAACAAGTGTCTCAGGAAATGTAAGTAAGTTGCTGAAATTTAACAATTTCAAATCTCATAGTACACTATAAACCATCACTGCCATATTAGATTATGTACAGGCCTTGTACAATAGATCCATAAGTGCATTTCAGCATCTGTAGTGCCTAGACAAAGGAGAATCATCAACCTCTCTGTACTCCAATCTTTAAGAAAATAGTTGCACTGAATTCAGTCCTGGGTTTACCCCACTGCATGCAGGGATATGTAGTTCTGATTTTGCCATTGTGTTAATAAAGTACTGCATTCCACTTATAAGATATTACTTTCTATTATTGAATGTTTTAGAAAGACTTTGACACTAATTTATTATATTGACCATGGCTTGGAGCGTAATCATTGTTTAAAGCAGTTGCAATGACTGGAATGTGAACTCTTACAACAAGGGGGATTTTTATCCTTCCCTATAGAGTTTCATCTCTCTGAGCAATTAACATATAATTTTGATCACCCTCCATAGTACCGGTCATTTTATTGAAGTCAGTTTATTTTTTGTTGCATTGTGTTAATAAAAGCATGACTACAAAGTCCCTGCATGCAATGGGGTAAACCCAGGACTGAATCAATCCCGTCGGATAAATCTTGATCCAGTTGGCTACTCAAATTCACCTATGTTAGGGTACAATAGCACTATACTCAGGGAATACAGCAGAGTTCATTTATGAACACTGAGAAACAAGGACTCTTTTACTACTATTGAAACTACCCATGTAAAACAATTTTGACTGAGAATTTTTTTTGCTTTCACATAGAAATATGCATCCATTTCTCTTCTGTATACATATTTTTTTTAAAAACACAAAAAACGCATAGCAGGTTGTGCATGTAATAGTGAAAACTGAAGCTGACAGGTTTTTAGGATACCCACAATAAATGTGTATCAGATAGATATGCATACAAAAGAAATCTACTGCAGTGGTATTTAATTTTTTAAAGGGTGACTAAGATAAAATGAGGAAAATGGTTAAAAAAAGCACAAAAAGATCAGTGGCAAAGGTTAGGATTGTAAACCTGGTGTGGATGTTATTTAAAAATATGATTGTGGAAGCCCAGAACAGATTTATTTCATGTATTAACAAAAGGTGGAAAGAAGAGAAAACGAGAGCCAACATGGTTAAAAGGTGATGTGAAAAAGGTTATTAGAGCCAAAAAATATCCTTTTAAGAATCGAAAAAGGATCCAAATGAAGACAATAAGAGGAGACATAAGCACTGGCAAGTTTGATGCAAAGCACTGATAAAATAAAGCTAAGAGAAACTTACCAAAGAGGAAAAAGCTCATAGTAATAATTTTTTTTGGTACAGCAGAAGCAGAAAACCTGTGAGAATTTGTGGGACCTTTGGATGACCAAGGAGCAAAAGAGGTGCTTAGGGAGGATAAGGCCATAGAGGAGAGACTGAATGAATTCTTTACTTTGGTCTTTACGGAAAAAGATGCAAGATCTACCTGAACCAGAAATGTTTAAGGTTGATGACGCGGAGGAACTGAAAGAAATCTCAGTGAACCTGGAATATGCACTAAGCCAAATTGACAACTTAAAAAATGATAAATCACCTGACTTGGATGGTATGCATCCCAGGGTACTAAAAGTATTCAAATATGAAATTGCTGACCTGCTGTTAGTGATCTGTAACCTTTCACTAAAATCGTTTAGAGTACCTGAAGATTGGAGGGTGGTCAATGTTACATCAATTTTTATAAAAGGGTCCAGGGGATATCCAGGAAATTATAGACCAGTAAGCCTGACTTCAGTGCCAGGCAAAATAGTGGAAACAATTATAAAAAATAAAATTGTAGAACATGTAGTCAAACATAATTTAATGGGACAGAGTCAGCATGGGTTCAGCCGAAGGAAATCTTGCCTCACCAATTCGCTTGACTTCTTTGAAGGTATGAATAAACATGTGGTTAAGGTGAGCTGATTGATGTAGTGTATCTAGATTTCAGAAAGCCTTTGACAAAGTTCCTCATGAGAGGCTCCTGAGAAAATTAGAGACAGTCATAGGATAGGAGGCAAAGTTCAGATGTGGATTAAGAATTGGTTATTGGATAGAAAAAAGACAGTAGGTTAAATGGCCATTCTTCTCAAAGGAGTACGGTAAATAGTGGAGTGCCACAGGGTTCTGTACTGGGACCGGTGCTATTTAAATTATTTATGAATTATCTGGAAATTGGAATGATGAGTGAGATGATTAAATTTACAGATGACACTAAACTTGTTCAAAGTTGTTAAAACACATACAGATTGTGAAAAATTGCAGGCAAACCTTAGGAAATTGGAAGACTGGGTGTCCAAATAGCAGATGAAATTTAATGTAGACAAATGCAAAGTGATGTACATTGGGAAGAATAACCCAAATCATAGTTACCAAATGTTAGGATTCACCTTGGGGGTTAGTGCCCAAGAAAAAGATCTGGGTGTCACTGTAGACAAAACAATGAAACCTTCCATGCAACGTGTGGCGGCAGTGGCCAAAAAAGCAAACAAGATGCTAGGAATGATTAAAATAGGGATGGTTAAAATGACTAAGAATGCTCTAATGCCTCTATAGTACAACCTTATCTTTGACTATTGCGTTCAATTCTGGTCACCTTATCTCAAGAAAGATATAGCGGAACTAGAAAAGATTCAAAGAAGAGTAACCAAAATAAGGGGAATGGAACTCCTTTCATATAAGGAAAGATTAAAAAGGTTAGGGCTCTTCAGCATGGAAAGAGACAGCTGAGAGGAAGATATGATTGAAGTCTACAAAATCCTGAGAGGGGTAGAACGGGTACAAGAGGATCGATTTTTTTTCTCCATCAAAAATTACAAAGTCTAGGGCACACTTGAAGTTACAGGGAAATACTTTTAAAACCAATAGGGGGAAAATATTTTTGCACTCAGAGAATAGTTAAGCTCTTGAACACATTGACAGAGGTTGTGGTAAGAGCGGTTAACGTAGCTGGTTTTAAGAAAAGTTTGGACAATTTCCTGGAGTACCTGAATGTAAACCACTTAAATTATAAGTGGTATATAAATGCTTAAATAAATAAATAAGAAAGGTTTGGACAATTTCCTGAAGGAAAAGTCCTTAGTCTGTTATTAAGACATGGGGCAAGCCATTATTTGCCCTGGATTGGTAGCACGGAATGTTGCTACTATTTGGGTTTTTGCCAGGTATTAGTGACTTGAATTGGCCATCATGATGAGTTACTGGACTAGATCAACCACTGATTTGACCCAGTAACTATTCTTATGTTCTTATGCATACCAATTTTTCTTATGTAGACTCACTGTGGATATCTTGAAAACTTGACTGGTTAGGTGTGTTCTGAGGACTGGGCTGAGAGCCCCTGCTGTAGAGGAAGGGTTCACAGGCTCCTGAAGGGCAGTCCTTGTCATAGCACAGGAGCAACACTAACTGGCCAAATTCATAATGCACATACTGGGCTCCACACAGAGCCACAGTGTGGCCCCTGACTGACGACTGTTGCTACAATGTATAATTTAGACCAATGGTTCTCAACCTTTTTGCTGTTGTGACATGACAAACAATGTTCAAAGGTGTGACACACTGGACACTACAATTTATGGCTGAACAAATTAAAAATCCTATACATCATTTCATTGTTGATAACAATGACACTAAGGAAATTACAGAAACAATGGTGGTGACTGTCAGGTTATAGGAAAAGTGTAGGCCAGAGGCCTACAGCATTTCCAAGTGGGGCTTGTGATAGAAGTAGGGACTAATTGTGGAAATTTCAAGTACTTGACTTCCTGGTTCTCAATTCTCCCCAAACTACCACACCCATGGTTGTTAAGGAAAGTGTACACGGTTTGTCTGTCAAATATTTGGTGACACTTCCCAGCTCTTAGTGATGCACCTGACACACTGTTTGAGAACCACTGGTTTAGATAGAAAGAAGGTTAATATGGAGGCAAATCAAAGTTAGTTGCAATGAAGGTTCTTGGACCCAGTGTAAAACTGTCCCAGTTGAGCCACAAGCTCAAAAGAAGAAATTGGCTAAACACACGCTATCAAATGCAGATCAGGAATGAGAAGAATAACCTGCAATCTGGACTAAATTTCCACAGAACATCACTGAGACCAACAACCACCAACATGCAGTTTCAAAGAACACGAATTGATCCCCAAGAGTAAAAAGACAGAAAATTAAAGGTTGTTATTCTAATAATAAATTAGAAGTACAAAAGCAAAGAAAATGCATACAAAGTTTTAAATGTTTCAATCCAAGTCTTCATCTTCCCATTAGGTGAGAACTGTAGATATTTATTTCCTAGCTTATGTAAAAAAAACCCAAAACTTTTGTTTATGTTGTTGATTGAAAATGCAGTAGTCTAAGATGGTGTATGCCTGCTTAAATAAAATCAGCATGAACGTTGATACTGCAATTTACAAAAATCAGGGTCTCTCACCACAACAAAAAACAATCCAACCAACCTGCATGGCTCAACCTCATATTTCCTTTGGTGTTGTCCTTTCAATACCAGAGTTACAAAGGAAGACAAAATATAGTAATTCAAGCAGCATAGCCATGACAATGAAGCATTCAGCCATGAAGCGTCTGCAGAAAGGGGATATGTGCATCTAAGTCCGTTCTCCTCCCCCCCCCCCCGTTCCACATGGAAACTTGTGTGAATGGCAAAATATTTAAGGAGATGTACTGGAAAAGTGAGATGAACATAACATTAATATTTAATACCCTATTTGGGATTCTATGCAGATGATGGCACAAAGAAACTAGGTATTTGGAACAACTACTCTGTTTATACACAACAATTTGTAAAGTCAACCTTGAATATTCAAAAAAACTGCATCTTGTCCATTCTATTAACTCAGACGCACCTGTTTACACCTACCATTGTACATGCACATGTCTACATTTGGGTGCATCTATGCATGATTAGAATAGTATTCTAATTGAATCTGGGTGCCTAGATGCCATTACAGAATAGATGTTCCCTGAGCTGCATTGAGGAGCCTACATCTAGACTCCCCTTTATAGAATTGCCACTTAAGAGCCAAAGAGCACAATGAAGCCACAGAAAACATATTTTAAAACAAATTTTAAAATTAAGACCTCATCTTCCTGGCTTTTTAGACAAATATATCACTCCAGATACCCCTTCTAGGGTCCTTAGATCGACAAATCAAAATCTATTGACAGTACCATCAATAAAGGACCTATACTACACCAGAAATTCCATTTTTTCAGTAGTTGCACCTTCGCTCTGGAACGCAATGCCATTCCATCTTCGCAATGAAGATTCCCTAACCAAATTTAAAACAAATCTTAAAACCTCTCTTTAAAGATGCCTACCAATAAGTAGGAAATAAGTGAGAGAGAGAACCCCCCCAACAACCGCTTTTAAGAAGCGATATCCCTATCTTTCTCTCGTTACTTCCCCTCCCATCTACCCTCCCTTTTACTTTTATCTATCATTGTAATTAATACTTTCCTATCCCCCCAAAATCCTCTCGTTCCTAATCAGTCTCTATTGTCATAGTTTCAGGTTTACTCCATATTATTTTATTTTACCTATTTATATTAAACCTTTTTAATATTGTAAACCGGCCAGATACATGTGATGGTTGGTATATCAAGCCATGAATAAACTTGAAACTTGATAAACTTGTTTACAAAACTTAATTGTACATCTCCTTATCTACTTGTATATCACATCAGTTTTACACTTGACTCAAAAGTATGGTTGACTACTAATCAAGCTGATTTGCAAATTCTAGATCACACCCTTTTATAGCAGAACGTCCTTCAGCCCCTTTGATGGCAAGTTTCTTAAATCTTTTCTGCAGCCGTCATATTTAGCACTGCACAGATATACACTAAAAATGTTGGTTTGCCATTTGCTAAAACCCCCCCAAAAAAACCTGTTCTAAAAAGTTATAGTTATAAGTTTATCATTATTGTACAAATGTAGAAGAAGGAAATTATGACATTAATCTCCTCTTGCTCTCTTTTTTGAAAAAATGACAGGTTGAAATATCAGATTAGTTTTGACATGCAGAAGTTAAGCAAACCCAAAGAAATTCAGTTACCATTTTGATTTTCATGTTAATACCAGTTTACATAAACAAAAAATACCGCCCTTTAGAAGAGGGTCATCAATTAAGATCTTTGAAGGGTAATGGGATCTTAAAATCCTTATCCTTCTATAACAACTAGAAGATAATTCCAGTAGCGCATTCTGATTAGAATAGTTCCACTTAAAGACAAAAAAAAACCAACAAAAAACTTTCAAGCCCCATAAAATGGGGATGCAGCATTCATCCAATGAACTATATAGAACACATTTGATTTCTGCTCATCCCCAGTTCCACTGACACCATTTGACAAATGACTTCATGCCCTCTACTATGGGTAGGAATGATACACCAGAAAAACCTGAGACTGAAGCTGCATTATTGCCAACCTAGTTCTTGTTTTAACTAATGACCATAGCCTGAAAGGTGTTTGAAGTCAAGACTGCGATTAGTTGGGGTGTGAAAGTTCCTCCTTCAATGACCCAAAGTGCACAAGAATACAGTATCATTTACAAATACTCAGTTTCCCAAATATATCCAGCTGACTTACAAAAAATGATATACATATACAGCTATACAAGCATAGATACATATACACACACTATATACATTATAATACAGTGCAGAAAAACTATGGTCTGTCCTGTGAGAAGAAAGAGGCTAACAGAAACTTCAACAGAAGATGGATTTGGAACTCCATCACATGAGTCTATGACCTTGGCTTTCACTCCCCGTCCTCAAGGGCCACCAATAGGTCAGGTCATTAGGAATATCCTGAAGACCTGATCTGATGGCCATCGATGGCTGGGAGCGAATATCAAGGGTCTATGGCAGGGGTGTCAAATGTCGGTCCTCGAGGGACGCAATCCAGTCAGGTTTTCCCCAATGAATATGCATGAGATCTATTAGCATACAATGAAAGCAGTGAATGCAAATAGATCTCATGCATATTCATTGGGGAAAGCCTGAAAACCCGACTGGATTACGGCTCTCGAGGACCGACATTTGACACCCCTGGTCTATGGCATCAGAATGGCCTTTATTCAGACCTTTCCTTTTAGAATGGTTTTTACAAGACTGTCAGCTTTCAAGGATATGAAAAAGTATATATTCTGTTGAAAGTGCATGATGCAAAGAAAAATTGGACTGATTATATTAAAAATATTTGGTGGGGTTGGCTTAAAATTTAAAAATAGCTTTTTTTTATTTAAATAATTTTTTTTCAACAGAGGAAGTCTACAAAGAATCTGAAATTGAATATTTAGCTAATTCTCAAATTGATATTTCAGAATGTGTAAGAAAATGGTAATATCCGATATTTCGTTACGGTGAGAAATCAACTTTTAATGTTATTGCCATGTACGTCTTCATCACAACACTGTTTAGCATGAACTTTATGTTAATGTAATTTTCTTAAAGGGATACCAAGTGATTTCTGACAGCTTGTTTTTAATGAGTTTAAGGCAACAGACGAATGTTTGAAATTAAGCTATCTGAGTATGTAGGAGAGATGAGAAACTTGAATAAGCATTTACATGGGTC
Organism: Geotrypetes seraphini; assembly: GCF_902459505.1. Classification (NCBI taxonomy): domain Eukaryota; kingdom Metazoa; phylum Chordata; class Amphibia; order Gymnophiona; family Dermophiidae; genus Geotrypetes; species Geotrypetes seraphini. The sequence continues at coordinate 336,714,234 of NC_047084.1, read as the reverse complement.
TGTAAGAAATGTAGTGCATCTTCCTACAAACAAAGACTGTGCATTTTAAAATGTTATATACATTAGAACAGCAATTCTCAACCAGGGACACCATGATGTAGGCAGGGGGAAAGGGAAGGAGTGATGCAGCAGAAACACCACACAAGATGTGCAAGACAACCAGACCTTCATCTGTCAACGCTGCACAAATGAGAGGGCGATTTGTACCTTCTGCCTATGCACCTTGCCAAAGCAATGAGTCCGGAATGCTTGAGGCTTCTTCTATCCTCTCCTTTCCATGGTGGCACCACACTGCTTCACGATATCAAAAGAGAAAGCAGGAGGAATACAGGTTTTTAATCAAAGCTTCCCAAGTCTGTCCAGAAGATTCCACAGCTGGTTAGGTTTTCAGGATATTCTCGATAAATAGCCATAGGTTTTACCGCCAGTGTATGCATACTCATTGCAGATATTCTGAAAACCTGACTGGTTATGGGGTCCACAGGAGAGCTCCGAGAAGCCCTGTTTTATGTAATGCTGCATTTTTATCAGGAGGGGGGGAAGTTACCTAAGAATGCTGGATTACTACATTTTACAAAAGAAAGCATCAAGGAGGAATAGGCTCCATACAAGCTGAGAATGACTGCACTACGGTTCATAGACAATCGCGGAAGACAAAGGCGCGCGCTGACAACTGAGCGCAAGACGGAGGTGCGCGCCGAAGAAAATTACTCTTTTTAGGGGCTCCGATGGGGGGTTTTGTTGGGGAGCCCCCCACTTAATACAGATCGCGGCGGCGTTGTGGGGGTTTGTAACCCCCCACATTTTACTGGAAACTTAACTTTTTCCCTAAAAACAGGGAAAAAGTGAAGTTTTCAGTAAAATGTGGGGGGTTACAAACCCCCACAACGCCCCCACAACACGGCGCAATCTGTATTAAGTAAAGTGGGGGGTTCCCCCCCATGCCCCCCGTCAGAGCCCCTAAAAACAGTAATTTTCTTCGGCTTGCGCCTCAGCACTGCGCTCAATTGTCTGCACGCGCCTTTGTCCTGGCGCACTTTTGACCTGACACCCTGCCCTACAGTATATATATTGCAATGTAAACATATGCAGGGCACATTATTCAAACAAGAAAGCATCTATACAACTGCTATACATATTCAGTGAGTTTAAATGTCTTCAAGCTAAATACAATATTATTCATAAAAGCACAGTGCTGGTATTGTACAACTCCTCAGCCACATCTGCCCACTGCTAGTCTGAACTCTGAAGCACTGAAACCCCATGGAGAAGAAGAGGGGAAGGAGGTCTCGGAGGCACTAGAGACTCAACTCGGAGGTCTAAAAAGTTGAGTCTCTAGTGCCTCCGAGACCGAGAAAGCGTTATTAATCAATGTTTTATCTTTTTAAAAATTTTAGTGCAACCGAGACATTTTCAGATACCTTATTTTGGCTGGGCATCAACTAGACTAAGCGCTACAAAACAGGAACTCTCGGGTACATCTGAAAGTCATGCAGCGATTAGCATTAGTAGCTGTCATTGAATATTATTCCTAAAATGATGCAACTACCATCAGTCAAACACAAGTTATTTCATAATGCAGGCTCAAGGAGCATTTTACTATGAAAGTGAAGTGGAAGGAAAACCAGTAAGAAAGTTTAGCTGTTGCAGTGGTTTATGCTGTAGGCTCAGCTGTTTTGAGTTTAAAGTCCCTAAATCAGTTTTGACAACTACCCTTTTACTGCCAACGGCAAGCGAACAGCTATACACCAAGTGGCAGGAGTCAACAGTAGTTGATCTAAAATTGGTCCAATCGCCAAAAGCGGCAACTTCTGACATAACAAAACAAGCAACTATAACAAGCAACTTCTATGCAGGACTTCTTTATGGCAGAGCTCTGTGCACAGACTTTGGCTGGCCATCATGCCCACCTCCCGCTTGAGGCAAAGCTTCGGCTGAACGAAAAGCTCACTTCCGAGTTCTTGTGCTTGCCCCATGCTGCAAATGGGACTATGATGACAGTACTGTTATCTTCAGTCCCGTACTGCAGCGCCTGCAGAAAGTGGGAGAGAGAAAGAAAGTAAATTTATTCAGCTGAAACACCTCTAGGAGCAGTTATAGAAGCCTATGGGGGGGGGGGGGATCGTACTGGCAAACCTCCATTTTTAATAATCAAATTGTTTTTGTTTTGGAAGGGCGATTTGACTAGAAGTTCCAAGTACAATACAACTCCCATTTTTAGAAATAAGTAACCTATTTACAGTGTGGCTAATTGCTCAAGTTTTAAGATAACTAGACACCTAATCATTAGGGCTGGAAATTGCTGGAGCACTGCAGTAGCAGCAAGAGCCTCGGCCTATTATCCTCCACCCGAGGAGCAAACATCCCAGCCAGTGCAGAATGATACTTAATGGTTGCATACTGGGTATATACGAGGAGCTTCCAACCAACAAATCTGGGGCAGTCTCCAATCGAGGGCTATAAACTTAGTCCGGCGATCTTCCGCTTTTTTTTCGTTCCGTCGGAAAAATACAGAACAAAAAAAAAAAATGGAAAATTGCTGGACTAAAGCCCAAATTCTGTAACCGGCGCCTAATGATAGGCACCTACCTAAAATTGATTAACAAGCTCGATTAAGCTTTTTAATCAGCAATAACTGAAATTTATCAAGAAAGAGCGATTCTGCAATAAGGCGCCTCTAAAAATTTAGGTGGCCTTCAAAAAACTAGGCGCTACGCACGTTAGGTGTGGGCGTGGCTACGTGTTAGGCGCCTTGTTGCAGAATTGCTGCTCTTAAGCGTGTTTTAAACGCTCACATAGGCACCCAACTTTTAGTCGTGCCTAGAGCTGGCCTATTTATTGGGTGCCTCCAAAATAGGTGCCGCTCAGTGTGATTCATTAAACAGCACCCAATTTTACTTAAATCGCGCTGAACAGTGCCTAATTTGGCGCCTAACTTTTGGGCACTTCTTATAGAATGTCCCTTAAGTTTGTAGCCCTCGATGGAGACTGCCCCGACTTTGTTGGTTGAGCCGAGAACTTTTCAGCGGCCCCTCGTACAAAATTTTAATTTTATTCCAAAATTTCTTATGTCATCATTTCAGGAATTTTCATTTTATTTCATTTACTTTATTCATTATTTTCCATTTCAGGAACACAGTCATTAATAGCATACAAGTATTTTCACGTTTTGGGTTTTAAACACAACCTGGTCAATACTTAGCCAGCAGTGATCAGCATGTTTTCAAACACCGACAGATGCAGGCTGAATTAGGCCCAGATATTCAATGCTGGGCCATGTGCAAGTATCTTGTCTGCTGCTGGCAGTTATCCAGATTTCAGCTGATATTCAGTGGGACCAGATAAGACACTTATTCAGCCCAGCTGAATATCAGTGGGACCCAGAGGTCAGTGCAATATGATCACAAACTGAATATCCCCTGTGCATCGCAAAATCAGCCTCATTAGCATTGTATCTGCAGGTTGCATTAAAGTCAGTGGAAGAATTTCCCAAACTCTCTTCAACAATAACAATGGAAACTTGAACAAATTCCCACCCTTTGGCTACAAGATGAGACATCTCGAGATCCTTACCACAACAGGCACAAGAGGTGGGAATGAAGTACAAGGCTTAAGGAAACACTGCTTTTCGCCTTTATTGGGGGGAGGGAATAAAGGAGCATGGTGGGAATTCAAGTGCTTGTCACTCAGGGCATCATGCCTCACAGCTGTTATAACCAGAGGTATTATGTGACAAATATTAATGACTATTCATTCTATTTTTTTCTTTTCATTTCTAGCTCTCTTCTTATTTGTAGACTTGTAGGGAAACGCATGGTTATGTTTAATTTTCTGCTTCTACAGTCTTTAAGCATGCTTATATTTCCTGTTCTATCTAAAATGCAATAAATATTACATTTAAAAACAGGGCATGCAATAAAAATATAGAGACTAGAGAGATAAAGACAATGTATAGAGTCATTTTATTAATGGTTAATCCTATAAATACGTCCTAAGTCTATAGCAGATATGTCAAACTCTGGCCCGCCAGACAATTCCTGCCGTCACAGAGATTTGGCCCACCATTTCATCCCTGCCTGCCACCGACATAATCACCGCTGCTGCCGCTTCTTTTCACAATCTCAGGAGGAAGATGAGCTTTGGACATTAAAGCAGCCTGCACAGGATCACCGTCAGCTGCAGCGATCCTAGCAGGTTGCCGTAGCCTCCTCAGCACGTTCCCTTTGCTGTGGTCTCCCATACATCATAGAAGGGGCAGGACCGCAGTAGAGGAAATGTGCTGCGGAGGCCGACTGCAGCCTGCTAGTATCGCTACAGCTGACGGCGATCCTCTGCAGGCTGCTTTATTTTGTTTAAATCACAGATGGTAGTGATCAAAATGGTGATGAACAGAAGCAATTTTAGGACAAATAGAGCAAGTGGCGATAACAATGAGGAAGACAGGTGGCTGGAGATTGAGTATTAAGGTCTAAAGTGGAATAGGAGAAATGATGCAACTGGACAGGTTAGTAAACCCAGAGGATCTTTTTTTACTGATGAGACTTACAAGGTTAGGGGATTGGGGATGCTAGTATTTGGGGGGACTGGGAAGGAGAGGTGGAGGTAAGAGGACGTTTTCGCTGTAGAGAAAACAGCGGGAGTCATCTGGATAGAGAAGAATTGAATGAGGAAGGGGGAAGAAGAAAGGAGAGGACAAATGACTGAGCTGTTTGGAGAATGAGTTGGAGAGAGTCGGGAATGGGGGAGACAGATGAGTTAACAGAGCTTTACAGTTGTTGCAGTTACTATGTCTGGAGCAGGAACACAAGCAAGAGCAGGATGTGACATCACTAAGTGTAACAAAAGGAAGATAGCATGCAAGAAAGCGGGAGGTGATGAGAAAAAAGAAAGATGCCAGATCTCGGGGGGAGGAAAGGGAAACAGAAGAGGAGGACAGAGATGGAAGATGAATGGTTAACACGGAGAAAGAAAAAAGAAGGAGACCCTGGCAAACCAGTTATCAGAAGACAACCAGAGCCTGGGACCACATGGTTTGAATAATGACAACAAAAGGCAGAAAAAATAATTTTTATTTTATGTTTTGTGATTACAATTTATCAGATTTGAAATGTGTATTCTGCCAGAGCTGGTGTTAGACAGTAGGGCCCTGATTCTACATAGTGCGTCCCGATTTTAGGCAGCTGTAGGCGTCCTACAGCTGTCTAATCAGCCAATCGGGATGCATGTTTTTTAAAAAAAAATGCTCCCCAGGCAGGCTTTCTATATTGAAGGCGAGGCCCGCAAGACACCTAAGCTCGCCTAAGGGCCTTAGGCGAACCTAGGGTGCCCAATCCCTCCTGCTATAAGTATACCGACCGCCCCCCCACCCCCGACACTACCGATCGCTGGCAGGAGGGTGCCCAATCCCTCCTGCCAGAAGACGCACTCCCTCCGCATCCCCCCCCCCCGTTAACAGCCCTCAAATCTCCCCCCAACCAAACTAACCTTTCCTTGTAGGCCAGACGAGACTTGCCCGTCCAGCCGGCAAGCCCGTCTCGTCGAAATGAGACGGGCCCGCCCCTTCCCGGCCCATCCTTCCGAAGCCTAAGGCCCGATTGGCCCAGGCTCTAGAAGCCTGGACCAATCAGGCCTTAGGCATAGCGGGTCCGCCCATCCCCACCAAGTCTAAGGCCTGATTGGCCCAGGCGCCTTAGAGCCTGGGCCAATCAGACCTTAGATTAAGTGGGGATGGGTGGACCCGCTATGCCTAAGGCCTGATTGGTCCAGGCTTCTAGTACCTGGGCCAATCAGGCCTTAGGCTTCGGAAGGATGGGCCGGGAAGGGGCGGGCCCGCCTCATTTCGACGAGACGGGCTTGCCGGCTGGACGGGCAAGTCCCGTCTGGCCAACAAGGAAAGGTTAGTTTGGTTGGGGGGAGGTTTGAGGGCTGTTAGCGCGGGGGGGAGGGGTGCGGAGGGGGTGCATCTTCCGGCAGGAGGGATTGGGCACCCTCCTGCCAGCGATTGGTAGTGTCGGGGGGGGGGGCGGTCGGTAGTGTCGGGGGGGGCATCTTCTGGCAGGAGGGATTGGGCACCCTCCTGCCAGCGATCAGTAGTGTCGGGGGGGGGGGTGGGCAGTCGGTATACTTATAGCAGCAGAGAGATCCCTTGCCGCAATAAGTATAGCGGCCGCGTCTACTTACAATGTAGACCAGCATTTTGTTGGCCTACATTGTAAGCGTCTCTTCCTCTACTAGGGAGACGCGTAGGGCCGCCTAGGTTCGCCTAAGGCCCTTAGGCGAGATTAGGTGTCTTGCGGGCCTCGCCTTCAATATAGAAAGCCTGCCTGGGGAGCATTTTTTAAAAAAAACGTGCATCCCGATTGGCTGATTAGACAGCTGTAGGACGCCTACAGCTGCCTAAAATCGGGACGCACTATGTAGAATCAGGGCCTAGGTGTGAACTAGGTCCTAAAAGAGAGAGGAAAAGTCTTTTTTATTTATTTTGTTTATATTACAGAGCCGGCATGAGGTTGGAGAGGTTGTGACCCTATACTTCTACTAAGATTAAGAGGTTCTTTTATTAAGGTGCGCATTTAGCTAAAGAGACATATATGATCAAGAAGCTGTTTTATTTTACTTTTGTGATAAACATATCGAGGGCCTCAAAATAGTACCTGGTGGGCCACATGTGGCTCCCAGGCTGCGAGTTTGAGACCACTGATATAAATGGAGGATCCTGAAAACCTGATCTGTCTGACCCCTCACAGACAATCAGCATATTTGTCACAACACAGGGCTTATAAAAGTACCATATTTTTCGCTCCATAAAACGCATTTTTTTCCCCACCCAAAAGTGGGTGGAAATCTCGGTGCGTCTTATATAGCGAAAGTACAAAAAATTACCCTCCTCCCGTACCGTTTAAAAACACTCCTCCGACCACCGCACCTTTTTAAAACACCCCACCCACCGCCTTGTTACAAATAACCTGGTGGTCCAGCATGCTCCCTTCCTCGTTAGCTGTCTCCTCTTATTTTCCAGTTGGCAGCGCAGAGGTCAGAAGAGCACGGAGGACAGGAGCAAGGCTTTCTGCGCTCCTGCTTGGGCATGTGCTGCTTTCTGAATGGCTGCGAACACTTCGAGACCCGTGAGAACTGATTGCAGTCATTCAGAAAGCAGCGCGAGCCCAAGCAGGAGCGTAGAAAACTTTGCTCCTGACTTCCGTGCTATTCTGACCTCCACGCCGCTGGCTGAGAAATAGGAGACAGCTAGCGAAAAAGGAAGGAATTTTAAAAGGTACCGGGGGATGTTTAAAACACCAAAAAAACCGTCTAGGGAGGGAGGGAGGGAGGGATATGATTAAAAAAGGTACTGGGGGGTATGTGGGGGGGTTTGGGGGATGATTTAGGGTACATGGGGGTATGGGGCCTGCCTGCCTAACTGTCACTAGGCCACTAGGCCTGCCTGCCTGTCCCTAGGCCTACCCACCTTGTGCCTGTCCCGGCCTACCACTAGACCACCAGAGGGGGGACAGGGTACAGAGCCTGGCAGGGAGAATTTGGTTCAAAATTTTTTTTGTTTTCCTCATCTAAATCTAGGGTGCATCTTATGGTCAGGTGCGTCTTAAGTATGTAATTATTGAAGAGCTCTGAAATTTGATATATTCATGTTCCTATACTTGGGTGCCAAACTCATAGCTTTAGACAACCCTGCTGTAAGAACTACTGTAAAAGCGCAACAAAACACACACACACATACAAAGAACCAGACACATTAGCATGTTAACTGCAGTGTCATTATTCTGCATGCACAAGATTTGTTAATGTATTCAAAAATCACCAGCAGTACCTGCTCAGTGAGGACTTGAGCTGCCTCAGTCGGATCATGGCACTGTGTAATTATGTCACATATTTCTTGGCTGTTTACAATGAAGTTGATCCCATCGGTTGTGAGAACCAGAAAGGCATCATCTGCTAGATGCAGCTGCAATTTCAAACAAGTAACATTGTAAAAATTAAATTTCTCTTATTGATTTCTTGTTATAAGGCAAAAACTACAACCAAGCAAAATCTATTTTTTTCACATCTTCTTTTTTTACTAATAAATTTCTGAAGTAATAATATATAAAATACATAATACAGGTCTCCCTCCATATTCGAGGATTTCATTTCGCTGACCTTGCCCCTGAGTGATATCATCCTGGGGTGACTTTTTTCAGTGCGGTCGGGTAAACACCAGCATTGGAGAAGTGTGTGTTTTGCTGGGGTGCCGAGAGATAAGTTCAATACTTTGCTTCAGCGACGTCAGGCAAACGGCAGCATCAGAGAAATGTGTGAATGTTTTACTGGGGTGCAGAGAGAAAAGTTAAGCACTTTGCTTCAGCGTGCTTGGGCAAACGGCAGCATCGGAGAAGTGTGTGACTGAGTTTTGCTGCAGCTACACCAGAGACACTGTATGAAGATAAGTTCCAACTGCCTGATTACTGGATGCACAACAAGGCTTGGACAACTAGAGCACTGTTCCTTGAGTGGCTTCATCAGCATTTTGTGCCTTAAGTAAGAAAATACCTTGCTAGTAAGGGAAAGGAATTCAAGGTTCTGATGGTATTGGACAATGCCCCTGGACACCCAGAACCACACGAGTTCCACACAAAGGGTGTTGAGGTCGTCTACATGCCCCCCACCACAACGTCTTTCTCATCCAGCATCTTGACCAGGGAGGTAATAAGGAGACACAGTATTTAGGGGAGAGGATTGTCCATGCAATGGAAGAAGACCCTAATGTGGAGAACATCATGAAAATGTGGAAGCATTTCACTATCGCTGATGCCATCAATGTTATCAAAAGAGTGATGAAAGCTGTCAAGCAAGAGACAGTGAACTTGTGCTGGAAGAATATTTGGCCTGAATGTTGTGTAAAGGAGTTCACTGTCATTACCACAGAGCTAGTTAAAGAAATGATGAAAGACATAGTGGACTTGGTTAAAAAGGTGGGTGGGGAAGCCTTTCAAGTTATAGATCTGGTGATATTCAATACTTAATAGACACCAGAGCCATTGAATTAAGAGAAAATAACCTAATTGACCTGACTGTTCCCGAAGGAGATACAATGCTAGATGAGGAAGAGGATGGAGGAGAAGAAGTGCTAGAAGACAAGTTTACATTGGACAATATTGCAGAAGGTCTACGTAGGTTCAATGCTGTCATGGACTTTTTTATGACATCGACCCATCCATTATACGTGCCTTGAAGGTGAAGGAGTTAGTAGAAGTAGCAATATATACATCCATATAGAAATGAAGAAGCAGAAGAGCCAGACTGAAATAACAATGTATTTCCAGAAGATACCGAGAGTGCCTGCCTCTCCATCCACCTCTTCCAGATCAGCCACTCAAAAGCAGTCATCCTCCTTTATCTCCTCCTCTTCCTCCTCCACCGCTTATGGAACATGTACAGGATGATGATGATGAAAACACCGATGATCCACTTCCACTGCCTGAGGAGGCACCTGGTGCTTGCTTATCCTCTTTGTCTCCATCTTCTCTTGCACTACATGTAGAACATGTACAGGACAACGAGGATGAAGACACCGCCAGAATAAGTGATTGGTACTTGTTACAGTATTATGTTTTAACATTATTAAAAATTACAGTACTGTATATGAACCATGATTTAATGGGATTACAGTACAGTATATGCTTGTACATAGTTATTTCTATAATACAGCACTTGAATTGTACTGCTAAAGTGTACAGTACAATGCAAGAACTTGTTTTCTTTCAGTCAATCTATGCTCACAAATATGAAGGGAAGGTTTATTATTCGTGATTTTCTGGTATTTGTGAGGGCTATAACCCCAAACCCTGTGAATATGAAAACAAAAAGTTATTCATGGATGGGTTTTGCCCCTAATCTCTACGAATATGGAGGAAGAAGTGTATGTTCTCCAAAACATGTTACAAAGAAAATAATTTGTAATATTTATTTATTTATATATTGCCTATAATTGTCTAAGTGGTTTACATTCAGGTACTCAGTCATTTGTCCCTATCTCTCCCAGTGGGCTCACAATCTATCTGGGATCATGGAGAATTGATTGACTTGCCCAGGGTCACAAGGAGCAACGCAGGGCTTGAACCCACAACCTCAGGATGTGAGGCTGCAGCTCTAACCATTAGGCCACTCCTTCCTAGGCCACAATCTAGAGCAGGGTTGTCCAATGTTGGTCCTCGAGGGCCACAATCCAGTCGGTTTTTCAGAATCTCCCCGACAAATTTGCATCTAATATAATAAAGCCTTAAGCGCGCATGCTCACTCCCACCTGCGTGCTCCCATTTTCCGTGAGCTGTAGAGACCCGCAGGTAGGAGTGCGCATGCGCGCTTAGCTGTGGCAGGGGCCGATTGACAGAGGCACCAAACACGCTGCCCCTCACTCACCCACCACCAGAGAAACATCGCTATGGCTGACCGCATTGGACCACGAGGAGGTCATTGGGAGTACTGGCGGCGGACACGTGCACAGAATTGGCGCTTGGGAGCAAGTAAAATGAGAGACGGGCCTTATTTGCAATCTTATACCTGGTGGCCACAAAACAAATTGGAAACCGCTGGCCTCCCTGCTCTCCACCTCGCGCAAACCTAAATCCAGGAAAAGCGGCACTACCGGTAGAAGTTTATTTTTAAGATTAAAGGTGCTGCGGCGGCTCCTCTCACGAGCCGCACCTGCGTCGGAGAAGGCTTCCGATGCAGGCAGCAATCGTGAGAGGAGCCGCGGCGGCAACTTTAAACTTAAAAATAAACTTCTACCAGTAGTGCCGTTTTTCCTGCTGTGCCCTCTCAATCTCTTACAGTGAGTGCGATGGTAGGCCAGACCATGGGAAGCAAAGGGGGGGTTGGTGGAAATGGTGCTGCACAGAGACCTGTAGGGGGAAGGTAAATACCGCTGCTGCTCAGAGAAGTGGACGGAGAGTGAAATACTGCTTCTGTTGCTGCACAGGGAAGTGAGGTCGGGGGAGGGAAATGCTGCTGTACAGGGAAATGAAGGGGGGGAATGTTACATATGGAGCAGGGAGAGAGACAGATAGAAATAAAGACAGACAGACAGCGGGAGGAAGGGAGACAGAAAGAAAGAAAGGAAGAAAGACACAGGGGCAGGAAGAGGGACAGAGAAAGGGGGTCAGGGAGAGAGAAATACAGCAGGAGGTAGAGAGACATAAAGAAAGAAAGACAGACAGACATCTATTCTGGCACCCGTTAATGTAATGGGCTTAAAGACTAGTGATATATATTTGCATGCACTGCTTCCACTGCATGCAAATAGATCTCATGCATATTAATTTGGGAAATCCTGAAAAACCAACCTGGCGAGGGTTGAGGTTGGACACCCCTGAATTAGGGTATGCATACTGGCATATTCTTATCCATAAATGTCGTACATAAAATATAACTGAGCAACAAACAGAATAATATAAAACCACCACTAACATGGCATACTATATAGCATAATACTGCATTTGGGCAAAAAGAACAAGGAGCATGAGTACACCATGTCGGGTGCAAAGAAAATAGATAAATGAATAAATAAGTATACAGAAAAGGAGATTGTCCAAAAGAAGAACCTGATTACCTATTAAAGAAAAGACCATGCTCCCTATGTGAGAGTGACTCTTCCAATAAGGTTTTCATAAAGTTTGAAATTGTGTCCTATCTTCCATCATAGTTTCCAGCATCTTTACATTCCATAAGAGCCAGTTTGAAAAGAGAATGCTTCCAATGAATAAAAGATGGAGGGCATTCACTCCTCCAACAATATAAAATGGTTCTCTTCTCCAAAAGTTTGGTGAGCCTCAGCAAGCAAAAGAAACCTGACCCTCCCTGAAAAAGCATATTATGGGGCAAAAAGGTAATAACTCTGGAATATAATGATTGACAATAGAACCAAAGTCTTTTTCCAAAAAGTTGCAACTGAGGTATAGTGTCAAAACATATGACCCAGATGAGCCTTTTTCACTTTACATTTGGGACATTTCCTATCCATAGCTAATTGTGCTCTTCATGGTTAAATATGTGTTCTTAATGAAAACTTGTATTCAATTTTCCTGAGCAATAGATAATTTGGGAATATTAAGTGGACTATGTTTAAGCATCTCTGCTGTACTAGTACAATTTAATTCTTCACTCCAGGTCCCCAGTCAATCCCTGACCCCCTAAACCTCTATTAACCCAATTGTACTTCCCTTATTTGTCTCTTTTCTATAATTATTGTAATTCTACCCCGTCCCTTCTGTATCAGGTTAGTCCTCATCTGATTTTGTCCATATTTTAAGCTGCAATATTATGTCCCTGCTTTTATCATGTACATTGCTTAGAAATCTATATGCTTTATTTGGGTTTGGCAAAGGTTCAATGTAAAGCATTGCAACAGTTGATGAACTCAGTGGCTAGGCTGATTCTGGGTATTTTGTGCAGAAAACATATTACTCCAGTGTTAAAGAAACTGCATTGGTTACCGGTGGCTCAAAGAGTTTGTTTTAAGATGTTATCAATAGTTCATCATAGTTTGTATGGCTATGTGCCATCAAACTATCAGAATTTGTAGGAGGTGTACCAGCCAGGGAGGACGTTGAGGTCAGAAGGTATTATGAGACTGACCTCTATGAAGGAAAATGTTGTCCGATATGCTAAATTTAGAACTGCAATGATGTCTGTGGCAAGAGTGAAGTTGTGGAATTATCTTACCCGCATCCTGAGGACCTGTTCTGACTGGCCAAAGTTTAGAAAAATGTTAAAGACCGAGCTATATGTTGAGGCCTTTTTCTGATTTTGCTCTGCCAGTCAGTCTGGATACTTTGAATTGTGATTGAGATGATTTAATGTAGCACTGTTTGCTAATACACTGCTTCCCCAATTTTTGAGGGATACTGCTAATATGCTTGTGCTGTAATTGAAGATGTTTATGTATTTTGTCTGGAACTACTGTGAATATTTTTACTGTTAACTGCTTAGGAATAGGCGGTCTATAAATTTTAGAAATAAATAAATTAAATAAATAATCAAATTTTAAATAAACCTGAAACCTGATTTTGTGACCTGCAGGATAGGCATGGTTTATTGCTCCTTGACACTCTGGTATACTGAGGGAATTGGCCTACATTGCAGAAGGGGGCTACCTCACAAATTTATAAATGCTTAAAAGATAGTCAGAGAGTGAAACTGAAATATATGAGGGATTGTCCCCTCTACAGAGGTGGCTTTATCGATTACGTCTGTGTATGGGTTGGCCGAGGGAGAAGACATGTTATTACGAATGGGCATTGTGATAGTGCAGTTGGCCCTTCTAGCTCAATGGAAGCAGTCATCATGCTCGGATTTGAGGGTGGTTCTGCAGAAAATGAAAGGACGGTATGAGATGTATCATTTAACTACACTTAAATATAATTGTGTGATGCTCAGAGCCTGTGGACGAAATTTCAGAACTGGCAATTGGGTAACTGCAGATCTACTTACTGTGGCATTAGGAGATGGAGTATCTATGAAAAGGGTAGATTGTTTTCTTTTTTGCTGTTCTGCTGTTCTGATAATGGTAGAAAGTGGTGAGGGGGAATCAATGATGATCTGTTTAGGATTTATTTTTATGATAGGTACATTGAAGAGTTTACATGCACCTACCAAAGCTTTTATACTGTGGTTTCTTTAATTTCATTATTATTTTTATTCTTTCTGGTATATATTATCATATAATAAAAATAACACTAAAATAGTAGTGGTATGGCTATTTATTTCTCAGAAGAATTAAAAAATTTTTATTATAATAATTTTTAAATTTGGTTTGATTGTGTTTCTGTTTGTTTGAAACTTTCCTTTTTTATAATGGAGCTCTTTTTTAAATTTTATTAGTTTGTACATTGCTTTGATATTTTTGAAAGACGGTATATTAGTATTTTAAATAAACCGTAAACCCCTCAACCTCCCCACTTGATAATTGTGTTTACTTTTTAGCAGGCAGAAAGCCCTGTTTAACTAAAGGTGTGCATAAGTAGTTGTCTTCCAAACAGCCATCTAAGCTGGCTAATCAATTTATTCTGTGACTGTGACTGAGTTCAAAGAAGCGTGGGATGAACACAGAAGATTTAGAATCAGAAAATAATATTAAATATTGAACTAGGCCAGTTACTGGGCAGACTTGTACGGTCTGTGTCTGTGTATGGCCGTTTGGTGGAGGATGGGCAGGGGAGGGCTTCAATGGCTGGGAGGGTGTAGATGGGCTGGAGTAAGTCTTAACAGAGATTTCGGCAGTTGGAACCCAAGCATAGTACCGGGTAAAGCTTTGGATTCTCGCCCAGAAATAGCTAAGAAGAAGAAAAAAAAAAAAAATTTAAATTGAATCAGGTTGGGCAGACTGGATGGACTGGATGGACCATGCCGTCATCTACTATGTTACTATTCCAACCAAAACTCCTTACACCATTCTTGTTAGCCTGATGATCCAATAATCCATATCAAATAAAGGGACCAAACACTATGCCTTATTACTCATTGTTATCTAATGAGGACCTTCAGATAGGTTTCATTCAAAGAAGTGATACATTCATGCAGACTTTGGATCATACCCAATTTGTCATCAGTCCTCCAATTTTTCATAAATTATTGTCCCATACTCCTTACTTATGAAGAGCTTAAATATTCTCAGTCTACAGATCAATTCAATTAAACACACAATTCTAATTAGATACAAAACCACACTTATCTCAAATATGAGTTGCGATTCTTCAGAATAGCCTCTGACATAGTAATATGTTTCACTTCTTCTGGCTGCATCAGGGAAGCAAGATTTAGTACACACTAGGATTTCATTCAGAGCGGCTGCCTTCAAAGATAACAATGAGTAATAAGGTGTAGTGTTTGGTCCCTTTATTTGATGTGAGTTACTTTGATTGGGAAAACACAATAAGTTTTAAGACCATCTTTTATTGTTGAACAAATAGCCATGACAAGTTATCCAGCCAGTTGTATTATTTTAAATTCTTCCTCTCAGCATCCATTAATAAGAGCTTTCTTACCTGAATTCTTTTGGTTTCAGGCTCAGCTATCACACCGGTGCCTTTTAGGTCCAAGTCTCCAATACTACGTGTCATAGCAAGTCTCCCATTTACATTGGGCTGTCCTAAACTGTTCCAAACAACAAAGCCACCACATTTCTTGATCCTGTCCAGAACACAAAGATTATATATAGAGATGACCATAACTTTGGGTTCCATTATAAAACCACCGTAATCTCTGAACTCTCATAAAACCTGTCCGCTCAATATTCAAAGTCATTTAAACAGCTAGGAGGGACTATCAGGGGATATTCAGTGGCATTTAGCTGATAAATGCTATTGAATATCCCTGCTAACCAGCCATTCCCTAACCAGCTAGCTTAGGGAAGTCCAGAGGGGGAAGGGCACAATTTTAATACTTTAGCAGCAATTTTCAGCCTGCTAACCAGCCATAAAACTATATAAAGTTACGACAGCAAAAAGGCTGTCCTAATTTTATATGGTGACATTAACCGAGCACTGATCTGAATATCAACTGGCACTCAGTTAACATCTGAGATCCAGATATTCAACGTTGGAAGCCGCACATAACCCAGCACTGAATATCTGGGATTAGTTCAGCCTGAGGCTGTGAACGGCTCAGATGATGGTGGTGTATGTCTCATGTCTCTATGTACCTCTCTTCATGCTCCATATAGGACTTTGATATTGTCAAAGAGAGCACCAAGACAAGCTTATTACATGCAGATTTTGGAAATGCAGATGCTGTCCAGACCAGTCCTGGAGTACAACTACCACCTTATTATATCCCAATGAGTGGAAATGGGGGCAGCCTTATTCAGCAAAGCATTTGCTGCTGACTCAGGGCATGGCCAACGCTATGCAAGTACCTAGTTAAAAGGTGGTGTTCTCTGAGCAGTAGGAGAGTAAGCAAGAGCTTCTAAGATGTCTTTGACTCTATGGGTCAGATTCTCAAAACTTCACGATAAAAACTGATGGGCTGCTGTCGCAGTCGTGATTGTAGCAATTTCAAAAAGGCGAGCCATTCTCAAAAAAAACATGCATTCAAATGAGGTTGGCGTAGCGAAGATTTGCTAAATTTACACGAGATGATTCGCTGGTGGCAGCGATTGGCATATGCACAGAAAGCACCACAAAAGAAGCATAAATGTGGGCATGTGTCAGGAAAAGCAACGCCATAAGCTGTGTGTCAATCATAGGCATGTCAGAGCTACTGGATGAAGAGAAGGGAGGGGAGATGCAACGTTGGCTTCCAACAAGCCAAGCCTTTTCTCCCCCCAAAACTGCTGTAATTCGTTTTTGTTTTTCATGTCAAATTTTATCATGAACCATAGCCAGAAACATATAATACACGGCTATAAAACACGTGTTCAAGAAGCGTGCTTTTGTTTACCTCCCCCCCCCTCAAAAAAAGGCTATACTTTATGTGAATCGTGTTTTGTTTTTTCAAAAGCCACAGTCAAAACACATGCCAGAGAGGCACTTTTCACAGCACCAGCACTCCCGGACCAGTCGTTGATTTTTGGTTGCCAAAAGCAGACGCCACGCTTGGAGAATCATTTGGCAATGTTGAAGAATCCACCGGAGTGCTCGTTCAAATACTGATAAGCCCCATTTGCATGGCAGAATCGGAGACTGTTAAGGAAGCTCAGAAAAGACCAGGGTAAGCCGTTTTGATAATCCTCTGCTAAAATACACGCATGACCACATTAAAGGCAACCTTAAATTTTGAGAACCTGGCCCTATGTTTTGAAATACTACTTTGTTTTTATGCTGCTGTTTTTACTTTGTGACGTCTAAGCATCTGTCCCCAAATTATTTGCAGATTTAGTCTTTTTAAGTAGGTAGATGCTGAAAAGCAGTAATGTAAAGGTAAATGTACACTTCGGTTTAATCTGTATATTTAGAGCAATTTTCAAACGCTTAGAAAAGTATATGCACAAATGTGCACCTGCTATTTGTGTGGGGTTTTTTCCTGTGTGAAGTTATATACATAAGTGTCAACTCAGCCCAAGAAATGCTTCCCCTATATGCACATAAAACGTATACAAGTAGTAGCACTATGGACCTGATTCTATAAATGGTACCTACCAAGTTAGGCATCTAACTTAATTTTTTTAACTGGTTAATTGGCGCAGATTATTGAAAGCGCCATTGAAAACCAATTAAAAAATGTAAATTTTGGACTACACGTCTTAACTCGTTAGCTGCCATGTAGGCATCTACACTGAGGCGTCCACTGGCACCTACCAAAAAAATGGACATGGTTAAGGCGTGGCGTTTGAGCATGGAATGAATTAGGCGCCAGTATTTTAGGCCAAGAAAACTCTGGCTTAATTTACCGGCACTTAAGTTGCAGACGCTTACCGGCACCTAACTTAATATAGGTGCAATTTTATAAACGGCGCCCAACTTTGAATGATATGGAGTAGGTGCTGTTTTCATAGGCACCTATCGATTTAGAAGCCATTTATAAAAATCTGGCCTCAAGCCTGAATTCTCGAACTGGCGCCAATTTTCTAGGCACTGGTAGGCGTCCATACTTCCGTTAAAAATGAGATTTGAGACGCCTACTAGTGTCTAGAAAATTGGCACCAGAATCGCACCTACATAGATGCTTTAGGCTATCGAATGACAAAGTAGGCATGGCTAACACCAGACGTGGAGTTAGGCAGCCTAAAGCGCCTACTTAGGCATGATTTACATGAAGATAGGCACCAGAAATGTAGGCCCGGAAAACCCTGGCCTACATTTCTGGTGCCCATCTTTTGCATCGGCACAATTCTGAAACCAGCGCCAATGCATGATAGACATGTGATCGGTGGCTGCTTTTAAGATGGCCGCCGATATCGGCACCAGTTTAGAATCCGGGCCTATATAGCATAAAAAACATTTTTAAACAGGTTACTCCTGCACAGATATGCTTTTGATAACTGCCTCTTAAAGCATCTACGTATAGTCAAAAGGCAGGGGAGGGAGTTGGGGGGGGGAACAGCTACTGCCTTTTTAACATATTCAAGTGGGAAGAACATATATAGACCAACCCCAAATGTGGAAAAAACATGAATGAAAATCTACAAATGCAGCTGGCTGAAACCAGAACATACCTCTCCTTCTCTTCTTTCCTTTCTGGAGTATGATCTATGGTCAATTTTTGAGCTTTCCCTTTGCGACACAGAATTGCTCGACTGTCCCCAACACTGGCCACCACTAGCTCAATCCCATCTCGCAACAAGCCCACTGTGGCAGTGGTCCCAGAATTCAATGAGGTTGCTAAAGTATTGCATGAGAAAAGGCAAAGCAATTCAAATCAAGGCCAGTAACCAAGGCAGAACATCTCAAAAAGTGCAGGTGTCTTAAATTACTGTGTAAAATCATTATGCTATCTTATGTAAAATATACATCTATATCAAATTAATGGCATCATGCAGATTTTATTCTACGAAATGTGCAAACAACATGGCTCAATAAAGCCTAGGCTAGTGAAATAACCTCAAAATAGTGGGATCAAGTTAAGCAAAAACTATGGCTAGAGATATTCAAAAACTCAGCAACATTCTTTGAGTTTATCCTGTGAATCAATCAACAGGTAGCTGGAATTAATTGAAGCAAAGCTTGTCATTGTTTTAAGCAAGCTAAACTTTTGAGAATTAAAAAAAAAAAACAACCAACCAACAACCATGATTTCTTCAACAGTTCAATTGAAGAGGACCACGTTTCCATTTAGGGAAAATATATTGAGCCATGTTGCAAAAGTAAAATTACATGAATTATAAAATAACTGACAGCAGATTACTGTGACATATTCTTTAAAGCAGGTATTGTTGTTTTAACATAGCTGGCTTGCTGAGTGTCACCTGAGTGTCACTTTATATCCTTTACAGTGGAAGCTCAATCACATTTTGGTTTCAGCTATACCATGCTCTGCTATAGGAAGCACACAGTGTCGCTCAATGTACAACCTAGGAGCAAAAAACCTCCCATGCATGGCTTGTGCTTCCTGGTCTACAAATGAAACATGCACAGGCCAGGCCTCTGTGCACTAATCAATAGTGAAACCTAGTGATTAAACTTAGGATACAAACATATTGGGTTCCGGAAAGAGCTCTCAGTCTGCAGGTCCTGTCTAAAGGTTGCCATTCCAAAGCGTGGGGAAGGTGGTGTGTACAGGGTGTTTAAACAAAAAACACAAACACTAAATTCCCAGATAGCTCATGGTGCCTCTGTTCAACTGAGCTGGAAGACAAAAAGAGCAGAAGAAACTGGCTAGTCAAAAAATACTGCTGAACCACAATGAGATTCTGGTGTCTGTATTATCTTATTCTGTATTCTAGAACCAAACCCTAGTATGGTCAATAACGGAACGGCACATGCTCACTGGTGCTTCTGGTGATGATATATCAAGAGGGGTTTGCTTTAAAAAAAAAAACCCAACAACAACAACAAAAAACCTTCCCCTCCCCTACACACATATGCTGAAGCACTATATTAATGTCATCACAACTTAGTTACAAAACAAAGGAGAAAGTCCAACTTTGTCTGCAGAAAAAACCAAGCAGGAGAAACAAACAAAACTGCAGACTGTGTACAAGATGCAGGCAAAAATGTATTGCACCAAAATTAAAATGCAAATAAGTAAAATAACTTTGACTCCTCTTTTCAAATCTCTCTCTCACTTTCTTTTTTATGTTAATTTTCCAAAGAACATTCCTCTCTCCAGTGCTTAGTGTAGGCACCTTTACTGGCAAAACTCAGTACACTGTTGCTCCCTTGACCTAAACCTGCATCAGGAACGCCTCCATGAAACACCAAGCAAAATCAAGGGGGAATTCATCAACAGATGTTATTGCGCTAGTGTGCGTTAAATGCTAAACATGCCCATAGAAATATAATGGACATGGTTAGCACCCTTGATAAAGTCCCCTCTCAGTGTACAATTTACATACTTTTACTCTGATATAGGGGTGGGTAATTGCCCTTGAAGGGGATAATTATCAAAGCCAGTTCTAAGCATAGCACTGCTATTTAGTACATACTTTTTTATGTGGCTAGGAAACTGTTCCTGAAGCAGAGCCAGAGTAGGGTTTGGACTCGTGCATGTACTTTTAAATTTTTTATAGTATGTATACAGTTTTTTTTTTTAATTTCGATGTATACAATGTAACAGGTGTAAATGTGTGGGTATATTTTCAGAAGTGAATCTGCATACTTTTTTCTTAGGTACAAATTAGATGAACATGTTAAATGGTATTTTTTTTTAATCAGGACATCTAACATGGCAATTTTAAAAGGCATTTCTGCAGGTAAAAGCAACATTTTATACACAGAAATGTTTGTCTTATAAAAAACTGCGCTTGTAATATACATGTTTTTTTTTCTCCCACACTTTTTATAGGTGCTCCTGCTGATGGGAAAAGATATATTTACATGCACCTTTTTGACTTTTTAAAATTGTGGGTAAATTTCTTCAAAATTACACACATATTTTAACAGTTATAAAGTGTGTGCAGTACTTTTCAAAGCCAAGGGGTCCTTTTACTAAGGCGTACTAACCAACTTAGCACACACTAACCCCCTCTTCTACGATATCGCGCGAGCGTTTTTTTAGCGCAGAGAGCCACACTGAATGGCCCGCGCTGCTCCCGACACTCATTGAGTTGCTATGAGCATCGGGAGCAGCATGGGCCATTCAGCGCGGCTCTCTGCGCTAAAAAACGCTAGCATAGTTTCGTAAAAGAGGGGGTAAATGTCAAGGCGCCCATAGAATATAATGGGTGCTTTAGCATTTAGCGTGCGCTAAATTGGTCAGCTCACCTTAGTAAAAGGACCCCTAACTTAGCAAAGTTTACTTTGAAAATCTGCATAATACTTTGGGGCAAACTTTGAGGCAATAGTTTGGGAGAAACTCCTCCAAAATATACTATGTAGGCTGCTGTAAAATGTACTCCCTTAAATGTGCAAGTCTGACTGCATAATAGCTTGTACAAATTTTACAAATGGACTAAAACATTCAACATGAAAAATGTACACTTGGGACAAAATGATTTTAGCCAGCCAATGACAAAGCAATACCTGCTTTAAGGAAACCATAGCTCTAAACTTTTAATCAAACTATTAGGGCCAATTAAGTTAACAGAATTTGCTGATATACCATGTTGTATTTCTTAACTTTTGAACCAATAAGACAACTTACTGCATAAAATTAGACAAGAACTGGTGCATCCAGATGGCCTTCTCTTGGTGCCCCTGCAATGAAACTAAGACTATTGATCCCTTGAAGGGCTGCTAAACTTTAGAAAAAATGATTTAAAAAAAAAAAAAAAAAAAAAAAAAAAACACAACAAAACTTACCTCTCCTCCTAAATCCCCTTGCTAATGCCATATAGGGAAAAAAAGAAATGTATACATAATGTATATGGCACGAGATCCTCTGTTTAAAGCAGGGGTGTCAAAGTGGCTCCTCGAGGGCCTCAATCCAGTCGGGTTTTCAGGATTTCCCCAATGAATGTGCATGAGATCTATTTACATGCACTGCTTTCATTGTATGCTAATAGATCTCATGCATATTCACTGCGGAAATCCTGAAAACCCGACTGGATTGCGGCCCTCAAGGAGGGCCTTTTGACACCCCCGGTTTAAAGTTAGGATGAATACGATGTTTCATAAGGATGACAAATTGTGACCTGTCTGACTGTATGTTATGCACATTGTATGCTAACCTGTAACCAATTCTGATCTCTTTGAGGAGAACGGGATAGAAAATGAATTAAATAAAATAAAAATAAATATTTGTTTATGTAATACAAAAGAGAAGCTGCATTTACTTCTTGACAGTACACAGGCTTCATAAACATCCTCTTGGTGAGCTGCTAATATCATGACTGCTTTTATGTTAGCCAACAGGATTGTCTTTTGTTTGATTTGATTCTTGTTTAATTTTTCTTTTATCACTTTATTTTCATTTTTCTATTTTGATTGTAATTTATGTATTTTTGTTAATTTTATTCTTATGAAATCTACTTTTTTGGGATGCTGGGTTTCCTTATATCCTATGCTTTCTCTGGGGGTTCTTATTCTTTCCCCCCTACAGCATCCAGGAACTTGGTCTCCCTACTGCAGCTGGTGTTGCCTATATTCCAATCTATCCCTGGATAATTGAAGTTGCCCATGATAACTGTGTTGCCTCCCTTGCATTCGTGTTTAATCTCATCTGTCATTTCTCTATCAGCCTCTTCGGACTGCCCTGGAGGTCGGTAGTAGATGCCGATCTTCGTATCCGTTCCATTTGTTTCCAGTATTTTGGCCCATAGAGACTCTACCTTGTTGTTTTGTTTCCAGCGTGTTCTCTCTGGTAGACTCAATTCCCTCTTTTATGTATAGGGCACAAACAACATATGATAAAATGAGGAAGATGGTTAAAAAGAAGCTAAAAGAGATCAGCTACAAAGGTTAAGACTTTAAATCAGGAATGAATGTTGTTTAGAAATATTATTTTGGAAGCCCAGATCAGATGTATTGCACATATTAAAGGTGGAAAGAAGAGAAGATGACAGCCAGCATGGTTAAAAGGAGAAAAGAAAAAAAAAAAACCAACTATCAGAGCCAAAAGAACAACCTTCAAAAATGGAAAAAAGGATTCAAATTAAGAAAATAAGCAACATAAGTACTAGCAAGTTAGATGCAAAGCATTGATAAAAAAGACTAATAAAGAATATAAAAGAGAAACTTGCCACAGAGGCAAAAACTCATAATAACAACTTTTTTCAGGTACATCAGAAGCAGAAAGCCTGTGAGGGAATCTTTGGTACCACTAGATCATCAAGAAACAAAAAAGGTACTGAGGAAGGAATGAATTATTTGCTTTAGTCTTTAAGCAAGAAGATATAAACATAGAAAACATGACGGCAGATAAAAGCCAAATAGCTCATCTAGCCTGTCCATCCACAGTAACCATTATCTCTTTCTCTCTCTGAGAGATCCCACGTGCCTATCCCAGGCCCTCTTGAATTCAGATACAGTCTCTGTTTCCACCACCTCTTCCGGGAGACTGTTCCACACATCAACCACCCTTTCCATAAAAAAAGTATTTCCTCAGATTACTCCAGAGTCTATCACCTCTTAACTTCTTCCTGTGCTCTTCCATTGCAGAGTTTCCTATCAAATGAAAGAGACTCGACTCATTCACATTTATATTATGTAGGTATTTAAATGACTATCATATCTCCCCTCTCCTCCAAAGTATACAGATTGAGATCTTTAAGTCTGTCCCCATACGCCTTATCACGAAGACCACACACCATTTTAGTAGCCTTCCTCTGGACCAATTCCATCCTTTTTATATCTTTTTGAAGATGTGGCCTCCAGAATTGTATACAATATTCTAAATGAGGTCTCACCAGAGTCTTATACAGAGGCATCAATACCTCCTTTTTCCTACTGGTCATACCTCTCCCTATGCAACCTAGCATCCTTCTAGCTTTCATCGTCACCTTTTCAACCTGTTTAGCTACCTTAAGATCATCACATACAATCACGCCCAAGTCCCGCTCTTCCGTCGTGCATATAAGTTCTTCACCCCCTAAACTGTACTGTTCCTCTTGTTTTTGCAGCCCAAATGCATGATTTTGCATTTCTTAGCATTAAATTTTAGCTGCCAAATTTCAGACCATTCTTCAAGCTTCACCAGGTCTTTCTTCATATTATTCACACTATCCGGCGTGTCTACTCTATTCCACATTTTGGCATCATCCGCAAAGAGGCAAATCTTACCTGACAACCCTTCAGCAATATCATTTATAAAAATATTAAAAACAGAACAGAACCTTGAGGCACACCACTAGTAACATCCCTTTTCTCAGAGCGATCTCCATTGATCACTACTCTGTCGCCTTCTACTCAACCAGTTCCTGACCCAGCCCATCACTTTAGGACCCATCCCAAGGGCACTCAGTTTATTTATTAAACATCTGTGTGGAACACTGTCAAAGGCTTTGCTAAAATCTAAATATACCACATCTAGCGCAAATTCTCTATCCAATTCTCTGGTCACCCAGTTAAAGAATTTGATTAGATTTGTCTGACAAGACCTACCTCTAGTGAATCCATGTTGCCTCCAGTCCTGTAATCCACAGGATTCCAGAAACTTGACCATTCTCTGTTTTAAAAATGTTTCCATAATTTGCTTACCACAGAAATCAGACTTACCAGCCTGTAATTCCCTACTTCTTCCTTACTTGTACCAGAAATTATTTTCAAGGGTGACAATAGGGAGGAACAGAAAAAAATCTCTGTGAACCTGGAAGATGTACAGAGACAAATCAACAAGTAAGAGTAATAAATTACCTGGACCTTAGGGTACTGAAAGAACTCAAACATGAAATTGCTGGTTTGCCGTTAATGATTTGTAACCCATCATTAAAATCGTCTATAGTACCTGAAGATTGGAGAGTGGCCAATGTAACACTGATTTTTAAAAAGGGTTCTACAGGTGATCAGAGAAATTAAAGGGCCATTAAACCTGACTTCAGTGCCGGGAAAGATAAAGAATAAAAGTCCAGAACACATGGATTAATGGGACAGAGTCAGAATGGGTTAGCCAAGGGAGGTCTTGCCTCACCAATTTGCTTAATTTCTTTGAAGGCATGAATAAAAATGTGGATAAAAGATGAGCCAATTGATGTAGTATATCTATATTTCCAGAAAGCTTTTGATAAAGTTCCCTAGAGACTCCTGAGAAAACTAAAAAGTCATGAGATAGGAGGCAATGATCTGTTTGGATTAGGAACTGGTTATTAAAGAGAAAACAGAGGGTTTGACAGCCATTTTTCTCAATGGACGAGGGTGAATAGTGGAGTGTTACAGGGATTTGTACTGGGAATGGTGCTATTTAACATATTTACTAATGATCTGGAAATCAGGACAACGTGTAAGGTGATTAAATTTGCAGAGGACACTAAACTAATCAAAGTGGTTAAACACATGTAGACTGTGAAAACTGCATGAAGACCTTAGGAAATTGGAAAACTGGGCACCCAAATGGCAGACTAACTTTAATGTAGAGAAATGCAAAATGATGAACATTGGGAAGAATAATCCAAATCTTAGTTACCAGATACTAGAATTTACCTTAGGAGTCGGCACCCAAGAAAAAGATATAGGTGTCACTGTAAACAATAAGGTAAAATCTTCCACCCAGCGTGTGGCAGCAGCCAAAAAAGCAAACAGAATGCTAGGAATTATTAGTTAAAAGATGGTAAATAAGACCAAAAAGTCTCTATTACTCTATGGTGCAACCCCACCATGAATATTGCATTCAATTCTAGTCGCTGTATCTCAAAAAAGATATAGTGGAATTAGAACAGATAAAAGTGAATCGATTTTTCACTTTTTCAAATATTACAACGACTAGGGACATTCAATGAAGTTATATGGAAATACCTTTAAAACAAATAAAAGAAAAGATTTTTTCACTGAACAAGTTGTTGCCAGAGGATGCTGTAACAGCAGTTAGCATAGCTGGGTTTAAAAAAAGGTTTAGACAAGTTCTTGGAGGAAAAGAGTATAATCTACTTTGGATCCTAACCTCAGGCTGTCCAGCTTTATGCATGAGCCGCCTATGAGTATCAAAGGCTTGTGGAATTCCAAGCAAACCAAATCAAGTGCATTCCTTCAGTTTAAGTGTTTTTTTTTACTTTATGACCAAAGTAAAACTATGGTGTCTTATGCAACCCACTGTAGGAAGCTCCCTGTAGAATCTTCCCTGCCAAGGATCTATTAGATCATCATTTAGAGGACCCATCAAACACTCTTCAAGCTCTCTAAGCATCCTGGAATGTATCACAGATTTTGTCCATTTTCTGTTTTACAAATCGTTCAATGGTGTGACATCTGCTCCATTTTCATGTGCACTTTTGTCAACCATCTATATGATACTTCTGATGAAATAAGAGGTCATTCAGTGAAAAAAAATCATAGTGTCCAATAACTATGATGACTAACAAGCATAGATATTCCTGATGGCTAAAATGCTTCCTTTCATTTTGTGAACATGAAGTCCAAAAGGAACAAATATTCAATGGCCATGAAAGACTTATTACATTACATTAGTGACTTCTATTCCACCTTTACCTTGCGGTTCAAGGCAGATTACATAAGAATTGTTATGATCTTAATACATAAGCTTATATAGGAACATTTTCTAATTTGCTAAGGAGAAGATTGGTAAAGTCGGTGGTGTTTGGAACTTTGTTGGTAGAGTTATATTGGTTTTATGTGTTTTTTGAAGAGTAAGATTTTTGTTTCTTTTTTGAAAGTTTTGTAGTCTGTGGTTGAAGTCAGCAGATTGGTGAGTTGTCGGTCTAGTTTTGCTGCTCTGGTGGCCAGAAGGTTGTCATATATTTTTTTTTGTTTGACCTTTTTGGTTGGCAGGTGTGCGAAGATTGTATGGGTTCTCCTGTGTCTGAATGAGATGGAATGAGTTAGTCGATTGTTCCAGTAGGAAGGGCTGTTTCTGTTTATGGCTTTGAAAAGTAGGCAAAGGAATTTGAAGTGTATTCTGGCTTGTATTGGGAGCCAATGTGAGACGTGGTAGGCCTCTGTGATGTGGTTGTACTTTTTTAGAGAGTAGATAAGTCTTAGGGCTGTGTTTTGTATTATTTGGAGTTGTTTTATCTTTGTTGTTGGGCAGGGGAGATATAAAATGTTGCAATAGTCTATTAAGCCTAGAACCACCAGTTGGAATTGTTGAAGAATTTTCTGACTTGTGTAAGGTTTCTCATAGTGGCGAATGATGTTTTTATAATTTTGTTGATTTGTGGTTGCATGGTGCAACCTCTATCTATCAGCACTCCGAGTAGTTTTAGTGTGGGATGGATGGGGTAAGAGATTGAGGTAATTTCTATGTTTGTCAGGGTTGGGGTTTTGCAATTTTCAAGGAGGATGAAGTTTGTGCAAACTAGTCCATTTGGAGAGATGCTTGCCAAGCCCTACATTTGGAGTTTTGTTGCTCTTGATTTTAAATGATATGAAAACATAAAATGTGTTTTAAAATTTATTTTAGCACACTAAAAATACATTTTTAAAAAAATACACAACCTACAAGGGGCCGCTGAAACATTCTCAGCTCAACCAACAAAGTTCGGGCAGTCTCCACTGAGGGTTATATACTTAGGCCAGTGATTTTCCACTTTTTTCATTCTATCAGAAAAATACAGAACAAAAAAAGTAGAAAAACACTGGACTAAGGGCTCCTATTACAAAGGTGCGTTAGGGCCTTAATGCGTGGAATAGCGCGCGCTAGACCTTAACGCCAGTCTTGAGCTGGCATTAATTCTAGAAGCGTAGCGCATGTTTAGCGCGCACTAAAATGCTGCGTGCGCTACAAACGCCAGCGCACCTTAGTAAAAGGAGCCCTACGTGTATAGCCAGCTTTGTTGGCTGGGCTGAGAACTTTTTAGGAGCCCCTTGTACAACAAAAAAGTGTTTCTCCTAGATACCCTCCAGAGTGCTAAAGAAGAAAATTATATATAGTTTGAGAAATTAATTGTTAAAAAGATTTGAAACAAAGCAATAAAAGATCCTCTTTTCATCTTACTTTAATTTCCTATGATTTATACAAAAACATAAGCTACGACTCTTTAAAGCAGCTGTGCAGGAAAATGTAATTGCCTCAAGAAAAGAACCACCTTTAATTCTCTCTCTAAAAATAAGTGGATCCTATTTAATTATGTTTAGAAAATAGTCAATAGCATCTGAGATTCTCTCAAATTTGGTGTTCAGTGGTATAGCTATGATAAAAAAGGGCCACTATGAGGTCAGTAATTTCCTCAGTGCCCCATTTTTAATAAAGTTTTAATTAAGTCATATACAAAGCATCTTCATGATGCTCTCTGCCTTTACTGACCCAGAAAGCAATTTTATGAATTTTCCCCATGTGCAATGACCAGTACTGCTTTGACAAACATGAGACATTGGTTTCATGAAAATGAAGGCATGGCTCCCTCCCATCATTGCCCCTCTCCCCCCAAAAAAAAAAAATTAAAAATATAATAACAATGCAACTAAAACAAAATGCTAGTTGAGTAACCAAATGATCCAGGACAAAAATTTAGAAATACAACACATGATCAGCAATTTCTAGCATGTGACTACTGATTCTACTTTATTTAATGGAAAATTTTTTAAAGCTGCATTATAACATTTGCACTTTTAGTTTTTATCTTTTGTAATTCTCTCTTTTTGTTTCCTAACAGTATCATCATAAAAACAGATCTCTTTCAAGAGCTCTTAAATTTAAACACTCACTGGACAATTTTTACTGCATACCATCTCAACTAATATGACAGAAGATGTGAGACCTTCCAGTAGTCCAGGCTAGGAACCGTTGGACTCCTTCACCTGGGACAAAATTAAGCAGACCTCTCTTTCCACTGAAGCCCAGCATATAGTGTCGAGGGTCTCCAGTTCTAGAGCTGCTCCCCAGGGACAGTCTGCCATAAACAACATGTATAAAGGCAAGTAGGAAATGCACCCAGGGGTTTCCATCAAACATTATAAACCTGCAACAGTGAGGAGGATGGAGCAAGAGCGGCAACAGCGTTTATGTTCAACCAAAAGGAAATATGCAATACATTGAAAGAAAAAAGGCCTGAATATGCTGTAGCTTTAGCACAAGCCATTTGACTTTCTCTCCTCTCCCCCATCTTTTTTTATCTATGGTGCCTTATTAACAATCTTGCATATTTTCATATTCCACAATCTAAAAAATGCAATTCAAAATGCATTAAAGTAGGTGCTTGTTTCACTGACCTACATACACACACACAAAATGGCTACACTTCCACAATGTGAAAGAACAATTCAGGGAATATTCGAAAATTAAGGACAAGATTACAAAGTCTTCATACCTTTTAACTCAATACTGATTTGTATGGACTGTATTATTCTCAGGGCTTAAATTTAGTCACTCTGCAGCTATGCCCTTTCCTCAGTGTTGCAGTTTAATAGGTTAAGTTCAGTTTCAAAGATTTCATTTTATTCAAAAGTAGTTATTTTTTATATTCATGTTTATTTGACTACTGAAAAAGATCAAGAAAATGCCTAACACATTTGCACTAGTGCCAGCTGAAATGATGATAGCTATTCAGAGGTGAAAAGCTAATATATGACAGAAATAAGCTGACAAAACACAAACATCTTTAACAAATATCTTGGTATAGTCAGGAAGAGCAGTTGACAATCTGTCTCCAAGGCCAAAACACTAGCAGTGGCATTTTGAAAGAAAGATTAGGTTTTTACCTTGATGATGATCTTTCTTGTAGATGTGTCTAGTTGTCCTGAATGCTAGGACTTTGCATCTGAACCCACAAGTAGCTTGCAGAATGCTGTCAATCATCTTTTGAACTCTGCCTCCTTTCCAGGGAGATGCTCCTGTCCCTTCAGTTTGTGCAAAAGCAATCAAGTAGCAGTGTAATGATGAGAAATGGAGAAACCAGCACTAATCTTATATAGAGCTCGTATCTACTTGCATATCCAGCTATCAGGCAGAGACTTAAACCAGACTTTAATTTCTTTAGTGTTTTCCTTTATATTATATTATCCTCTTAGTTCAATCAAGATACAGAGAATTCTCCAAATTCAGACTGATCTTAAGACATCTACAATCTTTCTTTCTAGTTCAATGTGTCAAGTGGTCCTGAACGCTAGGGATGTACCAAAGCAGTCTCTAGTCTAGAGTGGGCCTGCTGACCCTACCTTCAAAACAGAAGACTCAAAAGTGGCATCTTTCTTGGCTGCTATGTCCACCCTATAGAACCTGGTAAAGGTATGAGAGTTAGACCAAGTAGCTGCTCTACAGATTTTCTCAAGCAAAATCGCCCAAGTCTCCACCCATGAGGTAACGACTCCTCTAGTGGAGTGCACTTTCAAAGCAATCAGCGGCTGCTTACTGCAGCCCATATACATGGAAGAAATGGTTTTTAATCCTTCTGGAAATTGAGGCTTTAGACACCAACCTCCCTTTCTTGGCATGACTGGTCAAAACAAAAAGGTGATCCGATATGCAAAATTCATTGATAACTTCAAGGTACTGGAGAAGCACTCGCTTACAATCCAGCAAAAGCAACACTTTATTCTTTATCTTAAACCCCATAGATCTTTCGACCTCTTCACTGATTCCAGCGGGCAGGCAGGAATCGAGGCAGGAGCCCGATCCTGCAGGGGCGTTGAGCCGTTTGCGCCCCCCCCCCCCCCCCCCCCGAGTCCAGCGGGGGCCTACTCCATAAAAACGAGCAGTGTGGGAGCTGCTTATTTAAAGATCTTTCGACCTCTTCACTGATTCCAGCGGGCAGGCAGGAGCCCGATCCTGCAGGGGCGTTGAGCCATTTCCGCCCCCCCCCCTGAGTCCAGCGGGGGCCTACTCCATAAAAATAAGCAGCGTGGGAGCTGCTTATTTAAAGATCTTTCGACCTCTTCACTGATTCCAGCGGGCAGGCAGGAATCAAGGCAGGAGCCCGATCCTGCAGGGGCGTTGAGCCGTTTCCGCCCCCCCCCCCCGAGTCCAGCGGGGGCCTACTCCATAAAAACGAGCAGCATGGGAGCTGCTTATTTAAAGATCTTTCGACCTCTTCACTGATTCCAGTGGGCAGGCAGGAATCGAGGCAGGAGCCCGATCCTGCAGGGGCGTTGAGCCGTTTCCCCCCCCCCCCCCGAGTCCAGCGGGGGCCTACTCCATAAAAACGAGCAGCGTTGGAGCTGCTTATTTAAAGATCTTTCGACCTCTTCACTGATTCCAGTGGGCAGGCAGGAATCGAGGCAGGAGCCCGATCCTGCAGGGGCGTTGAGCCGTTTCCGCCCTCCTCCCCCCCCCCCCCCCCCCCGAGTCCAGCGGGGGCCTACTCCATAAAAACGAGCAGCGCCAACGGCCTGCGCCTTAGTGCAGAGACACTAGCTGAAGCGACAAAACGTTGAATCTCCAAAATAACCTGTATACCCTGATAAGTTGTTAGTACAGTGGTGCCTCGCATAACGGACGCCTCGTACAGCGAACGCTGCGCATAACGAACTTTTTGTCTTGCTCCCTATAACGAACTTCGTTTCACACAACGAAGTCGCCCGAGGGGCCCGGGGGGGGCGGAACTACTCTCGCCGCTTTCTAATGTGAGCCGGGAACAGCAGCACCCTCCTGTCTGAATGCAGTGTTCCATCATCTCCCTCCACCTTACCTTAAAAACCGAGTTTTCCGGCTTTCTTTTTCGGCCAGCCACACACTTTCAAAGAGCAGCACATGCGCGCATGCTCTGTTGTTCAATCTTCTCCTCTGACGCAACCGGAAACCGGAAGTTGCAGGAGAGAGAACATTGATCAACTCCAGCAGCTGCGCGTGCACAGCTTTTTGAGATCGTGCGGCTGGGTGAGGGAGAAGGCTGGCAGGCTCTGCATGTGAGGTGAGGTGGAGGGAGGGAAATGTAGGGCTGCAGAACGAATTATTTTGTTTTACAGGTATTCTTATGGGACAACAGGGCTGCAGAACGAATTATTTTGTTTTACAGGTATTCTTATGGGAAAACGCGTTTCACACAACGAACGTTTCACATAACAAACTTGCTCCTGGAACGGATTAAGTTCGTTGTGTGAGGCACCACTGTAATGTTTTTCTCCAAAATAACCTGTATAGCCTGATAAGTTAATAGTACTGTCTATCTCCAAAATAACCTGTAGAGCTTGATAAGTTAATAGTACTGTCTATCTCCAAAATAACCTGTATAGCCTGATAACTTGAAAGTACTGTTTATCTCCAAAAGCACCTATACTTCTTCCATATAGCCAGAGAAATTGATAATACTGTCTATCTCCAAAATAACCTGTATAGCCTGATAAGTTAATAGCCTGATAAGTTAATAGTATTGTCTATCTCCTAAATAACCTGACTAGCATAGACAAACTGCTATAGCTGACACTCTTATATCCCATTATTAGTTCTCCTCATTCCTACATAACTCTGACAGCACTCCCCCGAACCAGCAGGGTCCCTCACAATTCAAATAAGAGCTCCACATCTCACAACAGTGGGAAGAAAAACCTACCCATCTCTGAACTCACTACTGAGGATCACAGACGCTACAGAACAAAGGGGAAGAAAAACCCCCGTCCCCCCCTAACCTCCCTACACCACTCAGAACCTTGCACCTCACACCAGTTACCAAACTACAGACTCTCCTGCACACTACAAAAAAATCACTATGCCTCCCAACTTTTCCACAAGCGTACTACTCTTCCTACTCCTAACCAACAGAAAAACAGAAGGATATCATACATCCTCCATCCCAACCTTAACAGAATCCCATAGGTTCCCTCTACCTACCAGAAAACCATATTCGCCCAGAAACTTAATAGACTGCTCCTCACTCAACCACATCAGCATACCAACCAGCTGGGGAAAAAGACCACCCTCAAACCCAAAATCAGAAAACCACAACCATCATTCACAAAATAAAGAAAATCTCATCCACCCAAACTGCTCACCCACTCCCCAAATTCTCAACACCTCATTATCCTGCGCATATATGAACATCAGATCAATAAGCACAAAAGCAGACCTTATTAAGGACTGGATAGTTAAAAAACAACTAAGCTGCTTATTTCTTTCCAAAACCTGGCTAACCTCGGAATCTGATCCCACCATCACAGAAATATGCCCAACAGGTTACAAAATAGAACTGATCTGCAGGAAAAAAAAATGTGGTGGAGGTCTAGCCATCATACTCAAAAACAACATCAATATAAAGACCCTAGACAAACACTCCACCCCCCACCTAGATCTCCTAGCCTGTCAACTATCCGATGATTCTCTCATTGGAACTCTAACATGCATCCTCTGTTACTCAACACCAGGAAAATGGAATGATAACAAACAAGATATTGAAGAATTTATTTACCAGAACTCCCTAATATCACCTCATAATCTAATCCTAGGAGACATAAACCTCCATCTAGAAGATCACACCTCTAAACAAGTAGTAAATTTAATCGCATACCTCACTGAACTACCAGATCCTTAACCCCCAACCCACACACGAAAAAGGCCACCAACTAGATGTCGCTGCCTACATGACCCAACACCCTCACAAACCCGTAATCCATATCTCAAATGGGGCCTGGCACCCCTCATTCTGGTCAGATCACTATAAATACACCTTTAACATCAACTGGCCTCAAAGCATTAACAAACAACCTCCAAAAAAAACCTCCTTCAAAACACGCCAAAAAATCGAACCCTCCACATTCTGGGATAAAGCAGACTACGCCATCACCAACATAGCCCACAACGAATTCATATCCCAATGGCGAACCATAAGCGAAACCATTCTGAATGAACTAGCCCCAGAAAAACTAAAATCTAAAATATGTAGACCTTCTGATAAATGGTTCGACTCCGAACTTCTCCAATCAAAAAAGCTCTGCAGACAACTAGAGAGAGACTGGAAAAAAAATAAGAGCTTAGAACACACTAAAACAGCTAAAACAGCATGGAGAAATCAAATTAGCCAATACAAAACCAAACTCAAGGAAAAACGGAAAGCCTACTACTCCAAAATGATAGGCACAAAAATCCCAGACGCAAAAAAGCTATTCAACCTGGTAAAGAACCTCACTGATACTAAACCTTACCTTGCCACTCAAGAAACCCACCCACCGACAGCCATCCACCTAGCAGACCACTTCAAAAACAAGATCACCAATATCAGAACTGCATTCATCAACACACCCACCCGTCTCGAAAAGATAACAACTAACCCAACAACAGGTGAAGCCATCATAGCAGACAGAAGCTGGTCCAACTTCCCAATCCTACTTTGGTCAGATATGAACCGACTCTACAATAAATACAGCCATGCTTCCAGCGAACTAAATAATTGCCCCACCTACCTGTTATCAAACTCCTCCACCACATTCAAAACCAACCTCATGCTATGGATTCAATCCACATTAACAGAAGGCCAATTCCCACAGGACCTAGGAGAGATCTTAATCACCCCAATCTTGAAAGATCACAAAGGCCCAATAGATAGCCCCTCCAACTATAGACCCATCGCTTCAATTCCAATATACGTCAAAATAATAGAAGGCCTAGTTACACAATACCTCACAAACTATCTGGAAAAACATAACCTACTCCACCCCTCACAATCAGGATTTCAAACTAACCATAGTACAGAAACACTACTGGTCTCACTTCTTGATACAGCACGGCAACACATCATTAAAGGAAAAAAGATGATACTAATACAACTCGACCTCTCTGCAGCATTTGACCTTGTTGACCACACCTTATTACTACAGATACTCGACGCCATAGGGATCTCAGGCAAAGTCTACAATTAGTTTCAAGGGTTCCTCAAATCAAGAACCTATAAAGTAAAATACAATGATATCAAATCTGAAATATGGGCAAATCCCTGCGGAGTCCCACAAGGATCACCTCTCTCACCTACGCTCTTCAACCTCTTTATCTCCTCCCTTGGAGCCACCTTAGATAACCTAAATGTCACATCCTTTAGCTACGCAGACGACATCACCATACTCATCCCCTTCGACCCATCAGAGCCTTCCACCACAGCAAAGCTGGAAACTACCCTAGATACTGTAGAAAAATGGATGATAGATCACAAACTAAAACTAAACTCTGAAAAAACAAAATTCCTTTTGCTCGAAAAGGCCAAAACTCCTACCATCACAGAACTGATAATCAAAAATACCAAATACCCAATACAACCCGAATTAAAACTCCTAGGAGTTACCATAGACAGATGTTGCACAATGCAGTCTCAAATCAACAAGACGACCCAGAAAGCTTTTCTCACCATGAGAAACCTACGTAAAATCAGAATATTCTTCAACCAAACACAATTCAGACTAATTGTACAATCCCTAGTCTTAGATCTGCTGGACTATTGCAACTCCCTATATCTTCCTTGTCCAGCCATTATGATAAAGCAACTCCAGACCATACAAAACACCGCCCTCAGACTGATCTACTCACTTAGAAAATATGATCACATAACAACTGCCTTCTTAGACTCCCACTGGCTACCCATACAAGCACGAATTCAATTCAAATTCCACTGCCTATTATTCAAAGCAGTACACGGCTCTTCCCCCTCCTACATAAACAACCGCTTAAACCAGATCTCCACCTCAAGACACAGAAGAACTCTGAACCCTTTTGCCTTCCCCCCACTCAAAGGTACACAACGCAAGAAAATGTTTGACAACCTTCTGGCAGCACAAGCAGCAAAACTCAATCATTCCATCTCCAACTTACTGACAACTTCGGACAACTTCAAAACATTTCATAAAGAAATCAAAACCCTGCTTTTCAAAAAATTCATCCAAATATCTTAAACCCTCTACACCTACCTCCAACTAATTCACCTACCTCCAGACAACTCACCTACCGCCAGATAACTCTCCCCAAATACCCCACTTAAACACATTTCAAGTAAACAGACCCCTAAAATAGATTGTAATCTTGCCTACTCTAACTGTATTCCATTTGCTAATTCACCCAGTTCGGCACAGTCAGTTTACTATCCAACCCGTAAGGTCCCCTAGAATTCTACCCCCTTATTAAAAAAAAAAAAAAAAATGTATCTTCACTGGAAAATGTCCTGTCAAATCTTCTGTAATGTGATCCTCACTGGAAATGTCCAGTCAAATCTTTTGTAATCCGCCTTGAACTGCAAGGTATAGGCGGAATAGAAATCCGTAATGTAATGTAATTTATTTCTTATATACCGCTACATCCGTTAGGTTCTAAGCGGTTTGAAGAAAATATACATTAAGATTATAAATGAGAAGTAAGAAGGTACTTAAAAAATTCCCTTACTGTCTCGAAGGCTCACAATCTAACTAAAGTACCTGGAAATTAATAAAGAAGAGAAAATAAAGATGGTTGAAAAAAGAAAAATTCTATGTGAATTTATAGGATGGAAATTAAACTGACTGTGAAGAACTGTATGAAAAATACATATGGAATGCAGTTAGAGAGGGTAGGTTACAATCTATTTATGGTATTTGTTTAATTGGAAGGTGTTAAGGTGGGTAATTTGGGGGAAGGTTATCTGAAGGTAGGTGAATCTTCTGGAGGTAAAAGAGGAGGGGTTAAGATATTTGGATGAATTTTTTGAAAAGCAGGGTTTTGATTTCTTTTCTGAATGTTTTGAAGTTGTCTGATATTGTCATAAGATTGGAGATGGAATGGTTGATTTTTGCTGCTTGTGTTGCTAGAAGGTTGTCAAACATTTTCTTGCGTTGTGTGCCTTTGAGTGGGGGGAAGGCGAAAGGGTTCGAGGTTCTTCTGTGTCTTGAGGTGGAGATTTGGTTTAAGCGGTTATTTAGATAGGAGGGGGAAGAGCCGTGTAATGCTTTGAATATCAGGCAGTAGAATTTGAATTGGATTCGTGCTTGTATGGGTAGCCAGTGAGAGTCTAAGAAGGCAGTTGTTATGTGATCATATTTTTTGAGTGAGTAGATCAATCTGAGGGCGGTGTTTTGTATGGTCTGGAGTTGTTTTATCATAGTGGCTGGACAAGGAAGATATAGGGAGTTGCAATAATCCAGCAGACCTAATGTAATGTAATGTAATAGTGTGAAAAGCAAGCAAACGGACTTCCTGATTAACATGGAAGGCCAAGACTACTTTCGGTAAGAAGGATGGAACCATGCGCAAGGAGAGCCCTGCTTCCAGGCTCGTATCTTCGGCCATAAAAATGATCCACCTTTGTGTTTACAGCCAGGGCTATCAGATTCCTCCATGAACACCCCCACCGCAGAACTATGGATGTGAACACCTTGGGGCACAGAGACCATTCTATCAAAAAAATGCAGGAGAGAAGGTTCTATTCAATACACATAAAAAATACCAACTCTATTCTCTTGAAAACTTAAAACACAAAAATAGTTGTGTACCATAGACAATCCTACAACAAGGAGGAAAAAGCCTCAGATCTCCGTCTTCAGCCTGAATGAATCTTGCTGAAAGACTAGAAAGGGTAAACACCTCAGTGGCTTATTAAAAAAACCTCCTTGCACAACATTATGAGTTCTTTTAAGTCTTCAAATAGTGTATTAAGATACTAGCTTAATTTAATGCCCAGCTATGCTTTAGACACAGTCACTAATAAATGGTTTGTAAAGGTAACAGCTACTTATCTTTCAAGCTGAATCCAAAACTGCCAGTTCACAACACATTGGTTTGTGCAGAGCTGAGCTGAGCTGAATGTCCAGAAAGTCTTCCTCCTTTTACGGTGGTAACCAGCATTTCGCTATTAGCTGTGTCAGGGGGGATAGGAAGATAGAACGTGTTCTTTGCAGGTCGGCCTGCAATGTTAATGCTCAATTCCAGCAGCAAAATCCAGGTTGAAGCCTTGTACTGGGGGTCTCAAGGTCCCCAGCAGGGACTTCCTGCAGATCCTCCTGGACTCCATGCCCACCACGTGTCTGTACTTGGCCAATGCACCTTTGGAGGATTCTGGACAGGGTCTCTTCCCTTGGGAATGCTCTTCCTGTAGATCCCCAGCCCTGGAAAACTTGGAGGTGGCTGAGCCTAAGGCTTCCGCCCCTCCCCTACAAACTCCATCACACACAGGACATGGATGCTCCTCGGATGGCCATCCAGCACAAATCTGGCATGATACAGGAGTAGGAAGACCTAAGGGGTCATTCCTGTTGATTTTAAGTAAAACTGAGGGGGTTTTAAGGCAGATGCAGGCTTTAGAATAAAAGATCATTTAAAATCCAAAATGGCCACCACCAGTAAAATTGCACAAAAAATGGCCCATGGGGATTTCTCTGAAGTACAAAATTTGCAGGGAAAGGGGTTTTAGATTAAATTTCAATTTTAGAGACCCCCCTACCCCCATTTTTCCCATAGGCTATAACCTTACTCACTGTGCATGCCTGCTTCAGCTCCGGAATGTAGCTAGGATAAATGGAGAAGAACTCTGTCTCACAGGTTCGCAGTCTTTGGGCTGTCAGTTGGACTGACTTCAGACTGAGACTCAAGCCCTGGAAAACCTTGCGCCACAAAGGGGGAAAAGGACCGTGCATCCAATCCTGGCCAAGCCAGGAAGGAGCCAAACAACTTATGGTCAAGCTCCTGATGAATCAGGGATGTAAGCAGCTATGCCAGGGACAGCTCCAGAGCCCAAAAAACATAAAAGCAAGCTGGCTAGCTATGTGTCCCCAAGGGTTGATCCTGCAAGCAGCAAACTTCCGCAGAGCAAGTCTGAGTCTTCTCCGAGGCAGAGGTCCCAACAAGTGGGAACCTCTGGGCAACAAAACTCTGATTGAACACTTAGAAACACTTCTGAACAACTCACTTGCCAAAAAAACCTAGGGAAGGAGGCAGATTTCAAGAGACGATAGACAGCATTCTGCAAGCAACTTGCAGGTTCAGATGCAAAACCCTAGCATTCAGGACCACTAGATACATTGTACTAAAATTCTTCTTTATTTGCTAACCTTTGTTTAATTACTGCAATTCCCTTTTGTTTATACAGTCAAAGTAAATCTGGGCAAGTAAAACACTTTTCCACCCTTCTGCCCAAATATAGGTAAAATTTATTTATACCTATTAAATTTCCTTTCCCAGAGTCCTTCTAAACCAGTCCAGACCAACAGGTTGAATCCCCCTACCAGCAGATGGAGGTAGAAATACTGAACTATTCCAGCGACATCACAGGTATAAGGGCTGGTGTAGCCTGGCATTCTCCAGTATGTTATTGCCAAAGCAGAAATAAGTGTACCCTACACCTCGGAAGTTAGTATCCCATCAACATCAATGCAATGTATTACAGGCCTTCAGACCCATTAGCACCATCTTCCCAAAAATGATGTTTAGCACTTCAATAGCAGCCTTAATCTAGCATGCTATTGAGGATTCAGAGGCCACCTGGGCCTTATGCAGCCCCTGAAAGAGGATGAAGTCTGTTCGATAAGAAAAAGGATCTGGTCACCTCTGGATGGCATAGCATGATTCAGCAAACATTCAGTTTATGTAGCTTCTGGACTATGTCAGAATGCCTGCCATCAAAAATTTTACCTGTGACATGCACAGAAGAGACTACTTTCGAGAGTAACAAAGGAACCATCTGTATAAAGACTGCCTCACTTGAAAAGGACAAAAGTCATTACCAAATAAGGCAATTTGGACATACACTTGACTGAGGAAATTAATGTCGAACACACTATCTTCAAGGTAAGATCCTTCTCTGAACACCTATCAAAACATTCAGGACCAAATTTAGATCACATTACAGAATACCCCTCCATGTAAAAAGTATACAATATCTGATTGCACCACCAGGAAGTACAACAGAGTACTTTGCCCAAGAAAACTAAACAAAAGCCCTCTGTATAAGCTAAGGGTAAATAGCACAATCTACACACCAGCACTCACAGATTCCAACTTTTACATAGGTTGAGGACACAGATGTCTTCAAAGCTTTGAGAAGAGTGGAAATGACAAAGGATGAGCAGCCTCTCCTCTTCAATCATAAGAACATAAGAAGTTGCTTCCACTGGGTCAGACCAGAGGTTCATCGCGTCCAGCAGTCCGCACCCGCGGTGGCCCATCAGGTCTATGAGTTGTCAAGTGGTCCCTGCCTCATCCTATAACTACTTCTGTCCGTACCCCTTGAGAGTCACCAACTCTCAAGGGTCAGAATAGGCTGAGATCCTCCAAGAGCATTGGGCACTGCCTCAGAAGACCAAGACCTTGAGGAAGTAGGTGAAAGGGCCCCACCAGAAGGCAAGACCTGTTCAAGACAACCAACAGTACAAGATGCTTGGCTATCTTTCAAATAATTCCGCTGACAGAGGTCGAGGAGAAAATATGCAGAAGTTCCAGCTGGGGCCAAGATTGCACTAGAGCATGGAGGCATATCTTTACATTGACATCTAAGTCCAGGGAGGTCAAAATCTCACCTGGCTTGATTGATTCTAACACTGATTGCAGGGTCTCCATTGGAAATAAGGGACCTGAAGTAAGGCACTGACCCTTTGAGATCCAGTTTGAGTCTTCCCCCACAAAATCAGGCTTCTTCAGACTATGAAATAGATGGAGAATTGACTCTGTTCCTCCTCCTGAGATGGAACTGGTTCCACTGCTCCCAGTTGTAGAAGGCACAAAACAGTGGCCTCTATTGCTTTTCATTTGAGGGCAGCACCCTTGGGTGATACCACAAAGGCATCAAACTAAACAAGTTTGGCAAATTCTAGGGCAGAGACCTTCACCACATCCAAGACCCATTGGTCAGAGGTAATGCAGGCTCATTTGTGGTGAAACAGTGAGAGAGAGTTTCTTCCCACACCCAACAAGAGGCCTAGCTGAGCATCATTGCAAAATTTTCCAAGGGTTCCTATTGGCCAAGGTTCCAGAGTCTTGAGTCTTGATCTGTGGACTCTGCCAAAAAGGACAAACTCTTCTGTACCTTAGCTGTCGAAGGGAGTATTGGGAGCATCTTCCAAAATTAAAGCAGCCTTCATCATTAGACCTACTCCAGGCTGACCAAGGAGAGGCATGAGGGCAGTCCTTCAAGGAGGTGTTGGGGTCTAGTCTCACTCAGGTCTAATGCATCTACATGCTCTCCAAAATGCATATGGCCCTTAAAAGGCAGCTTGCTCAACCAAGTCTTAGAGGATATATTAGCCGCCCAATGCCTCGTCCATAACCATCTCCATAGCCACAGAGCCCAAGGAGATGTAAACCATGTTATAGAGAATGTCCACCAAAGTGTCAGCACCAATTCTAAGTGTAGTGCCTCTGGGCCTCTTAAGAGCTGCTGAACTTAGTGCAGCAAGGTGTAGGTGATATAAACTCCACACATATCAAAGCCTGGATGCCAAGAATCGAAGAAGCAAAGGCCTGCTTCAGGAGCTGCTCCATCTTCCTACTATGAGTGTCCTTAATGGTAATAGTCACTTTTACTGGAATAGCTGTCTTCTTAGTCACTGCAGTGACCAGAGTATTTACCCTGGAAAGACGGAAAAAAAACCCCAACCTGTCCAAATCCTTGAAGTGCAAGCAGTAAACTCCCAGGGCAACAGGTCCCTGGGGAAGACACCCTTCAGAAACGCCCATCTCACCAACACCTCATTATTTAAAAT
Source organism: Geotrypetes seraphini (assembly GCF_902459505.1). Taxonomy (NCBI): domain Eukaryota; kingdom Metazoa; phylum Chordata; class Amphibia; order Gymnophiona; family Dermophiidae; genus Geotrypetes; species Geotrypetes seraphini. The sequence goes on along the minus strand of NC_047084.1, from coordinate 336,673,033 downwards.
TACAGATCCAATCTTTTAGAATAGACTATCATCTGTCATTAGAGAGCTACAAAATTGTGTGGCATTTAAATGCGATTTGAAAACTTTTCTGTATTGACAAGTAATTAGATGGAGGTTAATTGGATGAATGGAGCAAAATGTTCTCTTATGATTTTGAGCAGAAATACTTATAATTTAAACTACGATATATATGTGGGTGTACATGTTTTTAACGGTGACGGGATAATCGTGTGCCAGACACCAGCGTGCCAACAATCCAGCACTGACAATTCAGCGCAAGAAAGAAGCGTGCCGCCGAAAAACTTATTTTTAAAGAGCTCTGACGGGGATGTGTGTGGGGGAATCCCCCCACTTTAATGCATAGTGTTCGCGCTGCCGTAACATGTATTTTGTTATTGCCTATAATTATCATGTATGTTGATTTGCACACCACCAAGTACTAAAAACAATTTTGTTTGCAAATAATTTTGAAAATCACTTTCATTAATCTTTCACTTTTTGATTTGTGGTTCTTTTTTTCCTTTCTATTATTATTTTGTACTTTTTAAAATTATTGTTAACCAAGTCGAGCTCCACATTTGGTTCATGACCTGGTATACAAAGTCAAGTTTTAGTTTAGTTAAATAATGGGCCCAGATTCCCCAAAATTGAAGAACACCAACCTTCCAGGACCTGCTTAACAGCCTCAACAATATTTTGCAGCCATGTGTGGAGGGACTTTATTTCCCCTTTCAATTTTGTGGACACTGGTCTTGAATGGAGGGACAGCAGCACATAGCTGCTGATCATGCCAAAATATAAGGGACTGGGAATAGGATATTGCAGCCCTCCTCCAGGGAGTCTCCCAAGACAAGAGTCCAACTGGGGGCAGTTCCATTGCAATTAATGAAAATATGGTACTTTGTCTAAGTGCTTAGAAAATGAGCCCCTTTGTGTATTGCAGAGGAGTATGGTTTAAAAAAAAAAAAAAGGATGAAGAAACCGACATGCTCAGACTACAAGAAATGACCAATGCAATTTATGGAAAAAGTGTTTTGGTTTTATATTACTATATTTACTTTTGAGTATAAAAGGCAAATTTGTCATTTTTTAATATAGAATCTAACAAGAAACTGAATTATATTAATCATTTGTTATTGGCCAAAAGGGGTTTTATTACAACCTTGTTCTGGGGGACTGCAATTGTAAACTAAAGTAAAAATCTAGCAGGACAGAAATGAAGCATCTCCGGTTGCAGCAGTCACAGTAATCAGCACATGGTACCAGAAGCCAAAAGACTTCACGACAATGTCAGAGCTGTTCAGCATATTTCTAACCTCCTTACAAACCCTGAAAAAACTGCATACATCTAGAACAGGGGTAGGGAACTCCGGTCCTCGAGAGCCGTATTCCAGTCAGGTGTTCAGGATTTCCCCAATGAATATGCATGAGATCTATTTGCATGTACTGCTTTCAATGCATATTCATTGGGGAAATCCTGAACACCTGACTGGACTACGGCTCTCGAGGACCGGAGTTCCCTACCCCTGATCTAGAACATGGGGGTCAAAGTCCCTCCTTGAGGGCCGCAATCCAGTTGGGTTTTCAGGATTTCTCCAATTAATATGCATGAGATCTATTAGCATACAATGAAAGCAGTGCATGCAAATAGATCTCATGCATAGTCATTGGGGAAATCCTGAAAACCCGACTGGATTGCAGCCCTTGACGAGGGACTTTGACATCCCTGATCTATTAGAAGGGGAAGGCCATTATTCTCTGGTATTTTTGGCATCATCAACACGCTGGAATGGCTTTTAAAGTGTATTTTGTATTGTTTAAATATTAACAGATGCTTACAAACTTTAATTTTATTTAAATAGGGGGGGAGGGGGAGGAGAGAGCCTAGCATAAGAGGGAAGCAGCCTTCCAAGTGCTAACTTGGTTTACTTAAGAATTCCATATTTAACATTAATTCCACTGGCTGGTTTTTCTAATATAGAATTTTACGAAATCCTTTTTAGCGTGTGTGTGAGTGTGAGCGTGTGCGAGCTTGTGCGTGTGTGAGCGTGTGTACTCTTCACGCCTTTAATTCTACGACATTTTCAAATTTAAATGTGTACTTTCACTTTGAATATAACCCCAAGGAAAAAAACTCAACCAAACACACACCAGATGCTTTACCTGAGCAAAATATGTGCATACCACTGAAAATTAAAAAGTACATACTGGTATATATTTACAAACTCCTGCACCCCCTCCCCCAGGAAAAATCTCCTTTCTGCAAGTAAACATGATGGCACTTTTTGTATACTTTCACCCATCTGCAGGTGGGCAATTCTATAAAAAGCCCATTTTTGCAGATAAACCAGGTTTTACCAATATAAATAGCTTTGAAATATTTCCTCTTAGTAAGAGGGGAACAGATATGGCAGTTTCTGTCCAAATTCTAGAAGAAAACTTAGAAGCCATGATCACCATAGGTTAATCCCAACTTTTTTTCTTTGCTTCCTTTCTCCAAGGCTAGCTGTCTCCTATCCTTTTTTTTCTCCATTGCAACCTATTCCAAACCGTCTACCATTCCCATTTTCTACTTTTTCCTCCTCTCATCTTTTCTAGCTTGTAAGTTCCATGAAGCAGAAACTGACTGTTTTCATACTTTTAGCACTATTTAACTGATAAAAACAGTAATAATAATAGCATAACTTATGAATGGCATTTTTGATGTTTACAACTTGCGTTCTCTTTTTAAGTTGAACCCAGAAAGAGTATATTTTCTTTATAATACTGCCCATGTTTCTCCCCCACTGCCCCTCCCCCCCACACCATGTTTCAAAGAAAAAAAAAAAATCCCTACATTTCCAAGTATAAGATACTGTATTCTGTCACAGGTTCTGTTTGGAATTTCAGGTAGATTTGTACCACATCAAGATATAAATTTATTCAATTCCTGAATATACCAAGATATATAGTACAGATGCTTTGTAGTACGAGTAATTTCACAAAGCTCATTTTAAAATAATGAAAAAATATTTGCCAACATATATGTAAAGCAATTTATTCTCTCAAAAAAGTGCTATCACAATATAGAGAGTTTATACACTATGAGCTGAGACTTCTTCAAACAGTTGGGTAATATAAGGAAAAATCTGGTCTTACCAACTAGTCCAACCAGACCACTCCAGAATGAATGAAATATGCCCCTCAAGCCAGCAAATGGAGGTAGACTTAATAACTGTGATATCTGCCCCATAAAAGGCATTATATATATATATTTATTTATTTATTTAATTTTTTTTTTTTTTTAAGAAATGAAAGATATTTGATGGAAATTAATTTGATGAATTTTAATTTAATGACTATTTTATTGTATTATAATATTGTATATTTACTGATTTCTTCAATAAAAATGTTATAAATTAAGGCACCATACAGCCACTAGCATGTAACAAAGCAAATGCTGACCAAAACACCTCTTCTGAAACACCCCAAGAGAAATGGAAACCATAAAGAATAGGGTTACCATATGGCTCTAGAAAAAGGAGGACGGATTCAGACATCCGGGTTTTACTTCCATTGAAAGTAATAGAAGTAAAGCCCATATGTCTCAATCTGTCCTTCTTACTTCCATTGCTTTCAATGGAAGTAAAACCTGGATGTCTCAATCCGTCCTCCTTTTTCTGCAGCCATATGGTAACCCTAATAAAGAACCATCCACATGAGAGAATCCATAGGACTCCGATGCCCCACCACATCTTGAATTGAGAAAAATTAGAAACAGCAAGTATTTTGGGAAGTCCCCCTTGTCACTCATAGTCCATACCTCAGGGTGCTACCCAATTGGCTGCATCAGAACAGTTCATAAACTATACTTTGGATACAGGATCCTCTTCTGTTGGGTTGTACCTCTCTTCTCCCATAAGGGTAGGTTGTTACTGCCTTTCTGGTCTCACTGCGAACTCCTCCCATCTGGACCAGCTAGGATCCATAACATCCTTAGGACCCAAATACTTTTACTCTTTGGGATCTTGTCAGGCACTTATGACCTAGGCTGGTCACTGCTGGACACAGGATACTGGACTTGATGGACCTTCAGTCTGTCTCAATATAGTAACTCTATGTTCTTATACTGACTGCAGATTCATGGAGGCATGTCTTCCTAAGGGCTATTCTCTTTCTCAACTGCAGACTTGCAAACCTTCCTGGCCAATATGACCCTTACCACCACCACCCCCAGCCTGGGGACGCCCTGGCTCCTGGTGTTCCAAAAACTTCTGTTCTACAAAGATAAAGGAATTTAGGGTTAGATTCATGGGCTGTGAATATGACAATGTATGGTTTTTATCCTGATAATATAGCTTGATAAGTTTTATTTCTTTGTGTTTTTTTCTTACTTTTCATATTAGAGAAATGATTCTCCTTTTTCTTTCTTGAGATCTTCAACATTTTAGTCTTTAGGGCTTGCCTATGTAGTATGTACTATTTTACTTTATTTTCTAATGTTTTTATTGTAAAATATTATTAATTGCCCTGTTCCTGTACAAGGTTTACTTGGATTGCTATCTTTAAAACTGCTTAAATAAATAAATAAAACAAACAAACCAAAGAAAAAATTCTCACTCAGCACATACTTAATCTCTGTTACTAGAGGATGTGGAAAAAGTCCATAAACCAGGAAAAACAGATTATGGTCTAGATCAGTGTTTTTCAACCGCTGTTCCGCGGCACACTTGTTGCCTGGTGTGCCGCAGGGCCGCCATCAGGGCAGTACTACCAGTCCTGCATTCAGGGGCCCGGAGCTGACAGGGGGCCCGAGGCAGGGGCGCCAGTAGCTCGCCAAGGCAAAGTGAGTCGATCACCCAGGACTCACTTTGTCTTGGCGATCTAATCTATCGAGCCGATAAGTCTTCTTCTCCCCGACGTCAATTCTGCAGTCGGAGAGGAAGTTCGGGCCAGCCAATCGCTGCCTGGCTGGGCGGAACTTCCTTTCCGATTGCAGAATTGACGTCAGGGAGAGCATGCGTTGGCGTCGGCGTCGGCTTTGGGGCCTGTTATCCATTGGTGGGTCCTGTTCCCCGATGGCAACGGCAGTGGCAGTGGCTTGGGGAACGGCAGGGAGAAAGAAAGGGGGCAAGCAGGGAAACAGAAGGAAAGAAGAGAAACAGAAAAAAAGAAAGAAAGGTCAGGGAGAGAGGAAGAAAAAGTTGGGGGAGGGAATGAGGTGTGGAGGAGAGAAAGCATACAGGCTGATAGAAGGGAAGAAAGATTGGATGCACAGTCAGAAGAAGAAAGTGCAACCAGAAATCACCAGACAAGGTAGGAAAAATGATTTTATTTTAAATTTAGCAAAGTGGAGGCAGTATTACCACTGTTTTCAAAGGAATTTGCCCAAATAACTTAATAGTTAATTGGGTAAATTCCCAGAGATGAAAACTTCCCTTCACTTACAATGCACAGTTCTGAATTTATATCTGCTGTCTATATTTTACAATATGGTTACCTTTTACTAAACCGCAATAGTGATTTTTAGCGCAGGGAGCCTATGAGCATCAAGAGCAGCGCTGGGCATTCAGCGCAGCTCCCTGCGCTAAAAACTGCTATTGTGGTTTAATAAAAAGGATGGAGGGTATATTTGCCTATTTTTGTATGCTATAAAAACCAAATACAGAGAGAGACTGAGAGCTGTTGACGAAGAGCTACGTGTGTGTCTTTCTTCGATTCCAGCCAGAATATCAGCTTTGTGTTCAGCCAAACAGGCCCAGGTTTCGCACTGAATAAAGTATTTTATAATTTTTTCACTATTCTGTTTACTTAATATTTCATAATAAAGTAATTATAAAATACTTTCTTTGTGTTTATTTGATTCCTATTCAAGAGAATTACTTTATATATAGTCAATATAGGCACAGAGTTAAATTTTTTAACATTTTCTAATGGTGGTGTGCCTCGTGATTTTTTTCATGAAACAAGTGTGCCTTTGCCCAAAAAAGGTTGAAAAACACTGGTCTAGATTCACTAAACTCACTGGTCTGGATTGTTGTTGGCCGAGTTCTGCCGGGCGACTGATTCACGAAAGAGTCCTCATTTGCATGTGCAGATCGGATGCATGCCTCATGGATCGCTGCAGAGCAATTGCGATGCACTCACAGACCATCCTGGTTGACTGTAGATGCAATCCGCGCATGCGCTTATTCTCCGCACAAGCGAGGTCAAAACAAAGTGGCATAGGTATGCAGCTCCTGAAAGGAATCAACTTTGTGCAGACAGAAGGGGGCACCCGCTTAAACTCAGAGGAGGGAAATTTAGTGGTGACACCAGGAAGTACTTCTTCACAGAAAGGGTGGTGGATCATTGGAACAAACTTCCGGTGCAGGTGATCAAGGCCACCAGCGTGCTCGACTTTAAGAATAAATGGGACATCCACGTGGGATCCCTACGAAGGTCGAGCTAAGGAACTAAGTCATCAGCACTCAGACTTAATGAGGTGGGTCAGTAGAGTGGGCTGACTTGATGGGCTGTAGCCCTTTTCTGCCGTCATCTTTCTATGTTTCTAGAAAGAAACAGGACACACTTTAAACCCATGGATTAAAACCACGGGCTCGCAGAGAGCAGGGAGATTTCAAGGATTTCAGGGCGGCAGAGAGCAGGAGAGTCAGCAAGGACAGTAGCGACTGGTCTTCAGCAGTCGCTTCATTTAGGATCAGCAAACCCAATTGGTGTTCCTTCTTCTGTTTAGTGAATCGATGGCTTCCTACTTATGCATGGCATTTTCCTTCATTTGCATGTGCAGATAGTGAATCGGGTTGGGAAACGATCACAAAACCATCGGTACACGATCGGTAAGTTTAGTGAATCTAGCCCTATGTACTTACTTTGGTAAGCTCTTTTTCAGTAGATAGGTGAGACATTCTAGACCAGTGTGGTTCTCAACCCTGTCCTGGGTACCCCCCAGTCAGTCGGGTTTGCAAGATATTCCTAATGAATATGCATGAGAGAGATTTGTATACCTGTCACTTCCATTATATGCAAATCTCTCTCATGCATATTCATTAGGAATATTTTGCAAACCCGACTGACTGGGGGGTCCCCAGGACAGGGTTGAGAACCACTGGTCTAGACAGATGGGTTATTTCCCCATAGCCACGTGCTACTTCAGAAGGAATCCACTTCAGATTTTTCACTTCTGTACTTCATTGGGTTCTTTGGGTATTAACTGTAGGTAGAACTAAAGAACCCAGTGAAGTACAGCAGAGGCAGAGTGAAAAATCCGGAGTGGATTCCTTCCGCAGCAGCACATGGCTATGAGGAAATAACCCATTTGTCTAGAATGTCTCACCTATCTACTGGAAAAGAGCTTACCAGGGTAAGTACATAATCTCTTTGTAGTCTGGGGCAGTTATTAGTAAATTGGAGAATTGGTAGTCTAGTTTTGCTGCTTGTATGGCTAGAAGGCCATCGTACAGTTTTTTTTGTTTGACGTCTCCGATTGGGGGATGCGTGAACGGTTTGTGGGTTCTCCTGTGTCTGGTTGAGGTAGTTTGGATTAGGCGGTTGTTTAGGTAGGCTGGGCTGTCTCCGTTTATGGTTTTAATAGTAGGCAGTGGAATTTGAAATGTACTCTTGCTTGTATTGGGAGCCAGTGCGAGTCGAGGTATGCCACATACCTCTCTGCTAGAGCTCAACTAGGCCCAAAAGCAATTTCACCAGATCACATCTCTATGCACAGAATGGGTCAGCTGGGGAGACAACCTTTAGACCAGTGGTCTCAAACTCGCGGCCCGCCAGGTACTATTTTGAGGCCCTCGGTATGTTTATCATAATCACAAAAGTAAAATAAAACAGTTTCTTGATCATATGTCTCTTTAGCTGTAAATGACAATATTATTATTAAGGCTTGGCCAAAAGGAATGATTTATAAACTAAACTATAAAGAGTTTTTTTACCTCATGCAAACTTGTCATTTCTTTAATAAGACATTAACTATTTTTTCTGAGGCCCTCCAAGTACCTACAAATACAAATGTGGCCCTGCAAAGGGTTTGAGTTTGAGACCACTGCTGTAGACTGACTATTCTGAATTTTCTCTCTCTTGGTTTTTCCCTCCTGTTCATTAATGGAGTTCCACTCTATTTTTAATTTCTATATGTAAAGTTTTTCCTTTTTCTTATCCATATTTAGCTGTAAACTGCCCAGATATTATGTGATGGGCAGTATATCAAACTCCTTAGGCCCCCTTTATCAAGCCATATTAGGATTTTTTTATCGCGGTAAAACTTAAAGCCCAGACGCTCATAGAATGCCTATGAGCATCACAGCTTTTACTGCAGCGGTCGGCGATAAATAAAAACAAAAAAAAAAAAACCCCTAATGCAGCTTGATAAAAGAGGACCTTAAAAAAAACTATCACCCTCTGCTGGAAACAGAATACTGGAGAACTGGTGGCTAATGAGGGCCTTTTACAAGGAAGGGCTCACAGCTCTTAAATTTCTACATCTGCAGGCTGAGGAGCACAATCCATTCATTCTGGTGAATGAAAAATGCAGGCATTTTTTTTGTCATCTTATTTACAAAAGGCAGGCTCACATCCTATATATTATGATAACTGCTTTACTAATTTGTCAAACTAATACTTCAATAGATTGCCAGCAAGATTTCCTCAAAAGGATCCGATTCAGATCTGTTGAACACAAGTCTTAAAACAGGGAATAGTGTGTTAGCTGGAGATTTCATACAACGAAGGGACGTAAACCACTTCTACTAGTCAACAGTTATGATGGAAAAATAACTTTCCTTTTATTCTTGTGGACATAGTTCCACCGCTGGCTAGAATATTAGCTGAGGGAGTGTTTTACCTAATTGGCTGAAGGCAGCAAGTGTCCAAAGTGGCGCAACAACTCAGCTGTTTATTAGCAACAATTAGCATGCCTATCCACAAATATAATTATTCTATGATTTTTGCTTGGAGCAGACAGTAATAGGAGATCAAGATTACATTGAACATTGGTGAAAAAAAAACCAAGGGTGGTACAAAGAAATGTGCAATTTTCGGACATTTCCGTATCATAAAGACACTACACCTGGAAGACAAAAGAAAATATTTGCATTACACTGACTCACTAGCAGTTCATAGTCATTGATTTAATCCCTGTTGAATTTTAGGAGGGTAATTTTATAACAAAGCACCTATGCTATGAAGGCACATAGGCTCAGGGATGCAACTACAGGCTCCTTTTACTAAGGTACGCTAGCATTTTTAGTACACACAGGAAATTACTGTGCGTTACGCTTCTAGAACTAACACCAGCTCAATGCTGGTGTTAAGGTCTAGCACACGCGGCAATGTAGCGCACGCTATTCCGTGCGTTAAAGCCCTAGCGCACCTTTGTAAAAGGAGTTCTATGTGTGCTTTTATAAAATAGCTGACCCAAAAGCTTTCATGCAAAGTTACACCTGCTCTGAGGCAGATACCCATAATTTTTATTCCTAAGGTTGCAAGAATATGGGTGTATTTTATAACATGCATCTTATAACTCTGCCCACACCCAACCCCAGAACACCTCAAGAAGGACATGGCAGTACTTGAGGGGGTCCAGAGAAGAGAGACTAAACTGATAAAAGGTATGGAAAACTTTTCATACACTGACAGGTTGAAAATGCTGGGGCTGTTCTCCCTAGAGAAGAGAAGAGGAGACATGATAGAAACCTTCAAAATCCTGAAGGGAATAGAGAAAGTAGACAGGGACAGATAGAGGTTTACTACACAGGTCCTGGACCTGTTGGGCCGCCGCGTGAGCGGACTGCTGGGTGCGATGGACCTCAGGTCTGACCCAGCAGAGGCATTGCTTATGTTCTTATGTTATGTTCTTCAGACTGTGGGGAACCACAAATACTAGGGGTCACTCGGAGAAATTGAAAGCGGACAGGTTTAGAACAAATGCTAGGAAGTTCTTTTTTACCCAGAGGGTGGTGGACACATGGAACGCACTTCCAGAGGTTGTGATAGGCCAGAGCACACTACAGGGGTTCAAGGAAGGTTTAGATAGGTTCCTAAAGGATAAGGGGATTGAGGGGTACAGATAGAAGCAGAGGTAGGTTATAGAAATGGTCAGGAACCACTTCACAGGTCATAGACCTGATGGACCACCGCGGGAGCGGACCGCTGGGCGCGATGGACCTCTGGTCTGACCCAGTGGAGACAACTTCTTATGTTCTTAACTAAAAGAACACAAAGACTTGCAATTTTATAAGGCACTTATTTTAGCACATTAAAACACTTTGGGTGCAATAAAAATGCATTAAAATACTCTCTCAAAATGGCCATTATTTGGCTAGCACCAGCATCCTATATTCTAATTTAAAAATAGCATCTGGTTCTGTGACTCAGGCCCTGACTCTGCAGCAGAGGATGGCTGAGATGAGGTCTCCTGTTGTGCGCAAGGCAAGCTTAAAAACACACTGCAGAAATTATGCACTTGAGCTGGGATGGGGGGAAGGGAATAGGCTGATAGATATCATAATATATAACAGCACTCGCCTAAGAGCAAAAACTGAATACCTCCAGGCTAAAGAATCTTCCCTTCTAGCTCTCATTCAGCAAGAAAAAGCCACTCAGGCAGGATGACAGAGTCTAAAGATAGAATGGTATAGGGTTATCATAATTTTGAAATGAAAAAGAAAAAGGACACTTGACCCCGTCCTTACTTGCTCAGACACCCCCCCTCTCCCCCCCGAAGCTAAATTTGAAAATTAAGCATCAGCACCTTGCATGCAGTTTGGCAGGGCCAGCTTCCTCAGAATCTGATGGTTCTCCCCCTTTTACCTCCTCAGTGCTACAATTCAATTTCCTTTGGGTTGCTACCACTGACTTGCCTCAGGAGCCGCTTCTCTGCAGGACCCGCCTACATGGAAATAGGAAGTTGCTGCAGAGAGGTGGCTTCTGGGGCAGGCCAATGGCAGCAAGCTCACCTAGCTGAGATACTGGTGACCTGAAGAAAATTGAATTTGCCTGGGAGAGAGCCACCGGACTTCCTGTAAGCCAGCCCTGCCAAACCTGGACAGATTTCACACAATTTTTAAAAATATGTCTGGATACCCGGACAGTTCTTTAAAGAGAGGACATGTCCAGGTTTTCCCAAACATATTGTAACCCTAGAATTGTAAGAAGAAAACGGTACAAAAACAAAAAGGAAGGAGAAGTGGGGTGAAGTGCAGGAAAAAATTGATTGTCAAGTAATTAACCAGAGAGAATTTCAAGAGTTGAAGACCTCAAATAAAAGTTATACTTTGAGAGAGAGAGACGGAGTAAAAGTAAGATATATGGGAACTGTTAGTCATTTTTAACTGCATATATTTTTTGACTGATAAAACTGCCTTCAGCCAATCAGTGAATATGCCAAAACTAGCACAGAGCTCTTTTTAAACCAAAACAGTATATAATGGCCCAACTTTTCTTTCTACTAGAAGTCATCATATCAAGCATTCACATTAATGAAAATCTTACTGGTGCGATAAATCAGTCTGTCTCGCCATTAAAAGTAACACCAGAAAGTAAGAGCAGGCAGCAGAGGCCTCTAGTAAGGATTTTGATGGTCAGCAATCATCATTCCCAGTTGCTATGGTGTCACCATAGACATGGCTGGACTCTGGAACAGTGGAAAGGGCTAAAGATTGGAGAAGTCTGTGAGCTCATCTTAAAGATTGGGCAGGCTAGTTCATCTCACCAGTAGGATTTGACATTGTGAGTTAAGTGTTTGTTTGCAATACACACAGCATCTTTCATTATATCCCCTAATGCAGCCTCAGGACAAAATACAGCCACGTCAAATGCTATATAAATAACTCATTCATGTTAAAAGATACGGACCTTTTATTGTTTAAATATATTTAGGAAACTGTTTCTATTTGGGGTTTTGCTTTTGTATTGTGTCCAATATTTTTTGGGAAGAAATGCAGCGACAATACCTACCATTAGCAGATGTGCGCACATGACCTGCAAATGCCTTATCTATTTCCAGGAAAGCTTTTATCAGCACCTTTTCCAAATTTTGCTCCTGAGAGAGCATCTCCCTGTAGGTGAAATAAAGTGATTATTCCTCAAATTCTTTATTACATGTAATCTACAGTTTAGAACTATTCCTTAAGAGAAAAGAGAGAGAGAGAGAGAGAAACTTTAACTGAGAGAAACTATTAAACTGGGCACCCTTTTGCACTCTTTGGGGGGTGGGGAGGAGTCATCTACTGGTAGAGCAGCAGGTTGAAAACCATGAAATCCAGGGCTAAAACCCCAGCAAACACTCCTTGTGACCTTGAGCAGTCACTGAACCTTCTATTGCCTCAGGCAGAGTGGATTTGATTTAAATCAAATCAATTTAAATTACTAGTCAGAAATACTTGATTTAAATCAGTGTTTTCTACAAGAAAGACTCATTATTGTAATTTTGGATGTCTTAAACTCTATAATGGTATGTCCTCTAATGCCAGTCTTCTGTACACTGTTATATGATGTTCTTTTTTCCTTTCTTTATTACTTTAATAAATAAACAAATTGAACTAAAAAAAAAAAGAAAAAAAGAAACAGCTTTTGAAGTCACCCACCCCTGCCCCGTTTTTCCCTCAGACTATCACAGACCATGTGCTGGGGAAATGCTGCCTGCTTCAGCTCCTCTCAAGTGCAGCTGTTATAGGAGAAGCCCCCTGCTTCCAGCACTCTACCACCTCGCTGGGATCTTCAGGTTGTTGGTCAAATCTCCATGGACCAACACTTACTCCCCCTAGACCTCTCATGAAAAAGGGGGGGGAGATGAAACGCAGCCGGCACCATGAGCACCCCAAAGGAATGCTATGAGCACCTAAACAATCTGCACTCCATACCCTGACCAAGTCAAAGGGACGAGCAAAACACCAGGAGAATGGACATCGAGCTCCATTAATCTACAGAGGCTGGCTGAAGCAGGTCCCCCAAAGATACACCTGCCAGCTGTGGATTTAAAATCTGCTCCTCTCCACATAGGCAGAGTAGACCCTTATTAAAAGGGGGTCTCTGATTTCACAAAAAAGACTGCAACTAGAGCAAAAATTAAAAAAAAATGCAAACCTAATCACAAAAATAAAAAAGAAATAAACCAAACAGATCAGAAGACACCTTTCATGCTTGCCTGCATAAAGAGAAACTGAAGGGGGCAGCAGATTCCTGGGAGGAGGCGGCTTCAAAAGCTGCAATTGATTCCTGGGAGGAGGAGGCTTCAAAAGCTGCATCTTTCTGCAGGATGCTCACGAGAATGGACAGGGTATCCTAAGATTCAGCATACCATTCCTTTTACACTAGAATAGAGATTTTAGGCCAAGTCCCTAAATTTACACTTTTCGTGTAATGGTGGAGAAAGACAGGCCAAGATATAGGATAATGTAGGATGATGGTCTCACAAGCAGCCAGCAATAAAACAGGTGGGGTTCGGGGTTTTTTTTTTGGGGGGGGAGGGTTAGTTACAGTATGACATTTGAATTGCATATACCACCTCCACTGTATGAAATCTCTCATGCATATTCATTGTAGAAATCCTGAAAACTTGACTGGCAAGGGGGGTACACCAAAACCAACTTGGGAAACACTGATCTGTGTAATTGCAAGGGTGCATGCAGTGGCCTAAGTGGTCATGTTTAAATGTTATCACAAAAATGAGGACTTATGCTAGTATTCTATAAAAGCAATTATGTGTCTTAACTACTATTACAGAATTTGCACTTAGCACCTTGCATCCTACTGCTTAATTTTAGGTGACCTTTGGAGAATTTACCCCTTTGTGTTTTAGATTAGACAAGCTTAAATCCCAACCTAAATTCTACTGAAATGTAGCAAAACCTGAAACAGTATGGGGCTCATAATCGAAAGAGAAAAACATTCAAAAACCGGCCTAAGTCAGAACTTGGACGATTATCAGTCAAAAACGTCCAAGTGCCGATAATAAAACCGGGTTTTGGACATATTTCTAAACTACCTAGGCCTTCACAGTGCCGCTGAAGGACCATAGCTAAATGAGGCAGTTCAGGAGGAGTGTCGAGGGTGGGATTTGGGCAGGAGGTGGGCAGGCTTAGACTTAGTTGTACTGCATGTATAACTGAAAGTTATACAGCACAGCACAGAAGGAACTTGGACGGTGACTTAGACCATTTAAAACATGGTCTAAGTCACAAAAACCCACCTAAAGTGACCAGATAAGCACTGCAAACACATAATACAGACCCCCCACACACTACTCCAGTGATCATTGACCCCCCCACCCCCATAAAAATATTAATCACAACTTGAAAATTGTGCCTCCAGAACATCATCACCTGGCAGCCTGGCATAGGAAAGCCTAGTTGTGCTGCACAGAGGCGTCTTAAGCCGTCTTGGGGGTGGGTTAGGGACCCATGGAGAGGAGGACCCATGCCCATAAGCCCCTATAATCACTGCATTGATATTGAAACATGTGCACTCCCCTATACATTCCCAAAACCCTTTTGTACTGCCATATACATGGCTCCTGCAGCCATAAGGGCTATTGGAGTGGTAGATAAGTAGGTCTAGGGAATTCTGGAGGTGGTTTAGGGGGCTCACTATGACCTATAAGGGAACAGTAATGAGATGATGACATGGCACCCTTTTTGTGAAGTTCACAGCAGTGCTCTGTAAGATACCCACTATTTAGTGCCATGTCTGGGTGTTCAGTCCATCACTTTGCAGACCCCTCACACATCCAGCAGGGCTTGTTCTAGGCGTTTTTGACTTGGACAAAAAGTTGAACGAAATGGTGGTATAAAGATGGACAATTTAGCAGCTTGGACGATCAGATTGGTAGGATGTATAGTTAGACGATTTAGAAACAGAAAATAATTTGGACGTATTTTTCAAAAATGTGTCCTAAGCTATATATATATATATATATATATATATTTTTTTTAAACTTTAGACGACTTGCGACATGGACGAAAACGGACTTAGACGTTCCTTTCAATTATGCCCCTCCACATGTCATTTGAGATCTTTGCGCAAAATTGAAAATTCTTTAAGGAAAAATAGGTCAGAATTTCTCAAAGGGAAATATGAAAGATGGTTCAACAATTACAATAAACACAAAGATACAGTTGTACCTGGAAGTGCCACTGATTAATAAATTAAAAAAAAAAAAAAATAGAATTTCACATACTTTTCTACACATGAAAACTATTTAATTTTTTTGTTGAATAATCAAAATAGCTCCTTTTTGTCCAGATTATTATTGAACAACTGTGATCTATCTTCTATCAGAATTTTAGATTTGGATCCAATATTTTAGCACAATTTATACTCAAGATACAGACTCTCCTAGGGGGATTTATAAACTTTAACCATAATGTAGTAGATAGAAAATCCAGAATACATTAAATTGTATTTTAAAAGTAAGAGGAAAAGCCTCAGAACCCCGTTGGGGAGCAAATTTTCCTCAAACTAGAGAAGGTAGTAACTTTATTTGGCAGAAAATCCTCCTATCAAACATTCAGTCAAATAAACCTTTAAATTATTATCTGAAAAAAGTGACTTATCTTTTATTCCTTTTTCACTCTCTTTCACTTTGTTGAGCGATTACAACAGAATTTGATCCATCCTCCCATCTGCATCAGGGAACTCAATTTTCCCGTCCCATCCCTGTGAGTTTTGTCACGGTCCCATTCCTTTAAGCTCTGCCTTAACCACACAAGCCTTGAACATTTATGATTTTAAAAGGTTTGAGGCTTCTGCAGATGGGAATGGAGCTTGCAGGAATGGGGCAGGGGCAGGGACAGGAAAAGAACCTGCTGGGATGGGAAAATGAGTTCCTGTGGGGATGGGGGAAATTTTGTCCCAGTGTCATTCTCTACTCAGGATCGTACTCTAAGTGACACTGCAGGTGTCACCTATATGTGGTTTCAGTAGGTATTTTGTGGAGCTCACACTTTCCACCACAAGTGTACCAGTTAAGAGTGAGATATGGGTATGGGTCCCTTTCTCTATAGTCTACTCCAGGGATTTGCTTACTGCTCTAAGAGGATTGGCCATTATATCAGCAGCTGTCAAACAATATGCTATGTACTATCACTTCATCTCTTGTGGTGGGGGCAGTGGGAGGAGTCATGCCTTTATTTCTCCAATGGTCATTCTAATCAGTTTGGGCATTTAGTCATTACTGAAACAGGTCTAGCCACAAAAGTTCAATTTTTAGCCCTGGACATTTTTACAAATGTTCCATTATTGCAAAAAAATGTCCAAATCATTAGCCTACCCTACCTAGTTCCACTCTAAACATGCTACAGTACACATCCCTTGAGATTTAGATGAACTGCATTAAAAAAAAACATCTTAAAATGTATTGCAAAAAAAACATCCATCTGCCACTTTGTGCCATTTTTGAACTTTTTTCTGTTTAGAAAATGAGCCCATATTCTCCAAAATGTGCAGACTTACTCTATATATTTATCCATGAACTTGTTACAGAAATCAGCAGCTGCTACTCCACCATGGCCATCATAAACCGCAAAATACAAGATATCACCTGTCAATACTGCAAAGTTCAAGCGATCCTCATTCTCCTTACGCTTCCCGAGCTGTGTTGCGCAGCCCACCTTTGAAAGGCTGACTTTGGGGATTGGCTTCCCATATTTAATGCTTGGTGGGATCAAAATGGGTTCATCAATCCGATTGTCCCAAATCCCAAAAGAGTCCCAAGTGGCAGGACGACCACTTCCATCTTGATCAAAACGGGAAGCTCTGCACTCTGTGGTGGTGGTGGTGTGGCACACTGGAGTCACCCGGGTATCTTCCTGCACGAGGCAGGATGTCAGCAGTGCCTGCCTTCTCACATGATGCCCACTGCGTCTGGCTAGATGAATCAGAGCAGCTGTGGACATAACTCAGCTCCAAGAACGCTGGTAAGAATGTGAAGACTAATAACCACTGAGACGACTCAAAGTAGCAGATGTGGGGGGAAAAAAAACCTATACAGAAAAAGAAAGGGTTTCAATGAGACAGCAAGGGACGTGACAAAGTAAGGGACTGTAAGAAGTGTTAACTTATGCATTGTGTGTCTCCAAGTGCAGAACATCTATTGGGGACAATCTTTAGCCCTGCCCCCAAACTCTAATTGCTATTGCTCTGTTGGATAAAATATTGGTCCAGGCTGCAGCCTCGGAGGCCCAACCTATGAGTGTCACTGAGAAAAAAAAAAAAAATCTAACTTGTTGCTCCTTCATTTCAAAGTGTGTTCCGATTAATGATTACCACTTTCTCCTATTCATGAAAGGTGCAATATAAAATCAGTCTGGTTCAAGAACAGTAATCCAAATGTATCCCCTTCAACTAACCTAACCTTTGTGACAATTCAGATGTAGAGGGAAAAAAAAATTGTCAATTTATATTACTCAGAATAAAATCCTTTCCCAAGTGGCTCTGAAAGCATGGATGGATCATTACTTATTACAATAGTTAGAAAAATCATGATCTAAATATGCAGTTTAACCTCTAGAAAGACACAAGCTTAGTTCTACAAGTGTTTACTACACTAGTAAGAAATCTCAAAAGATATGGCATGTTTCATGTCATCATCTAAACCAGGGGTGTCCAACCTTTTGGCTTCCCTGGGCCGCATTGGCCTAAAAAAAAAAAAAAAAAGTTTCTTTGGCCGCACAAACACGCAAACGCTACAGCAAGACAGAGGAGGGAGCCAGCAAGACGGTAAACACCCGGGGGCAGCAAAGGAAATCATTGCATGGCCCTCGACCAGAGCCACACAAAATACTTCACGGGGCCGCAGGTTGGATACCCCTGATCTAAACTGAAGAAGTTCTCTGCTAAAAATCATAAACCTATCAATATCAAAAGATGCCTCCCTCTGTTAATCCATTATTCACAATGAAACATAGAAACATACATGTTCAAAGATACTATGCCTACTACTGAAAATAGCCTCCAATTATAAAATATTGAGATGGATAACCTGGACATACAGATGGATAAACTGGACATAATGGCCTCACTTGTGTATGCTGGACACTACAGATCTATATTTTCCCATAGCCTGGCCCAGCCTGTACCTTGCTGTTTGTGAACACATGTATCCTTTGAAATGCTAACCCAGCTGGCCTTTGCTGCAAACTGTCTCCATTCCCTGCTGGGAGGATACTTCTCCAAGGTTCTGCTGAGCTGTTATCAATGCTGTATGACTTCATATATGCCAGGCACCCTGGAAAGCCATAAAACATTTATAACAAGCAACATTCCCTGCAGGATGACAGGGGAGTAAGAGACATAGGAGCCTGATACACAGGCTGGCCTGTCTCTGAAGCAAGTTATGGGAACCAAGCACAGCTGGGGTGCTGGAGGTCACCTTTGCCAACTTTCTGCATAAGACTATCTACAAGGACGCCATCCTGAAGATGCACAGAATTGTAAAACCACAAATTAGCATCTGCAAGGTGATAAGGATCTCAGAGCTGGAGGAAGAAAGTTCACAAAGAATTCTGTTTCTGCTTGGGCCCCCCTCCTAGGGGGGGAAGTGAGAGAGGCGTGGACTGGGGGGAGGAATAGTTAGGTATACATTTTTATACCAAAAGGGAAGTACATGACCAGAGTTCGGGGATGTGCTTTTTTGGAACGAAGGAAGAATTTCTCTATATAACAATCCATGCATCACAGGTAAAACCAAAGAGATTCATTTGCTTATGCTGCAGGGAACTACTAGCCCCCTGCTAACTACTAGCCCCCTCCATTGCATATTCTGAACTGACAATATATTTCTTTCTACTATGTCTTTGCTGATGCAATTTTGTAAGTCTTTATACTAACAATAAAAAATATTGTCTGTTTTTGGAACATACAATGCCGTCTCATAGTCATTCCAATGAAGTAAAATAAGTGGCATTACTTCAATATATTCCCAGATTACAGGAATAGGATTTAAAAAAAAAAACCCTAAACACAATAAGAGTGTTCCTTCAGTTGTGCAAAGTAAAGGAGGCTGCTTGATACACATCAAGCAAGTCAAATTCATTTTTATTGAGTCACTTAAACATGAAATAGTGGAAAACAAAATTTTCAATGTGTGGAGAAATGCCAGTTTTCACCAGAGCAGGTGCCTGGAGATGACTACATAGCTGAATGCTCCAGCAGTCACAACCACCTGCCATAATGGTCAGCACTAGAGAATGACACGGTGGCGGTTTACCCGCGGCCACCGCATTTCGCCGCGGGTAACCCGCCAAAACGGGGAACGAAAAATAGCAGTCGCTGCGGGGACGGGGACAAGGCCATTCACCGCCCGTGGAGCGGTGAATGGTCTTGTCCCCGCAGTGAGGCATGAAGGATCGCGCGGTCCCTGCAGCCCACACCCGCCTGCCCGATCGATCCTAGTGATTAGCCAGCTCTCTCCCTTCTCCTCACCTTAGTTTGTAGGTTTTCTTTTTCGGCGACCCACACGCTATCAAAGAGCCACGCACCCGCTGCTGCTCAGTTTCGATCTTCTGCTCTGACGCAACCGGAAACAGGAAGTTGCAGCAGAGCAGAAGATTGAACACTGAGCAGCCGCGCGAGTGCGGCTCTTTGGGAAAGCGTGCAGGTCGCCGAAAAAGAAAACCTACAAACTAAGGTGAGGAGAAGGGAGAGAGCTGGCTAAACAGTAGGATCGATTGGGCAGGCGGGTGGTGGCTTCGGGGACTGTGCGATCGCTCATGTTCCCGGCTCAAACTGGAAGGAGGGAGTGAAAGGGAAAAGGATTATGGGCCAAGGGGATGAAGACAGAAGAAAAATCCACAGCAGAAAAGAAAGGGAAGGACAAGCAGGTGAGCCAGATGCTAGAAGGGGGGGGGGGGGGAAGAAAGAGGGAAAAAAGCTAGATGGGGGTTGAAAAGAAGAGACACATTGGTATGAAAGAGGAAGATAGGGGAAATCTGGACACAGGAAGGTAACAGAAAGAGGGGAAATTATGTGCATGGGGCATAGGGACAGAGACATAAAGGGGACATGCCATGGGGATGGGGGCAATGGCAGGGGGGGGGCAATGGCAGATACATAGGGGAGATAGTAGAAATGGGGAAAATAGGAGCACAGAAGCGAGATGGTTTGTGGGGATGGGACAGGGACCGAGCTCGCAGGCTCCAGTGGCTTGCACAAATTACATTGTAACGTGCCATGAAAATAAGAGGGAGGAAGGTAGATAGATAGGCCATGCGAGAGGAGCTGAAGGGTAGTAGAAAGGAACAGATGGTAAAGGAGGGAGGGAAGGGTGGTGGTGGAAAGGAATAGGACAGACATTGAAGGAGGGTGGAGAGGAACAGATCCTGAAGGGAAATGTGGAAGACAGAGTGGGAAGAAGACAGATGCCAGATTATGGGGGAGCGGAGGGAAGAAGATGGGTGCTAGACCAATTGGGGGGGGGGGTGAAGAGAGAGGCACAGTAACAGCAAATGGAAGACGCAGAGAGAAGACACACAGTGGATGGAAGGAATTGAATGAGAAGATGTGGAAAGCAGAAACCAGACAACAAAGGTAGAAAAAAAAATTCTATTTATTTACTTATTTTTTGCGTTAGGATAAAGTAGTATATTAGTTGTGTTGATAAAAATTTATAAACAAAGCCCTGCCAGCTGAACATCTCTTTCTCTAGTTCAGCAGCAGGAACTTTGATTTATAAAAAAGGAATAAGCTAAATATTACAGTACTAAGGCTTATATGGATGCAGCGGGGACGGTGACGGGGCAGTGAATGGGATGGCAGTGGCAGTGACGGGGCGGTGAAAGGGATGGCGGTGACGGGGCGGTGAAGGGAACAGCGGTGACGGGGCGGTGCAGAGGATGGTGGGTCGGGGACGGGGCGGTGACGGGGACAGATTTTTCCCCGTGTCATTCTCTAGTCAGCACTGCAGTGATATGAGCTTACACAGAAAACATGACCAAGGTCAAGATACACAGCTGACAGAGCTTGCTCTGGGACCAAGATGACTCCTCATGCTTTCTTTGTATGGCCTCCTAATTCTGCCCTGCTTTCCCTCCTTTCACATGAACACTGGTTTTCTTGTCCATGGCTACATTATGCTGATGTAGATGCAGCTCCTGAGACAAAAGGATTGAAAAAACATTTGCACCAGTCAAGATTTCCTTTCCCCTAAGAAGCCACAAAAATTGATTGATTTGTTTTTACACACTCCACTTTTGCCCCTCCCTTAACAATATCTTGTTTGCCCCAAAGAACCTTTCCCTTCCTTTATTGATGCTGTCTTTTCCCCTTGCCACACACCCTTATGACCCAGAAAAAGAGAACTTGTGTAAATTTCACAAAGGATGGCCACCAGGGCAGGATTAATTCATCGAGGGCCCATAAGCACAGAAGTACACTGGGCCCCCTGCCCCAGGGACCCCACCATGCGCCCAGGTGGAAACAGGAAGCTGCATCAGAGGGAAGCTTTGGGCAAGCAGCACCGCTTGGACAATTACAGTTCCTGTTGCCTTTCTTACCCACGTTGCTTGCTTGTCTTACTTTCCGTCGATCGGGGTGGGGCCTGCGTTGCCAATTGATGCTGGAGGGGCCCATCGCCGTTTGGAAAAAACAATGTTGATGTCCTCCTTCATCAGGGCCCCCTGACCATTTCAGGCCCTAGGCACGTGCCTACTTGGCCTATTGGTTAATCCTGCCCTGATGGCCACAAGAATATAAGTCCTGCTAGCAGCAACCTTCCTCCCACCATGTGATTTTTGTCTCCCTGGCTTAGGCCCTCCTGATATTTCATCTATTGGGTACAGCCACAGATTCTAAACATCCAAGCTTTTACAGAACTCCATATGAGGATGCTCCATCATAAAAAAAAAGATACACAGAGGCTTTGAAGTTACTGTACCACAAATCTATTTTTAATCTTTAAACCATTTTAGTAAAGGGGTCCCCTAAGTAAATGACCCCCCTCTACCACTTAGCATTTCCTTCTAAGATGCAGGCACAATATTAGACATTATGCAGATATACAAATAATCATCCAGGAATAAACTACCTAGATG
This sequence comes from Geotrypetes seraphini, assembly GCF_902459505.1. Taxonomy (NCBI): domain Eukaryota; kingdom Metazoa; phylum Chordata; class Amphibia; order Gymnophiona; family Dermophiidae; genus Geotrypetes; species Geotrypetes seraphini. The sequence goes on along the minus strand of NC_047084.1, from coordinate 336,651,020 downwards.
GCAAGGTTGAGTGGGCTTTAAAGTACTCTTGATGGGTTTTTAAAATTACGTTTTGCATATTATTGTGGATAATTTATTGTTTGATCTTATTGGCTCAGCTGATTCAACTGCCTAGTGACAGCAGAGGTAAGGCAACTGGGTCTAAGTTTATTAGTTAGTATTAAGTTTTATTTGTAAAAGTATTGTAAATTTTTATTTTTGGAATATAACTAAAACTAATTCACATCTTATTTATTGTTATTTTTGATTAATTTTGTGAACTGCTTCAGATAAAAGACGGTACAGTAACATGAAAATTTTTTGCCTTCTCTTGATTTCTTTCCTCTGTTACTGCATATATTGTATATACTTAAATATAAACTTAGATTTTGGGTTGAAAAATATGGCCCAAAAATGGAGGTCTTAGTTTATGTTTGAGTCATCCCAAAGAGCATCCCTGACCCCCTCCTTGATCTGTTACAGGCTGCCTTGAGCCCTGATGGTCAAGCAGTGAGCCTAAAATTTTGTAAGAAATGAAGTTTTTTTGATATGGACTAACTATAGTGCTTCACTTAAAAAATAATATACCGATAAAGACATTGACAAGTTACTTTGGAGGAAAGACAAAAGGGAGATATGATAGAAACGTTTAAATACCTACCGTGTTTCCCTGAAAATAAGACACTGTCTTATATTAATTTTGGACCCAAAAAAGGCACTAGGTCTTATTTTCAGGGAGGTCTTATTTTTTTTTCCCATGTACAATGATCATCTCTCCCCTTCTCTCCTCCACCCCAATTCTTCCTATTTCCTTTCTCTCCCTCACATGGCACCATCTTTCCTCCCCTCTCACCCATCCCCTTGTGCCTTCCCTCTGCACAATCTTTCTATCCTTCCTTCCCTCCCATCCCCCTGTGCAACAGAATCCGTACAGCCTATATCCCTCCCTCCCCCCACTGTACAGCAGACCCTTGCAGCTTATATCCCTCCCTTCCTCCCATCCCCCCGTGGAGCATTTTTAATCCCTCTCGCCGCACACCCCCTCTCCCTGCTGACCCTTTCATCTCTCCCACCCATCTGAACCCTGAAATAAGGTTAGTCAGATTTATCTGGAGGTGTTTTGGAGATACATCAAGGTTGAAGTTGGGTCAGGCGCGCTGTTCTCAGTTGCTACTTTTCACTTTTTTCGAGTGCCCCCAAGCGTGCGTGGTATGTCTCGTGCTGCAGAACACGTAGACATAGCCACTCACCGGACAGCCATCCACCACAAATGGGCATGAATCCAAAGAATCCTGCACTGTTTCCCCGAAAATAAGACCTATCCCGAAAATAAGCCCTAGCATGATTTTTAAAGATGCTCCTAATATAAGCCTGACCCCAAAAATAAGCCCTAGTTAAGATTGACCCCTGAAGCCACCCCCCCCCCGAATGTCCCTGATACTCCCCCAACTCCATCCTTGACACTAGTCTGCCTGATTTGCTGAAAAAATCAGACTCATTTATTCAGGAACCCCCACCCTTGCAGATGTAGGAGGCCTTGGAGCAGAGGTATGTCAGTCTCATGGTGGGAGGGTCAGTGGGGTTCTGCTGCACAGTTGGATGGGAGGGAGGGATAGAAAAATGCTGCACAAGGGGATGGGTGAGAGGGGAGGAAAGATGCTGCACATTGGGGGGGGGGGAGAAAGGAAAGAGGAAGCATTGGGGTGGAAGAGAGAAAGGGAGAGATGATTGTTGTACGTGAAAAAAATAAGACATCCCCGAAAGTAAGCCCTAGTGCGTTTTTTGGACCCAAAATTAATATAAGACACTGTCTTATTTTCAGGGAAACACCATATATATATACACACACACCAAATATATGCATCCATAAAACTTTAATAATAATAATAACAGCTTATATACCGCATTACCGTGAAGTTCTATGCAGTTTACAAAGATTAAGCAAAGGTACAAATTGATTGACTAAGAGGGGAGGAAGAAAGAGGGTTAATAGGACAGGAAATCCATTTTTGAGGAGAGAGTGATCAATAGAACAAGTTTATCGCTATAGCGGGGAGAGAGAAGAGAGGATCATTTGTCTAGATACTTTAGGAACAGGTGTGTTTTCAGACGTTTCCTAAATTCCTCATAAGTAGTGGGCGAAAGCAATTGTTCTAGGTCTTTACCCCATGATGCTGCTTGGTGCGAGAGAAGATGTTCATGGTGTTTTTTCAGTTTACAACCTCTCACTGGGGGGGAAACGAAGTTGGAATGTGAGCTTCTCTTGTGTCTGTTGGCTGAGAAGACGAAAAGGTCAGTTATATATTTAGGGGCAAGTCCATGTAGTGCTTTGAAGCTGAAGCAGGCAAATTTAAACTTTACGCGCGCCTCCATTGGCAGCCAATGCAGCTGCTGGTAGTAGGGTGTCACGTGGTCAAACTTCCTCAGCCCAAAGATCAGTTTGACCGCTGCATTTTGCATCAATTGTAAACGCTGAATGTTCTTTTGGGAAATTGCTAAATAGGCGATGTTACAGTAGTCAAGTAGACTCAGTACGAGGGATTGGACTATTCATTTATTTACCCAGTAACGTAAAGATCCGAATCATGCTGTCATGCTAAGTATGCTACTGGATGCCAAAAAGTAATGAGAAAACCAGTATAGAATTCATATGAACACCAACATAGGCTAATGTTACACTTCTAATGTTTACAAAATATGCTTCAAAATAATATTGTTAAAGAGCATATAAATTTGAAAAATAGGCATAAAGCAGTATGCTGGGCCTCAGCACAAAACAAAACACTTTAAAAATGAATACAGGAGAGAAACAAGATGGTGATGGGAGCAGACGCCTGAGAAGGAGGCTCTGTCATTCGGTTCTGCCGGTGTTCATAACAAAACTCCTCTTGCCTAGTTATGGGTAAGAGGAAAGGAGCCCTTCACGGCAACCCTCTGGTGGCAATAGCAGCACCACAATGGCTTGTGCAGACAACTATTGTAGGAGCTTTTACTCGACTGGGTGAATCTGCAGCTTCTACTTCGGAGGTAAGCCCAAATTTGTCAGGCGAGCTCAGCTCACAGGCTAGGGCGCTGTTAAGCTCGAAGCAAAGGCAGCCTCCACCTCAACCCGGAAGCAAACCAGTGTCGGGAGTGTCTTAGGAATCGATGCCCCAAGAGGAGATTTCGAGCCTCAGCGACGGAGGGTCGGTTGCTCCAACTTTGTCGGGAGCTGGAGTGACTGGAGAACAGCAACAGTTATCCCACCCTGGAGCAGGGGTGAGAGGAACTTCTGGTGGGATTAAGATCTTATTTGGAGTGTTGGAGAAGCCGGAAAAAATAGACATGAAGGCCTTAAGGCAGGCTATCTCAGTTATGGACACAAACCTCAAATTGTCTTTTTCCACTCTAAGCACTGACTATGGGCCTATCCACTCTAAAGTGGAACAACAGGGTTTGGCCCTTAAAGATAGAACTGAAAAGATAGAAAAATAGGAGACAAAAATCTGTGAAATGAAGGCTTTGGATCTGGAATTAGTCAATGAAAGATCATTTATGCAAGGAAAATGGAAAGCTTCGAAAACTGATTAAGGAAAAACAACTTGAGACTCCTTAATTTTTCTAAATGCCCCTTAATATCACCAATGGAGATGACAAGGAAGTACTTTAAGGAAATGTTGCTTATTCCATCAGAAAATTTGCCACCTATTGTCAGAGCTAATTATTTTCATATAAAGAAACCTGTGGAAGTGTCAACTCCTAACGAGATTCAAGGGGAAAATGAAGTGGATACTAATTTAACAACTTTTCTGGAAAACTCTTTAGAAGTTATAATAGAAATGAAAACCTTGTTAATAACTCTAGCTTTGGAAAGTGATAGAGAATATGTATTACGATTGTATTTTCGTCATATAAATGATCAGTTCGTATATTTCCAGATATGTCTTTAAGATCTCAGAAGCAGAGAAAGGAATTTTTGGCATTGAGGCCAAGAATCCTTGCCCTGGGAGCAAATTTTTTGTTGAAATTTCCTGTTAAATGCTTCATTACATATCAGAATAAGAATTATCTATTTTTTGAACCTAAACAGCTGTTAGGATTTATAGAATCAAAAGAGCAAGTAGTGCCCGTAGCTGAAAATGTATAACTTGTCATAACCGGCTGTAGGATCTGCAGATAATTGCCACTTTCTAGTTTGAATAAGAGTTTTTCCACTAATAATTTTTCCTAATCTTTCTAAATATGGTGGACTAAATATAGTGGATTAAATCACTGGGTTAAGGGCTCCTTTTATCAAGGCGCGCTACGGGGATTAGCGCGTCTTGACATTTCATCACGTGCTAACCCCCCTGTTTGTCTGACTTGGCTGTTTAGATTGTAAGCTCTTTTGAGCAGGGACTGTTTTCTTCTTCTTTGTGACTCTGTACAGAGCTGCATGCATCTGGTAGCACAATAGAAATGACTAGTAGTAGTTTAGTTTAACCCTCTTTTGCCTCAGGTACAAACTTAGATTGTAAGTCCTTCAAGGGCCAAAGAAACAACTAGGGGTTCTTCTACTAAAGTGCATTAACTCCCCATTTTACGAAGCCGCATTAGGCCTTTTTTTTTTTTTTTTTTAATTGCCGGCCACAGCGGTATTAGCTCTGATGCCACAGAATTTCTATGAGCGTCAGAACTAATACCGCCGCGACCTGCAATAAAAAAAAGCCTAACACGACTTTGTATAAAGGGAGAGGGGAGTAAGTTTTGGATCTAACCAGTGGCATAGAGAGGGTGCGTGGCACCAGGGGTGACACTCCTCCCCCAACCTCTTCTCTGCCCCCTCTGCTCCTTCACAACCCCCGACAACCCCCTCCCCACCTTCCCTTCCCCCATACCTTTTTAATTTTCCAGGAACAAGCAACCTCACGAACTTGCTGCTTACATCATGTCAGCTATCCCTCTGACATCACTCCCTAGGTGCGGGGCCCAGAAGTGACATCAGAGAGAGTCAACTCTGACGCGGGCAGCAAGTTCGTAATGCTGCTTGTGCAGGGAAAATTAAAGCGGTACAAGGGAAGGGGCACGTGCACATGCGTGGCAGGGGGGATCGGAAAGGAGTGGTGGGGTGGAGAGGATGACGGGTGCCGGCACTCCTACCAAGACCGAACCCGGGGCAGACCACCCCCCTTACTATGCCCACTGGGTCTAACCTATGAGTTTAACGAGCAGCAAGCCCAAGATTTACACTGCCTTAAGAAGGAGTGTTCCCAATATTTCGTACTGCAGGTCATACATTAATGTTCTCATTAGCATGCAGTTCCTGTTAAGAGTTATCATGGGACCACTCACTGCCCTATTTAGGAGGCACTAAGTCACATTAGCATGCACTAATTCTAATGCACTAGTGACAAGCAGGATAACACAGGAATGCCCCCTTCACACAAAAAAAATTTTAAAAAAAATAAATATCAATCCTGCGCAGGTTAGCAAATACTGCAAAACACTAATGTGTTCTATAGTAGCCTATTAGCATGCCCTAACTGCTCATTAAAGACTTAACATCCTTTAGTAAAAGGACCCCCCCCCTAGTGTACCTGAGTTTAACACACCCCAAATTACTATTGAAAAAGATGAAAGTTGTATGTACATAAATACTGAATTCCCTCACATCAAACATAGAAAGGAAGGACAGTGTCGGCCATAGAAGACTGACTCACTAATGCAATTCACCACTGGTAAACGTGGTGGCTGGATATTTAGCTACGGTGCAAGGTCCTGAGGAAGCCAGAGTGAAACAGGGAAGTTCTGCAGAACACATAATAGACACTGACATGACGATTATGGACATGGTGATTCTTTTTGCCACAAAGGCTATATAGAATTCTAAGAATAAGTATTAAATACAGCAAGGAGGTTTTTCTGACTGATGATAGCTTATAAAGGTGTTCACACAATTACATACTTGAAATCTTCCTCCTTGAATTGACTGTTCCCCTCTTTGTTATGATTAATGATACCATAGTGAATGCTGCGGTTGTGCTATTTGGCCTTTATCTGCCATCAAGTTTCTATGTTACAGATAGTGGAATAAGCACTTTCCCCCATGCAGACTTACATTCTTGCAAGCCTTCTGCCTTCACATTTTAGAATTATGTATTAAGGCTCTGTGTGTGACTATACGATAATAGCTTAGTTAATGACCCGAGTTATTTACAAATGTGACCTATTAGAGGTGGGAGATCTGAATAGATAGGGGAAACACTGGCTGCTTTAGTTACTGAGCAGTTTATACAGTAAAACTATAATCCACTGCAATTTTCTACAATGCCCAAATATTTCTAGTTCTTACTATGGATAAAATGTTCCACCAGGAAGTAATGTAGCCTAGAATCTGAAACACACCTAAAAATAAATCCTCTATCATGATCCCAAGGGATCCCATATAGAGTCCTAAAAATTTTGTTGAATAGGATACTAGGGAAAGAAAGTAAGCTACACACATAGCAGCACTCAGGAGACAAAAAAAAAAAAAAGGATTGGTGCTATGCTTTATCCACACCCAGAATGTCTCGTATTGTAGCTGTTCCTAACGTTGCAAAAAAAAAAAAAAAAAAAAAATTGCACTTAGAAACCTAGCAGCACTTTACCCCATGTGTGGGATCTGGGGGCTCTTACCTCAATAGAGCATCACGCCTCTGCACAGAGGCAGAGACAGCAGAGGCAGTGGGCTTTTGGTCCCTCCTCTCTTGCACAGCAGCTCAGGTGTGGCAGAGGGCATGACTGCACCTCTAACACTCTCAGAGGGCGTCGGCGCGCAGCCGCCTCCTCATTGGCCAGTTTCTGTAACCCAAGGCAACGCAAAAAAATAAATCCCGCCTCTCCTTTCTCTTAGCCATTCATAGAACCCTGGGAAACAGCAGCGCGCACAAGACGTCATAGATTCCTTTTCCAAGACAGGCACAAGCTCGAGGAAAACCAGGGTCACGGTCAGGGATATAAATGGATGGCCACTGCCTCAATGTTTTCGCATTGCTATATATCACATGAATGCTGCTATCACCAAGCTATTTGACACGCTGCATTTCAACAGGAGCCTATCTGACCCAACCACGCTGCTGCTTTAGCTGATTACTTCTAATATTGTTTATGACGTGCGAGTGCCCGCATTGGAATGTACTAACCATGGCTTTATTTCAGCATCATTCAGTAAGACAGGAACCGGGGGGGATGGTAGGACAGGACAAAGAAGGTGAAGTATCAGGATTTACATAAGTAGACCTAAATAAAAGCCAACATCGGGGCTCATTTTCAAAGCATTTAGACACAGGAAGCGCCATAGACATCTGTGAGTTATTGAGGCTCATTATTTTCAAAGCTGTGCTCCTGTCACAGTCTGACCACAAGAAGGAAGTCTAGCATTCAAAAAGCATTCGGTAAGGTGGGAAATTCTATAAACAAAAGGATTGCAGTATTATTTGTTTTTTATTGTTTCCATGCTCCTCTTCCCCACCCATGTTTACGGTGGTTGCCGAAAAATTGCCCCGCCCTACCCCCAAACAGAAGAGCTCACCTCTAGCAGAAAAAAAAATAGGTTTACTTACTGCTTAGAAGGCACAGAGACTGCATTCAACGCCTGTCTATTCCGACTAGGACAGGCTGGAATCCTACGTCAGAAGAAGAACTCGGGCAGCAACCAATAAGAATCAAGCACCGCCTAACAGCTCACCAGGTGGGATGCTCATTGGCCCTTGCCTCCAAGAACTCCTATCTACTTTGACTGGGGCCAACTGGAACGCTCACCCTGGGAAGAACTCAAGCAGCAACCAATGGCAAATCAAGCACCGCCCACCAGCTAATAGGATTGGTTGGAATAGCTGATGGTCATCCCATGAGTCTATGGGCACCGCTGCTTCTTCGCTGAAGTTGGGAAAGTATGTGCACAGCTGCTTCTGGAACTCTGGTGCAGAGGTGCCCTGGACTACAACTTCCAGTTGCCCCTGGGCCATTCCCAGATACATTAATTGTGGGTAACAGAGTATAACTCCTTTTTTCTGATCTTAGACCGCAGCATTTAAACGAGGGGTTAAGCTGCTCCGTACAATTGCTTTTAAGTACAGAAGCATATGTGAGTTAACTGGTTTGTTAACATAGTAGACACAATATCATCAGGTAAACAAAACCTTTTCTTTATTGATTAAAAGCTCATGTACTGATTTATTCTAGAGAGAGTGTGTGTGTTGTGCGTGTACCGGGAGAACAGCTTTTTTGTTGGGGGGAGTTGAGTATGTGACCCGGCTACAGCTCTTTTTTGTGACTTGCTAGCTTGGTTCTTTTATCTGCAGTATTAAGGTTAATAATCCACATACAGGGAGAAGAGTAGGGAAGAGAAAGCACATATGTAAGAGGTCTCTTGCTGAAGAAATGTATACAGTATTTTATTCATAGGCAGCAGAACGCTTTTTTGTTGGGGGGGCACCCAAAAGCTCTGCCCTAGATTTGCCCAAGCTCTTCCCCAGACCTCACCCCCATAATAATAGTACTAATTGTAAACACCATTTCTTCCATTCATTTTTCATATACACACAATACTATTAACAATATACAATGGTAAGCACAAAATTAAACTACACAAAGTGCACTCTTTTTCCCCTCCCCACCACTACACAGCATTTCTTCCTCTCTCCTCCACCCCCATGTGCAATGTCTTGCTCTCTCTCTCTCTCATTCCCTCCCTTGCTGTAAAGGGAGTGGGGAAAGAGAGAGAGGGATCAAGGGTGCCTCTCTCCCACCTCCTCTACTGCCACATCCAATATTTCTCCCTTTCTTATCCGCCAGTCTGTGTGCAGCATCTTTCGCCTCTGTCCACACGTGCCCCATGTCCGTTTCTATCACCCCTCTCCAGCTCCATGCCACATCTCTTCCTCCATTCCCTCCACCACCATGTCCAACATTACTCTCTCTTGCATCCATTTCCATCTGTCCCACTATTTCCTTTCTACCACCACATCCAACATTTCTCCCTCTTATCTAAGAACATAAGAATTGCCACTGCTGAGTCAGACCAGTGGTCCATCATGCCCAGCAGTCCGCTCACGCGGCAGCCCTCTGGTCTAAGACCAGCACCCTAACTGAGACTAGCCCTACCAGCGCACGTTCTTGTTCAACAGAAACTTGTCTAACTTTGTCTTGAATCCTTAGAGGGTGTTTCCCCTATAACAGCCTCTGGAAGGGCGTTCCAGCTTTCTACCACTCTCTGGGTGAAGAAGAACTTCCTTATGTTTGTACGGAATCTATCCCCTTTCAACTTTAGAGAGTGCCCTCTTGTTCTCCCTACCTTGGAGAGGGTGAACAACCTGTCCATATCTACTAAGTCTATCCCCTTCAGTATCTTGAATGTTTCGATCATGTCCCCTCTCAATCTCCTCTGTTCAAGAGAGAAGAGGCCCAGTTTCTCTAATCTTTCGCTGTACGGCAGCTCCTCCAGCCCCTTAACCATCTTAGTCGCTCTACCTCATACCTCTCCCATCACCATGTCCAATAATTATCTTCTTTCTTCCCTTCCCCATGTGCATCATCTCTTTCCCTCTTACTCATACCCATGCTTAACAATTCTCCCTTTCTATTCCCTCCTCACCAACTCTTGTCCTCTCCCTCCCTTCTGTGTCCCAAATTCATGCCCCCTCCGAAGAGTGTGTACCTGTGTTGTGGCTAGCTCTAAAACATCCAAGTAGATCTTCTTATTCTTTCCAGCTGCACTTCTTTTTTTCATAAAGCCACAGGCAGGAGCAGCAGAGTATGTCCAGCAGTCCTGGTGTGCTCCCAAGTATGACATCTCTCACTTCTCACAGTCCCCAGTCCATTTTGCCTCCACCTTTTCCTAGCCATATCTTCTCTGCTTCCCTGAGCTGTCCATCTCTCCCTCCCTCTTCTGTCCCTTCCCCAAATCTCTTCCCTTCCCATCCATTTCTCCCTCTCCCCCGCCTTCCCTCATGTCCATCTCTCTCTCTCTTACTTCCTCTATCCATATCTCTCCCTCCCCCTTCTGTCCTCTCCCTGAATCTCTCTCCCTCTCCCCATCTTGCTCCCTCCACATCCATTTCTGCCTTCTTTCATATCCATCTGTCCCTCTCTTACTTTCTCTGTCCATATCTTTCCCTTCCCCCCAGTCCCTTATGCTCCTCCCTTCTACACCTAGCTACATCAGCCAGCTTGCCTGCTGGTCAGAATTACCGGCATCTACTCCTCCCGCTCATCTGCCCACAGCGTTTAACTTCATAGAAAAGCGCTGTGCCACACTGCTGCTGGCTTCGACGTCTTCTCTCCACTGCGGCTAGCCCTAGCAGAAACAGGAAGTTGCAGCAGAGAGAAGATGCTGAAGCCAGCGGCAGCATGGCGCAGTGCTTTTCTATGAAGTTAAATGTGGCAGGAGGGGGGAAAAGTAGATGCCACCAGGGGCACTTTAGAGAGGCACGCTGGCCGGTAGCAAGCTCCCAGCCTTGCAAGAAGTGGGAGGTTTCCCCATACAACCACAACGCAGCAATCCTCACTCAATAGGATTAAGTCTGGGATGTTTATCATATATTATAGGCTATCATCATGGATAAGGAATACAGATTTTTGCAGCAGGAGTACCCAGTTATTCCAGTGACATACTTTGTGCCAAAAATCCACAAAAGTCTGACATCCCCTCCAGGGCGTCCTATTGTGTTGAGGGTCAACTTTGGAGCCCTTGTCCGATTTTGTGGATTTCCATTTGAAGGGACAAGTGTCTGAAGCTCAGTCATACATCAAGGATACTACAGACATGCTAAGGCAGTTGGAGACTTCGAGGAATATACCCGATGGGGCAATTTTGGCAACTCTCGATATCAAAGCCCTATACACTAATATACCCAGGAAGCCGCAGTTACAGTTATACATACTTACCTATTCACCTTATCTATACCACCTGCTCATATTGAATTCATGTCAACAATAGTGCAGATATCCTTGACAAAAACTATTTCCAGTTTGATGGGAGATTTTTCATGCAAGTGAACCCGCAAAGAAATTTTAACAGCATTGCAGCAGCCTCAGTCAAGTACTTGAAAAGAGTTTCAAGTAAAGTCATAAGTAATAACGGTTGACTACCAACTAATAAACAGTACCTCATCTTAAATGACTGCTTTTTGTGCTATGATAGACCAATGAAAGCTACATTTAAGGGCTTGACCCTGGTTGTGGTCTTTCTACCGACAACGGTTCTGAGCACTTTTACAGTCTATGTGGGATTAGTCATAATGTTTTAAGTATTGTTTTTCTCAATTGGGCCTCACCCCAGTGTGCTTCGTTTTGTCCCAGTAGTATTGTTTGGGGATACTGTAGAGGAGAGACCGAGGTGATATGACACAAACATTTAAATACTTGAAAGGTATTAATATTCAAAGAAGGACACGGTACTACTCGAAAGGGTCCAGAGAAGAGCGACTTAAGGGGCTGGAGGAGTTGCCGTACAGCGAGAGAGTAGAGAAACTGGGCCTCTTCTCCCTTGAAAAGAGGGGACATGATCGAAACATTCAAGATACTGAAGAGAATAGACTCAGTAGCTAAAGACAGGTTGTTCACCCTCTCCAAGGTAGGGAGAACGAGAGGGCACTCTCTAAAGTTAAAAGGGGATAGATTCCGTACAAACGTAAGGAAGTTCTTCTTCACCCAGAGAGTGGTAGAAAACTGGAACGCTCTTACGGAGTCTGTTATAGGGGAAAACACCCTCCAGGGCACAGGTGTCAAAGTCGGTCCTCGAGGGCCGCAATCCAGTCGGGTTTTCAGAATTTCCCCAATGAATATGCATTGAAAGCAGTGCATGCACATAGATCTCATGCATATTCATTGGGGAAATCTTGAAAACCCAACTGGATTGCGGCCCTCGAGGACCAACTTCGACACCCCTGCTCCAGGGATTCAAGACAAAGTTAGACAAGTTCCTGCTGAACCGGAACTTACGCAGGTAGGGCTGGTCTCAGGGCACTGATCTTTGACCTAGGGACCACCGCAGGAGCAGACTGCTGGGCATGATGGACCTCTGGTCTGACCCAGCAGCGGCAATTCTTATGTTCATATATTAACCCGCCAGAGAATCTATAGAACAAGAGGACATGAAATTAAACTACAGGGAGGCAAATTTAAATACTACTTCAGGAAAGTATTTTGTCTTGGAAAGGGTGGTAGATGATTAGAACACCCTCAGGCTGGAGATGTTTGGGACAAAAACAATGACAAGAAAGGCACAGGATAAGCATAGAGCCTCCCTATCTAGTAAGAGGATGGGATCAAAGCAAAACAAATGGCACAGAGGGGTGGAACCTGCCCAGAAAGGCAGGTAGAATCTTCCACAAAAACACAGATGAGGTAACCTAAATGTTCTGCACTGAACAGCAGGTATGACTGCCACCTTTCTGTACAGAGAAGTTGGACCATGCTGGTCTTTATCTGCCCTCTGTTAATATATTATGTTAAGTTAATCTGAAGGTGTAACCGGATACTAGCACTACAGCACTCCCATCTCAGGCTGGCAGGAGTGAGAAGTAACAGGCAGACAAATTTGTTCACAGCCTTCATGCTAAGACAGATACTGCAATACTAGCCAATAATTCTTATACAGTATACTGCTGACATGCAGATACGTCCTATGAAAATCTGAATATGTCCTGTCTGTACAAATTAGATTGTAAATTCTTCTAAGCAGGAACTGTCTAGCATGTTCAGCACTGTGATGCCTTTCAGAGTTGCTGTCTCATTTTCCTTTGTCCTTGCTAACAGTTACACATATACTCCTCCATCTTAGGTAACTGGTTATCTTCAGCTTGGCACAATGGCAACCAAACACTGTGGGCAAGGATCCAAGCCTTCTGTATTTTGAGGCCATGGCCTTCAGTGCAGAATCTGCTCATTGCGACAATCTCATTTTTGCATAATTTTCATGCCACTATTGGTTCAATTGTTTTAATTAGGGAGTAATCTTCAAATTTCTTACCTAGATAAAATTACCACAGTACAAAGTAATCATGGAATTTGTATCTGCTCTTATATGGATAAAATTCAAATTGAAAACAATTTGAAAATACTGTACAACCTACACACGTTTTCATATCCTGACCAAAATCCACAGCCTCCAGCCTAAGAATGCTTCACCCAAATGCAACAAAAACCCCATTTGTTAGCATTTTACCAGGAATGACTATGCACAGATTAAAACAGTCAGATCAGCTGGGGAGTTTGCATTTGAGTGTATATTAGACAGCTTTTCCTTACCATGTTTAAAAGTGATTCAGTAAGATTTGGCACCATTATTAATATACTGTGTTTCCTTGAAAATAAGCCCTAGCGTGATTTTTAAAGATGCTACTAATATAAGCCCTACCCCCAAAATAAGCCCTAGTTAAGATCAACCCCCCAAAGCCACCCCGACACTCCCCAACTCCATCCCTGACACTTGTGCTACCCGATTTGCCAATCATCTCTCCCTCTTCTCCACCCCAATTCTTCCTCTTTCCTTTCTCTCTTCCCCCCCCCATGTGCAGCATCTTTCCTCACCTCTCACCCATCACCTTGTGCAGCAGCTCCCGAGGCCTCCAAAAACTGCAGCAGTGCTCTGATGATATCAGTGATGCGGCAGAGGAAAGGCCATGAAGTAGCCCGTTCAGAGCACTGCCACTGCTGCTGTTTTGGAGGCTTCGGAATGGAGGTATGCCAGGCTCACAGGAGGGTCAGTGGGGTTCCGCTGCACAGATGGATGGGAGGGAGGGATAGAAAGACACTGCAGAGGGACAGCCCGGCCCCAGTGGGAAAAGCTGCAAAGTAGCCCATTCAGAGCGCTGCCGCTGTTTTTGGAGGTCTCGAAAGCTGCTGTAGAAGACATTTGCCGAAATAAGCCCTAGTGTGTTTTTTGGAGCACATATTAATATAAGACCCTGTCTTGTTTTCAGGGAAACACAGTAGTTGTAGTTATGATATTTATATTTTAATTTGTATAACCTACACTTTTTTCCCCAAGTCAACCAATTTTTAGGTGAAACATTGCTAAGAGTTAGTTTGTCCAAGTGTCCATCTGCATGTTTGTTGGTGAGTAGTCCAAAGAAGAAAGAAACTAGAAGTAGAGAAATGGTGGGGTGACAAAGGCCAGGCTCCACTACCCTGAAAGGTAGAGCTATAGAAGTGGTATTGGACAGGGAGGCTAGGGCCTTATTAAAGACATGGCAGAATTGTGGCAGCCAGTGACCATCCTGAAGTGGGCAAGGACTCAGCCCCTGGATTCTGCCCATCAGCTGTCAGGAGCCAATGCTGCTGGATGCACTGCACTGCTGGACTTAGTAAGGAAGGGAAGGAAAAAGGGAAGGCAAGAGGGGGGTTAGAGTACAAGAAATGGGGATCAGAAGATGAAAAATGTATGCTTACTAAAAGAAGAAGCAGAATGGCCTGGTCTTCAATCGAATCACACTTTAATGGCAACCAATATTGACTAAACAAGCATAGAACTCAACACAGGCCATGTTTCAGTGAGTGAGCCTGCATCAGGAGTCCAGGTTGTAAGTATGGAGTTAGGCCAGGGGTAGGCAATTCCGGTCCTCGAGAGCCGGAGTCAGGTCAGGTTTTCAGGATATCCACAATAAATATGCATGAGATAGATTTGCATCTCAAGGAGGCAGTGCATGCAAATCCATCTCATACATAATCATTGTGGATATCCTGAAAACCTGACCTGGCTCTAGCTCTCGAGGACCGGAATTGCCTACCCCCGAGTTAGGCAATGCCCTTAAAACACAATGCCAAATCACAAAATATACCAAGAGCCACTGCATGAATGACAACACAAATGAAATGTATGCTTACCTGCACACTATCCATACAAGCAGATTACCTGCTTAGTGCTCCCATCTTGTTTGAGCATGACAGGCCAGCCTAGGAGAAAATGGGGAGCAGTGGTGGCAGACCTAGCGAAGGGAGGTCTCTGTCATGCCAGAGCTACAACACCAACCCTAAAATTCTGCCATCCTAGTTACATGTGTAATGTAATGTAATTTATTTCTTATATACCGCTACATCCGTTAGGTTCTATATGTGCTGTATGTATTTGGTTTGCAGTTTGGATATTGCCTCTTCTGCATTTGGTATTATATAATAAACCAGACCAGGCCAGAATTTGGGTTCTAAACCAAAAGGATTTACTTGAAATAAAGTTTTTAAGCAAAAAGGGGCAATAGTACTAACAATAATATAGGTCAAAGCAGAAAGAAAAAAAATCATCAACACTTACAATCTATTTCTCAGTGGCTATAGGGCTTTCCATTCCTTAGAGACCCCTGTACCTTTTACAGCGGTTCCCTCTCTTCAGTGGTAGTGTTTCTCCAGATAGTAGCTCCTCTATCCCTTTTCTTCTTTTCAGGATTGGACATTCTGAGTTCTCTCAGCAACTCCTACTTGATCCTCTTTTGCCAGATAATCCTCCATTGCCCCAGGTACTTAAACTTAGATTGCGAGACAGAGAAAGTACCTGTATAAAGTATATAAACCACTTTGGTTATACCACAGAAAGGCAGTACTGTATATCAAATGCATTACCCTTATCCTTTTCCACAGATGTGGCAGAGGGTTGGTTTCCCATTCCAGTTTACACCAGATGGCTAGTGCAGAAGCCTCAGCAATCCTATTGCTACGCTCCACTCATGTCTTCTCTGAACACAATGGCTAGGCTAGCCAGAGACTCTCTTCCACTTAATGCTAGAGACCAGAGGCTGTAGCTTCAAATTTTATTCAAATTTGATTTGATCGCTTATCAAGTGTTTCTAAGTGAAATACAAGAATAACATTTTTTTTAAAACATAAAAAGTTATGCAACTTATCAATTGTTCACAAAAAAATAATTTAAACAATACAAGTACATATACTAATTGGTACATAAGGATAGCAGGTGTAGAACTACAATTTGTTTTAGAAAAGAGAGAGGTAACAAATTATGGAAAGCACAGTAAGGAAGGGAGGGGGGAAATGTGAAGAAAAGAAAACAGAATTACTGTATATTTTTGGGAGGAATTATAAGTTGAAGGCATCTTTAAACTATTTTCAGGTTATTTTTAAAACATGTTAAGTTTTCCTCCTCTCTTAAGTACGTTGGCATACATCAGAGCCTACCAGACTTTTCCGTTCATGGCCATCCGTGCCTTTCTTCAGCTCTGACCAACTTTCTCTCTTGGAAACAACAGCATTTAGAGTCAGGCCCAGACAATGTAAGCTCTGCCCCCTTGAGATATCATCCAGGTGCATAGGAGCTTCAAAAAGCCCACACTGAGGTCAGAGCACAACAAACGAGCGTTACTTTGTGCAGACTTTGGGTGGAAATTTAAGTAATGTACTTTGGAGTGTTCTGTTATTCTGAAACTGTTTTTGAGAATGTGTGTGCTTGGCCATTAAACTTTTATAATCTGTATTTATGCTGAAGTACTTTTGAAAACTTTCATAAAGCATTTTTTTAAAGATGCTAATCATAGTCAGGCTTTCAAGTGTTAACAGAATGCTGACTAACTATGTAAAAAGGAATACTGTCATCTACAGTATCAAGATCTGGGTAGAATTATGCCAAATAGCACATCACAGATTTTTCCATTTCCTAGCTTTTCCTTAGCTGTTATACAATAGTGAACTTGGCTGAGCAGTGATGCTCAGGAGGGAAGTGCAGTAGCTAAAAATCTAAACAGAAATGGCTGTCTAAATGTAAGAAGCAAAGAATATTGTGTTCCTGGTGAATCAAAACAATTTAAAAGGATGAAAATTATTTTTTTAAGGAGTCTATGGCTGTACTGCTATAGTTCTGGGCTCTATCTCATGTACTTCAATGAAACGAGGACGTGCAGTATTATAAGCAGATTAAAGGGAGCCATTCTATCCAGAAACTGATAAAGAAATTACTTGCAGCTGATTGCAGAATTTAAAAAAAAATTTCAAATATCTAAAACAGGCATTCATTCAATCTGCGAAAGGATTAATCTTATAAAATATTCCGTGCTGGCAAATAAGCTAATTTAGTTTGTGAGATAACTGGGCATCTGTGCATGATCACTCAGGATGGCAAAGTGAGGCTGGGGGGAAGATAACACTGTTACGTGAGTTGCTTAAAATACTCAAAGCCATATGTTATTGGAAGGCTGACCTTAGGAGTGTGTGAGGCCTGGTAGGAAAGGACCATAAAAGGCCCCAGAGCACTAACATGCATGGCTCCACCTTCAATCTTAAGGAAATTATAGTGCCATGGAAAGGCTCCCAGAGTGGCACAGGCCCCCTCCCCCCAAAAAAAAACCCCCAAACCCAACAAAACACAGAGTTATGGGTAATAGGTATGATTCACCAACTGACCCACCATGGACAAAGAGGTGGCCGCATACCACCTCTAGGACACAGCTTCTCTCTGCAGTTAGGTAGTGTCTCTGGTACCTTCCTTTCTGGATTGATGGCTTCTAAATTACAGTACTAGTAGTTTGCTGACTGCAATGCTTAGGCCCTTACCTACTGCTACAACTACTATTTATCACTAATATAGCACTGAAAGGCATACGCAGCACTGTACATATTGACATTTAATAGATGGTCCCTTCTCAGAAGAGCTTACAATCTAATGTGGACAGACAGATATGACATAAAGATTAAGTATACAGAACCCAAGGTGAGAGGAGTTAGGAGTAGAACGCAGTCTTGAAGAGGTGGGATTTTAACTGGTCTTTGAACAGTCAGGGATGGAGCCTGCCGTAGGAATTCGAGCAGCTTGTTCCAAGCAAGGTAGAAGTATGAAGTCTGGAGTTGGCGAAGGAAGAGAAGGGCACTGACAGGAAGGACTTACTGGCTGAGCGGAGCTCACGGGGGGTGGGGGGGAGAGATACGTGAAGAGAGATGGTGAGGGGCAGCCCAGTGAGTGCATTTGTAAGTCAGTAAGAGGAGTTTGAATTCTATTCGGAAGCGGATGGGAAGCCAATAAAGTGATTTTAAGAGAGGGATAACGTGAGTATACTGGCTTTCATGGAATACGAGTTGTGCAGCCGAATTCTGGACGGATTGGAGGGGAGTGAGATGTCTAAGTGGAAGGCCTAAGAGTAGAGAGTTGCGGTAGTCTAAGGTGATGAGGGCGTGGATAAGGGTTTTGATAGTGTGCTCAGAGAGGAAGGGTCGGATTTTGGTAATATTATAGAGGAAGAAGCAGCAGGTTTTAAGGATATTTTGTATCTGTGTGGCAAAGGAGAGAGAAGAGTCAAAGATGAACCCGAGATTGTGATCAGACAAGACAGGAAGGATGAGAGCGTTGTCCACAGAGACGGACAAAGGGAGGTGGGTTTAGGCGGGAAGATGAGCAGCTCCATTTTAGTCATATTCAGTTTTAGATGGCGGTGAGACAACCAAGCAGCAATGTCGGGCAAGCAGGCTAAAACTCTGGTCTGGGTTTCAGTATAGATATGTGGTGCTGAGCGGTAGATCTGAGAGTCGTCAGCATAGAGGTGATACTGGAAGCCATGGGAGGAGATCAGTGCTCCAAGTGAACAAGTGTAGATTTAACAACGGAGTGATCCCAGGACAAAGCCTTTAGGTACATCAATCGATAGAGGGAAGGCTGTGGAGGAAGAACCACCATTGCATACACTGAAGGTGCGATGGGAGAGATAGGAAGAAAAACAGGAGAAAGCAGAACTCTGGAATCCCATTGAGGACAGCATATCAAAGGTGTAGGAGGTGATCAACAGTATCAAAGGCAACAGATTAAATCAAGAAGGATGAGGATGAAGTAGAGGCCTTTGGATCTGGCCATTGAAAGCTTGGGTAAGGACAGTTTCCATGAAGTGCAGTAGGCGAAAGCCTGACTGAAGCAGATCCAGAATAGCTTGGGAGAAGAGTAAGTCCAGACAACAGCGGTGAACAGCATGTTCACGTAACCTTGACAAGAAGGGGAGGGAGATGGGGCGATAGTTGGAGGGCATATGGGGGACAGTTGCAATGGAGAGCAATAGGTTCAGGATGTGACAGATAGGAGGGATGACAGCGGGTGAGATAGAGCTTAGTAGGTGAGTGGGAATTGGATTGGAAGAGCAGGTAGTGGGTTTGGAGGATGAGAGAATATGTGCGGTTAGCAGAATGGACAGGTGGAGGGAGGGGAAACAGCCTGGTTGAGAACTCCAGGTGAATCTTCATGATCTTATTGTAGAAGAATTCTGCCATAGTTTGGGGAGAAATTGAGGGGGGATGGGAGGTGAGTGTGCTTTGAGTAAGGAGTTTAGTAAAGACATGGCAAGGGCTGGAGCCAAGAGAAGTGGTTAAGTGGGTATAGTATTCTTGTTTGGCCAGCGTGAGGGCAGATTCGAGTGATGTCAGCAAGAATGTGAAGTGTACAAATTTAGAGTGCGCACAGACTTTAAGCCAGAGACATTCGGCAAAACAGGCACATGAGCACAAGTTAAGGATGCAGGGGATCAGCCAGGGTTGGGGTTTGGTTCACCTAACAGGACAGGAAATTGGAGGCGCAAGGGTATCTATTACAGAGGAGAGAACGATATTATAGGAGAGGACGGCTTCGTTTACAGTCTTGTTTGATATGAAAGTTGAGGAAAGGGATGAGACAACAGCGGAGAGGACTCCAGGGTCAATAGCCTGAAAGTTCCTGAATGTGCTGGTGGCGATTGGCCGGATCTGGGGAGTGGGGTGATGTATAGTGAATGTTAACAGGTGATGGTCAGAGAGGGGAAGGGCGGTATTGCAGAATTTGTGGTCGAGCAGTTGGAGGAAAGAATTAGGTCCAGGCAATGTCCTTTCTGGTGTGTAGGGGTGGTGGATCACAGCTGGAAGATTGAATAAGGATGTTAGGGAAAGGAACCTGGAGTTGAAGGAGTTGGAGGGGTCATCGACATGAATGTTGAAGTCACCGAGAATGAGGGAAGGAGATGAGGGGTCGAGGAAGAAGGAGAGCCAGGAGTCAAAGTCTGTGAAAAAGGAAGAGCAGGACGTAACATGGGTTCAGTAGATGGCTGCTACTTGGAGAGGTAGGGGAGCGAATAGACAGATGGAATGGACTTCAAAGGAGAGAAAGCGTTGAGATTGTGGTGGGAGAAGGGGTTGAAATCTGCACGAGGGTGAAAGTAGCAGCCCAACACCTCCTCCCTGACCAACCGTGCGACACGTGTGGGAGAAAAGGTAGCCTCTGTAATACAAGACAGCAGCTGAGGTACAATGATGAAGGCAGATCCATGTCTCAGTTAGTGTGAGCAGGTGGAGAGCTTGAGAGATGAAGAGGTCGTGGATGTAGGCAAGCTTGTTGGGAATGGAGCAGGCATTCCATAGGGCAGGGAGGAGAAGAGGTGAGAATAGAAATAAGGTTAGTGGTATTGCGGGTTGGCTTGTAGGAGTAAAGTGTAGGGTGGGAGTTGGTTGGGAGGAACGGGATTGGGGTTAATGTCTCCAGCAGAGAGCAAGAGGAGGTGGAAGGTACAGGTGAGAATAGGGGAGGTGAGGTGGTACCTGCTGCTGTGACGTGGGTGAGTTGCACGCAGGGAAAGAGGGGATGATCGAATGAGAGGGAGAGTGTTGGATCTTTAGAGCAGAAAAGAGGGTAGAGGATAAGAAGAAGGGAGAGGCAGTGGGTTTAAAGAGTGAGTGGTGTGGTGTTAAGGAGTTCAGTGGCTTGGGGAGAGCTTGGAGATGGTTAATATCAGCAGAAAGGGGAGCAACAGAATCATAACAGTGGAACGGGGTAAGGGGAACCAGGAAGAAGCTTGGTTGTGTACCAGTCTAGAGAGCAGAGGGACATGCGTGAAGGTAGTGTGTACGTTTTGTAAAGAGGAAGTGAGGATGAGATAAGGGATAAAAATGTTCTGTTGAAAAGGATCAGTCTAGATTTGCAGTCCCTTTATAAATCACCTTGTCATGTGATTCAATGGAGTGGAGGAGGGGAAGCCATTCAGTGTAGGTAGGCAGAGCAAGGGGTTAAACTAGAAGGGGTGTCTAAGGAAATAAAATTTTCAACCATGTAATACATCCAGCCCCCCACCCCACCAAACTAAACAAAAGAAGGTTTATCTCAATTATCTCCCTATCTCAGGCTCCCTCAGTCTTTCAGAATGTAAGAAAACTTCATCATGCCAAAGCTCAGCCTGGTCTTGCCACACTCCCCTTCTCTGTCACCTAAGACCACTGAGGCTAAAGAGTAAGACTTTTCTGTTGGTGATTGCTGGGTATAAAGCTCTAAATATCTAAGTAATGACTTACTTTGCAAATCGAAAAAGGTATAATATCAAGTATCCCTCAGCTTTAAGCTGTGATTCTTTAATCCTACGTGAAAACAAGATTAGAAGTGTGTACTCTGTGGATCATAGAATAAACTTTCCACAGCTTGTGTTCACAGAGAGAGAACTGACAGGCAGCCATTCGGAGTGCAGCAAGGGACCAAGCGGGCACATAAAAAGCGCACGCCTGCCTCATGCACCGCTGTGCCGCTGCCACTGCCGGAAGTGAACAGGCAAACTGAGGCAGGAATGCCGAAAGCGCGCTGGACCGCTGGGATGGGGAAAAAGGTATTGGGGGGGCCTGCCTTTGGGCTGGCTGGCTAGATTGGGGCTGGCTTGGGACTAGCTGGGAGCTTGCTGGCTGGCTGCCACTACACGTGCCTACTATTAGACATGCCCACCACTAGACGTGCCCTTTACCCTGTCCCAGCCTACCACTAGACCACCAGAGGAGGTACAGGGCACACATTTGGTTCAGAATTTTTTTTCTTGGTTTTTCCTCCTCTACAGGTGGATGCATCTTATGGTCAGGTGCGTCTTATGGAGCGAAAAATACAATACTTTAAGTTTGATTAAATCCAGGTGTTTTTATTACTTGATCCACCATTCCAATTGGGAACTGATTAGCCACTTGGTCAACGCCGTGTGCTCTGGGCTCTCTCGTCCACACCCGCTTGGGCCTGGCCCGGCCTGGCCTGGTGATGCACGGTGAAACTATACAGTGTTTACTTATGCTGTGCACCCTTAGAAAGAAAGATTACCTAAAAGTAGTATTTGTTTTGCAAAAGTCATCAGTAAAGTCACTTGGCGCACCCATAAAAGTCTCCGAGTATTTATGATGAAAGGAAATGTACAACTTGAAGTAGAATCTCTTCCCTGCAGAGAGAGCCTGGTCCCTTGAAGAAGAGTATACGTTTACTGAGGGCCAGATTCTCAAAACTTAAGGTTGCCTTTAACGCGGTTGGAGCCGGTTTAGCATGCATGTATTTTAGCAGCGGATTATCAAAATGGCTTACTGTGATCCTTTCTGAGTTTTCTAGCAGTCTCCGATACTGCCATACAAATGTGGTACAACAAGGTCATTAATATTAAAATTAGCATTCCAAACGATTCTCTATAATAGCCTAGTGATTCCCTAAGTTTACGGACAAAATTTACCAATAAGTCTGAGCTGTCATAACCTTGCTTTCTGATCAGTACCTGAGCGTTGTTTGGCTCAGGCACTGACAGGAAAGTAAGGTTTGACAGCTCAAACCTCCCCCTCCCTGCAAATTAAAATAAAAAAACAAGCAAATCCCAAATTGAATATCGGCAGGAGAAATGCCCACTCTCTCCTGCCGCATCGCACAATCACCCAACAATGATACCCCCTCCCCACCATTGCCTAACTCAACAACTCCCCTCGTGCTCCGGACTCTACACATACACACATCTCCACAGCGGGAGAGATGCCCACTCTCTTTCGCAATTGCCCAACTCCCCCCCCCCAACTCCCCCTGTGCCCCTGACAATGCACCCGCCCCTCCCTACCTTATTCAAGGTATGGCCGGAAGGACGCCCACTTGCCCCTGCTGGCAGGCCCTCCTCTTACAAAATGGTGTGCCTTCCCATTTCCAGTACATCCTGGGATGCGCCGGGGAGAGGCCTAAGGTTCTGATTGGCCTAGGTTAAGGCACCAATATGGGAGGGGCCTCAGGCATCTGGGCCAATCAGAACCTTAGGCCCCTTCTCGGTGGGAGGGAGTTGCTGGGGGGATTGGGCAATGGTGGGAGAGAGTGTGCATCTCTCCCGCTGTATGTGTGTGTGTGTGTATATAGAGTTGG
This sequence comes from Geotrypetes seraphini, assembly GCF_902459505.1. Classification (NCBI taxonomy): domain Eukaryota; kingdom Metazoa; phylum Chordata; class Amphibia; order Gymnophiona; family Dermophiidae; genus Geotrypetes; species Geotrypetes seraphini. The sequence goes on along the minus strand of NC_047084.1, from coordinate 336,627,970 downwards.
AGACATGGAAGTGTTGTCGGGGAGAGGAGTTGGGCAACAGCAGGAGAGAGTAGGCATCTCTCCTGCTGCTAGTGGGTGTCAAGAGGTTGTACGATGTGGCAGGAGAGTGGGCATCTCTCCTGCCAATGTTTGATTTGGGTGTTTGTTTTTTTAAATGCAGATATATTCTGCACATGTGCTGATCACTACCACCAGTGACTCATCTCAAGTAAATTTAGTGAGACTACGCTCCTCTCCATAAACCTCATTTGTATGCGCTAGTTTTGGAGAATGACTTGCGTTTTTAAATCGTTACAAGAATAGCTTTGACAGCTACCTATTGTTTTTTGCCATGAAGCTTTGAGAATCTTCCCCTGAGTAAAAAAAGGGAAAGAAATTGCTTTTCATCAACTGAGATTTACCATTTGGACTGCACGAGAAAAGGTACACCTCCAGCACTCCCCTACAAAAATATTGTCAGAACGAGGGCTATAATGAATATTCATATTTGACTCGATTCAACCCCAAATAGTGCCCTAAATACATTATTCTTATTCTGCTAAATAGTGGTTTAAATCTAAATATGAATAATCTAGGGATCTACTTTAATAAATCCTATTGAAATAAACACTTGATCTCTGATTTTACATTGCTTCTCTTATTGTTTGTAATGTTAAAGCTCAAATGTCTATTATTCGTGGTCAGTATTCATATTCAACCGAATAATATTTTTCATTATTTGTATTGAGCTGATTAGTAAAATATACTGGCCCCCTTTATCAAGGGGTTTTTATCGCCGGCCGCTGCGGTAAAAGCTTTGACACTCAGAATTCCTATGAGTATTGGAGCCTTTACCGCAGCGGCCGGTGATAAAAAAATATTTTGTGAATCACAAAGAACTTCACGGTTATGTGATCTAGAAACTGATTTTTATGTCATGTTATACAAGTGTTTAAGCCTGTTATATTAATGGGTGCTAGAGTAGATGTGGCTGTCTATCTTTCTCTCTCTCTCCTTTTCCGCTGTCTGTCTTTCTTTTTTTCTGTCTCTCTCTCTCCTTGGCTGCTTTCTACACTCAGGCCAAACAATTGTCATAAGAACATAAGAATTGCTGCTGCTGGGTCAAACCAGGGGTCCACCATGCCCAGCAGTCCACTCACGCGGCGGCCCTCTGGTCAAAGACCACCACCCTAACTGAGACTAGTCCTACCAGCATACTTCCTTGTTCATTATGAAATTGTCTAACTATGTCTTGAATCCCTGGAGGGTGTTTTCCCCTATGACAGACTCTGGAAGAGTGTTCCAGTTTTCTACCACTCTTTGGGTGAAGAAGAACTTCCTTAAATTCATACGGAATCTATCCCCTTTCAATTTTAGAGAGTGCCCTCTTGTTCTCCCTACCTTGCAGAGGGTGAACAACCTGTCCTTATCTACTAAGTCTATTCCCTTCAGTACCTTGAATGTTTCGATCATGTCCCCTTAAATCTCCTCTGTTCAAGGGAGAAAAGGCCCAGTTTCTCTAATCTTTCACTATACAGCAACTCCTCCAGCCCCTTAACCATCTTAGTCGCTCTTCTCTGGATCCTTTTGAGTAGTACCGTGTCCTTCATGTACGGCGACCAGTGCTGGACGCAGTACTCCAGGTGAGGGCGCACCATGGCCCGGTACAGCGGCATGATAACCTTCTCCGATCTGTTCGTGATCCCCTTCTTTATCATTCCTAGCATTCTGCTTGCCCTTTTTGCCGCCACCGCACATTGTGTGGACGGCTTCATCGACTTGTCGATCATAACTCCCAAGTCTCTTTCCTGGGAGGTCTTTCCAAATACCGCCCCAGACATCCTGTATTTGTGCATGAGATTTTTGTTACCTACATGCATCACTTTACACTTATCCACGTTGAACCTCATCTGCCATGTTGATGCCCATTCCTCAAGCCTGATTATGTCATGTTGCACATCTTCGCAATCCCCCTATGTCTTCACTACTCTGAATAACTTCGCATCGTACGCAAATTTAATCACCTCACTCATCGTACCAATGTCCAGATCGTTTATAAAGATGTTGAAGAGCACGGGTCCAAGCACCGAGCCCTGCGGCACCCCACTGACGCTCTTCCAGTCCGAGTATTGTCCATTTACCCCACTCTCTGTTTCCTATGCTCCAGCCAGTTTTTAATCCACGTGAGTATTTCACCCTCGATTCCATGGCTCGCAATTTTTCGAAGTAGTTGTTCATGCGGAACCTTGTCAAATGCCTTCTGAAAATCTAGATACACAGTGTCGACCGGGTCACCCTTGTCTATCTGTCTGTTTACTCCCTCAAAGAAGCGCAGCAAGTTCATCAAACACGATCTGCCTTTGCTAAAACCGTGCTGACAGGTCCTCATCAACCTGTGTCCGTCAAGGTGATCAATGATGCGGTCCTTTATCAGCGACTCTACCATCTTTCCCAGTACTGAGGTCAGACTCACCGGTCTATAATTTCCTGGATTTCCCCTCAAACCTTTCTTGAAGATCGGCGTAACATTCACCACCTTCCAGTCTTCCGGAATCTTTCCTGATTTGATCGACAGATTGGCTATTAATGAAGCAGTTCAGCTATGGTTCCTTTCAGTTCCTTGATGACCCTCGGATGGATGCCATCTGGTCCCGGGGATTTATCGCATTTAAGCCTATCAATCTGCCTACACACCTCCTCTAGACTGACAGCTTTCCGTCTTTGTTTCCAGCATATAGCCTGATGGGTTCCGGTATGCTGTGTAAATCTTCTTCGGTAAATACAGACACAAAAAATGTGTTCAGTTTGTCGGGATTGCATTGTCCTCCTTTAGCGCTCCCTTTATTCCACGGTCATCCCACGGTCCCACCGCTTCTTTTGCGGGTCGTTTCCCCTTAATATATTGAAAGAACGGCTTGAAGTTCTTCGCCTCCATGGCTATTTTTTCCTCATAGTCTCTTTTGGCCCCTTTTACCGCCTTATGGCACCTGCATTGATGTTGTTGTGCTTGTTCCAGTTTTCATCCGTTTTTGACCTTTTCCATTCCTTAAATGAAATTTTCTTGTCTCTGATCACTCACTTTCTATTCCCTCCCTCCTTCCTTCTTATGTCCTTAGTGCCTCCTTCCTATGTCCTTAGTGCTACCAGTGCCTCTTTCCCATGTCCTTAGTGCCCCTTCCCATGTTTTTATGCCCCCAGTGCCTCTTTCCTATGTTCTTAGTTCCCCCAGTGCCTCCTTCCTATGTCCTTAGTGCCCCTTCCCATGTCATCAGTGCCCCAGTGTCTCCTTCCTATGTCCTTAGTGCCGCTTCCCATGTCCTTAGTGCCCCCAGAGCTCCTTCTTTTGTCCCCCTCACTGCCTTCAAGCCTTTGTCTCACCCCCTCCCCTGAAGCTATCCAGCCTACCTCCCTCCCTATCTGCCATGCTAAAGCCAGCCTGCCTGTCTCCCTCCAGCGCCGAAGCTTAAGCCTGCCCCCCTCCCCCCATAACGGCCCCCGCTGCTGCTACCTATCATCTGGCCTACTGCCGCTACAACCCCCCCACACACACACACACACAGGTCCACCACCGCTGCCACACGCCGCAACTAAAGCAAAGGGAAAAGGGTCTGCTGCAGGCTCCAGCTGAACCCGTCGAACACTGCCACGGAGCTACAGATCACAGAGGCAGGGATCACGAAGTTGTAAGTGTGCATGCACGCTTAGGGCTTCTATTTGGTACAGCTCTAGTTCAGAGCATCCCTATCAACTGTACATTCAGTGGATTTCAAAAGCTTTTGAGATAAGAAAGTGTTAATCAGCATCTTAGCAGTCAGCTAAATGGAACAAAAATATTAATGGGGTCATTTTTCAATCTGTGCTCTGGGACCAAGTTTCCAATTTTGTCCTAAATTTCAAAGTGTAAAATGCACACACTGACATTTTGAAACCTGTAATAGTTGCACAGTACCAGCAGATATTTATGCTTGATTATTTAAAAAATCTGGGTTCTTTTTCCATGGTTAGAGCTACAGCCTCAGTACCCTGAGGTTGTGGGTTCAAGCCCAGCGCTATTCCTTATGACCCTGAGCAAGTCACTTAATCCTCCATTGCTCCAAGTATGCTAGGTAGATTGTGAGTCTGCCAGGACAGATAGGGTAAAATGCTCGAGTGCCTGAATGTAAAACCACTTAGACAACCTCCATTGATAGGCAGTATATAAATAATTAATAAACTTGGAATGACTGGGTTCTTTTTCCCTGGAAAGCTGAGAATGTGCAGTGAGCTGTGTTCTGGTTACTGAATTACTTTCTGGATAGAAAGTGCCAGGCAAAGGATTATTTGACATTTCATTTGTTGCCAGAGGCGATTTTAAGCTGTTAAATAGGAGGGGATGGGCTTCTTATAAGGATGAGGAGCATATGCAAATTTGGATTCTACAATGGCTGCTTGTTAGCTCAGTGTGATGAGTGGAGTGATTGCCAGTGAATTTTAAGGATGATCATAGGATATGGTGGAGAGAGAAACTTTGTCCTGGGGCAGTGAATTGTAAACTGTGTGCCACCAGATGCCGGTGAGGAGAGGCACCGGCTGACTGCTTACAGGATGTGTCTCTCGCCACGAGAGGCACATCCTGTAGGCTGTCAGCCAGCGCCAGCAGCTCTCATCCTCAACCGGCATCTTTCCTCCTTTCCCCTCCCCTCCCCTCCATTAGTAACCCCTACCGGCGTAGAAATAGGCTCTGGGCCACGACTAGAGGGCCTCTGCACACGCATGGACCTCATCTGTGCACTTCCGGATGCCCTCCAGCCATGGCACCGAGTTTAATGTACCAAATTATATATATATATATATATATATAATACCACTTTTTCTAAACAGTACACATCAGTGTTACCAGCCCTAATAGTTACAGGCTTTATATTACCAGCCTCAGAATTGGAGCCTATGCACAGTTGTTAGATCACAAACGAGAATGATCAGCGTAGTATTCAAGCTCCTGCTCCAATCATTGGCCAAATTATTTATCTATGTACTTTTTTTGAATTTGCTTTTTTTTAAACCTTCACCAAATAATTTAACTATGCGTTTAAAAGTATATCTTTTCAACTATATATACTCCAATTTCCAACGTGCACTTGTTCATAGGATTTGAAAAAATTGACCAAAAATTTGTAACTTATCGCAAGCAGTCTTCGCTGCTGAAATACTGGTTTGGACAATAAATGTCACATCAAATGCCTGTCTGCCGATGCGGCCAGCGTTTCGCGGGAACTATACTCATCCGCTGCATCAGGGCCACCAAGGCATAATCACTACAAACAAAACAGATAGTTAAAACATTCACTCTCCAAGTCCAATCACAGCACAATTTTATCAGAACAATACTCACAACAGTAACTCATTCAGTCAAAGATTTTCAAACAGTGTCAAGATGGCGACAGCGACGCGTCTCTCTTATACTCATCCACAGACGTCATGACGTGTACCAAACGTAATGACGACACTACTATCTACCCACCCAATCAAAGCAGGAAAATAAACTAGTAAAAATGTTGCCATTCAATGTTTCTATTTAGGCCATTCGGATTCAAAGTGTCTTTTTTTTCAGTTCAATAATTTTTATTAAGTATTTTAAAGGATACAAGAATCATTTAAAGTACATAGAAACAAAATAAAGCTTCAAAGTGTCTAACCAATTAATCCAGCGCTGCTCCCGTTGAGCAAGATACCATCTAAAGTCCCCCCCCTCTCTTTCCTGGACCCAACACCTCTAATATCAAAGCTCTTAATGACATAAAGTCATGATTCATCTCAATTCAATGTTTTGCAAGTGGAGCCCCAACTACTTTATTTTTGAGGTTACTTTTATGTTCTGTAAGTCGGGTATTCAATTTTCTAGATATCTGCCCTACATAGAATAACTCAGAGGGGCATTTTAAGATGTAAATTACTCCCCGAGTCTTGCAGTCAGATGTATGCCTCAAAGTATATTCCTTCTTATCCATCGGGTTACAAAATTTATCTGTGCATATCATCAGTTTACACAGTTGACATGCCCCACACTCTTGCTATCCCTGATTCCATTCAGCACCATTAGATTCACCACTAGGTAGAATAGAGGGGCATAAAATCTCTTAAGTTACGAGTCCTCCGGTATGCTATCCTCAAATGATAATCTTTAAACATCCTTAAAATAATCACAACCATACACCCAATCACACTCAAACTTGTCCATAAATAGATTAGCAACCGAGGGGGCCATAGTGATCCCCATCGCGATGCCAGATTTTTGATGAAACAGGTGATCTAATCTATTTATGGACAAGTTTGAGTGTGATTGGGTGTATGGTTGTGATTATTTTAAGGATGTCAAATTATGGATCAGATATATAGATGACATTTTTTTGATCTGGAATGGTGGACAGGATGAACTATTGAGGTTTTTCACCTATTTGAATGCATGTCACCCTAAAGTAAATTTTACACACTCGTATAGTGCTCACCAGATTTCTTTTCTGGATGTGAATGTTGAGATCAGAAACGGTGAACTTCACACTGTAGTTTATACTAAACCAACTGACTGCAATTCGGCTCTTCATTTTTCTAGTGCCCATCCCTCTTCCTTGAAAAAAAGTTTACCATATTCTCAATTTTTACGCATTAGAAGAATCTGTTCCTCTTTGGTTGATTTTAAGAGGCAGGCTAATATATTAAAAGAGAAATTTCTGTTACGAGGATACCCCTCTAAAGTGGTCTCTGCAGCATATAGTCATCGAGAAACTCTATTTGCCCCTAGGAAATCTGGGTCGCAAAAAATAGGAGAGCAGTACATGACTTGTGTAGTAACATATTCTAATCACAGTCATCAGATGGTTCGCTCTCTTAGGAGACACTGGGGGATCCTACAGACCTTGGAGATGTTTAAAGATTATCATTTGAGGATAGCGTAACTTAAGAGATTTTATGCCCCTCTATTCTACCTAGTGGTGAATCTAATGGTGCTGAATGGAATCAGGGACATTGAGAGTGTGGGGCATGTCAACTGTGTAAACTGATGATATGCACAGATAAATTTTGTAACCCGAGGGATAAGAAGGAATATACTTTGAAGCATACGTCTGACTGCAAGACTCAGGGAGTAATTTACATCTTAAAATGCCCCTGTGAGTTATTCTATGTAGGGCAGATATCTAGAAAATTGAATACCCGACTTACAGAACATAAAAGTAACCTCAAAAATAAAGTAGTTGGGGCTCCACTTGCAAAACATTGCATTGAGATGAATCATGACTTTGTCATTAAGAGCTTTGATATTAGAGGTATTGCGTCCAGGAAAGAGAGGGGGGGACTTTAGACGGTATCTTTCTCAACGGGAGCAGCGCTGGATTAATCGGTTAGACACTTTGAATCCGAATGGCCTAAATAGAAACATTGAATGGCAACATTTTTAAGAGTTTATTTTCCTGCTTTGATTGGGTGGGTAAATAGTAGTGTCGTCATTACGTTTGGTACACGTCATGACGTCTGTGGATGAGTATAAGAGAGACGCGTCGCTGTCGCCATCTTGACACTGTTTGAAAATCTTTGACTGAATGAGTTACTGTTGTGAGTACTGTTCTGATAAAATTGTGCTGTGATTGGACTTGGAGAGTGAATGTTTTAACTATCTGTTTTGTTTGTAGTGATTATGCCTTGGTGGCCCTGATGCAGCGGATGAGTATAGTTCCCGCGAAACGCTGGCCGCATCGGCAGACAGGCATTTGATGTGACATTTATTGTCCAAACCAGTATTTCAGCAGCGAAGACTGCTTGCGATAAGTTACAAATTTTTGGTCAATTTTTTCAAATCCTATGAACAAGTGCACGTTGGAAATTGGAGTATATATAGATGAAAAGATATACTTTTAGAGTTCAAAAAGTTTTTATTATTTTTAGGTAAAAAACAACAACAATATAAACAGAAAAATAAGGAATATCAACAGGATAAATGTGAATCCATAGTCCAATGTCCGTAAATAAGAAAGAAGAATAAAAGACATAGTTAAATTATTTGGTGAAGGTTTAAAAAAAAAGCAAATTCAAAAAAAGTACATAGATAAATATTTTGGCCAATGATTGGAGCAGGAGCTTGAATACTATGCTGATCATTCTCGTTTGTGATCTAACAACTGTGCGTAGGCTCCAATTCTGAGGCTGGTAATATAAAGCCTGTAACTATTAGGGCTGGTAACACTGATGTGTACTGTTTAGAAAAAGTGGTATTATATATATATATTGTATGATTTGGTATATCTAAACCACTTGGGTTAGCTGTTTTAGGTTGTATACCAAGTTTAATGTGCCATGGCGTCAAAAAGTTTGCAGGACACTGTTCTAGGGAGTATTGGGCGTTAGACTGAGGAAGGGGAGGGGCATGACAATTATATTTTCAGTAATATATATTCAATGTATGAATAAATAAAATATTTTGGATGTCTGTTTAAGTTTGGGGGCTATCATTGTAAGGATAAGTTGAATTCATATTCTTTAAAGGGACCTGATATACCGCTATTTCTGTGTGTGGTTACAGTCAAAGTGGTTTACATATTTTTAGACAGGTACTTAATTTTGTACCTGGAGCAACAAAGTGTTAAGTGACTTGCCCAGAGTCACAAGGAGCTGCAGTGGGAATTGAACCCACAACCTCAGGGTGCAGAGGCAGCTGCACTACCCACTAGGCTACTCCTCCAAAATACTGATGTCTTATGGATAAAATCTTCCAATAAATTATAAAATAAATGCAGTCTACATGTTATTTTTCTCCCCCACAAGTCTCTTCTTAATGTGACTAAAAATACATACACTTTGTAGAACCCTATACATACTTATAGCTGTATCAAGGGAGAGAAGCTAATTTACACACACACACACCCTTTTACAAAACCGTAGTGTGGTTATTAGTGCCGGCCACGGCCATAGTAATTCTATGAGCATGGGAGCTGTTACTGCTGCGGCACTAAAAACCGTGTTATGGTTTAAAAAAGGGGGGATTAGTTTTTGGTTAATTTTATTAAAACTTGATATACCTCTTGTTTTGATGTCAGGTCCAAGTAGTTAATATCATTAAAATACAATGGAATACATGGAACAGAACTGCGATAACAATAGGACAGACCTAAACTAAGAATCAGTCATAACACTTATTCATTCACAAACTAATAATTTTCTGATGTCAGTTTTTAACAAAAATCACTGTTTACATGCTATGATATTTTGGGTGTCATCAGATCCGCCAGGGGGAGCAGGGGAGAACATTTCCTGGTTAGACCCTAAGTTTAAGTAGTGCCAGTGTATAAAGTAAGAAGCAGGTAGCTGCCCCTAGAACAGGGGTGTCAAAGTCCCTCCTTGAGGGCCACAATCCAGTTGGGTTTTCAGGATTTCCCCAATGAATATGCATGAGATCTATTAGCATCCAATGAAAGCAGTGCATGGAAATAGATCTCATGCATAGTCATTGTGGAAATCCTGAAAACCCGACTGGATTGCGGCTCTCGAGGAGGGACTTTGACACCCCTGCCCTAGAAGCTTAATTGCCCTTCTGACTATGTTTCATATAGTGAACTACATGTCCCAAAATGCACTAGGATCTTAAGCTCAAATCTGAGGCAGCCCTAGGGAAGGACTGAGTAAACAATAGTTTTCCCAGTTGATGAATGCAGTAAGAGGAAGACATGCTATTTTGCCATGCTGACAAGGAAAGGAGGAAGAGAACTTTACCGTATTTTCACGCATATACCGCGCACCCGTGTAAAACGCGCACACGGGTATAGTGCGCGGGAAACCTAAAATTATGTAAAGAAATTATTATATACCGCGCACACGCGTATACCGCGCATGCTGCTCCATGAATTTAAATCTTCTGCCGTCCCGACTCTCCTCTCGCCGCCCTGTCCTCTGTCCTGAGTCTCCTCTCGCCGCCCTGTCCCGAGTCTCCTCTCATCCCGACTCTTCTTTTGCCGCCCTGCCCTCTGCCCCGAGTCTCCTCTCGTCCCGACTCTCCTTTCGCCGCCCTACCCCAAGTCTCCTCTCTTCCCGACTCTCCTTTCGCCGCCCTGACCTGCTCCCAGCTCTGTAAGCATGCGCAGACCATCTACAGACAAAGAAGATGGTCTGAGCATGCTTGTCGCTCAGTTTTCTAACCACACTGGCCCCCCCACCCCTTGAAGTCCTGTCCCCACCCTGAGAGCCTGATGCCCCACCCTGAAGGACCGCTGGCACCCCCGACGTCTGATTCATCCCCCAGCGCCCCCCCCCCCCCCGCACGGAGAAGCTGCCTATCGTTGGTTCCCAATGTCAGTGAGCCCTGCTGCTTCCTCTGCCGGCGGTTCTGCCCCTTCTCTGAGCCCTGTGCTGCTTCCTCTGCCGGCGGTCCCGCCCTTTCTCTGATGTCAGAGAAGGGGCGGGACCGCAGCAGAGGAAGCAGCGCAGGGCTCAGAGAAAGGGCGGGACCACCGGCAGAGGAAGCAGCAGGACTCACTGGCATCGGGAACCAACGGTAGGCAGCTTCTCCGTGCAGGGGGGGGCGCTGGGGGATGAATTGGACGTCGGGGGGGGTGCAAGCGGTCCTTCGGGGTGGAGCAGGGGGATGAATCGGACGTCGGGGAGGGGAACTATGTAAAAAACAATTTGTACAACGCGCTCACGCATATAACGCACATGGTTATGCACGGTTTGTAAAATAATGTATAACGCGCGCGTTATATGCTTGAAAATACGGTACATCCCTTTTCTATTAGAATTGCTGATAATATTACTGTTTGTACAGGCTGGAAAATAGAAAGATATCCCCAGTACTTACCTTGTAGGAATAGGCAAGGTAAACCTCATCAGAAGCTAAGGAGGGGGAGGGGGAATTCAACAATGTGACCCTGGGTTTTTCAGCAACCCCAGAGAGAGAGAGTGTGGTTAGATAACACACACTTAAAAGTAACAAGACAGCAGAATAAAGAGGTCTATGATATAGAAAGGGTTGATTTTCCCCAAAAGGCCAGAAGGAAGGAAGGAGCCTGTTGGAAGGCAGGCTAGTTCCCAGAGGGAGAGGAAAGGAGTTCCCTGGGAAAGGGGAGCCCTAACCCACAGCCTGCCCAAAGGAAAAGGGATTTTTCCCCCCCAAGGAGCAGTAAGAGGTAGAGAGACTTGCAGCAGGTGGATCACAAGGAGGGACAGAAGGCTGGTAGTCCTAGGGAAAGGTAATGGTTGTCCCTGATAGCTACCTGGAGGGTAGGCCCACAGTTTCCCTAGGAATACGGTACAACTGACAGGGGGACAGAAGCTGTGCAGCTAGGTTGAACATGAATTAGGTGTTATGCTATAAAATCTTATTACCGGTAACTGTTGGAGAGAGACAGATAGTGCTGGAAGAAGCTGGGAGGAAGTATTGTTAAGCTGCCCTCCTAGTGAGAAATTAGAGAACCTGGGCCTCTTCTCCCTTGAAAAGAGGAGACAGAGGGAACATGATCGAAACATTCAAGATAATGAAGGGGATAGTAGATAAAGACAGGTTGTTCACCCTCTCCAAGGTAGAGAGAACGAGAGGGCACTCTCTAAAGTTAAAGGGGGATAGATTCCATACAAATGTAAGGAAGTTCTTCTTCATCCAGAGAGTGGTAGAAAACTGGAACGCTCTTCCAGAGTCTGTTACAGGGGAAAACACCCTCCAGGGATTCAAGACAAAGTTGGACAAGTTCCTGCTGAACCGGAACGTATGCAAGTAGGGCTAGTCTCAGTTAGGGCACTGGTCTTTGACCTAAGGGCCGCCGCGGGAGCGGTCTGCTGGGCATGATGGACACTGGTCTGACCCAGCAGCGGCAATTCTTATGTTCTTATGTGTTAAAAGAAGTAACAAGTTACTCCAGTTTAAGTTTAACTGATTGGAAAAAGAAGTGTGGACTCTCAGATTTGGCTGAAGGTGTAAGGTTACCAGATTTTACAATCGTACCCATGGCCCTGCCCCCAGACCTGCTCTGTTCCACCCAAGTCATACCCCATTCTGCCTCAGCCCTGCCCCCCAACCTCTTCTTGTGCTTGGCGCTGCATTGGGAGGGCATCTGCGCATCCGCAAATGAGACACATCACACGCATGTGCGCGTGCGTGTGGCATCACCTCATTGCAACCGCACATGTGCAGACGCCCTCCTGACGCAGTCCCAAGCTGGAAGCTTTTCAAAACCTGGACAAAACGGACATGTACAGGTAAATCCAGACGTCTGGTATCCCTAATAACCTTATGAGGGGGGGTACAGAAGACATTAGTGGGGTCTTCCCCATTGCTGCTATCCTGCGTGGGGCACCACAGGATCAGAATGCATAAGAGACTGAAAATAGTTCCCTAATTAAAAATACATTTTGATAATCAGTATAAAAGTACAGATTGTGCAAACAATTAATTTAAAATGAGGGGGAAGAGCCCTAGAAATCTTGCCCACTTGATATAGTAACTGCAAACAATCTCTTAAGTGTGTTACTCAGATGTCTCATTTATGGAATTTGCTACTGTTGACAATCTAAAATAAATGATTTTTAAAATATATCCTTGAAGTGTTGTAGAATCAATATTAATTTTAATGTTTAATACCCTGTCTGAAAAAGCAGGTCAAGGCAGTTTACAATATTAGTAATATTCATAAATTTGATATCTTTTCGGTGGCTTTCAGAGCTTTCTTTTTTTTTTTTTTTCAGAGCTTTCTTGTATTCACACTGAGGCCCATTACATGAAAAAGGTTGGAGACCACTGCTTTAGAGGATGAGAAAAGCTTTGGCAAACAGTCGAATACATTGCACCATCTAGTGAAAGCATATGGGACTACAACTCCCTTTTTTACACAGGAGCACAGGGAAAGATTTCTAGGACAAAATACTGGTCTATTTACTAGAAGGGTAATCTTATAAAGAGGTACCTATGTAAGAAGGAGTAAAAAAGCACCTACTTGCAGCCTGGTTTATAAGGACCAGTGTTGGATAAGTTGCTTTTAAAATATAACTAGCATCTCTCTCCCTCAATCTTCCTTACTCTCCAGTATAAAAACATAGAAACATGATGGCAGATAAAGGCCAAAGGGCCCATCTAGTCTGCCCATCCACAGTAACCATTATCCCTTTCTCTCTCTGAAAGATCCCGTGTGCCGATTCCATGCCTTCTTGAATTTAAACACAGTCTCTGTCTCCACCACTTCTTCCGGGAGACTAATCCACACATCTACCACCCTTTCTGTAAAAACCACCTCTTAACTTCATCCTATGCACTCTCACTCCAGAGTTTCCTTTCAATTGAAAGAGTCTCAATTCATGCGCATTTACGCCACATAGGTATTTAAACATCTCTATCATATCTCTCCTCTCCTGCCTTTCCTCTAAAGCAGGGCTGTCCAAGTCCGATCCTCGAGATCTACTGGCAGGTTTTCAGGATATCCATACTGAATATGGATGAGAGAGAGATTTGCATACCAAGAAGGCAGTGCAGGCAAATCTCTCATATGCATATTCATTGTGGATATCCTGAAAACCTGGCCTGCCAGTAGATCTCGAGGACTGGACTTGGGCAGCCCTACTCTAAAGTATACATGTTGAGATCTTTAAGTCTGTCCCTATACGTCTTATGATGAAGACCACGCACCATTTTAGTAGCCTTCCTCTGGACCGACTCCATCCTTTATATATCTTTTTGAAGGTGCAGTCTCCAGAATTGTACACAATATTCTAAATGAAGTCTCACCAAAGTCTTATACAGGGGCATCAATACTTCCTTTTTCTTAATGGTCATACCTCTTCCTATGCACCCTAGCATCCTTTTAGCTTTCACTACCTTAAGATCATCACATACAATCATACCCAAGTCCCGCTATTCTGTTGTGCATAAAAGTTCTTCACCCCCTAAACTGTACCGTTCCTTCGGGTTTTTGCAGCCCAAATGCTTGACCTTGCATTTCTTAGCATTAAATTTTAGCTGCCAAATTTCAGACCATTCTTCAAGCTTCGTTAGATCTTTCTTCATGTCATTCACACCATCCAGGGTGTCTACTCTATTGCAGATTTTGGTATCATCTGCAAAGAGGCAGATCTTACCTGCCAACCCTTTAGCAATATCGCTTATAAAAATGTTAAAAAGAACAGGCCCAAGAACAGAACCTTGAGGCACACCACTGGTAGCATCCCTTTCCTCAGAGTGATTTCCATTGACCACTACCCACTTTAACCAGTTCTTGACACAGCCCGTCACTTTGGGGCCCATCCCAAGAGCACTCAGTCTATTTATTATCCATCTGTGTGGTACACTGTCAAAGGCTTTGCTAAACTTTTGTGTAGAGGGACCACATCTGCCCTTCTCCAGTCCTCTTGTACCATCCCAACTCCAGGGAAGCATTGAAAAGGTCCCACCAGAACTTCCCTAAGTTAATTCTGCATCCTCAGATGTACACCATCCAGCCCTATTGCTTTGTCTACCTTTAATTTAGCTAGCTCCTCACAAACACAACCCTCTGAAAACCGATCAGGGTCTACCACCCCACCATCCCTATTTGCATTTGTTTTCTGTGGTTCCACTCCCGGATCTTCAGCCGTGAACACAGAACAGAAATATTTGTAAGCAATTTAGTCTTTTCTTTATCAGCTTCTATATATTTCTCCCCTTCACTTTTGAGTCTCACAATGCCACTTTTGTACTTCTTCCTATCACTAATATATCAAAAAAATGTTTTGTCTCCCTGTTTTACCCCATCAGCTATTTTTTTTCTTCCATTTGTATCTTTGCTTTCCTGACTTCTTGACCAGCCTCTCTTAACTTTTCCAGATATTTTTGCCTATCTTACTCTTTCTGTGATCTTTTGTAGTTTATGAAAGCTAACTTCTTATTCCTTACCTTCTCAGAACCAAAGCGGCCTTCTTTTCCTCTTACTTTTACTTACTTGCCTCACAAAAAGATCTGTTGTCCTTACAATCGCTCCTTTCAGTTTTGCCCACTGCATTTCTACTCCTTCCAGACGTTCTCATCCAGACAACAATTCCTTGACATAATCCCTTATCCGAACAAAGTTAATTTTTTTTAAAGTCTAGAACCTTTACTTTTGAATAAGCCCTCTCTATACCTGCCTTGATATTAAACCGTACCATGCAGTGGGAGTGTGGAGGTTGTTGGAAGGTGAAGGTCAAGGTGGTTATTTTGTATTTTTTAGTTTTTATGGGGGGTGGGAGTGTGGAGGTTGTAGGAAGGTGGAGGTCAAGGTGTTTTTTTGTATTTTTTTTAGTTTTTATAGGGGGTGGAGGGGGGAGTGTAGAGGTTGTAGGAAGGTGGACGTCAAGGTGGTTTTTTGTATTTTTTTAGTTTTTATAGGGGGTGGAGGGGGGAGTGTAGAGGTTGTAGGAAGGTGGAGGTTGGAAAAAAGAGGGAAGGGAGTAGTTGAGGGTGGGAGTGTGGAGGAGGGATGAAGGGGATTGCGGAAAAGGCAGGGTTGGAGTGTGGATGGGGTGGGAGGTTGGAAAGCAGCAAGGGATGCCAGGAGGTAGAATGAAAGGTGCAACTCCCTCCACAACAGCGGGAGACATTCAAAGGGGTGGAGGGATCGGTGGGACAGCATCCAGTTTGCTGCCGATCTGCTCCAGTTCGCTTGTCATCATTCTCAGGGTCCGAGCACCCTCTGACGCAATCTGGATGAGAGCGTCGGTCATCCTGTTTAGTGATGCTCTACCACGCTCAGCAAGTTGGACAAGCGTGCCTGACCCCATCCTCATCATCTCCACCGCCCGACGAATATCAACCGCTGTGGCCGAAATGGGCGGAGGGGCAGTCAGGGTGGCGATGTCCACAAAAGTGGTCGCTGCAATGGGGAGGTGGAAGGAAACTGTGGAGCAGTCCACAGTTGTGGGTGTTGCAACGGAGGGGGGGAGGTAAGACATACAGAGGGTGATAAATGTTTAGAAATAGAAATAGTAATCCTTTTATTGGACTAATTTTTATACATGTTTGATTAACTTTCAGAGGTCAAAACCTCTTTCCTTAGGTCAGTGAAGTATACTGCTGTTACAGTATCCTGTCCTGACCTGAGGAATAATTTGGCCTCTGAAAGTTATATTCCATACTTTGTAATTTTGTAAAAATTCAATAAATAAACATTGACTAAAAAAAAAAAAATTAGTCCAATAAAAGGATCCCTATTCCTATTTCTAAAGATTTATCAGCACAGATACAATACTACTTTATCCTAAAGCAAAAAAATTAAAAATATAATTTTTTTCTACCTTTGTCATGTGGTTTCTGCTTTCCTTATCTTCTTGTCATTCTCTTCCTTCCTGTGGCCCATAGCCTGTTACTATGGTCTGAAGCAGGGCAAACATAGCAAAGATACTCTGTAGTTTGGTTATAATACTGTATTGATGGCTGTAAAGAGCTGTAAGATTTCAATCCAGTGAGAGTAGTAGTACAAAGAAATCTGTATACTTCTGCCACCAGTCTTTGACAAGAAAAGTCTGACATGCCGGTTTTCAAGAGAATTTTTTCCTGGATGCAGAATTGGCCATCTACAACACCCTGTTAGATCTTTTCTAATGCCTAGCCTCAAGACGTGGTTCTTAATCCAGTCCTCAGAACATGTCCAGTCAGCTGGATTTTTAGGATATCCATAACCAATAGTCTTGAGAGAGATTAATATTCATTGTGGATATTGTGAAAATCCAACAAGTTGGCTGTGTCCCGGGGACTGGTTTGCACTTGACTGAAGCTTTTGCTCTCTTCTAGCACTTTGTCTGACTTTTGTGTCCTTTGTGGATTCTTAATATCATATTTTATGCTAATGGGTGGAAACTGGGCCTACATATCTTAAGATGCTTCTATTGTAAGGGACCTTTGTCCAAATCATCCCCATTAATCAAAAGCACAAGGGGCTTGTGATCAATGATAAGTTTTTAAGATTTCAGCTCACAAAGATACTGATAATATGTCTCTGATGCTCAGACACTGGCCATACATTCCTTTCAATATGGGCATAGAAATGGGGGAAGCAAAAAATAAAATAATTGATTGGATTGGTCTGCCCCTTCCAGAAAATGTCTGCCTCTCTCTGCCATCTCTCCTCCTGCCCCCCTTGGTCAGGTATCCATCATCATCCCTCTGTTCCCCTCATGGTCTGGCATCTTTCTCCTTCCATCTCTCCTTCCCTCCCCCACTGTGGTTTTTAGCATCTCTCTCTCTTCTCATTTCCTCCACTCAGATCTGATATCTCTATCTTCTTCCCCATTCTTTAGCATCTCTCTCCTCTTTCTTCCCTTTCCTTTTCTTCTCTGGTCTTCCTTCTCTATTTTTTGTCTCTGTCTAAATTAAATTCTTTCTTACTATTCAGCCCTCAATTTCCCTCTTGTCACTGTGTCTACTCCCAGCTTGCCACCCCTTTCTTTCACCCCTCCACTATCTCACTAACTATCTTCTTCCCCCCATCCTGCATGTGGGAAAGCAGCAGCAGTGGTGAGGAGGTGAGGGCTGGGCACAAGTTCTCCCCACTTCCATCATCTGCCCTGCCCTGCCCCTTTCTTCCCACATCCATCATCTGCCCTGCTCTGCCCCCTTCTCTCTCTCTCCACCCAATGCCCATCTCATCACTCACCTTTCACTCTGATTTTTTTTTTTAAATGGCGATGCCCCCCCCAGCATTGATCAGCAACGCGGGCCCCCCCCCCATCGACAGACCAATCGGCAACGGACCCCCCCTTCCCCCATCAACGGAAAGTAAGATAAGCAAGGAACGCGGGTAAGAAAGGCTACAGCAATTTTCCAAGCAGTGCTGCTTGCCCTAAGTTTCCCTCTGACGCAGCTTCCTGTTTCCGCTGGGGCACGTCAGAGGGAAGCTTTGGGCAAGCAGCACCGCTTGGAAAATTACAGTTGCTGTTGCCTTTTTTACCTGCGTTCCTTGCTTATCTTACTTTCCATCGATGGGGGAGGGGGGATCCGTTGCTGATCGGTCCGTCGATGGGGGGGGGGCTGCATTGCTGATGGGGGGGACCCCGCGTTGCCGATTGATGCTGGGGGGGCAATGCTGTTTGAAAAAAAAAAAAAAATCAGAGTGAAAGGGTTGGATGTAGAGAATGACATAGTGGCAAAATTCATCACCATTCCCATCTCCGTGGATAACTGTGGGAAACCATCCTGCGTCATTCTTTAGTATCTATCTCAACCTCAGTGCTTCTACACCAGCATTCTTCAATGCAAGGCTTGAGGGTTAGTGGTTGTGCCCACTCATACTCTGATTCTTTCCTCTCTCCTTAAAGAATGACATAGGGATGTTTCCCAGCGCTTATCCGCGGGGACGGGAATGGTGATGAATTCTGTCACTGTGTCATTCTCTAGTTGGATGTCAATTGCAAGGGGGTAATTTTTGGATGTGGAGCAGTTGCAGGGGCAGTTTTTGGGGACAGGACAGTTTTCAGGATGGCGAGGCAGTTGAAAGGGTTTAGTTTTAGGAGATGGGGAAGTTTGTGGGATGGGGTGGCTCATGCATGGTTGTAATTTTGGGCTGTGGGGACACTTTGGGTGGTGGGTATTTCTGAACATCTCAAACACTGTGCTATAATGATCCTTTCCATTCCCCTGGCACCCCCTCCAATCCTCTCACTAATCCCACATGCACCATTTCTAGTTCACATTCTCTCAATAAACTTTTCCTTTTCTCCTGCCACTTCTACAATCTCAATCCCATACCCAGTGCATTTACTCACTATCCCAGACAGAGGACAATGACAATACAAACAGGGTCACATCTTCCTCTTCTCCTGATGCTTTGTCACAATCTAAACAACCTGAACAGGGCACAGCATTCAGCACCTAGTCAGGAGAGAAGGGTGCAGCCCAAGGCTTGGTACTCCTACTGCTTTCCTCCAATCCCCTAAATGGCAGAAGTTGAAGAGGAATGTCATTCTGGCAGCAGTGGAAGAAAGAAAATGCTGTCTTTTGTCATGATGGTCGCTTTAGCCTCTGGTGTCCTGTGGCAATCCCATAGGGATTGATCGCTTTTGTATCAAATGCTGAATTCTGCAACCCATGCTGTGAATACAGAATTGGAATAAGCCAGGAGCTTTTCCAACAGCTACAGAGCCTCTCGGTTGCCTCTTCACCTTGTTAGCCAACTGCTTTGGCGAAAGTTTGCTTCTCATTGAGATAGCAAGCTTTCAAGAGTGATAATGCCTCTTGAGTGGGCCTCTCCTGCTGTACTGCCTATTGTATATTAAACTGTACAGCGCTGCATATGCCTTTCAGTGCTATAGAAATCATAAATAGTAGCAGAGTCCCTCATGCTGGCTGGAAAAGCACTCTGCCTAGGTATCTGAAGTGCAAACAGATCTTTAAGCTGAGGAGTTTCAAACCCCCACCTTTGGAGTGGCGTGGTCTGACATGCCACATCACTGATGATATCAGCACCCTGCTGTGAAAGGCAGACTCCTCGGGGGAGGGGTGGGTGGGAGAGGTCTGAACTGCAGACTCTGCAGGACCCCAAGAGGGAAAGAAGCATCAATTTTTTTTTTCCAGCATGTGGGGAGATTGCAGGGAGGAGGGGCAACCCCCTGCCCTTTACAAGCTGAACTCTGGGGCAGCACTGGTGGGAGAGGTCTGCAGGTCCCCTCCGAGGGAAAGAAGCATGGGAGTTTCTTTCTCCTTAAATTCAGATTGGGAGGAGGGTGGGGCAGAGCCCTCGGGGCTGCAAAAGATTATCAGAGGTTTTCCCAAAGACAAGCAGATAGGACTTACCTTTGGGGCTGGAGGGGGAACCCCGATCGGCTCCCTGCAGAGGCTGGCTGTACGCGGCAGCATGCAATCTGGAGGGTGAAAACCCCAATCTGCTGATTACAGAGGCTGGCTTTACACGGCAGCATGCAAAAACTCCGGGGGAGATCTCTCAGTCTGGAGGGCGAAAACCCTGATCTGCCTGCAGAGGCTGGCTTTACGCGGCAGCATGCAGTGACTCCTGGAAAAATCTCTCGGTCTGGTGAGACTCCTATCGGCTGTTCTGCAGAGGCGGGCTGTAAGCGGCAATATGCAGGGACTCCGGGAGATATTTCTCTACCGGGCCGAGTGCAGGTGGGGGGATTAGCTGAGCCAGGGCATCCTGGAGGCTCCTTGCCACTGTAGCTTGTGGATCCCCCCCCTTATGCATTCCGATGAGGATGGCTGCTGGAGGAAGATTTTCGGGCCTCACTTCTCTTCATGAAGTCTCTCAGTGCCCTCTTCCTTAGCTTACGTGCACGTGGTGACGTGCGCACAATGCAAGCAACACGGAAACCTCGAGCGCCGGATCCAATCATTGGGCGCACAATTCATGAGGATCCAGTGTATTCATCCTTCTCCTGCATGATTCAGGCATCTTCAAGGAGATGAGTAGAAAAGTTGTAATGGAGAGCTGTAGAAAATCCGACCGATGGAAACGGCCGGAAACTAAAGACTGGGGATTAGGGGGAAGCAGGGGGAAATGGGTAGGGCTCGGGCATGCCCAGTGGGACCCGGGCACTGCACGTGCTCAGAGAGAAAAAAAAAAATCTCTCTGAACTATTGGAGAGCTTATCCACAAATTGGGAGCTGTTGGGACAACACCCATATGTGGCTGACTCATCCTGCTTGTCCTAGGAGAAATGTTGTTAGAACAGGCAAAGATGTGTGAAAATGTGAAGATACAATCGCTTGCTGGTTTAAATAAATAAATTGTAAATTATTAACTGTTTTGCATGCTTTTGTATCATAGCAGTTCATTATTTCTGAATTTGCATAAACTTTAATGTACTATAGTAGTATAATGGGTACACCTCATGTCAAAATGATTGACAGCTGTCAGAGATAAGGATCGACCAATCAGCGTTCACTTCCGGGTTAAGCCCCGCCCATTGTCCCACCTTAGTCTCCGCCCATGGCCCCGCCTTAGTCTCCGCCCATGCCCTGCCCCTCCCATAGGAATGAATGGTGGTAGCCCCGCCCATGGCCCCACCCCCCGCCCATGGTCCCACCCCACTCTTCACCTAAGCCCCGCCCCTCCCATAGGAATGAATGGTGGTAGCCCCGCCCATGGCCCCACCCCCCGCCCATGGTCCCACCCCACTCTTCACCTAAGCCCCGCCCCTCCCATAGGAATGAATGGTGGTAGCCCCGCCCATGGCCCCACCCCTGCCCATGGCCCCACCCCTCAAGCCCCACCCCCGCCCCTGTCCCCACCCCTCAAGCCCTGCCCCTGCCCATGACCCCGCCCCCCTCATGTTCCGCCCCGGAAATGCACTTTTGATGACATCACCGGAAATGGGGGCGTGTTTAACCCCGGAAATACGCTTTCTGATGACATCACCGGAAATGGGAGTACCTGCCCCTACCGGAAATGCACTTTTCTGATGACATAGGCGGAAATAGGGTTAATGACGCGGCGGAAATGCGCTTTTCTGATGACATAGGCAGAAATAGGGTAAATGATGCGGCGGAAATGCGCTTTTCTGACCACGTAGGCGGAAATAGGGAAACAGACTTAGTCAAAACCCCCACCCGGAAATGATGTGGCCAGAAAAGAAGCGTCTTTATTTTAACAGTTTTTAGTTAAAAGACAGGGTTTAAGAGCTCACAGATAGAGCAGATCACAAAACAAAAGGCATTCACAAAATCTTTCCTGCTTTTAAAACAGAGTAGGGGCAGAAACAAACGAGAAAAAGTTGCATTTGCTTTTAACACACTTTTCAGTAGGAATTCTGAGCTAATGGTTAATGGGCCAGCTCCCCTATTGTCATGGTAACAGCTGATAAGACCCTTGCAGCACCACTCCCCTGATAAAACCAAGGGGGAGAGAGAGGTGGAGGTGTGTTTAAACATGTCTGAACTTGTCCCGGCCCCCTACTGTTGTCTTAACAATCTGAAAAAAAAAACCAAAAGCAGCTGTCACCTAACAGGGCTCTGTTAAAAAGGCAAAGCTATGAAAGAATCTTTATTGAAGCAAATTTATTATGATCCATACGCGGCAGGAAGCTATGGAGGCATTAACCCTCTACTTCAAGCGGCTAAAAAGAGTGATATAACAGTCCGGAGAAAAGATGTGGTGGATTGGGTCACCGGTCAAAACGCATACAATTTACACAGACCGGCTAGAATCCATTTTAAAAGAAATAAAACAATTGTGTCGGAAGTTGACAGACAGTGGCAAAGTGACTTAGTCCAGTGTTTTTCAACCTTTTTTGGGCAAAGGCACACTTGTTTCATGAAAAAAATCACGAGGCACACCACCATTAGAAAATGTTAAAAAATTTAACTCTCTGCCTATATTGACTATATATAAAGTAATTCTCTTGAATAGGAATCAAATAAACACAAAGAAAGTATTTTATAATTACTTTATTACGAAATAAAAATTATAAAATACTTTATTCAGTGCGAAACCTGGGCCTGTTTGGCTGAACACAAAGCTGATATTCTGGCTGGAATCGAAGAAAGACACACACGTAGCTCTTCGTCAACAGCTCTCAGTCTCTCTCTGTATTTGGATTTTATAGCATACAAAAATAGACAAATATACCCTCCATCCTTTTTATTAAACCACAATAGCAGTTTTTAGCGCAGGGAGCTGCGCTGAATGTCCAGCGCTGCTCTTGACGCTCATAGGCTCCCTGCGCTAAAAACCACTATTGCGGTTTAGTAAAAGGTGACCATATTGTAAAATATAGACAGCAGATATAAATTCAGAACTGTGCATAGTAAGTGAAGGGAAGTTTTCATCTCTGGGAATTTACCCAGTTAACTAGTAAGTTATTTGGGCAAATTCCTTTGAAAACTGTGGTAATACTGCCTCCACTTTGCTAAATTTAAAATAAAATCATTTTTCCTACCTTGTCTGGTGATTTCTGGTTGCACTTTCTTCTTCTGACTGTGCATCCAATCTTTCTTCCCTTCTATCAGCCTGTATGCTTTCTCTCCTCCACACCTCATTCCCTCCCCCAACTTTTTCTTCCTCTCTCCCTGACCTTTCTTTCTTTTTTTCTGTTTCTCTTCTTTCCTTCTGTTTCCCTGCCTGCCCCCTTTCTTTCTTTCTCCCTGCCGTTCCCCAAGCCACTGCCACTGCCGCTGCCATCGGTGAACAGGACCCACCAATGGATAACAGGCCCCAAAGCCGACGCCGACGCATGCTCTCCCTGACGTCAATTCTACAATCGGAAAGGAAGTTCCGCCCAGCCAGGCAGCGATTGGCTGGCCCGAACTTCCTCTCCGACTGTAGAATTGACATCGGGGAGAAGAAGACTAGATCGCCAAGACAAAGTGAGTCCTGGGTGATCGACTCACTTTGCCTTGGCGAGCTACTGGCACCCCTGCCTCGGGCCCCCTGTCAGCTCCGGGCCCGGCGGCCCTGCGGCACACCAGGCAACATCTCGCGGCACACTAGTGTGCCGCGGAACAGCGGTTGAAAAACACTGACTTAGTCGACATGTCAGCCTTTGCCCCTTATAACAACGGTTACAAATACATCTTAACGGTAATAGATATCCTGTCAAAATATGCATGGGTCGTTTCTTTAAAAACAAAAACCGGTCATGAAGTTACCGAAGCCTTTGAAACAATATTTAATTTAGGGCGTACACCTGAAAAACTTCAAACAGACAAGGGTAAAGAATTTTTAAATAAGTCTCTGAAGAATTTATTAAAACAAAAAGTTGTTAGCCATTTTGTGACCCATAATGATGTTAAAGCAGCTGTAGTGGAAAGATTTAACAGGACTTTAAAATCCAAAATGTGGAGATATTTTACAGCCCATAATACCTTTACTTATCAAGACGTCCTACAGGCTATAGTGCACAGCTATAATTATAGTTTTCACAGAACGATACAGGCGAGGCCTGTAGATGTGACACCCTCAAACTCTTTGCAGATTTGGAAAACAGTCTACGGCAGTAACATCAAATGCGATCCCACCAAGGATCTCTTAATGAAAGGAGACCATGTAAGGTTATCAAAACTTAAAGGAAGATTTCAGAAAGGTTACGAACAAACATGGACGGATGAAATATTTATAATAAAAGATGTTTTAAACAGGGGTCAGAGAACAATATACAAGATACAGGATTACGATAGCGAAGCTATACAAGGTTCTTTTTATCCTGAAGAATTACTAAAAGTCAAGCCTCTAGAGGACAGAATATACCATATCGAAAAGGTTCTAAAGGTAAAAGGAGGGGGTAAGAACAAAATTTGTCTCGTGAAATGGAAGGGGTGGCCTGATAAATTTAACAGTTGGGTGAAGGCCTCAGAGATTCAAGACATCTGATTTTGTCTTTTGAAGCAGCACAGAGAGAGAAAAAAACAAAATGAATGACGGTGGCTTTTATATCACATTGCCTAGCAATGCTTCGGCAGCTATGTTTCCCCGTAATACCAGCTCTAATTTCATCATACAAATAGCTAGGCCTTTGGACTTACAGGGTCCGTGGGAAGCGGGGCTGGTGGAAATACAATACCCACATACTTGGGAAAATATTAAGGAAGACATAAAGTACGTTGTCACCTCTGCAGAAGGAAATGTACGCCAATTTATAATCAAGAGTGGATATTATGCGACCATGGGGAAGTTATTGGAAACCATGAATCATGACATTAGAAGTGCCTATGAGTCTGAGAGACTGCCGAGAATCATATATGACCCCAATACGCGAAGAATTCATGTAAAATCAGAGGATAAGTCTGTTATTTCTGCAAGGGGTGATTTGGCAACCATTTTGGGGGTAAAGGCTAATGTTAATACAAGGCTTTCTCATTTCCCAGCAAATATAGAGGCCGGCTTTAATACCCTCTACGTGTACACTGATATTGTAGAGCACCAGTTAGTAGGTGACCATTTTGTACAACTGTTGCGCTGTGTTCCAGTTCTAGGGCCAGTGGATAAGTTTATCACCCTGACGTACGATAAACCGCACTATGTACCTGTGAACAAGCAGCACATCGATACCATCACATTTGAAATAAAGACGGATCAGAACAGGAACGTCTCATTTCGTTACGGGAAGGTGATCCTTAAGCTTCACCTGCGACCCAGGAAGACGGTAGTGTTTTAAAATGTTGGTGTCTAAAGATTATGGAGACCCCAAAGCATACAAAAATTATTACACAGCACAAGCCGGTTATGGACTTTCAGGATATCACGGAGCCCCTGTCATGTACGGTGCCGGTGTAGGTGGCGTATTTCGTAGTCTCTTTAGAAAAGCAATACCGCTTTTGAGAAGGGGTTTTGAAATTATTAAACCACATGTGAAAGGAGCCGCAAAAAACATAGCTAAAGATGTCATGGGCCATGTCGCAACAACCGTTCTAAATAAAATAAACCATTCCGCAGAGCAGGCGGGGTCGGGACTGGCTGTGGTTAGACGGGCTGTTAAAAGAAAGAGGACCCACCCTCAAGAGATTCTGCAAGGACCTCCAAAACCTTTTAAAAGAAAGAAACCTCAAGGTAACAAATCACAGAAGCTATCCAGCGGATCCAAGAAGAGAAGGACCCGTTCTACGAAACGTGATATATTCTAAAAAACCATGGCTTTTGTACACAACGGCTCTGAAGAATGCGTTAAATCAGAACAAGATCTGTTTGAGCTATCCCCAACCCAAACCAGTATCGAAAAAAGCATCTATTTGGAAATACCACCATTATCAGCTTTATCGGAAACAGCACCTTTGGACTTCTACATAGCGGGGCACGGTGAAGACTACATTGATTTAAACAACACTCTCCTGCATCTGACCTGTAAAATTGTGAAAGAAGACGGTTCAGACATTGACGCAGCCGCCAAAGTAGCCCTGGTAAACTACCCGATTGCATCTATTTTTAGCCAGTTGGATGTAACCCTGGGAGACCAGCTGATTAGTCAGAGTAATAACTGTTACCCCTACAGAGCCCTCATAGAGCTGATCCTCAATTACGGTGAAGGAGCCCTCAAATCACAGTTCACAAGCGGCCTGTTTTATAAGGATACAGCCGAACATCACGACGTTAGAGATATAGGTGCACGTAATGTGGGTTTTACCGAAAGGGCTCACTTTACAGCATTTAGCCACAAGGTGGAACTGTTGGGACATTTACACAGCGATCTATTTTTTCAAGAAAAGCTACTCATCGACGGCGTAGATCTTAAAATAAAACTGTCACGTAACAAAAACTCTTTCTGTTTAATGAGCGGTGATGCTGACCAAAATTATAAACTCCTTATCTTAAACGCTGCCCTCTTTGTAAAGAGAGTTAAAGTGGCCCCTGGAGTGCGCTTGGGACATGCTGAAGCTCTACTGAAAGCTAACACCAAGTATGCGATAGACCGTGTGGGGTTGAAGGTGTTTAGCATACCGGCCGGCGCCCGTGTGACTAATCAGGAAAATCTCTTTTTGGGGCAGTTACCAAAGCTCATCGTGTTGGGTTTTGTGGATAACGACGCTTTCAGTGGTAATTACGCTAAAAACCCTTTCAATTTTAAACATTACGATATTAATTTTGCAGCTCTGTATGTAGATGGTGAACAAGTACCCGGAAAACCTCTACAACCTGACTTTGAAAATGGAAATTTTGTGAGAGAATATATGCAGCTTATTCAAGCGACCGGTAAACACCTGAAAGACAACGCCCTCCTGGTTGACCGTCAGGAGTTTTACAAAGGTTATATGCTGCTAGCCTTTGACCTATCGCCGGACCAGGAGTGCGCTGACCACTACTCGCTGATCAAAACCGGTAACCTGCGGGCTGAAATACGTTTTGCCAGAGCTTTACCACACACTGTGAACATGATTGTGTATGGGGTTTTCGACAACGTGATAGAAGTTAATCATAGAAGGAATGTTCTTTTTGACCATTCTTAAACATGAACACCGTACAGATCTTCCGTGTTTTAAAGAAGGACTCCTGTGTTGCAGAATCTTTTTTAGATGTACTGCCCAGTGACTGGTTAACAGGATTAGAAATACCAAGGAGACCTGTGGGAATTGTCGTGAACACACACCCACACAACCTACCAGGTGAACACTGGTTGGCCCTCTATGTGACCGGGGACGGGACAGGAGAATTTTTTGATTCTTACGGACAACCACCGGATAGTTTATTCTTTCCTAACAGCATTATGAACTTTTTCAATAAACACTGTAAAGCTGTATTATATCATAATAGACAGTTACAGCACCCGCTGTCTGAGGCCTGTGGCTATCACTGTGTGTGTTTTTTACATCATCGCTGTAAAGGGCAACCTTTTGAAAATATTTTAGAAATGTATTCTGAAGATTTAATGCAAAATGATGAAATGGTACTGAAATTTGTAAAAAATAAAAAACAAGTCTTGTGTAGACCTTTTCAAAACCCATTTCATACACCCCAGGGCTGTGTTTCCTACCATGAATGTCATGCTGTTTCTAAATAAAAAAAAATAAAAAAAAAGTAAACCTTAAAATCAAAATGTCTGCAGTCTTTTATTTTCATTTTTAAAAAACATTATTTTATTGAAGATATGTTTTTATACACTCAACCACCAGTAACTGGGTAATAATTTACATCTTTTATGAGGAAGGAGTTCTTTGGTCTTGGCAGGTTTTGTATATAGTTCAGGAACCTTCATAGCTGGGCTCTCCTTGAGGCGTAACAGTACCTCTCTGTTGGCGGCGTTACCTACAACCGAGGAAGGCATATTTAATTGAGCTAATGTTTGCATGAACTCCCCCCAGCCTAGGGGCTTTCTTTGCTCTGAAAGAGCATGGGTCTGCGTAACACTGCGTAACACTGCGTAACACTGCGAACGAGGTCGAGCAGGTTAGAACCACTTGGTATACAAATGTACCATCTCCCACCCAGGATGCAACACTTTTGTTTTTTGACAGTTTGTTAAGCAGGACTTCGGCATTTTTCCTATAGCGTGTATTGATGCTGTTTAACACTTCTTGAACCACAGAGTCGGGTGGTATACTATTTTCTGGAGCGGGGGTTGTTGAAGCATCAACCGGTCCCTGTAGATACACATTTAGCTTTTCTTTTTCCATATCCCTTTGTCTGTTCAACACGAGATAACGTTGTAACACTTCTGAATAACGTTTAACTTTTTCATGGTCGGACATACCAGGGCTCTGCAGTATGTTTTTCATTTCCTCGTCTAATCTAAGTATGGTTGAGGTTCTAATATTTTCTTCCCGGTCTACGGGGTTTCTCAAGCGCTCGAGTTGTTGACTAGGGACCAGGTACATTTTTTCAGCGTGATGCATCAGCGGTTTGTCAGAAGACCCGTTATCAACGGTATACCAAAACTTAACAAGGGCCCTATAAATCCGCCCGATTGTTTCACCAATTTTTTTTTTTTTTCTTAAGGGTTAATCTTTTATCACACAGTCTTTTTATGGCGTGACGCTTCCCTTTTAAAACCTTTATCTGGTTTTGTGAAAGCGGGATGTTACCTTTTAGGGTGTTGAGAGCGATTTCAGCTATAGCAGCCACCAAATCATCAGAGGCTGTATTCAGGATGGCTTTTCTGTGCTGCGGCGAGGCTTGGACTAAAAGTTTTAAAAGGGAAGCGTCACACCATAAAAAGACTGTGTGATAAAAGATTAACCCTTAAGAAAAAAAAGAAGCAATTGGTGAAACAATCGGGCGGATTTATAGGGCCCTTGTTAAGTTTTGCTATACCGTTGATAACGGGTCTTCTGACAAACCGCTGATGCATGGTCCCTAGTCACATCATTTCCGGGTGGGGGTTTTGACTAAGTCTGTTTCCCTATTTCCGCCTACGTGGTCAGAAAAGCGCATTTCCGCCGCGTCATTTACCTTATTTCCGCCTATGTCATCAGAAAAGCGCATTTCCGGAATATTCCGGAACTTGGAGGCGAGGAGGATGGCAGTTTGAGTGCAGAGCTCCTCTCCCTGGACAATCTGCCTGCATTTAAATATCAGCAGCAGTGGGAGATCAATTGCTTTTACACCTAAGCAGCAACGGGACCAACCCACCAAAAACCCACAGTCCCGGTCCTGCAAAAATATGAGCTCCACCCTCCCTGCAGTTCGCTAGGAAAATCAACTGCTTTTACACCTAAGCAGCAGCAGGACCAGCCACCACTACCAAGAGCCCTTTGCCCCGATCCAGCCAGGCATGTGAGCTCCTCCCTCTGCAGTCCATTGGAGAGATCAATCTACCTGCTTTTAAATATCAGCAACAGTGGGAAATCAACTGCTTTTACACCTCAGCAGCAGCGGAACTATCCGCAACTACCAAGAGCACACAGACCCGATCCAGCCAAGAGTGTGAGCTCCACCTCCCCCTGCAGTCCACTAGGAAGATCAACTGTTTTTTACACCTAAGCAGCAACAGGACCAGCCACCACTACCGAGAGCCCTTTGCCCTGATCCAGCCAGACAAGTAAGCTCTTCCCCCAGCATTCCGTTGGAAAAATCAATATGCTTGCTTTTAAATATTATCAGAAGTAGGAGATCAACTGCTTTTACACCTAAGCAGCCTATAATAGGAGCCCTTGCCCCGATCCAACCAGGCATGTGAGCTCCTCCCCCTATATCCCGTTTAAGAGATCAATCTACCTGCTTTAAATATCAGCAGCAGTAGAAAAACAACTGCTTTTACATACAAGCAGCAGCGAGACCTACCGCAACCACCAAGAGCCCACAGACCCGATCCTGCCAGGAGTGTGAACTCCTCCCCCTGCAGTCCATTGGAGAGATCAATCTGCCTGCTTTTAAATATCAGCAGCAGTGGAGATCAACTGCTTTTACACCTAAGCAGCAACGAGACCAGCCACAACCACCGAGAGCACACAGACCCGATCCTACCAAGAGTGTGAACTCTTCCCCCCATGCAATCCGCTAAGAAGATCGACTGTCGGCTCCGGGCGGCTTTCCCGCAGAGGAGAGAATCCTGCATTCACCGTGGGCCTCATCTGGGGCAGCCTCCTTGGAGCGGCTGGGGCACGGGCAGTGTGTCTGGGAGGGAATGCATGGATGGGAGAACATCGCAGGGGAGGAGACATAGGCATCCTGGGACTGTCTGCCAAGTCTCTTCCCTGAAGAAGCCCTTTCTGGAAACGTCAATCGCTCCTCCTAAACTTACTTGCTCCACTTCATCACTGACGCTGAAACCGTGGATTGAAGACAAAGTTTTATTTTATTTTTCTTTTCAGCTTATGATTTATCTTTAATCTTATCTATTGTTTTGCCTTTTGTCTTTGTTTTGTTCTATTTCTATCATTTAAATTTCTCCAGAATTCTACTGTTCAACGGCTCCCCCTTCTGCTTCTATTCCTTTCTCTCCTCTCTTCTACCTTCCAAAGTATTTAGATCAATGCTGTCTTGTTAAAATGTTTATTTTATTTTTATTTTTCCTCTAACTCTACTTTTCACTTCTCTATTACCTCCAGGTACTTTAGTTAGATTGTGAGCCTTCGGGACAGTAAGGGAATTTTTCAAGTACCTTTCTTATTTCTAATCTTAATGTATATTTTCTGTAAACCGCTTAGAACCTAACGGATGTAGCGGTATATAAGAAATAAATTACATTACATTACATTACATTTCCGCCGCGTCATTAACCCTATTTCCGCCTATGTCATCAGAAAAGTGCATTTCCGGTAGGGGCAGGTACTCCCATTTCCGGTGATGTCATCAAAAGTGCATTTCTGGGGCGGGATATGAGGGGGGCGGGGTCATGGGCAGGGGCGGGGCTTGAGGGGTGGGGACAGGGACAGGGGCGGGGCTTGAGGGGTGGGGCCATGGGTGGGGGTGGGGCCATGGGCGGGGCTACCACCATTCATTCCTATGGGAGGGGCGGGGCTTAGGTGAAGAGTGGGGTGGGGCCATGGGTGGGAGGTGGGGCCATGGGTGGGGCTACCACCATTCATTCCTATGGGAGGGGCGGGGCATGGGCGGAGACTAAGGCGGGGCCATGGGTGGGGGCGGGACCATGGGCAGAGACTAAGGTGGGACAATGGGTGGGGCTTAACCCGGAAGTGAACGCTGATTGGTCGATCCTTATCTCTGAGAGCTGTCAATCATTTTGACATGAGGTGTACCCATTATACTACTTACTATAGACTGGACTATATGCAGAAGTTTAGAGGGCCCAAAGTTTGTGACCATTTTGAGCAGAAGATCACAACATATGACAAAACACACAAAAAAATGTCTAAATTTTGACATAGGCACCAACATTTCAAAATGATTGGGAGTGCCAAAACACAATACAAATTACCCTTACCTGCAGGACTGGCACTAGGGTTGGGCAAACAGGGCAATTGTCCTGGGTACCCATACCACAAGGAGCCCCGTGCCCTTGCAGCTAGGAGACACCCCTGCTCAGTTCTGGGCTGTTAAGATTTGATGAGCCTCATGCCTCAGCAATTTTGGCAAATCTTATGCTCGTATTTACTTACATCTTTTCTCTTGAGACAGTATTCGCAAGTAAAGGTGCGCACTTTTTTTTTATCAGCCTATTCCATGAAAAAAAAAAAAAAATTCCCTGTATCAATTATTATGTTGCCACGTTCCTATTATAGATGTAACTGTGCGACCCTGTCTCGGATTCTGGTAAGGGCTAGCAGCACGGAAGTACTGTACTAAAGTTACTTTAGGAGGGTGGCAAAGAAGAAGGACTGTGAGCAATAAGTGCCAATCAAACGGAAAGATTTAATAGGTGAAACCGGTCATCGAATTATGTACGACGAAACCGAATCCAATCGATTTGGAGCGCGTTAAGTGGCTGGGGACAGAGAGGAGGGCTCTGCTCGCTCAGTCATACTAAGCAAGGGGAAGGATTTAGGAGGAGAGTGGCATTGTGCGGGGAAAGCTCTTTGGGAGCAGTTGGAGCCTTTTCACTTGTCTCTGATGTATTGGTGGGGATCGGGCTGGCCGGGGCTGGCCGATGAGCCCCCGGGGGAGGCTGTGGGGTTGCGCCAATTGCCGCACGGGGAGCGGGTGCGGGAGGTAGCGTGCGGTAGCGGACACTGCCTCTTTCTGTTGGAGGATGGTACTGTAACCTCCTGCGGCCACAATCGGCGAGGACAGCTGGGCAGGAGAAGCCAGGACGGCGGAGCCCAGCGAGGTGAGCCGAACAACCGCAAAGTCCCTCCGCCCCCCCTCCAGACCTGGGGAGTGAGGGCGGAAGCCTCCGCTCACAGATGGCGGAAGTATCCGAGCCGCAGGGCTGAGTGTCAGACTGAATTGGATAAGTTGATAATACAGTACTTGTTTTCATGTTATATTGTGCTGTATTGTATAGCATTATTATTGAATGTGTCTGTTGTGATAAATTCCAAGCTTTAGAAAATTTTTTCTATGTTACACCTGGTGTTACTGCTTATACTTTAGCTATAGACCTCAGAAACACCCCTCCTCCCTCCCATAAAGGTTATGATTCATAAAGGGGAGACTCGTGTGTAACCTCCTCATTGGTCAAGGCTTAAATTTTAATAGCTGATACTCAATGCTTTTATATTGATTTTGAACGCTTTTTATACTTTTAAAACCGACTAATGAAGCATATGTACTTATCTTCAAAAGCGTTGTCTATGTCTAAAGTATAAGCAGTAACACCAGATAAGGATCCAAAGGTGTAACATAGAAAAAATTTTCTAAAGCTTGGAATCTTGGAATTAAATTTTGGGATTTAAGTTACACGGTGATAATTCCAGGAATAAGACTATAAATAGTGCCGTATAAGTCTGTTTGTGATAAGGCTCGTTGTGGGGATGTAGTGTGATGTTGAACTGTATGTCTAAAATAAGGTTTGTGAGAACTGAAAAGATTTATACTATTATTAAATGGGGAAGGATGCAGACCCCTAGGGTTGACTAGGATGAAACTCCACCGGTGATGGGATGGTGCAAGCCCTCGGTAGATGGCGCGACGGTGCGGGCACACCTTGTAATTGAGGAGGGGAGCGATAGCGGGAGCCTCGGCTCATGGGGGCTGAGATCTACCGAGGGATTCAGGAGGTGTGTCTTCCGCAGAGCTGATTTGCCTCTCTTCCTAACTCGCAGTTTCGTTTCGTTTCCTTTCCAGAGTTCTACGCACTTTCAGTTTCGTTTATGCGTCCTGTGCCATAACTTATCTTCTGTTGGTTTAAATACGCTTTTATTCCTTATCGGAATGACATGTTGACTCCAGCAGTATTGTAATTCAGGGAGAACACTTCAGCCATACTAGTAAAATTCTTGCGTTTTGCGCCTTTTGCCCTATGGAAAATATTATGATATCTAGCGTTTAAAAAGAAGTTTCGTGTCTTTTTTTTTTTTTTTAAATTATTATTAAAACGATTATGGTGTTGCTTTGCTGGTTCTGTCTCTCTGGACACTGTTTTATAATCTGTAAGACTGAAATTTTGTGGGAAAACGTGGTATATGGAAGCCAAGTGCTTTTTAAGCCAGGTGACATATCTTAAGAGGAGGTCACCCGTGTCTTTCCTTTCTTTTTTTCCCCCCAAATATTTATTGAATCTAAAATTGTTACAATACAAAAGATTCATTAATATAAAGAAAACAAATATATGCATACTTTTATATAGTAAAGTACCAAAAATTAAATAAAGAAAATTGTTCCTGAATTGAGAATTGTCCATTTTCTGATTTTTAAATAGTAATTTAAAGAGTTATAAGAAAGGTTGTCTTTTTACTTTTTTGTAAAACTCAATTCCACCACATGAGCAATGATAAATAGATATTGTTTCCAGTTATTAAGTTTTTAAAGTTATAGAAATAAGATGTGTAATAAGATCGCTCTTATTACACATGTGAGAGATGTGTAATAAGAGCCAATGACTTATACATTGTGTCCAGGGGAAAGGAGCCCTTGAATGTAAGAATAGTTTGCATTGTATTTTAGACCATATGTCGGTCCAGAAAATTTGAAGATTGCCACAATAATAAATTTGATGCATAAAAGTACCAACTTCCTTGCAACATGACCAACATAAGTCAATATTTGCAGAGTTACATAACTTGGCTTTCCTCAGTATCCATAATGTACAAAATAACAATTGCGTAATAGCAGAGGAGCAAGAAGATCTGGGACCTCATGACCAAAATATGTTACAGTGATGAGGAGAAAAAGTTGATTCTGGGTTTTTTTTCCAAACTTTTTGAGTGCTGATACAGAAGTTTCTTTTCAATAGCTGTAAAGTTTTATAAATGCAAGATGCTAGGTGAGAGGATATATTATATTTCAGAAAATAAAGAGTCAAGTAAACTTGCATTATGTGTTTTAGGTAAATCTTGGGTTAGTAGCATTAGAGAAAGTTGATGCCATTTAAAAAAACAGAGAATAGGGTAGGTGAAATTTGTCTCTAAACTGGTCAAAGGTTTTTAAAGTGCTATTAGTTCATAATTGACTAAAATACCATATGTTACACTTTTTCCATATAGACCAATTAATTGAAACATAGAAAAAAGCAGCAGAAAAGGGCTATAGCCCACCAAGTCTGCCCATTCCAAGTATCCCCTCCCCTGAATTTACTCCCTTAAAGATCCCACGTGAGTATCCCATTTTCTCTTAAAATCCGTCACGCTGCTGGCCTTTATCACCTGGAGTGGGAGTCTGTTCCAATGATCCACTACTCTTTTGGTGAAGAAGTACTTCCTGGAGTCGCCATGAAACTTCCCTCCCCTGATCTTCAGCGGATGCCCTCCGGTGGTCGAGGGTCCCATGAGCCAGAAGATATCATCTTCTGACTCGATGCGTCCCGTGATGTACTTATGTTTCAATCATATCTCCCCGTTCTCTTCTTTCCTCAAGTGAGTACAGCCGCAATTTTTTAAATCTTTCTTCATACGTGAGATCCTTGAGCCCCAAGACCATCCTGGTGGCTGTTCGCTGAACCGACTCGATCCTCAGCATGTCCTTTCGGTAGTGTGGTCTCCAAAACTGAACACAGTACTCCAAGTGAGGCCTCACCATGGCTCTGTACAACGGCATCATAACTTCAGGTCTCCTGCTGATGAAACCTCTGCGGATACACCCCATCATTTGTCTTGCCCTGGAGGAAGCCTTCTCCACTTGATTGGCAACCTTCATGTCCTCACTAATGATCACCCCTAGGTCGCGTTCCGCCGTGGTCCTAACCAAGGTCTCACCATTTAGTACATAAGTTCTACGCGGGTTTCTCTTACCCAGGTGCAATTTGATTTTTATAAATTAGAATAGATGAATTATTCCAAATGATCATGTCATGGAAGTGTCTGAAGGATCAGGTAGACATTTACTCAAATATGTAAAAGAAAAATTGTAGCAGGTACAGTATAATCTCGTTATAACGGACTCGCTTATAACGGAACCTCGCCTATAGGGGACGAGGTCTGCTGGTCCTAGCCGAGCGCCATTATAAATGTACAGAAAATCATCGGATATAGCAGACTTGCATATAATGGACTTTCGGATATAACAGACAACTATTTTGGTTCCCAGAGCCGCTTTTAGCTGTAGTTTTATTCGACTATAACGGACATGCAGGCTCCACCTACAAGGCATGTGGCATGCCGGTTATATAGTATCAAAATGCAACCCAGAAAAAAAATGACAGAATATTTTCTTTCCAGTACAGTATTCTGGGTTGCAATCATTTTGTGCCATACCAATGTTTTGTTGAGTTTGTTGAGTTTTGTTATTGATGTTGTGCGGTGACTGTTATTCATTGATTTACATTGTTTCAAGTTGCCCTAAATAAAATTTATAAAAAATGCATCTCTGGATATAACGGACTCTGGATATAACGGACTGTTTTTCCAGGTCCCTTGAAGTTGTTATAATGAGACTAGTGTTTAAGCCCGTTACATTAACGGGTGCTAGAATATGTCTGTCTGTCTTTCTTTCTTACTTTCTGTGTCTCTCTCTCTGCCCCTGTCTCTCTCCCTCCCACTGTCTGTCCTTCTTTCTTTCTGGTTCTCTCTCTGGCATCCTGTCTGTCTTTTCTCTCTTTCTCTCTTTCCCTGCTGTCTTTCTGTGTGTCTGTCTTTCTGTCTCTCCATGGCCCCCTTCTGTCTCCCCTACCCCCAAAACAAACCAAGATTGCTCCCAGGCCCCCTTTCCCTCTTTGTCCCCTCCACTTCCCTGTGCAGCAGCAGCAGCATTTCTCTCCCGCCCTTCCCTTTGCAGCAGCAGCAGCAGCATTTCTCTCCCGCCCTTCCCTGTGCTCTGTTAGTGTGCTGGAGCAAAAAAAAAAGTTTGTGGGACACTGCACTATGCTCTACTATGCATTGTTTGAATATTTTTTACTGCTGTAATGTTTGTTGCCTGTGTTCATCTTATTATTCATCTTATTGCTGTACACCAACTATAGGTGACCTTTTTGGGATTTTTTATTTTTTAAAGGTGGGATTAGGACTCTGACATAGGGCATCCCTGATTCTCACCTGGCTTTTAGGAAGATTTTACAAATGTGATGGTAGTGTGCCCTTGGGGGTATGTTTTAGTCAGTGGTCTCAAACTCAAACCCTTTGCAGTGCCACATTTTGGATTTGTAGGTACTTGGAGGGACTCAGAAAAAAATAGTTAATGTCTTATTAAAGAAATGACAATTTTGTATGAGATAAAACTTTTTATAGTTTATAAATCTTTTGGCTAAGTCTTAATAATAATATTGTAATTTATAGCTAGAGAGACATATGATCAAGAAACTGTTTTATTTTACTTTTGTGATTATGATAAACATACCGAGGGCCTCAAAATAGTACTTGGCGGGCCGCATGTGGCCCCCAGGCCGCGAGTTTGAGATCACTGGTTTTAGTTTAGCTAACACAAAATCCAGCAAAAAAATTTCATGTTCTCAAATATGATTTAATGTAGGTAGAGCTGTAAGTCTAATTATTAAAATGTTTGTGGACAGTAGAGGGTTTATATACATGAAAATGATATAAAATCACCATATATTCCTAAAAAGGCAATAGTGCTGCCAAGTAGTTCTTAATCATGATAACTCATAATCTAAATCGATATGCTCCATATTTTTTTTTTTAATCTTCCCGACAGGCCAAATTCAAGCATTGGAAGCACAGAGCATTATTCATGTGAGCTGTGGGAAAGAGCATTCGCTTGCTGTGTGCAGCCGAGGATGCGTCTTCAGCTGGGGAGCCGGCTCTGAAGGTCAGCTGGGAACGGGACAGTTTAAGGAACAGAGCTTAATCCCAAAGTAAGTGTGTTCAGCCAGGCTTTGCTTACGATTCTGCACTCAAAAAAAAATCACAATAAATGAGGAGTATTATAGAGCACTGTTCTTCACTGTTCTTCATCCGCTGGTCTGTGGACCGGTGCCGGTCCACAAAAATATCTTGTTGGTCCGAAGGATTCGGGTCCCCGCCGCAACGAAAGGTGCCAGCGTCAGCTGACTTGCAACTTCCTGTTGCCGTCACTGTGCCGGGACTCCTGCTGCGTATGCTTCCTGCCTTTGTCTCCGCACCTCCAGACCAGCAGCGGCAGCTCTGTGTGCTTTTAACTTCGGCACAGAGTTGACCCTAAGCAGTAGTTTAGCTGCAGTTTCATGAGGCAGCCTCGGGGCCTTTGCTATGCCAGCCCACATCGCATCATCGAAGTGGGCCGGCCTAGCAAAGGCCCCGAGGCTTCCTCATGAAACTGCAGCTAAACTACTGCTTAGGGGCAGCTCTGTGCCGAAGTTAAAAGCACACAGAGCTGCTGCTAGCCTAAAGACTCTTGGGCTGCTGAAGGAGGGCAAAGAGCAGGTGTCCTGGAGGTCTCCCTTCCTCTCACCTTTGCAGGTCCCTTTTTTCCACTTTTTTTTTTCTTCAAACAGCAACGGGCCCCGGCATTGACATCAAGTAAGTTACACTGTTCCTTGCAAGCGGTTCTGCTCGGCCAAAGCTTCCCCTCTGACATGAGCCACCCTCAGGGAAAAGAAAGTGATCCGCAAAGGTGAGGAGATGGGGGGCAGATGATGGAAGTGGGGGGGGGGGATAGAGAGAAGGGGGCAGATGATGGAAGTGAGGAGAGGAGAGAGAGAGAGAGAAGGGGGCAGATTAGAGAATGACACGATGACAAAATTCATCACCATTCCCGTCCCCGCGGATAACCGCGGGAAATAATCCCATGTCATTTTCTAGTGTCTATTTCAACCTCAGTCCTTCTACACCAGCATTCTTCAAAGCAAAGCTTGTGGGTCAGTGGTTGTGGCCATTCATACTCTGATTCTTCCCTCTCTCTTTAAAGAATGACATGAAGATGGTTTCCCGTGGTTATCCACGGGAACGGTGATGAATTTTGTCACTGTGTCATTCTCTAGGGCAGATGATGGAAGTGAGAAGAAGGGAGAGAGAGCAGAAGGCAGATGGGAGGGGAGAGCAGATGCTGAATGGAAATGGGGAAAGAACACATACTGGATGGAAGGAGGAGATAAATAAAGGGGGAAGAAAATAGTTAGTAAGATAATGGAGGGGTGAGGGAAAGGGGTGACAAGCTGTGGGTAGACACAGTGAAAAGAGGGAACCATGACTAAATAGTAAGAAAGAATTTAATTTAGATGGAGGCAGAAAATAGAGAAGGAAGACCAGAGAAGAAAAGGAAATGGAAGAGAGAGGAGAGAACGATATCAGATCTGAGTAGAGGAAATGAGAAGAGAGAGATACTAAAAACCACAGTGGGGAGGGAAGAAGAAAGATGCCAGACCATGAGGGGAACAGAAGGAAGATGATGGATGCCAGACCAAATTGAGGGGGGGCAGGAGGAGAGATGGCAGGGAAAGATAGACAATGAATAGAAGGGGCAGATGCTGGACTGAAGAGACAGAGGGCAGACGCTGGATGGAAGAGAGTGAAAAGACAATGAAAGCAGAAACCAGAGACAACAAAAGGTAGAAAAAAATAATTTTATTTCTATCTTGTGATTAGAATATATCAGATTTGAAATATGTATCTTGCTAGAGCTGATGTTAGACATAACTTGGGAATGCAAAGCCCAGGCATTGCTTCTTTAGCTTCCAACTGGCTTAGGGCTCTCTCTGACCAGGGGGCAGTTGCCCTAGTTCCACTCCCCTAACACCATTCCTGCCATGTGTGACTGGTATTCTGTTACATGATATTTGTGTAGCATTCTGTAATAATTTGGCTTATTCAGTTTTCTTGATAGTAGAGGGGATCACCTATGCCCATCCTGGCCCCTTCTATCTCAACATGTCCTTTAAGCAGATTGTCTTGACCTTCTTCCCTGTACCATTTTTTTTTCATTGCCATAATTGTACCCATCTTTGCTGACTGTACCATCCTTCGCCGATTGCACCACTGCTCGCTGATTATTCTATTTTTTCTCTCTGTTTGTACCATTTTTTTTCTCTGCCACCTATTTTCTCTGATTGTAACATTGTACCATTTTCGCTGATTGTCCAGCCCTTCTTCGTTGTAAACCGCCTCGAACTACTATGGCTTTGGCGGTATATAAGAAATAAAATTATTATTATTATTATTATATATGTGAAGGGAAGGGGAGACAGGGGTTTTGTTGATCTTTGCCCTGTATTATTTGTATTTATAAAATGACAATTGTATAGAATATTGTTTCTTTTTATACTTTAATAAAATATGTTCAATATAAAATCATAACTATTTGAGGCTTGTGCGGATGGGATCAGATGATTTGTGGGACCGAGCTCACGGGGACAGGGCGGCGATAGTTGTGGTTTTTAAAAAAAAATTCAGTCTTAATAGTTTGCCGGTCCACAAAATAATTATTTTATTTCCGCCGGTCCATAGGTATAAAAAGGTTGAAGAACACTGTTATAAAGCATGGAAATCCATGGTGCATAAAGGGAAGCCTTAGAGAGCAATCAGGGGGTAAACTGACAGTTGGATATGGGCTTCAAGATTTTGTGTAAATTTTCAGGCTTTGTAAGTGAGAGAGACTCAATGGCAGGGGTGCTCGCAGAACGTTTTTTTGTTGGGAGGGCAAGGTCCTCTCCTAACCCCACCCATGCTCCACCCTCTGCTTCAACATTAACTTGCTTACTCAAGTAAATTAACCTTCTAACCAGCTTTATTTTTTCTTCTGAGCCTCAGTAGCATCACTCCACCGCTCAAACTTTCATAGCATCAAGCTTTACGTGTCAAATCATCACTGGCTCCATCTTGTTTTATATTTAACTTAA
Source organism: Geotrypetes seraphini (assembly GCF_902459505.1). Taxonomy (NCBI): domain Eukaryota; kingdom Metazoa; phylum Chordata; class Amphibia; order Gymnophiona; family Dermophiidae; genus Geotrypetes; species Geotrypetes seraphini. Next base: position 336,587,902 of record NC_047084.1, on the reverse strand, counting down.
TAGTAATTTATTTTGCACTTTAAAAAAAAATCTTTATTCATTTTCAATCGAAAAATGGTGCATACAAGAATTCATATAAGTTATTTGAAAAAAACAGCACTTGCATCTATCAATAAAATACATGAGAATCATTTTCACCTCCCTCCCCCCTGATTTCAGTATATTCAAAAAACCATATAATAATACTTTTAAATCGTTAATAGACTAGTCCCATCAGTGTTCCCGCTAAGCTGCGCTGGCGTGTGCTGGCGCACAAAATATTAGGACGCAGCGCACAAGTTTCTCGTCACAGCGCAGGACCGGCAAGATTGACTCATTTGAACTTCTGCAAGATCAGCATCGGAAGCGTGCGCTGGGCCGGAGAGATCTTGGGGAGCCTCAGACAGTGGCTTTCTCCCCTCTCTGCAGCTCTCCTTTACTTCCCAGCGCAGCGATTCACGAAGGCAGCCTCGGGGCTTTTGCTGAGTTGCGGCTGCCTCTGATGATGCAACTTCCTCTTTCCTCAGAGGCGGCGCGACACAACAAAGGACCCGAGGCTGCCTTCGTGAATCGCTGCGCTGGGAAGTAAGAAGAGCTGCTGGGAGGGGAGAAAACCACTATCAGTCTGGGAAACTGCTGGGCAGGGGAAAAAAGGGACAGCTGCTACTGGAAAGGGAGAAGGAGAGATGCTTCTGGGAGGGGAGGAGGGAAAGGAATCTGGGAAGCTGCTGGGCCAGGAAAAAAAAGGGACAGCTGCTACTGGAGAGGGAGAAGGAGAAGGAGAGATGCATCTGGGAGGGGAGGAGGGAAAGGAATCTGGGAAGCTGCTGGGCCAGGAAAAAAAAGGACAGCTGCTACTGGAGAGGGAGAAGAAGGAGAGATGCTTCTGGGAGGGGAGGAGGGAAAGGAATCTGGGAAGCTGCTGGGCCAGGAAAAAAAGGGACAGCTGCTACTGGATAAGGAGAAGAAGGAGAGATGCTTCTGGGAGGGGAGGAAGGGAAGAGAGTTACTGCTGGACAGGAGGCTGGGAGAAAGAAAGAAAGGGGGCAGGCAGGGAAACAGAAGGAAAGAAGAGAAACAGAAAAAAAGAAAGAAAGGTCAGGGAGAGAGGAAGAAAAAGTTGGGGGAGGGAATGAGGTGTGGAGGAGAGAAAGCATACAGGCTGATAGAAGGGAAGAAAGATTGGATGCACAGTCAGAAGAAGAAAGTGCAACCAGAAATCACCAGACAAGGTAGGAAAAATGATTTTATTTTAAATTTAGCAAAGTGGAGGCAGTATTACCACAGTTTTCAAAGGAATTTGCCCAAATAACTTAATAGTTAACTGGGTAAATTCCCAGAGATGAAAACTTCCCTTCACTTACTATGCACAGTTCTGAATTTATATCTGCTGTCTATATTTTACAATATGGTCCCCTTTTACTAAACCGCAATAGTGGTTTTTAGCGCAGGGAGCCTATGAGCGTCAAGAGCAGTGCTGGGCATTCAGCGCAGCTCCCTGCGCTAAAAACTGCTATTGTGGTTTAATAAAAAGGATGGAGGGTATATTTGTCTATTTTTGTATGCTATAAAAACCAAATACAGAGAGAGACTGAGAGCTGTTGACGAAGAGCTACGTGTGTGTCTTTCTTCCATTCCAGCCAGAATATCAGCTTTGTGTTCAGCCAAACAGGCCCAGGTTTCGCACTGAATAAAGTATTTTATAATTTTTATAATTTTTATTTCATAATAAAGTAATTATAAAATACTTTCTTTGTGTTTATTTGATTCCTATTCAAGAGAATTACTTTATATATAGTCAATATAGGCAGAGAGTTAAATTTTTTAACATTTTCTAATGGTGGTGTGCCTCGTGATTTTTTTCATGAAACAAGTGTGCCTTTGCCCAAAAGGTTGAAAAACACTGGTCTAGAAATTGAAAGCATCAAACGTATTGTCTTCTGGACTGTTTTTAATTTACAGTTTACACATATGGATGTAACAGACATAACTACATTTGTTGTAAAACATTTATTAAGATATCATTTCATCCCTACAATTTCTGTGTTCTTAAAAATATTATTTAACGTTATTTAATTTAGCGTGTAGGCCTAAAATTCCTTTGAATACCTCGTCCTCATGTATCAGCAACTTTGACAACATATTTATTTGGCTCATAACTTGCTGGCTCCCGATATTTTTAGCTCACAGTGAAAAAAGTTTGCTCACAACACCCGCCCGCTTAGAGGGAACACTGGGACTCCCTATATACTATCCCTCTCCCTTCCTGGATGTGTAAATTAGAACCCGAAGTTTGATCTGGGAAGGTGTGCCCCAACATGTTTCGCACAAGCTTTCTCAAGGGTCCCTCCTACAAGCAAAACATTTATATCGGTCCTTTATTCTATATTTCCCCACCCTCTAAGTCACAAGCACAGTATAGACTGAATTTTATATAAGCTGGATTTAAATAAAGCACTATACTCTACCGAAGCCACCAATGTCATCAGAGTTGCTAGATTTTCAGAGCAAGATAGCATTGTCTTTAATGACACTTAAATATGTTAATTTGAAACAAACAGCTGATATCCCCTGCACACCATTGGGTAGAGCTATCAAAACAATGAAGTCCACTCTACCTCAGCATTTAAACCTCTAGGTTAGGGGTGGGCAAATCTGGTTCTCGAGGGCCAGAACTTAGTCGGGTTTTCAGGATGTCCCCAATGAATATGCATGAGATCTATTTGCATGCACTGCTTTCAATGCATATTCATTGGGGACATCCTCAAAACCCGACAGGATTCCGGCCCTCAAGGACCGAAGTTGCCCATCCCTGCTCTAGGTTCTACTGTATCTAAATGGTATATCCACCATATTATTGAGCAGCTTAAACAGGGGTGGGTGGGAGGAAATTTGGAGAGAGCTTTAAATTTTAAAAGAACAGCAGTGGATATACTGTTTAGATACAATAGAACCTAGAGGTTTAAATGTTGAGGTAGAGTGGACCTCATTGTTTGTAATGGGGGGGACCCTTGAGAAAGCTTGTGAGAAACATTTTGGGTCCAACCTTCCCGGGTCGAACTGAATGAGAGAAACGTTCAAGAAGTGATTTGCCTTGAAGTTTAAAAAAAAAAAAAAAAAAGCTTATTTAATATTCAGTGGTATGCAATGGCATGTAAATGAGACATATTAATGATTGGTTTCGGGGTACTTCTTAATTTTCTGCTACTGAAATAGAATTTTCCTTAGCAACAGCAGCAAATGAATCCAGAGACCAATGGGATAGCACACATCTACCAGCAGGCGGAGATAGAGAAACTGATTAACAGGTGGTCCTATTAGCTGGCACTCCTCCTGTATCTCCAGTATGCTCTGTCTCCCAGCAGGTGATGGTCGCTATTCGAATAGGTCCTGGATTCTGGCTGTGACTGGAACTTTATTTTCTCCTGTTGCAGTTTCTTTTCAGTGAGACTGCCATTCTGTTTCTCCTGTTGAGGTTTTCTCTTCAGTGAGCTGACAGTGCTATTTCTCCTGTTGAGATTTTCTCTTCAGTGAGACAGGGCTGTCCAGCTGAATGGTGCCGGCTTAAGGGGTTACACCTGGGCCGCACCAGGTCCCTGCCTCACCCTCCCTCCATTGCTAGAGGGTCTGACTGGGTCTCGATTTTTTTATTCTTTCCCCTCTCTGTTAAAAAAAAAAAAAAGGGAGACCACAATTGCTACATTCTGCTCTGTTAGTGCTGCACATCCAGCTCTAACTGGCTTCAATCGGCCCTAACAACAAGCTTGTGAGTATGTATGTTTTTCACTGTTGTTTGAACTTCAGGTTCTGTTTGGGAGTCTTAGTACTGTGGGTTCGGTCAACATACGTTTAAGGAATGGATATTTTATTGAGGCTAAGTTTTATGACTAGAAATCCGTTGAGGGAGCCGGGACTTTCCCGCCCTTTGCATGCACGCACTTAGTTTCCTTGTTGGTTACAGCGCGGCAGTAGCAGTGCGATTTTATGCTCGCACTGGTTCTCCTCGTTGAGTTTCACTGCAGCAGTAGTAGTCCTGTTTATTCCGAGGCTCTCTTTCTTCGGTGTTTGTCACGGCCATGTGCAGCTGATTGTGCAGGTGCCGGTTTATAGCAGCGCGCATGAGATGATGTTTTTTCCCCCGAGTCTGATTTTCTTTCTACGCAGGCTGCGGCAGGGTAAATTTTGTGGGGCTTGAATCTGACTATGTTTTTAGGAGCGTTGATGCAGTGGCCACATCGCTTGGGTCTCCGGCGATGGTGGGAGAGCTGCAGCGTTCCGGTAGTTTATTTACAGCTGACTTGGTCAGGGTATGCTGTGGCTTCTCTCCTTTCCGGTTCAGACAAGTTGTACGTGTTTCACCAGCTTTGGGACAAGCTTGGGCAGATTTATATGTCTATGTCTGTGTTCCTGTTGTATTCCCTTGAAGGAAGCTGCTAGATTAATCTGACTCTGGGTTAGCACTCAAGGGGATTACCAGAGAGACTCTGACCTGTGCTAGATCACCCAGTCTCGGTTTGTCTCCGGACTGGGTCGACATAGGGCAACTCACAGCACAATGAGATCAGCAGTAAGATAGTGCCCTGTATTTCACACGGATATCTCATTGTCTCTCTTGGGGTCCCTGCAGCTTGAGCCTTTGTTGGTAACTGTCCTTCTTATTTGGGCCTCTGTGCTACGCTGCATGTGTCTGGTAGTGACATAGGATATATATGCCTAAAGGTAGTTCTAACAGTTTCCAAGTTCGGGCTGTCTCTATGGGCATAATAACACTTCGCATCTTCCTGCGGCCAGGACTCTCTTTCTATATTTCTGAGAGGGCCTGGACTTCAGATTTCCATGCTTATCATGCTGGTTTCTCCTGTCACCATCTTCTCATGGCACATGCTAGGCGGACCCCCCGACCAGACAGGAAGGGCTGTGCAGTTACCTATTCTATCAAACCCGCGGAGGAGCGCGCGCTATGTGGAAGGTGACATACATAGATGGATCAGAAACTGGTTGGAGGGTAGAAAACAAAGGGTAGGACTGAAGGGTCACTACTCCGACTGGAGGAGGGTCACGAGTGGCGTCCCGCAGGGCTCGGTGCTCGGGCCGCTACTATTTAATATCTTCATAAATGATCTAGAAACAGGGACGAAGTGCGAGATAATAAAATTTGCGGATGACACTAAACTATTTAATGGAGCTCGGACTACAGAGGAATGCGAAGAATTGCAAAGGGACTTGAACAAACTAGAAGATTGGGCGATGAGATGGCAGATGAAGTTCAACGTTGAGAAATGTAAGGTATTACATGTGGGGAGCAGAAACTCGAGGTACAACTATACAATGGGAGGGATATTATTAAATAAAAGTACCCAGGAAAGGGACTTGGGGGTATTGGTGGACATGACATTGAAGCCGACGGCACAGTGTGCAGCGGCCGCTAAGAGAGCGAATAGAATGCTTGGTATAATCAAAAAGGGTATTACAGCCAGAACGAAAGAGGTTATCCTGCCATTGTAACGGGCAATGGTGCGCCCGCATTTGGAGTACTGCGTCCAATATTGGTCGCCGTACCTTAAGAAGGATATGGCATTAGTCGAGAGGGTTCAGAGGAGAGCGACGCGTCTGATAAAAGGTATGGAAAACCTGTCATATGCTGAGAGATTGGAGAAGCTGGGTCTATTTTCCCTGGAGAAGAGAAGACTTAGAGGGGATATGATAGAGACTTATAAGATCATGAAGGGCATAGAGAGAGTGGAGAGGGACAGATTCTTCAAACTCTCGAATAATAAAAGAACAAGAGGGCACTCGGAAAAGTTGATAGGAGACAGATTCAAAACAAATACTAGGAAGTTCTTTTTTACCCAACGTGTGGTGGACACCTGGAATGCGCTTCCAGAGGACGTGATTGGGCAGAGTACGGTACTGGGCTTCAAGAAAGGATTAGACAAATTCCTACTGGAAAAGAAGATAGAGGGGTATAGATAGAAGATTACTGCACAGGTCCTGGACCTGCTGGGCCACCGCGTGAGCGGACTGCTGGGCACGATGGACCTCGGGTCTGACCCAGCAGAGGCATTTCTTATGTTCTTATGTTCCCCGAAGCTCTCATTAGCGATGTGAGCTTTGTCTGCTACCTGTTGTTTTCCACGGGGCGGTAGATGCAGCATCTTGATTGCGTCTAGTACGTATTCACTTTAAAGGACATATGTATTTCGCTCACGTTGCATGGAGTTAGTACTGTTTTCATGGTTCTAGTATACTCCTCTTTACATTGCAAAACTTGATTTTTTTCCTAGGAGAATTTCTTTCTTCTTACAGATCCTACAGTTGTCATCCTGCCGTTCTCTGACCTTCTGCACTTCATTCTGAGGGGATCTTGACTTCTTCCAATGACTCTTCAGGCTTTCTCATGAGGGAGAAGGCGCCATAATATCAGGTCAGGGGGCTGTGCACATTTTTCAGGATGCTTGCAATTTTGCATCCTTCTCCTTCCGGTTCGTTCTTGGAGTCTCTGTGTTTTGTGTTTCCCTTTTAAGTGTTACTGGTCCTCAGGGCACTTCTTGTAGTTTTTCGGGAACTAAGGGACGTTGTTCCACTTACTGCATGGTGCCCAAGACAGGGGCATTGGGCAGGCTGGATCCCATTCTGCTGAATTAGTTTCTCAGGGTTAAACATTTCTGCAGAAAAACTGGGAGAATATTTACATTTTCACTATGGACTCCGAATCGGCACTAGGTTTGCTTGCCTCTCTTGGAGCAGCGCTTTCGATTTTGGCACATGCCATTTCGCCTACCCAAGGCTTCATGAACATTTTAGAAAATGTGGGCAGTGGTAGCGTTTTGGCGCTACCAGGCGATTCACCTAATTTCTTCTTGACTGACTGCTTGATTCGGACGTCTTCCAATCGGGCCATTTGACCGACACGAAAAGGGTGGTTTCTTTTCCTCAGTTCTTTGGACGTGAATCTTCGAATTAGCACAGCGCTCTTTTCTCCTGTACTATTTATAGGTATATCGGGGAGATATTTTTATTCATATAGGAGAGAACTGTGTTTCTTCCCAGAGACTAGGGCGATGGGTCACAGTCTCTGGTTTGCATTCTTCTTCGGTCACCATGACCAAGAGTATGGGATTCTGTACAGGTTCTAGGATCCATGTTGCTGACTCCACTGGGAACTTCGGCTTGCTTTCCCATTATAATACTACAGCTGTCGCTTTTGTTCTGGTGGTTCCCGGTATCTCAGGGCTCCAATTTGGTAGGCTCCTCAAGCATTGTTCTGTATGTTTTGGTGGCTTGGCGAGATTTCTCTTTTCAAAGGCATGCCTCGGTCTTTGCTGGACTAGCTCATGGCCACCAAACATCCCGGGCTGTCGGGTTGGGGGGCTCAGTGCCTTCCATCCTCAGCTCCAGGAGTCTGGTCTTAAGAGGCAACTCAATACTTGTTCATTCTTCTACTCTGGAGCGTGGTCAGGCTACCGTTTCTGGAGCTTCAGAACATTCTTCCAGAATGACGCTGAAGGTCTTTTCAGTCAGTATTATGATGGGGGTATTTCTCTACAGCCTGGGCAGTAGGTAATGGCGGGTAAAGTTGTGGTTCTACTTCAATGGGTGGACTCTCATCTTCCTCTTCTGTTGGCAGATCATTTTATGGGTCAGGAAAAGAGTTTGGATAGACTTTCTCTCCGCGAAATCTGAGCATGGCGCAGTTACAGTATGTACGCTGTGTACGCTCTAGAAAGTGTAAATGTTAGTAATAGTGAAATCTTCTACATCCTGGATATTGAGAATTTTGGCTCAAGCGTTCCAGCTCTTTTTATGGAAGTGAGATCTGGAACTAGACCTCATGACCTCGTCTCAAAATTCTAAGCTTCCTAGCTTCTTCGGCGGACACAGGGAGTGGGAGTCAGAAGGGGTAGCAGCATGGCTTCTTTCTCACCTCTGGTTTCTCTTTTTTCAGTGTTTTCCCCTGGCTGATGATGGCTTGGATTTGCCATCTCAAGATCGCTTTCAGGGCACAGTATTTGTAGAATCTCTAGATTGGCTGCGCCATCCTTGCTATGAGGATCAGATGAGTCTTTCGGCAGCCGGACTGTTGAGTTTCCTGGTATCTCCGGATTTGCTCACCTAGGGTCCGATCAACATGGTTATTCGTACTACTTTGGTATTGCAACCTAGCTTTTGAAAAGTCATGGCTGACGTGTAAGGGTTCTGCGAAGCAGGTTGTTTCTTCTCTTATCCAGGCGATACATCAACCCCTCAACTCACCCTGCGGAACAGATTCCAGATTCTTCAGGAAAGAACTGCCGATGAGAAACAGGAGCAGGCCCAACACACAGCTCCATCTCCAGGTACAACTGACCGGCTCCCCCCAAAGAAGTGCAGAGTAATAGTCATCGGGGATTCCATGCTGAGGGGCACCGAGGGACCAATTTGCAGACCGGATATGCAATCTAGGGAGGTCTGCTGTCTGCCTGGAGCCAGGATACGAGATGTCACCGCCAATCTGGATAGACTACTCGTGTCCTGAGACCACTTTCCTATGCTTCTTGTCCACATAGGAACCAACGACACTGCCAGGAACACACTGGAGACCATCAGCAGAGACTTTAGAGCACTGGATGAGAGGCTGAAGCGGACAGGAGCGCAGGTGGTTTTCTCATCGATCCTCTCAGTTAGAGGCAGGGAAGAGCCAGAGATGAACGTATCCTGAGGATGAACGAGTGGCTACAGGGATGGTGCCGGGATATGAACTTCGGATTCCTAAACCATGGGGAAGCGCTACAAGGACTTCAGGGACCAGACAGACTCCATCTGACCAGTAGGGGTAAGAACGTCTTCAGACACCAACTAGCCCGCCTGCTTCACAGGGCTTTAAACTAGGTAAGTCGGGGGAGGGTACCCATTCACATATTAGTGCAGAAAGGAATTATCCTGATAAGGTGAGTCGAAACTCCGCTTCCATGTCCAAGGTAAGTACCCACATTGCAAACAGTTCTTTAGGAGTCACACCGACTCGGGTAGGATACGCCTCACAGGGACTTAGCAAACACAAGATATGGAGGGCCATGTATGTCAATGCACACAGTTTAGGTAACAAAATTCTAGAATTGGAGGCTGAAATAAGGAATGCCGACCTAGATGTGGTGGCAATATCTGAAACTTGGTTCACGGACTCACATGGGTGGGATATGGCTATACCAGGCTACAATCTACTTCGTCAGGACAGAGAGGGCAGGTTAGGAGGGGGGGTAGCTCTATACATTAAAGAGGACATCAAAACCACCAGGATCACAGATGTCAAGTACACCGGGGAGTCCCTCTGGGTAAACCTGGCAAGAGGCAGAGAAAAATGCCTGTATATAGGTGTGGTATACAGACCCCCAAGACAACTGGAAGACATGGACGCAGAATTAATTGAAGACATAGAGAATATCACTCTACGAGGAGAAGCTGTACTGTTAGGGGACTTCAATATGCCTGATGCAGACTGGAACTCATTTTCAGCGACAACCAACGGTAGCAGGAGGCTCTTAACCTCCATAAAGGGAGCACGTCTCAAACAAATGGTAACGGAGCCCACTAGGGCCCAGGCGATCCTCGACCTGGTACTCGCCAACGGGGAAAGCGTCTCAGAGGTCTCAGGAGATACGCTAGCCTCCAGCGACCATAACATAGTATGGTTGTATGGTTCAACCTTAGGAAAGGCTTCCCTAGATCAAACACGAAAACAAAGGTACTCAATTTCCACGAGCCATGTTGCTTGGAAAAAAAGTAATTTAGACACAGTGGCTGGCCAATGACGCTCTTACTTAGTCAATGGAGAACTTTGATCATACATGCCTCCTTGGAACGTAGACATTTTACTGATCTCGACACTGGGCCGGGTCAACGATTCACTTTGATCTGAGAATGCTTTTGGTTAACTCTTACACCTATGGCCTGGAGTAGATGCTTGAACCTGTAATTTGCGTTTTGCTTTGCTCCCTGTGCTCGGGGATTATTATGTTTCTGTTTCTATTCGGGGGGAATGGGGGGTGGGATTGTATTTGTGCTCAAATTTAAGTATTTTGTTATTTTTTGCCATGGATGTTTCTATGCAAGTTGAAAATGAATAAATATATTTAAACATAAAAAAAAATAAATAAATAAAAATTTAAAAGTACAAACTAAATTAAGTTAAATATAAAACAAGATGAAGCTAGTGACTATTTGATACGTAAAGCTTGCCACTATGAAAGATTATTGAGCGGTGGAGTGGTGCCGCTGAGGCTCGGAAGAAAAAATAAAATTGGTTAGAAGGTTAGTTTACTTGGAGTAAGCAAGTTAATATATGTTTGAGGGTCTCCCAAGTGTAGACTTTTATATTTAAAAAGAGAAGACTACCCTCAGCATTTCCCTTTTGTACTCTCCCACAGTGGTCCCCCACCACCACAGTGTCAAGCATCATTCCTTACCTCTGAACACCCCCTCTGCATCAAGATGCTCAGCATTTCTCTCCTTCCTTTCTTCCCCTCAGTCTTAGCACTTCTATCCCATCCTAACACCTCCTAATTCAACGTCTGTCCTCCCCTCTCTTTCCATTTGGAATATCTGCTTCCTCTTGTTTCGAGGCTCTTCCTCCTCGCCCCTTCTGTATCTAGCTACCCCTGACTGCCACCACTGCTACTTCTTCAGACTAACAGCAATGGTGGCAAAACAAAGATGAGGCCCCTCCGTCCATCCTCGCAGCTACCAGCTCTACCCAGGAACTGGAAGTTGTTGTAGGGAGGTGGGTCCAGCAGCCATGAGGATAAATGGAGCAGGCCAATAATGGCTTATTTGTTTTGTTGCTGTTAAGTCTGGAGAAAAAGTTGTTGAAATCCGCATTCAGTTTGTTGCAGTTTGAAAATATCTGTTCCAACACCCGGATCGCTCTAGCATCTGTGATGAACCATTGGTGGTTGGTCATGATGGACACTAGTCTGGAGAAGCAGCAGTGGGGGCTGGGTGTGGATGAGTAGGGCAAACTTTATTTGCCTGGCTCTAATTTTTTGGGGGTGCTCAATGGTATAACTTGTGTCAACGTAGTCCCAGCAGTACTCTGTGTGTGTGTGTGGGGGGGGGGGGGGACAGGGGGGAGGGAAGGGGAATAGCTAGTGAGGGTCAGCAGCCTGTCACCCTGACAGCCAATTAGTCTTGGCATTCTTCTTGTACCAGTAGTAAGATTATTTATAGTACAGTACATGTCTCACCCTCCCTCTCCTCTTCCTATATAGCTTTCCTGTTACAAGGAAGCTTGTATGAAGGGTGGGGTCACTGTTGGACTCATGAGCACAGTATGCACTGGGTCACTGGCCCTATGCCAGTTTTCTTTTCTTTGCTATTGCTAGTACTAGAGCAATGGGGTGGTTGCCACTCGCCACTGTCCAAAGTATACTCCTATTTTAAATTTTCCCAGCTTTTTGCTAAATCCTTTGTTGAAAAATAAATATAATAAACAATTTAACAAATCATACCACTTTCTTATCTTACTACACAAATTTGATGCCTAATTTCACTCCCCCTTACTCCCAATCCTGCAGCAGTATATTCAACCTATAGGTAGTCCAAATCCCACAGAGCCGCAGTTAGCAATACTTATTGTGATTTAGATATTCAACAACAGAGGAAAAGTGGCCTAAAATTTTCCAGCTTTTTGTGGATCGACAGTGTAACTCACTTGCTAATATTGTGACTTTGAGTGACGGGAATCAGGATATCTGCTTAATTAATCCGGTGTCTAGACCAGTGTTCTTCAACCTTTTTACACCTATGGACCGGCAGATATAAAATAATTATTTTGTGGATTGGCATCGGTCTGCAGATCGGCGAAGTACACTGAGCTAAGTCGTGGGCCATCTGGAAGCCTTCCCTCTGATGTTGCGACATCAGAGAGAAGGCTTTCAGTTCAGGCGCAGGACGTGTGTAGGAGCTGCTGTTTGTGGCTTTGTGCACTGAGTCAGTGAGGAAGAGGGAGCCGGCCCGAAGATAAGAACACTGTTTTGGGCCTGACGCACATGCCAGCCCTGTGGACCGGTAGGAAATTTCTGTGGACCGGCACTGGTCCATGGACCAGTGGTTGAAGAACACTGGTCTAGACAGCTGCTTTCTCCCAATTGTAATATTTTCTCAAATAGAACTGCTTTTGTTTACATTTTACCATAAAGTTAAATATTTTTTCATATGTTCTTACTTACAGGAAAATAGATGGTATTTTCAATGTGAAAGTAATACAAGTGGCATGTGGTCATTACCATTCCATTGCTCTTCTGAAAGGTAATAATCATTATTACTTTTAAGCGGTAAATCCTGATGGTTAAGATATTTACTTATGTTACTGAACCTCCTCTTCACTTGAGGCCTGAAATTCCTTCAAAAGAATGCATTAACTTCCTTTTACGTGACCTGCCCAAACAGTGCTTTTACAAGATAGGTCTCTTGTAAGCCCTAGAATGAATTCACTCAGGTAAGCAGTGTTCTGCGGATTGCCAATGAGCCAAATATTCACTAAGAAAATCACATAGACATCGTATATCTGGATTTCCAAAAAGCCTTCATGAGCGCCTACTAAGAAAACTGTGGAGCCACGGGGTGGTAGGGGACGTGCACAGATGGATCAGGAATTTGCTGGCGGACAGGAAACAGAGGGTAGGAGTAAAGGGACACTACTCTGACTGGAAAGGGGTCACAAGTGGTGTCCCACAGGGGTCAGTGTTGGGACTGCTGCTGTTCAATATATTCATAAATGACCTGGAAACAGGGACGAAATGCGAAGTTATAAAATTCGCAGACGACACAAAACTCTCCAATAGGGTCAGAACTGTTGAGGAATGCAAAGATCTACAAAGAGACCTGAACAAACTGAGCGAGTGGGCAGAAAGATGGCAGATGAGCTTCAATGTTGAGAAATGTAAAGTCTTGCATATAGGGAAAGGGATCCCGATGTACAGCTATACGATGGGAGGGAGGGTACTGGGGGAAGGCAACCTAGCAAAAGACTTGGGGGTATTGGTGGACAAAACAATGAAGCTGGCGGCGCAATATGCAGCGGCTTCAAAGAAGGCGAACAGAATGTTGGGCATTATCAAAAAGGGTATCGCTACCAGAACGAAGGAAGTTATCCTACCACTGTATCGAGCGATGGTGCACCCGCATCTGGAGTACTGCGTCCAATATTGGTCGCCATACCTTAAGAAGGATATGGTAATACTCGAGAGGGTCCAGAGAAAAGCGACTAGGATGATAAAGGGCATGGAAAACCTTTCATATGCTGAAAGACTGGAGAAGCTGGGGCTCTTTACCCTGGAAAAGCGGAGACTTAGAGGGGACATGATAGAGACTTATAAAATCATGAAAGGCATAGAGAAGGTGGATAGAGACAGATTCTTCAGACTAGCGGGGACAACAAAAACAAGAGGGCATTCAGAAAAATTGAAAGGAGACAGTTTCAAAACGAATGCTAGGAAGAAGTTCTTCACTCAGAGGGTGTGGACACCTGGAATGCGCTCCCAGAAGAGGTGATAGGACAGAGTACAATATTGGGTTTCAAAAAGGGATTGGATGACTTCCTGAAGGTGAAGAGGATTGAAGGATACAGATAGAGGGTAACTATACAGGACACTAAATGAATAGGGAATACACAATTTCGGTAAAGGATCACTTACAGGTCATGGACCTGGGGGGCCGCCGCGGGAGCGGACTGCTGGGCACGATGGACTCCTGGTCTGACCCGGCAGAGGCAATGCTTAAGTTTTTATGTTGAACAAACAAACCAAAAAAAACTGCAGACTTGGTACACGATGCAGGCAGACTTTATTATGACAAATGAATTTTTGATTAAAAACCTTTTACCAGGTAAGGGACCCAACACGGTCCGTGTTTCGGACAAACCTTCGTCAGGGGTCCACTTTTGATAAAAAGGAAAATTATCAAAAGAAAAAAGCCTTGGATAAATAGCTCTCTGGCGGTTTTTTCAGCGTGTCACCTATCGATAGCTATTTATCCAAGGCTTTTTTCTTTTGATAATTTTCCTTTTTATCAAAAGTGGACCCCTGACGAAGGTTTGTCCGAAACACGGACCGTGTTGGGTCCCTTACCTGGTAAAAGGTTTTTAATCAAAAATTCATTTGTCATAATAAAGTCTGCCTGCATCGTGTACCAAGTCTGCAGTTTTTTTTTGGTTTGTTTGTTCTGGATTGTCTTTCACTGCAGACAGTTGGACCTTGGTTTTTTCCTTTGTTTTGGTAAGTTCTTATGTTCACATCTCTCCTGTGTAAGGTGAAATAAAATGATCCATAATTCTGCATGGATTGTCTGCAACTTGCCCTATGCTTTTGTTTACACAGACAATTCTGCTGCTTGTACAATATTGTAGTGGTGTGGCTTCTCTTGTAAGGCTTAATGTTTGTCCTGCAATCACTGCTGAACCTTTCCATGTAATAACAGTTCTTATATACTGTCATGACATGATAGTCAGTCTGAAGAAGACAGACCATGTGACACCTTATCATAAACTACACTGGCTTCCAGTTGAGGCAAAAGTGATATTTAAATTTGGATGTATGTTATAAGGTGTCACATGGTCTAGCACCTAGTTATCTTGTGGATTATTTTATATTTGTGAATTCTAAACTATCACAGCGTGCCCTTGCTTATTGTCTTTCCAACTGCTAAAGGTTGTATATATAAAAAATATATTTTCAACGACAATTGTCATTTTAGGCTTCTACTTGGGATAAAGATTTAACCACCCCCCTTTTTTTTTTTTTTTTAAGTCACGTTAGCGGCTGCTGTGCAGCAAAAGACCTGAAGCTCTTTAAATCTATATAGGCTTCAGGGCACTTACTGCAGCGACAGCCACTAGCGCGGCTTTGTAAAAAAACGGGGGGGGGGGGGGGAGAGAGGGTAGTCATCTTATCAGGTCTTTAGGAAATTTAAAAAAATCTATTTATTTGTAAAATTTTGGAAGTTTGATACTTGTATTTCACTATGATTTTCAGTCCTCTTTTTTATCCTATAAACCGCTTAGAACTTTGAGGTGTTGCGGTATATAAATACATTTTTGTTATATTGGAATTTTTGTGTTTTTTTTTTAATAATTCTTTATTCATTGTATAATTTACATCAAGTACATCAACATTGGTATTAACATTTTAACATAGATATATCACTTTCTATTAATTATACAATTAATCTTATCAAATTAAATTTATCCCCTTCCCTCCCATCTTTTTTTTTTTTTTTTTTTTTTTTAGGTTTTTGGGGTTTTTTTATACATAGGATTTAACATTTAAACTCATTAAGAAGCATAAACTCTAAATCCTTCCTTTCCTTGATAAGTGACCTGAACAGCAGATTTCTTTCATATTGTTTTTTTCTACCCACCTATAACAGTAAGTGACTTACTGCATGCCTAATGGAATATTCCATCATTTATTCAATGGCAATATTAAGTAGGTTCAAGATGTAAGACAGTACTTCCTAAACCAGTCTTGTGGAGCCCACAGCCAGTTGAGTTTTTTAAGGATATCCACAAGGAAGGTATAGAGGATGTATTGCTAATATATAATAACTTCTCATGCGTTTCCTTTTAGATATCCTGATAAGGATATACTGCTGTGGACAGCTGTTGACCTAAAGGGATGACTTAAAATTTTATATATATATATATAATACGGTGTACAATATCTTATGGCTAAATAGAGTAAACATCCCCTTCAGTCGCTGTTAAGAAAAGTGCTTTTAACAGTGGCATTTGACAGAACGGAGTCCTGATTTATTGATTTCCCTTCTCCCCCTCCTTTTTTTTTTTTTTTTTGTGGCTCAGATGGAAGACTTTACTCATGGGGCCAGAACAAGAATGGACAGTTGGGCCTGGGTAAAGGATTTAGCTCTCAGGCTAGTCCTCAGCGAGTGACATCACTGGAAGGAATCCCCCTGGCTCAGGTCGCAGCAGGAGGGGCACACAGCTTAGCTCTGTCTCTGTCAGGAGCCGTGTTTGGTTGGGGTCGCAATAATGCAGGCCAGTTGGGATTCAATCATGTTGGCCAAAAAGGTAACTTGGTTGTTTGTTTGTTTTATAACAACTTTTTTAAAGTGACAGTTTTTTTTTGTGTGCATGTTTAAAAAAATACAACAAAAAACCCTCTTGTGTATGCAAAAAGCAGCATGCTATCCAATATGACGTTCATAAGAACATGAAAATGGTTCAGAGAGGTGTTAGTTTTAAAGAATTCATGCAAGTTATATTGATATTGACAGATGCCTTTGATGTGCTAGAGGGATACTTTCTGGGTGTCCATAAATTGTGAAATTGAGCACTCTTGTATAGAGATGCTATATATGTGCTAAGGAGTCTTCTAAAAAGAGGACATGTCCAGATAAATCCAGACGTCTGGTAACCCTATTAAGGAGTATCCCTAGCCATACTCTCTCTAAAGGATATTGCAGGATGTGATCCCCCTGATAGACCTTGTAATCCAGAACAGGCCTAAGAGCGGGATGGACTGAGTTTCCCTTCCGCCCCAACTTTCTTAAAGGGGGGGTTTTGGAGAACCTCTGGTGATAGGAAAGAGTGGGCATCCCTCCTGCCTTTTTTTTTTGGGGGGGAGGAAGGTGTAAGGTAGGGGATGTTTGGGGGGGTGCCTGGAGTGAGAGTAGGCATCTCTCCTATTTTTTCTTGTGCGGGGGAGGTGGGGGTCAGCATGGTAGAAGGAAGTGCACATTCCTCTTTGTCTTTTGCGGGGGGAGGGAGGGGCCGGTTTCTGGTGCCGGCTCATCTGTGAGGGCTGTCACAGCTGGGGGTGGGGTTTTTTGGGGGGGTGGGTTTCCCTCTTTTTCTAATGGTCAGATATTGTGCATGTGTAATAAGCACTTCACACATTATAATCTCAGTCAATACTCTG
This sequence comes from Geotrypetes seraphini, assembly GCF_902459505.1. Classification (NCBI taxonomy): domain Eukaryota; kingdom Metazoa; phylum Chordata; class Amphibia; order Gymnophiona; family Dermophiidae; genus Geotrypetes; species Geotrypetes seraphini. Next base: position 336,571,013 of record NC_047084.1, on the reverse strand, counting down.
GCATTGGTAAACCATTCATAATACCACAACTATATCTCTCAATGCCGCTCTCTCTTCTTAATAAATTGCTTTAATCAAACTATCAGGGCTTCAGACATGCCATTTGGTCACCACACAATTTTTTGTGTTTGCTTGGTTGCCAGAATTCTTCTCACTGGCTATGGCTTCTTCACTAGCCCCTACTCAATGTTTCACAATTTTTTGGTTTTTTTTAAAGTGCTTCATTATATCTCAAACTTATTAAAGTGCTTAATATCAATAACTTAACCATTATAAAAATTGGTTAAAACTTATCTTATTATATTCTTTTTCTTGATATTTTATCTCTTCGGGAAAAGGACCTGTCATATCCGACATGTTTCGCCGACAGGCTGCTTCAAAAGGTCCCCTACGAAACATATAAAATATTTAACTCTTAAACTCTTATAACTTAATTTATTTAGGAGCCAACGTCTAATTATACATTTAAAAACAGGCGCTTACCCCTTCACCACTTATTCTGCACCATTCCGATCCACATAGAAATTTTTTTTGGATAAGATGGCCGCTGCATGTACTTCCTCCCTTAAAAGTACCTCCCCCCAGGATGATGTCACAATAACTTGCAGCGAATCAGAGCCCTACACCAAAGATCCCCATTCAATTTCTTGATTTAGACAACCCCCCTCCCCTCCCCCCCCCCCCGGTTCAACCGTGTCCAGCATGTAAATCCATCTTTCCTGTTTTGAAAATATTTCCATGTAATTTCATTATATCCCCTAGTCTCTGTACATTTTTTATTTTTTTTTTTTGAAAGAGTAAATAATGGATTCACTTTTACCCATTCTACACCACTGAGGATTTTGTAAACATCAATCATATTCCCCTCTCAGCCATCTGTTTTTTCAAGCTGAAGAACCCTAATCTTTTTCTCATATGAGAGGAATTCCATTCCCTTTATCATTTTATTGTTTTTCTTTGAACATTTTCTAATTCCACTACAACTTATTTGAGAGATTGTGACCAGAATTGAACACAGTATGCAAGGGTGGTTGTGAGGGCTTCTGTTTCCTCACTGGAAATTTCACTTGCCCAATTTTAATGGATCTGTGTCTAGCCAGAGAGAATTTTGTGAAAAAGGAGGAGGGATTGTGAAGGCTCTTTCATTTGTATGTCTTCAGCAGGACAGCTTAAGCCCTATTTAGTGGCTGCTCTTCAAAACCTTGGCGGGATTTACATCAGCTGTGGAGATGAGCATAGTGCTGTGCTCACAAGGGTAAGCATTTTGACTTAATTCATATCTGTCTGCCTTGAGTTATTTAAACCTTTTAAGTTTTTCAAAAATTCTGGCCACGTTCATTTATTAGTGAGACTGAGAGAGGCTTTGTGAAGCTTGTTTTGAGTCTTCATTTATTGCTTTGATTGCTTTTGGGCTTGCAGCCAGCATATAAGAAACTTGTCTCAAACTGAGTGAGTCATTGTGGAGCTTTTTGAATGTGATTTTGACATTAGCTGTGATCCATTCTACAGGATGGAAGTGTGTTCACATTTGGAGATAATACTCATGGACAGCTGGGACACAGTCCTACAAGTCAGTCAGCAGGCCCTCAGAAGATCGATGGGATAAATGGCCATGTTTCACAGATAGCTTGTGGAAGGTAAGTATAAGCCACAGCTTGTTTGACTGTAAATATATCATCTTTTACATATGAAATGTGCTCAGTTACTGCATGTATAACACTGGAAACATCATTGTTTGCAATTTAGTTTTGGAGACACACATGATGACTTATTTCAGTTTCTTAAGGCTTTCTTCTTGGCACCCCAGCAAAGAATCGACCTTTAGAAAGATGATGAGAATATGGAGGGCTTGAATTACAGGAATTGAAACTTTATAGTTACTGCGTATACTCAAATATACTCGTAAATAGAAATCATTTTCCCCTAAAAAGGGAGGTGAGCGGTGGAAATATTAACTATAAGCCAAGGGTTTATATTCAAGTATTTCTCTTCTTCCCTTCTTTCTCTTCCAAAAGAGCTACCACTTCCTTTCTCCTGTAACCAAGATTAAAAAATTAAATTGAAATTTACCTGAGGGAATCTGGGTATTTTCACGTCCGCTCCGGGCCATGTTAGGAAAAGCCTAAGTAGATGAGGGGCAGTTGGGGGTCACTGGTAGAAGACCACAGGCCATTTCGGGTCTTGGTTGGTGGGCCCATGTAAACGCGGTGAGCTGTGCTGAGGTGCGGCCAGGAGCAGGATCACTGTGACAATAGCACATATGCAGTGACGAGCCTGGGGATGCCAGTTGGGCCTAATAGGCCCGAAGAAAAGCTATTTTAAGTTCCAGAGCTTTGGTGAAAGCTGGCAGGCACCTGAGGAGACTGGGGAAAGACTCTAGAGAGCCTTAGTGCGGGATGGCTTGTGTGAACCAGGAGCTTTGGGTGTCACCATGGTGACAGCTCCTGCTCAGACCCGTGGCCAGAGCCCAATTCAGGTTTGTGGAGGTTGCTACGGGGAACAAGAGAAAAGAAAATTAAGTTTTTAAAGGTATAAAGAAGTCGTCTAAGGTGTGTTTTAAAATTTTTTATTGTATGTTGGTTTAATTTTGGTTTGGTACTAGCAGGTTTTGGAACTGGAAGCTGTTGACTTCTGCAACAGGGGTGTGCTCCTTGTGCAGAAGTCAGCAGCACTTATGAGGATTCTGAACTGTCAGTGGACAGTTGGGAAGGTTGTTGTAGAGTGACTGACTGATGAGAATTTGTTTTTATTGAGACTTAAAAAAAAAGTGTTTAACTTGTTTTATTGGGTCTGCAGAGTTTTGTGACTCTGTGTAATTGTTTTGGCTTGGGGTGGTTCTAACTTTGTGTACCATAGTGTTTACCCTAGTTATCCTGATTTGTTTTTGGGGGTATGGTATAGTCAAGTTTTGTCACTCAGGTGTGTATTTTAATTCAAGTTTGGAAAACAATAGATTGCCGACTACTATCTATTTACCTTCAAAAGGTGTGTGAGAAACCACTGATTATATTTTTTCTTTGGTTTGGTTTCTTTTGGTTGGACCTGTTAGAGGGTCTAATTAGAGATATCTAATAAATTTCATGGTATTTTTAAGCGTGTTTTCCAGGAGTTTGACAGTTGAGATTCATTTGACTGTTTTTACAGTTAAAACTCCCTGTCAGTATACCGGTAATTACCGAGGCTTATCTTTGTTTAACCTTGGAATCTGCGCTTTTTGCTGGCTACAGTCCAGTGATTGAAAGTAATAAAAGGTTGTACTATTTTTCCTGAATGTGGGTGGGTTTAAGTTCAGGGCAACTAAATTATACGTTCTTTTTTGCGGGTAGTTTGTTAATAATTATAAGCTCTAGGAAAGAGAGAAGGTTTTGCCCCTTTGAGTTTGTTAGGCAGTAGATGGCGTGTCCAAGTGTTCTGCTGAGTTGTCTTTAACAACAACTGAATCTATCGTCTATCAAGAAGAGTGCTGGTACCCAACAGATCCCAACGAAAAAGAGAAAATTGCATGCTTACCTGCATCTGTTTTGAATAAAATCCAATACAGAAACGCCTGGAACATCTGTAAGATAAAATGAGACCACAAAGAATCAAATTCTTAAAAGAACGAGATGGATTAGGTAAATCTATTTATGCTTATCTGATATTGTAAAGCTGTTAGATTTGTAAGCTGGATCCAGTTTGGGTTACTAAAAAGGAAAATGTATATAAAGATTCTTAAATTTAAATTGGATTTATTTTATTATAAAAATTATTCACTGAGTCCCTATTCCCTTTTCTCTATTTACTTGTGCTCATATTCCTCAGTGAAGTACTGCCTGAGGTATCTGCTTGATTTATGACTACGATAGCGGATAAGGTAGGGCAGGACTTCCACTCTGGGGGGGGTGTGGTTACGCTCATCCCAGCACTACAGCTGCCGCCCCCTCCCTCAGGGCCTTCCATATAGTCCTGTGGAGAGTTGGGGGGCAGAAGCAAGCATCACTCATTCCTACCTATATGCCATCTTCCTCAGCTAAAATGACTGCTGTGATATCTTTGCTGTTGTATATAGGCTACAGATCATAAGTTTTGACCATGTATGTTTGTTTTTTTGGCTTATGTTCTTCCCCTTCCAGCTACCACACCCTTGCTTTTGTTTTCACCTCGGGTCGGATGGTTTCTGTTGGCCGTAGACACTTTGACCATGTTGCAGCATGTGATGAAACCCAATTATTGCCAGAGCAGCAAGCACACGTCTTTGACATCAGCAGCCTCGTGACGGCTAATGGTAGGAAAGTTCACTGATTTACACTGGCAAGTTTCTTAAGGCTGTCGCAATACTATGAGTTTGTTGTGTTTAGCATGTCTGGTGTCTTTGCTTTATTCATGGCAAATATCGCCAACATTACTCTCCAAGTAATAAAGTACAGTGGAACCTCAGTTTGTGAGTAACGTGTTTTGCAAGACGAGCAAAACACTCGGCAAACTTTTTGTCTCGCACACCGAGCACTGCCCCGATAAACGAGCACTTACAGCTGCAGGAAGCGCTGCTTAAGGGGGATTTGTCTTCCGTCCGCTGGCCAGCCTTCCACGCTGGGTGTCTTCCGCATGTTGGAGAGCCTCTATCTGAGCCCACATAGCCGAGTGCCATCCCACCTGCACAATTGACGTTGTGCATGATCATACAGAACATGCAGGTGAGACGGCACTCGGCTGCGTGGGCTCGGATAGAGGCTCTCCAACATGCAGAAGGCACCCGGTGTGGAAGGATCAGCTGCAGCTCATCAGACATTGGGGCCAATCATGCTATCTCTAACTTGTATAGCATTACTTTTGCATCACATAAGATGAAATTGACCCAGGCAGATTTGGCAGAGTACCTTTTCCTGTCTTCAGAACTGGTCAGTGCAGAGTCTGCCTTTTTATAAAGAAATATTCAGTACTAATATTCACTACTGCTCTAAGGAACTATCACTGCTATCTGGAAAATTTTTAGGGCTGCCCTTGACCCTAGCCTAGTCCACAATTATATGGATAGCATTGGGTCAGTTAGAGATTTAAATGACTGACGGCAAGATTTAATGATAGTCGCTAAACCAGTTCCAGCAGGTTTAGCTTGCCAGTATTTTACCTCCCAATTATCAGAAAAGATCTCTGTAGTCTTTTCCGAGCTTCCTAGCAGCCTACGACACTGCCACGCAATTGTAATACAATGAGGTCATTACTATTAAAATGGTAATAAAATGGGCTCATTAATATTAAAACGAGCTGGTTGATTCTCCAAACAAAGCATCGGCCAAAAATGATCAGCTGTCTGGGGCTGCCAGTACTGTGAAAAGCGCATCTTGGGCGCAGGTTTCTGGCTGTGGCTCATGAGCACATGTATTAGAAGCGTGTCTTATACAAGCAGGTGATTATACCTCCCTTGCCTAGTGCTGGCATGTCTATGATTGACACGACATAGCATTGCTGGTAATTCTCCACCCCTCTTAACCACCCATGCCTCTTTCCGCGGACTATTCTGCGCATGTGCCGATCACTACCACCAGCAACTGATTTCATATAAATTTGGTGAACTTCCATGAACCTCAGTTGTATGCACGGTTCTTTGAGGATAAGAACATAAGAATTGCCGCTGCTGGGTCAGACCAGTGGTCCATTGTGCCCAGCAGTCCGCTCCTGTGGCGGCCTTTAGGTCAAAGACCAGTGCCCTAACTGAGTCTAGCCTTACCTGCGTACATTCTGGTTCAGCAGGAACTTGTCCAACTTTGTCTTGAATCCCTGGAGGGTGTTTTCCCCTATAGCAACCTCCGGAAGAGCGTTCCAGTTTTCTACCACTCTGGGTGAAGAAGAACTTCCTTATGTTTGTACGGAATGTACCCCTTTTAACTTGTCTTTTTTGCATCATTAGATTTACGGCAGCTACAGTGACCTGTTGTATTTTACCAGTGATATTAGAGAATCCGGCTCTGAGTACTATCCATATAAGTTATAAACAAGTCAATTATGTGCTGGAGAATACTTAATAGGCTTTAAGTCACTGGGGCTTAAACCTCCAACCTCCACAAGGCAAACAGTGCCTGAATAGTGGGCTTTTGTAAATGTTTGTTTACTATTGTGAACCTTTCCATTTATGTGGTGTTTGTGTACTATTTCTGCTGCTTTGAAACATTCCAAATTGGTATTAAATTTAAAAGGGTATTTGACGTATGTGGAAGGCAGATCCTGTCTATACTCTCCAATAAACTGTTCTGTTCCACTTCCAGTCCCACTTCCAAAGCATTGGCTGTAGAAATGAAGTTTAAATTCGGAAGCCTAGTTGCAGCTCCAGGGGGTCTTAGAGTTAACAGGAGGCAGAGCATCAATATGTTCAAGAAAAGGCTGTAAGAGAAAAAAGGGCATTGTCATTCTCACTGAAACCTACAAGTATAAACGCATTAGTTAAATTAACATATTCATGAAGCCATCATCTTATATTTTCAGTCTTTAACATATAACATTACATGAAAAACAATCCTTGAATCCAGCTCGCCAAAAGATTTTACAAAATTTAAAGATAAGAAAATACCAAAGAAGTTGAATAACATTATGGAAGATAAGGCACCTTGACTTTTATGGCCCCTCATCGGCTAGCAAAAACCTATTGCTCCCCTCCATACACACACAGTTCCCTCATCTCTACCCACTCTACCCCAAGCCCTAAGATCCAATTATATCCTACTGACTGTAGGAAACAGCATGTTATATTACACTTTCACTTCATCCTGTTCAGCAAATCCCTTGGCTCTCGGAGTCTGTCTTATCATTCACTGGACTGGCAGCAGGGGCAGCATTCTCAATAACCTCTGAAGGAGAGCATTTCAGCTGTCAAACAGTAGTGACACCTAGTGGCTGGACTTGGGAGGTAATTCTGTAAGGAGGTTGCCAAGAATGAGCGAGTATCCTATGAGTACTAAATATGTGCGCACCTATATGAGAAGCAGCTAATATTCTGGCTACACACTAGCTTGTAAAATGGTGCCTAAATGAGATGGTGCATAACTTGCAGATGGACAGTCACATGGTCAAAGTTTAGGTGGATTGTAGACAGGCTGCACATTTATGTGCATAAATTATAAAAATCCTATCATCTACTCATGTTTAGGCACAATCATTTACACCAGCTCTGTGGCTGGTGGTGTTGCACCTAAAATAGAGGCACATTTTGGCATGTTATGTTGCAAAGGGGAATGGCACTTCCTTAGTTCTGAAGTAAAGGCTGCTTTGTTTACCTCATTGGAATGACTACGAGACGGCATTGTATGTTCCAAAAACAGACAATATTTGTTTATTGTTAGTATGAAAACTTACAAAATTACAGCAGCAAAGGCATAGCAGAAAAATATATTGTCAGTTCAGAATATGCAATGTAGAGAAGAACTTGCACCCATATGCTTAGCAGGGGGCTAGCAGTTCCTCGTAGCATAAGTAAGTGAATCTCTCTGGCCCTATCTGTGATGCACATGTTTTTTTATACAGAAAAATTTTTCCTTTGTTCCAAAAAACCCATCCCCGAATTCTGGTCATGTGACTCCCTATTGGTACAAAAATGTATACCTAACTATTCCTCCTCTCAGTCCACGCCTCTCTCACTCCCCCCCCACGAGAGGGGCCCTTGCAGAAACAAAGAATTCTTAGTGAACTTTCTTCCTCCAGCGCTGAGATCCTTATCACCTTGCAGATGTTGATTAGTGGTTTTACAATTCTGTGCATCTTCAGGATGGCGTCCTTGTATGCTGAAAGTTGGCAAAGGTGACCTTTCAACAATCCAGCTGCTTTGTTCCCATAACTTGGTTCAGAGACAGGGAGCAAATGTTTTGGTACCAAGTTCTCTCATCTCGATACACCCACATCATCCTGCAGGGATCCTTGCTCGTTATAAATGTTTTATGGCTTTCCAGGGTACCTGGCATATGAAGTCATACAGCACTGATAACAGTTCAGCAGAACCTTGGAGAAATATCCTCCCAGCAGGGAATGGAGACAGGAACTTTGCAGCACAAAGGCCAGCTGGGTTAGCATTTCAAAGGATACATGTGTTCACAGACAGCAAGGTACAGGCTGGGCCTGGCTATGGGAAAATATAGGTCTGTAGTGTCCAGCATAAACAAGTGAGGCCTGTATGTCCAGGTTATCCATCTCAGTTCCAAGTTAGAATATTTTACGTGCCTAAATGTAGGCCCTCCTTATAGAATTATCATCTTAGCAGTGCGTGTGATCAGGACCTCCTGGGGATTCGGCCCCACCCCTTAAAGGCCATAACTCGATAACAACGTTTGACAAAACTTGGTCGATTTTGGCAAATTTCAGCACTTAGACCCTTGACCAACATCCAGATCTTTACTTATAGTTTTCTGGTTGACATGTGTGTTTATTTTGTCTTCTTTATCATATTATATTGGCATATCAATATCTGCTAACACTATAACATACCTACTTGTACTGATTGCATTGAATGTATAATACCCTTTTCTTTCTCGACATACTTTCCTCATTCCTCTTAGTTGTTTGTACATTTCGTTTCCATACTTATTTATGATTTGCATACATTGATGATTGTTATAATGTTTTCTGCTTTTATATTTTCTGTTACTACCACCTCTAATTTGTAATTAGATATACATGATGGGTGTCTTCATCTGGCTTAACCTGTGCTTCATTGGAAGCTCTCTTTCTGTATTGTTATGCTTTCTAAAACCAATAAAATTTTCTTGAACCTAAAAAAAAAAAGGCCCTGATGGCACTGATCTGAATTTGAATTGGTTGAGCAGGTAAAACAGGCAGATGCTGCTCAGCCAATCAAATTCAGATCAATACTGTTGGGGCCTTAAGGAGGTTTGGAGAATCCCTAGCCCAAGAGACCTGAGTTGTTGTTTGTTTTTTGTTTTTTTTGTTTACTTTTTGTTTGATGCAGTTTGACTGGTTGAGCAGGCTGCCTACTCCAACAAATCAAACTGCATCAAGCAAAAAATAAGCAAACAAAAACAGTAGGGCTCTAGAGCTGAGAATTCACTGAATCCTCTGAAAGCCCCCATCGCACGCCACTGCATCTTAGGAACTAAATTTATAGGGTTCAAGAAGGAAGCCTGGTGCTGTATACATTCTGGGAGGAATTTTTTTTATGGATGTTAATATTGATTAGTAACTTTAGCAGCCTGTTTTGATTTGAAAAGTATTGTTGGGAGACCTTTGATTTAACTGACACAATCTTCATTTCCACAGATCAAGAGAGAATTCACATAAAAAGAATTTTTGCCGGGGGATGTACCAACTTTGTCTCCACTTTTACTGAACCTCAGGTGAGAGAGCTGGAGCATGTTAAGAATGTAAGAATAGCCATACTGGGTCAGACCAATGGTCTATCTGGCCCAGTATCCTGTTTTTCACAACGGTCAATCCAGGTCACCATGCAGAAATACAAATAGTAGCAACACTCCATGCTAGTGATCCCAGGACAAGCAGTGACTTCCCCCATGTCTGTCTCAATAGCAAACTATGGACTCTTCCTCCAAGAACTTGTCCAAACCTTAAATATAGCACTTGTTTTTCAAAAGGAGTTATAAATTTACCAGCAGCTGGTAAATGTATGACTGTGTAAGCTGTCAATTTTCAAAGACACTTCTAATCATTTTTTTAAAATAGTGCTGCCAGATGCACATAGTAATCTAATCTAATCTAATCTAAATCTTGGGTTTATATACCGCATCATCTCCGCAGATGGAGCTCGACACGGTTTACATGGTTAGGGAAGGAACGGAACTCCAGTGGAATTATATAAGTATGAGAGAAGAGAGGTTGGTGTGAGAGTGCCAGGAGCGGGACCATGTAAGAGACAGTCCCTGCTCAACAGAGCTTTCAATCTAATCGGACAGACTACAGGACAGTTGTGTTAGGGAATTACAGAGGGAGTGACAGGCAGGTCAAAGTTAAGGGTTAAAAGCAGTCTTAATGTCGGATTTTAGCCTGGATTTGAACTCCGCCAGAAGATGGAGCTTAATGTACCAACTCAGTCAGTTAAGGCATATGACTATAGTCTGGTACAATCCTGTATTCCACATCTCTTACATGCAGTCATGAACAAAGAATACTGCATTTGTAGCACTGGTAACCCTGCTAAACTGAGAAGCAAAACTGAGCTTGAGACTCGAACACGATTTCAAGTTTTTATTAAAATTTGATTCAGTCGCTTATCCAATTTTTAAGCTAGATACAGCTTAAAATATATATTGGGGAGAACAAATAAAAACAAAAAATACAACGCCAATAACAGGACAATTAAAATAATTTTAAAAACATCAAATAAGTGACGTACTAATAGTTGACAACTAATACCAGTCTTACATGAAACTACAAATTGTATAGGAAGGAGAACCAAATAAGGAACAAGCAAGAGGAAGGGGAACATTGCTACTTGTTTCTTTAGAGAATTTTGAAGTGATAAGAGAAAAAAGTTAAATGTTGAAAGCTTCTTTGAATAAATGGCTCTTAAGTAGGCCCTTGAAATGGTCAAGATTACTCCTCCTCTTTTACGGGGGCTGGGAGGATATTCCAAAGTTGTGGGGCCACCCCAGAAAAAATATCATGCCTTTTGTACCTATTACTCGAAGGGAGGGAACTGTAAGCAATTTATCCCAGGACAAGCAGGCAGCATATTCTTAACACATGGGTGACGTCACCGACGGAGCCCCGGTACGGACCTTTTTAACTAGAAAGTTCTAGTTGGCCGCACTGCACATGCGCGAGTGCCTTCCCGCCCAACGGAGGAGAGCGTGGTCCCCAGTTTCTTCGTTTCCGCGGAGCGAAGAAGACGCATGTGTTTTCAACGGCCGTTGAAAAACTAATTTTTGCCTTCCCGCTCACGTATTTTTTCACTTTCTTTCCTTTTTTCTTATCGGATTCCCTTTATTTTTGTTTTCAAAAAAAAAAAAAAACTCATCAAGTTTTCCTTATTTTTTCAGGCCGGCCCCGGCGGGGCCTGTTGCCACCATACAGGCCTCCGGGTTCGATTTTGCGGAGGCCGTGTTTCCATTCATGCCCCCTCAACCGGGTTTTAAGAAGTGCCAGCGGTGTGCACGCCCGATCTCCCTCACCGACCCACACAATTGGTGCCTCCAGTGCTTGGGTCCAGAGCATCGGGCTGACACCTGCACCCGCTGTGCTACGCTTAAAAAGCGTACTTTGAAAAATCGGCAGATCCAGCAAAATATTTTGTTTGGTACCGGATCTGCCATGGAACCGGCTGCGACGTCGACGGCACCATAAAAGTCGGCACCGACGACATCGACACCCCCGGACCCTTCCTCGGGGTCGTTGGGCCCAGGTAAGCCGGCTAAGAAGCCTCCCACTTCCCTTGAGCGCCCTCCTGCCACGGTTGCGACACCGGCCCTCCCGGCACCGCACCGGCCCCGCAAACGCTCCGCTCCGATCTCGGTGAGTGCCTCATCATCGGCCTCCTCATCGCCGGAGCGTAGAGCGGCACCTATGGTACCGAAGAAGAAAAAAGCGGTACCGGTGCCTCCCTTGGACGACCGCATCGTGGCCATACTCCAAACACAGTTACAGGAGCAGCTGCAACAACAGCTCCAACAACTGTTGCCGGCGTTGCTGGCACCGCACCTTCCGGTATGGGACCGGTCCGAGCCTCACACTGTCCCATCGGTGTCGACCCCCTCGGTACCGATTAATACTTCCATGCCGGTGCTCTTGGCAGAAACACCTACAGTACATACCCGTGATGCTGCCGACCCTGTCCGGTCCCAGGAACGACATCGGTCTTCCTCACCCGGTACCGCCTCGGTGCGCTCAGGCAAATCTCTTTCAAAGACCCGCCATGCCGAGCCCTCCACACCGATGTCCAAACGTACGCACCCCGACGTTAGGGACCCAGATTTGTGGGAAGACTCCCCTCACGGTACCGAGGAGGACGCTTCGTCAACTGACGAAGAACCCTCCATGACCGATACCGTCTCCAAACCAGAGCAATCCTCTTTCTCCAAATTCCTTAGGGAGATGTCAGCAGCTCTTTCCATTCCCTTAGAGTCCTACTCTAAAAAGTCTCAGGGTTTCCTCGATGCCCTAGACTTTGAGCAACCTCCCAAAGAATTTCTGAAGTTGCCCGTCCACGACATCTTACGGGAAACTTTCTATAAAAACTGGGAAGCTCCCCTCACGGTCCCTGGAGCCCCTCATAAATTGGATAGTTTTTACCGGGTTATTCCAATCCCAGGATTTGATAAGCCTCAATTGCCCCACGAGTCCCTCCTAGTGGAATCTACTTTGAAAAAATATCAGGGTTCCAGTGTATATGCCTCCACCCCTCCTGGCAGAGAGGGAAAAACCATGGATAAATTTGGTAAGCGCCTTTTCCAAAATGCCATGTTAGCCAATAGAGCCAACAACTACACCTTCCACTTCTCCTTCTACATGAAGCATCTGGTGCAACAGCTCTCCTCCTTACAGAAATACCTTCCTGAACGTAAGGTCCCTCTTTTCCAGCAACATATTTCCAGCCTCCTCCAACTTAGGAAATTCATGGTTCGCTCCATCTACGACTCATTTGAGCTGACCTCTCGCGCATCTGCCATGGCGGTGGCCATGCGACGTTTGGCATGGCTGAGAGTCTCTGACCTGGACATTAACCACCAGGACCGCCTGGCTAACGCACCTTGTCTGGGTGATGAACTCTTCGGAGAGTCCCTGGACTCAACAACCCAGAAACTCTCAGCACATGAGACCAGGTGGGACACTCTGATTAAACCTAAAAAGAAGACTCCACCTGCTCGCACCTACAGACAGCAGTCTTCCTACCAGCGCAGGTTCTCGGCCAGACCTCTCAACCCGCCTCAACAGCAGCCTCGCCGACCTCATCAACAGCATCAATCTCAGGCTCGCTCACAGTCTCACCAACCTGCCAAGCCTCTCCCTCCGTCAAAACCATCTCAGCCCTTTTGACTTTTTCCTCCAGGGCATAGCCAGTCTCCCATCATCATTGCCTCTTCCTCAGCCTATCGGAGGTCGCCTCCAAATCTTCCTCAGCCGTTGGGAGGTCATCACATCAGACCAATGGGTCCTCAACATCATTCGCCACGGCTACTCTCTCAACTTCCAGACTCTTCCACCAGACAATCCTCCCGTAGAGTCTGCTTCTCACTCCTCCCAAACCCCCCTCCTCCTGAGGGAGATCCAATCCCTCCTTCTTCTCAATGCCATCGAAGAGGTGCCTCCGGACCAAAGGGGTCAGGGATTCTACTCCCGCTACTTCCTGGTTCCCAAGAAGACAGGAGACCTTCGTCCCATCCTCGATCTCAGGGACCTCAACAAGTGTCTGGTCAAGGAGAAGTTCAGAATGCTCTCCCTTGCCACGCTTTACCCTCTTCTCTCTCAACATGACTGGCTATGTTCCCTGGACCTCAAAGAGGCCTACACTCACATCCCAATCAATCCGACTTCACGTCGCTACCTACGGTTTTAGATACAGCACCGTCACTATCAGTACAAAGTGCTACCTTTTGGCCTCGCTTCATCGCCCAGGGTGTTCACCAAGTGCCTTATTGTGGTGGCGGCCTTCCTCAGGTCTCACAACCTTCAGGTGTTCCCCTACTTGGACGATTGGTTGGTGAAAGCACCTACGTCTCCACTTGTGCTACAAGCCACTCATCACACCATCTCTTTCCTCCATCTCCTGGGGTTCGAGATCAACTACCTCAAGTCGCATCTGCTTCCCAAACAGCGTCTTCAGTTCATTGGAGCAGTTCTCGACACCACACTAATGAGGGCGTTTCTCCCCTCCGACCGTCAAAGGACCCTGCTCCACCTCTGTCGTCAGGTGCTCCTTCATCACTCCATTCCTGCCTGACAGATGATGGTCCTCCTGGGCCACATGGCCTCGACGGTCCATGTGCTTCCTCTGGCGCGACTCCACCTCAGGACACCTCAATGGACTCTTGCCAACCAATGGTCACAGACCACGGATCTTCTTTCTCATCCCATCTCTGTGACATCGTTTCTTCAGCAATCTCTTCAATGGTGGTTGAACTCCTCAAATCTTTCCAGGGGTCTACTCTTTCATCTACCCCCTCACTCCATGATCATAACCACGGATGCCTCCCCCTATGCGTGGGGAGCTCACCTGGGAGATCTACGCACCCAGGGACTCTGGACCCCGCAGGAGCGTCAACATCACATCAATTTCCTGGAACTCAGAGCCATGTTCTATGCTCTCAAGGCCTTCCAGCACCTTCTCTGCCCTCAGGTTCTTCTCCTGTGCACAGACAATCAAGTCGCCATGTACTACATAAACAAGCAAGGCGGCACCAGATCTCGCCTCCTTTGTCAGGAGGCTCTCAGCATCTGGACTTGGGCCACGGCCCGCAATCTCTTCCTCAAGGCTGTCTATATCCAGGGCGAACAGAACTCCCTGGCCGACAATCTCCTCCTGTCGTCTGGGACCTGAATGTGGTTTTATCAGCCCTCATGAAACCCCCTTTTGAGCCTCTTGCCACAACTTCGCTCAAACTTCTAACATGGAAGGTGCTTTTCCTCATTGCCATCACCTCTGCCAGGAGGGTTAGTGAGATGCATGCACTGGTCGCCGATCCACCGTTCACTGTTTTTCACCATGACAAGGTGGTTCTGCGTACCCATCCTAAATTCCTTCCCAAGGTGGTCTTGGCTTTTCACCTCAACCAGTCCATTGTGTTGCCTGTCTTTTTCCCTAAACCCCATTCTCATCCTGGGGAACAGGCGTTGCACACGCTGGATTGTAAGCGTGCCCTTGCATACTACCTTGACCGTACCAGGGCTCACCGCTCGTCCCCTCAGCTCTTTCTGACCTTCGATCCTAACCGTCTAGGTCGTCCTGTCTCTAAACGGACGCTTTCCAACTGGCTTGCTGCCTGTATTGCGTTCTGTTATGCTCGGGCCGGTCTCTCACTGGAAGGTGCTGTCACGGCCCACAGGGTCAGAGCTATGGCTGCTTCTGTGGCTTTCCTCCGTTCCACGCCCATCGAGGAGATCTGCAAAACTGCCACTTGGTCCTCAGTTCACACATTCACTTCTCACTACTGTCTGGATGCCTTCTCCAGACGGGATGGGCACTTCGGCCAATCTGTGTTACAAAATTTATTTTCCTAATGGCCAACCATCCCTCCTCCCTCTCTGTTAGCTTGGAGGTCACCCATGCGTTAAGAATATGCTGCCTGCTTGTCCTGGGATAAAGCACAGTTACTTACCGTAACAGGTGTTATCCATGGACAGCAGGCAGATATTCTTACGTCCCACCCTCCTCCCCGGGTTGGCTTCTTAGCTGGCTTATCTTAACTGGGGACCACGCTCTCCTCCGTCGGGCGGGAAGGCACTCGCGCATGCGCGGTGCGGCCAACTAGAACTTTCTAGTTAAAAAGGTCCGTACCGGGGCTCCGTCGGTGACGTCACCCATGCGTTAAGAATATCTGCCTGCTGTCCCTGGATAACACCTGTTACGGTAAGTAACTGTGCTTTACAGTCAGATGATCTAAGTCCGGGATGGCTCGTATGGAATAAGCTATTTATCATTGAATTGGGGTGATTTTAGAATGCATAGTTTTAAAAGTTATTAATGAAATTTTATAGGAAATTCTTTGATTGCCAACCAGTGGGCAATTCGAAGCATGGGATCATATTTCCTAGTTTTTGTTTTTAGTTTAATTGTAGCATTTTGAATTATTTGAGGGCGCCTCAATTCTTTCTGAGTTATTCCTGTAAATAAGCTGTTGCAGTAATCCAATTTTGCAATGATAATGAGTGGACCAATATGTTCAGAGATTTTGGTTCTAGGAATTTAGAAATTGACCGAATCATCCTCGGCTTGAAAAAACAGGATTTGATTACAGAGCTTATATGATTGTAAAATGTCAGTTTTTTAATCAACTGTAACCCCTAGGATTTTTATTGAAGGAACACAGTCTAGGAGGGAGTTATCAATAAGAATTGGAGCATGTAGCGATATTCCCTCTTTCCAGGGGAAAATCGTAGTTTGTGTGTTTGATGCATTTAACGCTGGCATGTTGTCATTCTGCCAAAACTTGATCTGAGTAAGTTTGTTAATCTCAGTAATTTCATTGATGTTTTCTGGATTTAGTGGATGTAATAGTTGAATGTCATTTGAGTAGGCAAATGCAGAAAAACTGATAGATTGACAGAGGGTGAGGAGAGGAGACAAGAAAATGTTAAAACAGCAAAGCCTTGTGGTATCCCGCATTGACTGGCAAAGAGAGCCGATGAAGAGTTATTGAAAAAGATTTTAGATTGACGGTTTGAGAAATAAGACTGGAGCCATTTGAGTACCTGGCCTGTGATCCCATTGGATTCTAATCTTTGTAGCAGAAGTGAGTGATCTACCATGTCAAAAGCAGCGGAAAGGTTGAGCAAGATGAGGACTACCGAATTGTGGTGGTCTAGATGATAAAGTATGGTGGTTGTCATCCTTAATAGTGAATGCTCAGTTGAATGATTTACCCTAAAACCTGTTTGGGGATGAAGAATGTTTAAAATCAAGAAAAGGACTTCACAGTAACACTGAGGATCCTACACAGATTTCTGCACAAGGAGAAGCCACTTCAGATGACAGACCGGCAAGCAGACAGAAGCAGGATGTTGAGCTACCCAGTTTTCTGTACCGTTTGCCATATATATGACTACCTTCCTTCTGGGATGCGGTCTTAAGTATGCACTTGATGCAAGGAACTGGAGGGCCTGAAGAAACAAGTCAGACTCCTGGAGAGTAAAATACTGGAACTAGAAGCACTTCGAGCAGTGAAAGAGGAGGACAAAGAGGCAGAAAACTTCATGACAGAGGAAACTGTTGAGGAAGAAGTCAGGGAGTCAGAGAAGTTCATCGAACAGGCATACAGGGAGATCGTGAAAAATCACCAACAACAGTGGAGCTGCCAAGATACACCTACAGTGAGCGAGGACCAACATACACCTACAGTGAGTGAGGACCACTTGGAGGACAACCACAAGGAAGATGAGTCCGATGCAAGCCAACGCCAGGATGAGGGAAGATGAAAGTGCACAGAGGACACGGACCTACGGCTGGTCATACACCAAGGACATGGACCTGTGGCTAGAGAGGCAAGAGAAGATAGAGAGGACAGCAATTGTTGTGGGGGACTCCATCATCAGACAAGTCGACAGCCACATAGCGGGAGGAAGACAGGATCGGCTGTTGACCTGCCTACTGGGCGCCAAGGTAGTGAGCCGCATCGACAGGATCATCGACAGCGTGGAAGAGGAAGATATGGCGGTGGTGATCCACATGGGGACAAACAACGTGAGCAACAGGAACTACAGCAGGGAAGGACTGAAGGACCAGTTCTGGATGCTAGGAGGGAAGCTGAAGACCAGAATGCGGAGAGTAGTGTTCTCGGAGATCCTGCCGGTACCTAGGGCCGACAAGAAGAGATAGACGGAGCTGCAAGCAGTCAACGCAAGGATGAGGTGCTGGTGTGAGGAAGAAGGATTTCACTTCGTGCGCAACTGGACGACGTTCTGGGGGAAGAGCAAGCTTTTCAGGAAGGATGGACTCCACCTCGGCGGAGACGGAACAAGGCTACTTGCAAGCAATATCAAAAGAGAAATTGAAATTTTTAAACTAGGAAGAAGGGGAAAGCTGACAGTCGACCCAGAGGATACCATGCAAGAAGATTGCGGGGAAGACTCACCGGATCATAGGCAAGACAGATGGATCGAAAGGGACATAAGAGGGAAGGAAATGCAAGAAAGTAACAGGCCACAAACTCAAGTGTATGTACACGAATGCAAGGAGCTTAAGGAATAAGATGGGGGAATTGGACGCTATGACACTAAAAGATAACCTTGACATCATAGGCATCACGGAAACATGGTGGAACGAGGAAAACGTCTGGGACACTGTGCTACCGGGATACAAGCTATACTGCAGAGACAGAGTAGATAAAAAAGGTGGAGGTATTGCCCTATTCGTCAAAGAGGGAATTGAGTCTACCGGAGAGAACATGCCAGAAACAAAAAATAAGGTAGTCTCTATGGGTCAAAATTCCGGGAACAAATGGAACGGAAACGAAGATCGGCATCTACTATCAACCCCCAGGGCAGTCCGAAGAAATTGATGGAGAAATGACGGACGAGATTAAATACAACTGCAAGGGAGGCAACGCAGTTATCATGGGTGACTTCAATTATCCGGGGATAGACTGGAACCTAGGCACCTCCGGCTGCGGTAGAGAGACCAAGTTCCTGGATGCTGTAGGCGATTGCTTCCTGGAACAACTTACGAGAGGCAATGCAATTCTGGACTTAATTCTAAATGGACTATGAGGACTGGTGCAAGGTTTATAAGTAGAAGGGATGCTTGGAAGCAGTGATCACAATATGATCCGCTTCAGCCTGGACACAGGGGCAAAATATAGATCCAGAACGATGGCAACGGCACTGATCTTCTGAAAAGGGAATTACAAAGGGCTCATGGTGGGGAAGAAGATTAAGAAGAGGATAAGCACTGTAAAAACACTAGAGCAAGCATGGTCCCTTTTTAAGGACACAGTCACCGAGGCGCAAAGTCTATATAATATTTTTTGTATTTTACTATTTTTGTTTGGAATAGATTGGTATTAAATGGAATCTTAATGTCTGTCAAAATCAGCACATGATCTGACAAGGAAAAAATTGAATCTTAGGGATAGAACATTTGGGGACTAACTGATCTGAAGTGCAGATCACATCTAAGGTGTAACCTGCTAAGTGATGTGAAACAATGTCATGAGACTCAGATCTTGTAAGTTTTTAGTTCTATTGTGAGCAGATTTGAGCTGTCATCAAAATGAATATTCAGATTGCCTAATACTATTGGGTTATTAGTTGAATTACAGAATTCGAAGAGAAGATGTTTGTAAGACTGAAAGTGTCTCGATTTAGGGAAGGTGGAGCATAAAGAAGTAATAGATCCAATGATGGGTTAGTATTTATCTTTAATTGAAGCATTTCTATTATTGACCTTGATGGAGAGTGTTCTATATGAGAAATTAGACCTTCACGAAAAATTATTGTAAGTCCGCCTCCTTTACGCCTGGTGCGGTAGTTAAAGAAGTAGGAAAAGCCATTAGGGCAGGCAAGAGAGAGAAAGATCCCTCATCTCCATCGGCTAGCCACGTTTCAACAATGCAAAGAATATCAAGATGATTGAAAGTAATGGGTCTTTGAGGTGATATTTGCCTCTGAAGGATCTACTGTTGATCAAACCTAAGGTAAAATTATTGATCTTTTGCATAGCGATCATTCTCTTGGTAGATTCAGCAGTCGTGGGTATTTTTACCCGAAAGGGAAATTGGAGAGAGCTAGCAGCAGGTTGTTGAACTAATCACGATACTACATCAGGTGGAGATAAGATTTTCGGTAACGGGATAATCGCACGCCAGTACGCCGACAATTCGCAAGACAGAAGCGCGCGGGGGAAAAAGTAATTTTTAAAGAGCGCCGACTGGGGGTTTGGGGTGGCAAAACCCCCCCCCCCCCACACACACACACACACTTTATTGGTTAGTATTCATGCTGAACTTTTCCCGAAAAAAATAAGAAAAAGTTCCGTTTTCGCTATTATGGAGGTTTCCAACCTCTGAAACCCCCCTCCAACAGCAGCGCGAACACTAACCAATAAAGTGGGGGGGTTGCCACCCCAAGCCCCCCTTCGGACCTCTTTAAAAATGACTTTTTCCCCCGCACGCTTCTGTCTTGCGCCGAATTGTCGGCGCTGGATTGTCAGCGCGCTGGTGTCTTGCGTGCCACTGTCTATGAACCAGATTTTCTTATGAGAGGAAGCAAGTTGGCAGGTTAAGGAGAGGTAGTGGCTAGGACGGTTCCCCCAGAAAACTGGTTTAGGCAATGTATTGGCGTCCATAGTGTGCTTGTAAAATACTAAATTATCTATTTGCGCAATAATAGAAAGATGAGGAAAAATAGGCCTTTAGGGTTAGCTAAAGGGAAGCGTCTAGGGTTAATAAAATTTGCGCACTGAGTGCGCAAAGGAGCGCAATAAGAAGTATTATCTGCTCCTTAGTGCGCTCCTTCGGCGCACGCCTTTGTGGCATGTGCCGCTAAGGAGCTTGTTTTAAAGGGCATAAAGGCAGACCTGAGTTGAAGGGGGCGGAGTCCTGTTTCGCTGCCACTTTGCGGCGGCAGATCAATAAGTGACAGCAGAGCCTAAAAATAACAAGTTGCACCTAATTAAACACAGAAAACAAAATTCAAACTTGCACAAAATCAAAAATTACAAACAGTAAATGCAGTGAAATGCTTCGACAAGGTGTACTGGTGAGGTGCTCAAGGCCAAATGTCAAACTCAGAAAAATGGTGCACCAAGGTTCAAAGACTAATCAATAAAGATTAATAAAGTTTAAATTAGCCACCAAATAGTAAAGATATGTAGAAAACTAACCACTAGTTCCTCAGTTTGCCACACTATGATAACGTATGGTAGCTGTCCTCATAGGAACTTTATAACGTGTATAGTTTTCATTATTTTTATACTTTTCTTTTCCTTTTTTTTTATTTTATTTACTTATAAGATACTTGTGCCTAGTATAATAGCATTTATAGCAAAAGTGATGATAATAACAGTCACTTAGCTTTTATCTAGCTCTGGGTCTAGCTCAATCCCCACTTTCTAACTATGGATCTAGCGTTTTGCTAGGAAAAGATTCTGCTCTGCGTTCTCCTTCCCCGACCCTGATGAAATCGTGAAACGCGTCGGTGGGGATTGAGCTAGACCCAGAGCTAGATAAAAGCTAAGTGACTGTTATTATCATCACTTTTGCTATAAATGCTATTATACTAGGCACAAGTATCTTATAAGTAAATAAAATTAAAAAAAAAAAAAAAAAAGGAAAAGAAAAGTATAAAAATAATGAAAACTATACACGTTATAAAGTTCCTATGAGGACAGCTACCATACGTTATCATAGTGTGGCAAACTGAGGAACTAGTGGTTAGTTTTCTACATATCTTTACTATTTGGTGGCTAATTTAAACTTTATCAAGGCCAAATGTGGCATTACTATTAAACCATGCAATCAGGCATGCAAGACGTACTTAACTTTAAATTTTAGAGCAACAAAATTTAGTAAAATCATGACTAGTGGAAGCAGTTGACTAGTCTCACATCTATGACATTTGACTTGCCTATTGGGGAAAGTCTTTGTTTAGACACTCCAAATTTGTGACGAGATTAAATTCTAGAATGACCTCTGAGTGCCCAGAATCCATTATAGAATTTTAGCATGACTGTCATAGACCTGGTGTAAGCATGTGAGTATAAATGTGGCTTACAGAATTCTGCAAGTTACACGCATAAAAGGGAGTCCCCACTCATTGCCTGTCCACCCAGGCTCTGTTCCCCTTTCATTTACACGCCTTGCCATTTAGTTATGTGAGTTTTCAAAGCTGGCACTTACATAGATGGTGCTGCTAAAAATACATGCATATGACATTAAATGTTTAGGACCACTTTGAAAATTTACTACAGATGGAATATCCAAACTTTAGTACAAATTTGAGCACATCTTGAAACATTTGTAAGAACTTCTATCCCCTTTCAATAACTCTAAATTTAAGAGTATAGTGAAATTTTGAAGCATAGAAAATGAGTGGACAGAGGCAGAGAAACATGATGGCAGATAAAGGCCAAATAGCCCATCCTGTCTACCTATCTGTATCATCTACTATCTTTATTTCCCTATGAGATCCTATGTGCCTATTCCATACTTTCTTGAATTCAGACAGTCTCCATCACATCTACTGGGAGACTATTTCATATATACATGCACCTACCACCCTTTCTGTAAAAAAAAGTATTTTAGATTACTCCTGAGATCACCTTTTAACTTCATCCTATGCCTTCCCATTCCAGACTTTCCTTTCAAATGAAAGAGACTTGCCTCTTGCACATTAATGCTATGTAGGTACAGTATTTAAATGTCTTTGTTATATCTCCCCTCTCCTGCCTTTCCTCCAAAGTATACATATTGAGATCTTTGTCCCCAAACACCTTTATGACGTAGACCATCTTCCATTTTAGTAGCCTTCCTCTGGACTGACTCCATCCTTTTTATATCTTTTTGAATGTGCGTTCTCCAGAACAATACAAGGTATTCTAAATGAGGGCTTACCAGAGTCTTATACAGGGCCATTAATACTTCCTTTTTCTACTGGCCATTCCTCTCCCTATGGACCCAAGCATTCTTCTAGCTTTTGCCATCGCCTTTTTCAATCTGTTTGGCCACCTTAAGATCATCATATATTATCACACCCAATTTCCGTTCCTCTTTTGTGAACAAAGTTCTTCACCCCCTAAACTGTACCGTTCATTGAGTTTTTGCAGTGCAAAGGCATGACCATGCATGTCTTAGCATTAAATCTTAGCTGCCAAATTTCAGGCCATTCTTCAAGCTTTGCTAGTTCTTTCCTCATGATGTTCACACCATCAGGGGTGTCTATTCTATTGCAGATTCTGGTATTATCCACAAAGGTGAAAATCTTACCTGACAGCCCTTAAACAGTATTCCTTACAAAAATGCTAAAAAAAACAGGCCCAAGAACTGAACCTTGAGGCACACCACTGGTAACATTTCTTTTCTCAGAGAAATAATACTTTTCAATATGTTCTATTATGTGATACTGTGATCCGTATAATTAAAAACGGACTATAAATGAACCATATAAAAAACTATAAAACTATAAACTTATAAACTATCTCCATTGACAACTACTAGCCTCTGCTGCCTTTCATTCAACCAGTTCCTGACCTAGTCTGTCACTTTGGGGCCCATCCTGATGGCACCCAGTTTATTTATTAGATGTTTGTGTGGAGCACTGTCAAAGGCTTTGCTAAAATCTAAATACACCACATCTAGCGTACTCCCTCTACCCATTTTGGTCACCCAGTCAAAGAAGTTGATCAGATTTTGTCTTGACAAAACCTGCCTCTAGTGAATCCATGCTGCCTCCGGTCCAGTAATCCACTGGATTCCAGGAACTGTGTTCTCTTTTAAATGTGTTTCCATGAATTTACTTACCACAGAAGTCAGACTTAAAGGCATAAAAACATAAGCAGTGCCTCCGCTGGGTCAGACCAGAGGTCCATCATGCCCAGCAGTCCGCTCACACAGCGGCCCATCAGGTCCAGGACCTGTTTAGTAATCCTCTATCTATACCCTACTATCCCCTTTTTCTTCAGGAAATCATCCAATCCCTTCTTGAACCCCAATTCCGTACTCTGTCCTATCACATCCTCTGGAAACGCATTCAAGGTGTCCATCACTCTTTTGGGTGAAGAAGAACTTCCTATCATTGGTTCTGAATCTTTCCCCTCTCAATTTTTCTGAATGCCCTCTCGTTCTTGTCGTTTTCGAAAGTTCGAAGAATCTGTCCCTCTCCACTTTATACCTTTCATGATCTTGTAAATCTCTATCATGTTCCCTCTAAGCCTCCTCTTTTCCAGGGAAAGAGCCCCAGGTTCTCTAATCTTTCAGCATATGAAAGATTTTCAATACCTTTTATCAATCGCATCACTCTTTTCTGAACCCTCTCGAGTATCGTCATATCCTTCCTAAGGTACGGCGACCAATATTGGACACAGTACTCCAGATGTGGGCTCACCATCGCCCGATACAACGGCAGGATAACTTCTTTCATTCTGGTTGTAATACATTTCTTGATAGTACCTAGCATTCTATTCGCCTTCTTAGAGGCCACCGTGCACTGTGCTGACAGCTTCATAGTCTTGTCCACCATCACCCCCAAGTCTTTTTCTAGGGTACTTTCACCTATTACCAGCCCTCCCATTGTATAACTGTACTTCAGGTTTCCGTTTCCTACATGCAAGATTTTACATTTCTCTACATTAAACTTCATCTGCCATTTCGTCGCCCACTCTTCCAGTTTGTTCAGGTCCCTTTGCAAATTCTCACAGTCCTCTTTGGTCCCAACTCCATTAAATAGTTTGGTGTCGTCTGCGAATTTTATTACTTCGCACTTCATCTCTGTTTCTAGATCATTTATAAATATATTGAACAGCAGCAGTCTGAGTACCGACCCTTCGGAACACCACTCGTGACCCTCCTCCAGTCAGTAGCCCTTCACTCCTACCCTTTGCTTCCTACCCACCAACCAATTTTTGATCCATCTATGTACTTCTCCTTCCACCCCATGGTTCTTCAGTTTCCGCAGTAGGCGTTCATGGAGTACCTTATCAAAGGCTTTTTGGAAGTCTAAGTATACAATGTCTATGGGTCCCCTTTGTCCATTAATTCCTTCGAAGAAGTGCAATAAGTTCGTTAGGCACGATCTTCCCTTGCAGAAGCCATGTTGGCTTGTTTTCATTAGTTTATTCCTTTCTAGATGCTTGTCGATGCTGTCTTATCAGTGCTTCAGCCATGTTCCCCGGAACTGAAGTCAGACTTATCAGTATGTAGTTCCCCGGGTCACCTCTCGATCCTTTTTTTAAAGATGGGCGTAACATTAGCTATCTTCCGGGATCATGCCTGTTTTCAGGGATAGGTTACAAACCTGCTGTAGTAGTTCCGCTATTTCCTCCTTTAGTTCTTTCAGTACCCTAGGGTGGATTCCATCCGGGCCCGGAGATTTGTCAGTTTTTAATCTATCTGCTTTATGTACGTCTTCGAAGCTTACCTCCATGGATGTTAATTTTTCTGCTTGATCTCCTTTGAAGATTTTTTCAGGTTCCGGCACGCTGGATGTGTCCTCTTTTGTAAAAACTGACGAAAAGAACATGTTTAGCCTATCCGCCACTTCTTTTTCCTCCTTCACCACTCCTTTCCTATCTCCTTCATCCAGCGATCCCACCTCCTCCCTTGCCAGCTGTTTCCCTTTAACATATCTGAAGAACGGTTTGAAATTTCGTGCTTCCCTGGCTAGCCTCTCTTCATATTCTCTTTTTGCTCTTCTAATCACGCAGTGACATTCTTTTTGATGCTTCCTATGCTCTTTCCAGTTCTCCCCGGTTTTGTCCTTTTTCCATTTCCGGAATGAATGTTTGTCTCCTATTGCTTTCATCACTTCTTTAGTTATCCACGCCGGGTCTTTGTTTTGGTTCTTTTTGCATTATTTTCTAAATAATAACAATAATAATAATAACTTTATTTTTCTATACCGCCATAATCTTACGACTTCTAGGCGGTTCACAGTAAAGAGAGCTGTACAATCAGCGAATTACAATCTTAAAGATCAATGAATTACAATCTTAACAATCAGCAAACTACAATATTGTATTAACATGTTACAGTGAAGGGGCTGGATGGCCAGCGAATTACAGAATACAAATGGAGAGGAAGACACTGAACAGACAGAGTACAGAATACAATTGGTGAGGGAACCTAGTATCAGCATGAAGAGTAATAGTTTTAGAAGGAGGGAGTATTTTGACTAGGAAGTAAATCTATTGAACAGAGCAGTCTTAATTATTTTCCGAAAGGCGCCGTAAGTCAATCTGGCTCTATCAATGAAGTTGCCTAGCCAGGTTTGCTGTCTGCTAGCTTGAAACTTAAATGTTCTTTCCAGAAAGGTTCTGTATTTGCAATCTGTCATCTTCAGGTAGGCAAAAAGATTGCGATTTCTGGTTGTCCTTGTGGGAGTGTATAGTTCGAAATGAGGTGAGAGATAGTTGGGGGCCATTCCCCACACCAGTTTATAACAAAAACAAGAGAATTTAAATAAAATTTGTGCCTCAATTGGCAACCAGTGTAGAAGTTTGTAGTAGGGACTAATATGATCACTTTTCTTTAGTCCGAATATTAAGCGGACAGCCGTGTTTTGCACTATTCTTATGGTATCATTTGATGCTTTTGGAGGGTTAGTTGGTTGAACTCATCTTGTCTCTCATGTCTTTAAAATAACCTCTCATTAACAGTACTTTATGAAACCGCTGCAGCGATTTTTAAAGATCCAAGACATGGAAAATATTTTTATCAATCTTGAGGTAAGTATTTTTCCCCAAATTTAAATCCGCCTCTTCCATTTTAAGACAATACACATAACATTTCTCTTAATAGGAGACGACGAAGAAGTGGAAATTAGATGCAGATCTGGAGATATACAGATTTTGCGCTTCGCTCAACGTGTCCTTAAATAAAAACCAGGCTTGCTCTACAGTCTGCAATTTCCTTGAGCTGTTCCTAAGTTTCTTTCTTATCATTACTCTCATCGCTTCATAGTTTCCTTTCTTGAAGTTAAAAGTTGTCGCTGTGGTTCTCTTCCCCTTCTATATTCCTACTTCAACTTTGACCGCTGTTTCCCAACGGTCTCACTACTTCTTTTGCAGGTCCTTTTAGCCCATTGAGGATTAGATCCAGGGTGGTAGTCCCTCTCGCCGGTTCTCTGACAAGCTGCTCCATGAAGCAGTCCCATGTAGCCTCCAGGAAACCGGTCTCCCTGGTGCATTTTGAGTTCCCAAGACTCCAGTCTATCCCGGGATAGTTGAAGTCTCCCATAACAATCGTGTTACCGCTTTTGCATTCTCGCCTCATCTCGGCTTTCATGTCTTCATCGTTTGCTTCGGTTTGCTCAGGTGGACGATAGTACAGGCCCATCTTTATCTTGAGCCCATTCCTTCCTGGTATTTTAACCCATAGTGATTCCAATTTGTCGGTCATCACCGCTGTGTCACTCTGGTCGAGTGTATGGTATCCTTTATGTATAGAGCGATTCCTTCTCCTTTCTGGCCTGACCTGTCTTCGCGATAGAGTTTGTATCCCAGCAGTGCTATGTCCCATTTGTTTTCTTCATTCCACCATGTTTCAGAGATCCCAATGATGTCTAGGTTCTCTATTTTGGCCATGACTTCAAATTCTCCCATTTTGTTCCTTAGGCTCCTTGCATTAGTGTACATGCAGTTTAAGTCCTGGTATTTTCTTGTCTTCATTTTCTTTTCCTGTGTTACATTCTTCTTATCATCCTCTTCTTGGACTGTCAACTCTTGTTTATTGCCCGTTGTGTCTTCCCAGCATTTTCCCCACTCAGTATCTTGTCGGGATACCTTCTTCCGAATCATTGACACTTGGTTGACTTGTCGGCTTTCCCCTTCTTCCTAGTTTAAAACCTGCTCTATTCCTTTCTTGACGTTATTTGCTAGAAGTATAGTTCCTGCCGCACTCAGGTGTAGTCCATCTCTCCTGAAAAGCTTGTTCTTGCCCCAAAACGTTGTCCAGTTCCTCGCGAAGTGGAACCCTTCTTCCTCACACCATCTCCTCATCCAAGCATTTATTGTTTGTAGTTCCATCTGCCTCTTCACATCTGCCCTCGGTACTGGTAGGATCTCTGAAAACGCAATCTTCTGAGTCCTCATCTTCAACTTCCTTCCGAGAATCTTGAACTGTTCAATTAGTGTATTCCTATTGTAGTCTCTCCTGCTGACATAATTTGTCCCAACGTGGATCATCACTGTAGTCTCTTCTGTCTCTGCTCCTTCTAGGATCCTTTCAATCTTGTCGACGATGTCTTTAGCTCTTGCTCCTGGGAGGCAGGTCACTAGTCGATCCTCTCTCCCTCCTGCTATGTGGCTATCTACTTGCCTTAGGAATGAGTCTCCCACTAGGATCGCAGACTTTCCTTTTTTCAGTTTTCACTCTGGTCGCAGGTCTGTGTCCTTGGTGTGCTTTGCTGCTTCTTCTTCTAGGCATCGGTAAGACCTTGCCTTCCCTTCCTTTGGGCTTCCTCTATGGGCTTCTTCTTCCTTGGGGTTAGATTGTTCTTGTTCTCCATTCCATGTGGATGCATCTTCGTCACTCCTGTGATGATGGTGTTCTTCCACCTTCCTGTAGGCCTCTTCAATGAACTCCTCGAGCTCCCTAACTTGTTCCTCGATGTGCCTCTCTCTCATAAGGTCTTCAGCTATCCTGATTGGGTCTTTTGTAATGTAAAGTCCCTCCAGTTCCTGAATCCTGTAATTCAGTCGACTGACTTCCTTCTTCAAGCTTTTCAGCTCCTGACACCGACTGCATACATATGACTGCCTCCCTGAGGGGAGGTAATCGTACATATGGCAGTCCATGCCGTACACTGGAAAGCTTATCTTCTGGATTCCCTCTGCTTCCATCGCTGTCCCTCTGCTCCCATCGTTGTCTTTTGTGCCTGTTTGCTACTTCCCTATTTCCTAGTTGTATGTTTTTCCTTGTCTACAATCCTAATGTGCCGCGTTTGACTAGTGTTGTGGAGTTCTGTGTTGGTTAGTGTTGGTGTTTCTAACTTTAAGTCTGCAGTTTGCTTACGTCCTGTTGTTGTTTCATATGTATGTTCCCTCTGCATTTACTGTGTTTTATGGTTTTATATACTTTTTGGTTATTTAGCTGTTATTTGGTGTCCTTACCTTACTGTCCTTCCCTGGTGTCCTTGGGTGTACTGACTCGGCCCTTCGCAAAGGCGCAATTGCCATTGGCTCCGCCCCTTATAAGGGGGAGTTCGGGTGGTGACTGCCGACACGGTGGGGGTGGGCGGAGCTTACTCTCGCTGTTGCCCCTAGCTTCCTGCTCCTCTCTGCCTGCTCTCTCTGCTCTTCGTTGGTTTTTTTCTTTTTCTGTACTTTTCTTTCTCCTTACTTCTCTCCTCCTCCTTCCTGCTCCTCTTTAAGTGCCCTCCCTCCTGCTCCTCTCTAAGCTCCCTCCCTCCTTCCCGCCTCTATAGTTCCTACTCCTTATTTCCACTTTTGTGGAGAGGGACCACATCCACCCTTCTCCAGTCCTCTGGTACCACTCCTGACTGTAGAGAAGCATTGAAAAGGTCAACCAGGTCAATACCCTTAGTTGTACACTATCTGGCCCCATCATCTTGTTCACCTTTAGTTTTGCTAGCTCCTCATGAACACAATCGTCTGAAAATTGATGAGTCTACCACACCTCCATCCCTATTTGCATTTGTCCCACTCTTGGTAATTTCAGAAGGCACTAGGCTCATAAATTAAACTTGTAAATCTAGGCAAATGAATGGCAGATCTAAATTTATAGATATAAGCTTCAATATTCAAAAGGGTTTAACTGGGCAGGAGAGGCTCTCACTCATTTGAACCCCACTGAGCATACCAGCTGCTGATATTCAGTGGCACTTTACTGGTTAGTGCCCTTGAATATCTCTAGCTGTTTAACCCCGAGGGGCAGAGTTAGGGCAAAGTGGCAAATTAGCCAGGTAACAATAATTATTCAGTCTAAATTGCTCAGTAAATGCATAAATATAGAACATCAAAATAGCTGTCACAACTTCTGTCACAATTTCATGTGATGAGTTAACCAGGTATTGATCTGAATATCAGCCAATGCCCTAGTTAACTTTGGTCAGTGGATATACCCAGATATTATTTTATGGTTTCATGCAGACTAGAAGTTTTATTTTAAAATAAAATATTCAGTTCCAGGAACCATTCATGCCCACTATTGAATATTCGAAGTGGGGCTGGCTCAAGAGATTACTTTGCCCTATTCCCAGCCATTTCCTCCTCCCTCCTTTGCTCCTTGCTGGTCCCGGCAGGATGTAGTGTTGGTGTCGAGGAGTAGTATTGGGAGGTGCTGCACTTCCCTCCTGTGATACTGACTTTCCCCCCTGCAGCAGCTGGCTTATGAAGCCGCACCCTGCCAAGACCGGGCAACAGCATCGGAGAAGAGGGAGTAGGAGGGAAGCGTTCAAGTCGCATGTTAGTTTAACCTATGACGACATGGCCCTGGGCATTTGGCATCCTTTAGCGCCGACACTCTAGGCCAGAGCATCACCTGGTCATAGGTTAAGCTGGCCCTGTTAGATTGTCAGCCTGTGACTGGAAGTAATTTGTAAGTCTCTTAATGTTTTGGGCCGAATATTACACCTATAACTTTTATGTTCCTAAATTAAGTTTTCAGCTGAAAAAATCACTTTAAAACCTAAGTTAAAAATAGGACACACATTTAGGATTCTAACTTATGAGCCTAAATTTAGGAAGCCAGCTTTCCTTGAATATTAGACCTTTAAGGTAAGGCTTCTATAAAGTTAGTGGCAGCTGTTTCACTAAATATTGTCCTCATTTTGTTTAACAGGTGGCTGCTTTTACTGATGTTACCTTGTCTGTAGAGAACTTGCAGAAGATCAGCAGCATTGACAGGACTTCTGTGAGAAGATGGATGGCAGCGAAACTTGGAAGTGAAGAGCATCAGGAAGCTAAAAGGTTGTTTTCTGAAGTATTGCAAACTTCTTACAAACGTGAAAAATTATTTTTAAAGCACACAATTACGAGTTTGTAGTTTGGAACTGAAACACAAGTTTATAGGTAGTGCAATTTGACTAGGCTAAGACTTGCCCTTCAAGTCAAAACAGAAAATCGGAATATCAAGCTTGGCTTTATTCAAAATGGCAACATCAATATAATACCTTTATAAATGATTGATTGAAAATTTTTTTGTAGAAAAATGACCTTACTGATTATGTAGCTTTTTTACTATTTCAGAAAAAGCCCATCAGCATCTTCATTAGGTCTCAAAAGACTCAATATAACGTAACTTTTTATAACTTTTGAATTTTTTGAAATTACTTTAACTTTAATCGCTTAGGGAACATTCAATCATGGAGACATTTGTCTTGACATGAATCAATGTTTTTGCCATATCAGATGAGTCTTAAGTCTCCTTGCAGTTAAATTTTAAAGTCCAATCTGTGGCACCTTTAAAACTTTTTATGTTTATATATGTACTGTTTTTTAAAGTTTTGTCATTTATATAACACATATACCAGAATAATTGCCTTTTCTGGAGTCTGTAGCATTAATATACATGTCAATATATATAGGATGGAGTTGGTCCAGAGAGCTGCCACAAAATTGGTTAGTGGTCTTTGTCATAAGGTGTATAGGGATCGACTTACAGACTAGAGAATGATAAGGGGACCGTTTACCACGGTAAACCGTGGTCACCGCAGTAATAGGGACATTTGCAACAGGTTTACCGCAGGAATGGGGATAAGACCTTTCACCGCCCCGTGGAAGGGGTGAAAAGTCTTCTGTGGTAAAAAAAATTGCGCCCTTGTCACTCTGGAGCCAGCCATGCCACGATGAAGACATAAGGAACCCGAAACCAAAGCCTTAGACCACTGTGATTTGAAGAATAAAATTACCAAACAACAAAAGGTAGAAAAAAATTAATTTATTTTATATTTTGTGATTAGAATATTTCAGATTTGATATATGTATCTTTCTAGAGTTGGTATTAGACATAACTGGGAACAGCAAAAGCCAGGCTTTGCTTCTTTAGCTTCCAGCTGGCTTAGGACTCACTCCCTCTGACCAGGGGGCAGTTGCCCTAGTTGCTCTCCCCCCAACACTATTCCTGCCATGTGTGACTGAAGTATTCTGTTAGCATGATTTTTCTGTGTAGCATTCTGTAGTAATTTGGTTTGTTCAGTTTTCACAATAGTGGAGGGGATATTTGTGAAAGGGAGGGGAGACAGGGGTTTTGTTGATCCTTGCTCTGTATTATTTGCGTTTATGAAATGGCAATTGTACAGAATAGTCTCTTTTTATACTTTAATAAAATAAGTTCAGTATAAAATCATAACTATTTGAGGCTTGTGCAGATGGGATCTGACAGTTTGCGGGACGGGGACTGAGCTCACGGGGACAGGATGGGGCGGGAACAGTGATATCCCCTCCCCCCCCCCCCGTGTTATTCTCTATTACAGACCTCAATATGTATACTCTGGAAAAAAGATAGGAAAGAGGGGATATGATAAGAGATGTTTAAATATATCTGTGTCATTAAAGTACAGGAGACGTGCCTTTTTCAAATGAAGGAAAACTCAAGAATGAGAGGTAATAGGATGAAGTTAAGAGGTTATAAATTACTCCTGAGCCTAAGGAAATACTTTTTTTTTACAGAAAGGATGGTAGATGCGTGGAATAGTCTCTTGGTAGAGGTGGGGAAGATGTGTCTGAATTCAAGAAAGTGTGGGAGAGGCACATGGGATCTCTTAGGAAAGGAGGAGATAGTGGATTCTGCAGAGGCGCAGACTGAATGGGCCATTTAGCCTTTATCTGATGTCATGTTTCTACATATACAATGTACTTCCAATAACAAGGCATCACTGATCCCTGCTGGTTTGTCTGATTTAGCTTAATAGTCTTCAAATTGCCAAGAGTAAAATGTGGTTCCCTGTGATCATTTTTGTTGGCCCAAAGGACCAGTACAGTTCCTCAGGGGTAGTGTTGCAATTTAGCCTCTGACTCTATGCAGTGTCCCTTAGCTTGCTCTCCCTTAAACTTACTAATGCTAAGCCAGAGCAGTCTTCAATCCAACAGACTGCTGATCAATGCCAGCCAAAGCCAACACACTCTTACAGAAGATGAGCCACAGATGTAATTGCCTGAATATGCAAGTAAATTACAGGTTGTATTACAATGGCAGTGTTCAGAGTTGAAAAGTAAAAGGATGGGGAATGGAAGATGAAGTGTTTGCAGAAGTTTGAGAAAAACCAAGGGAGACAGCAGATTTACATCTGTAGGAGAACTCTGGAACCCGTTAAACTAATAATGTGATGGTGCAGCCCATTTAATATGGTACTCACTAGAGCAGTGTTCTTCAACCTTTTTACACCCGTGGACCGGCAGAAAAAAAAGAATTATTTTGTGGACCGGCAAACTACTAGGACTAAGATTTAAAAACCCCATTTCCGCCCCATCTCCGCGAGTCGGTCCCCACAAATCATCTGATCCCATCCACACAAGCCTCAGTTATGATTTTATATTGAATGTATTTTATTAAAGTATAAAAAGAAACAATATTCTGTACAATTGTCATTTTATAAATACAAATAATTCAGAGCAGGATCAACAAAACCCCTGTCTCCCCTACCCTTCACATATATCCCCTCTACTATCAAGAAAACTGAACAAGCCAAATTATTACAGAATGCTACACAGAAATATCATGCTAACAGAATACTGCAGTCACACATGACAGGAATAGTTTTAGGGGAGTGCAACTAGGGCAACTGCCCCCTGGTCAGAGAGCGCCCTAAGCCAGCTGGAAGCTAAAGAAGCACTGCCTGGGCTTTACAGTCCCCAGTTATGTCTAACACCAGCTCTAGTAGGATATATATATTTCTGATATATTCTAATCACAAAATAGAAATAAAATTATTTTTTTCTACCTTTTGTCGTCTCTGGTTTCTGCTTTCAATCTTCTTTTCACTCTCTTCCTTCCAGCGTCTGCCCTCTCTGTCTCTTCAATCCAGCATCTGCCCCTTCCATCCACTGTCTGTCCTCTCCCCCTTCCATATGGTATCTGTATTCTTTCTATGCCCCTCTCCCCTTTCCATCCAGCTTGTGCCCCATCTCTCCTTTTTACATGATTCATTCCAGCTTCACTGCTCTCTTCATTTTTATCTCTCCTACACCAGATCTATCATCGTTGTCCCTCTCTGCTTATTTTTCTGCTGACCCCTTCCTATCATCAATCTCTCTACTTTCTCATGCCTGTGTCTCCCCTTCTCCTCCTCTAATCTCTCTGCCAGCTGTTTCCTTCCTTTTTTCATTCTCCCTTCCCTCCTCCTCCTGTCCAGCAGTAATTCTCTTCCCTCCCAGCAGCATCTCTCCTTCTCCCTCTCCAGTAGCAGCTGTCCCTTTTTTTCCTTGCCCAGCAGCTTCCCATATTCCTTTCCCTCCTCCCCTCCCAGAAGCATCTCTCCTTCTCCCTCTCCAGTAGCAGCTGTCCCTTTTTTTCCTTGCCCAGCAGCTTCCCAGATTCATTTCCCTCCTCCCCTCCCAGCAGCATCTCTTCTTCTCCCTCTCCAGTAGCAGCTGTCCCTTTTTTCTCCTGCCCAGCAGCTTCACAGACTCTGATAGTGGTTTTCTCCCCTCCCAGCAGCTCTTCTTACTTCCCAGCGCAGCGATTCACAAAGGCAGCCTCGGGTCCTTTGTTGGGTCGCGCCGCCTATGAGGAAAGAGGAAGTTGCATCATCAGAGGCAGCCGCGACTCAGCAAAAGCCCCGAGGCTGCCTTCGTGAATCGCTGTGCTGGGAAGTAAAGGAGAACTGCAGAGAGGGGAGAAAGCCACTGTCGTAGGCTCCCCAAGATCTCTCCAGCCCAGACACGCTTCACATGTTGATCTTGCCGGCCCTGCGCGGACCGTCAAAAATTTCCTGCGGACCGGCGGTTGAAGAACTGTGCACTAGAGGACATTAAACATCACGTAAATAATTCATTAAATACAGGTTTATCTCCACCATTCGGTAAATGGGCCACAGAAACTTCAGGTTAACTGATACCATTTTCAGCACTACAGAAGCTAATGAGATCACTCATGCCAACAAGACCCTTTCATTAATTTCAGATTAGGTAGATAGGTAGAGGGGATCTTTGGGGCGGTTGGCCTCTTGTTACTTGTGGAATGGAATGGAGATATTATTTCAGGCAGTCCCTGAAACCCATCTGCCAGTGGAGGGGTGGTGAGAGAGAACCTTAAGAGCAGTGTTTCTCAAGTCAGTCCTGGAGTACCCCCTTGCCAGTCAGGTTTTCAGAATATCCACAATGTATAGGCATGAAAAAGATTTGCATACATTGGAGGCGATTGTATGCAAACCAGTCTTGTGCCTATTCATTGTGGATATCCTGAAAATCTGACTGGGGGACACTTGAAGTTACAAGGCAATACTTTTAAAACCAATAGGAGGAAATTTTTTTTCACTCAGAGAATAGTTAAGCTCTGTAACGCATTGGCAGAGATTGTGGTAAGAGTGGATAGCGTAGCTGGTTTTAAGAAAGGTTTGGACAAGTTCCTGGAGGAAAAGTCCATAGTCTGTTATTGAGAGAGGCATGGGGGAAGCCACTGCTTGCGCTGGATCGGTAGTGTGGAATATTGCTACTCCTTGGGTTTTGGCAAAGTACTAGTGACATAGATTGGCCACTGTGAGAACGGGCTACTGGGCTTGATGGACCATGGTCTGATCCAGTAAGGCTATTCTTATGTTCTTAAGGGGGTTCTCCCAGGACAGACTTGAGAAACACTGCCTTGGAGCAAGCCATTATTTCTCTGATTCTGGCCCAGAGTGGAAGGGCTGTGATTGTGGGGAGAGGTCAGTAAAACTTTTCATCACGCTGGTTGTGTTCTGGGCTACATTGCCATTCAAGGGAAGGAGAGATTTGATGCAACACTAAGATGTTATCCTGCCAACACCTTCATAAAATTAACTCTACTTCTTGAGGTTTAGTTAATATTTTCATGGGCTCATTTAAATATTATGTGAGGGTCTAGGCAAACCATAATTCCCCTTAAGGTACATCCTTCTCCAGTATAGCTTAAACAGAAATGAGACTAGGAAGTTTAGGAAGGAGGGTGAGACCAGATCGAGAAGGATAAAACTGAGTAAGGGAAGGTGAGGGAGGCCCTTGGAATAGCTGAAGCAAGCATGAAAGACCCTGCTGCCATAGGTGAGGGACTACAAAGAAGAGGTTTGAAGCATTACAGCCTTCAAAGTAGGACAAGGTTTTCTGTACAGTACTAGAGATAGCTAGAAAAACCTTCTGAGCCTGAACCGATTGGCCAGTTAGGGCCAGACATTTGTATTTGCATTAAAATAATCTTTTATATTGAATGTGAACTTCCAGCCTGGGAAGGAAGAGAGTCTTATCATGTGGGTTGAACCTAACCACGCAAATAAAGGATTTTTGTGTTCTGTCTTTAAATGCACAGCCAAACCAAAAGTCCAAAGACCCCCAACATTCACTCATTCTATCACAATGAGATGGTTTGTATGAATTTTATACACAGTGCAGCAATATTGACGCTAAAGGTATTGCAAAAGTATATATTTATAGATTACTGGAGCCATTTAATTCTTGAATCACAGTTCCGTAACTGGACACTAAGGAGGCAATTCTGAAACTGCTTCTGTGCTCGGAGGGCATCTGGCAGCAGCCTATACCAGAAAAGGAAATATAGATGCTTACTTTTTCTTTATAGTATGCCAGCTTTAATGGTGTACATGTGTGTATGCAGTTAGGCATGAGTTCTTATGCCAGCCATATAGCTATTGTAAGTGCTCACACCTAAGCTCAGTGATCTAGTGGTCCGTGTGACTGCACCCCCCGCCCAGACATTGCCCCATCTACTCCCACCTGCAGCTACATGCTATCGAAGAGATAGACATGGTCACAAAACAGTGCTTAGGCAGAATATTAGCATCTTTCTGCATGTCTGCACATATATTCTAAACTCTTTACATGTGTAACTGGTGTGTAATTATTAGTTCCTACTTACACCTCCCCCCCCCCCAACTTTTTTTTTTTTTTTTTTTTACAAAACCGTAGTGCGGTTATTAACTCCGGCCGCAGTGCTATTGGCTCTGATGTTCATATAATTCCTATGAGTGTCTGAGCTGTTTCTGCCACCGCTGGCACTAAAAACCATGCTACGGTTTTGTAAAAGGGGGTTTATAGAATTGTCACAAATAGCTCCAGTTAAAGATTTTATTGTAACTTGATTTGAGGTTAAGAGATGATGATTCAAATAGTTTATATGTAAATGGATATGCATATGCTTAAATTATGGTCCACAGACAAGCTGTATTTAATTTTTTTTAACCTACTGCATTTAATACCCTGAGTGTAAGGTTATTAATGGCCTGGATATACTATTTACACCCCCCCCCCACACACACACACACACATAAGAGAGTCATCCCAGATCAGAATGGTAGATCAGAATGGGTTACACCTCTCACTATACTAAAATGGTTTGATCTTGCCACCTGGAGTTTACTATGCTTGGGTAGATCATAAAAGATCCTTGCATGCATACCTTAATATACTGTATAATTAGACAGATCTTTCTGGTTTTGTTAACACTGTCTGTTTGCAGCCCCTGAACATCACTACCCTGTAAGTTGTTAATATCATATCTGATATTTATTTTCCAGGGAAATCAGTCTGATATTCTCTTCTGCTGCGTGTCTTACCGGAAGCTTTATACGATTAAGGTAAATCCGACTTTCTAAATGATGATCGAAAAGGATAATTCTGGGTGGTGGTTTGGACAGAGTAGGATTATAGGATCAAGTCTGTCTTCCTTCTCATAATAAAGGACAGTACGCTTTGAAGTAGTTAAAATGGTCTGAAAGCCAGCTTATATTCAGTTGCAGAATGTGTAAGACAAGTCTGTGGACAAGGAAAAACAAATTCAGTGGCTAACCTTTGGCTCAGGTAAGTCAGTAAGAGAGGTCTAGACCAGGACCAAAGAACTAAGTTTGGAATAAATTAGTTCACCTTTGACAAATACAAGCCAATTAAATTTAGGCAACTGCAATCCAAAACATGATCGGCTGCTTTTTCCATATTAATTAATGAACACCTGGGTGGGGGAGAGGGAAGAAATGAGAAGGTGATATTAACGTTTAAATTGAAAAATAATAAATCTGATTAAATACGTTGCTTTTTGAAAACCAGTCTCCATGTTACAACAACTGTGAAGTAATCAATAGTTAAGGATTCTCTTAATGCCATTCATTATCTTTAAATTTCCACCAGTATAATCCTGAATTGGGAAGTAGGGGTTTCTCCATCCCAAACTGAAGGCAGTAGGAAGAGACAAAGAAAAGCAATAAATGTTGTAGATAAGTGTATTATTCTTACAAGTGCTAGCAAGAAAGGTATTATTGGCCAATCAAAACAAGCTTCACATGATGGTCCTAAAACAGTCATGGACACGGTGCCATTGCTCTGTTGGCAGTAGTGGTGTAGTAAGGGGGGAGGGGTGATGGGGCGGTCTGCCATGAGCACCATCTTCTGGAGCGTAAGTACCCCTTCCCTTCTCTCGTAGCTTTTTAATTTTGGCACGAGCAGCCACCGACTTGCTGCCCACTTTGGCGCTCTCCGACGTCGCTTGCGGGACCCGCGCCTAGGAAGTAACGTTGGAGAGGACGCCGACGCGGGCAGTAAGTTGGTGGCTGCTCGCCCCAAAGTTAAAAAGGTGAGGGGCGCCACTGCCCCGGGTGCTGCTTCCACTTGCTGTGCCACTGGATGGCAGCACAGCTTAGTTGCATATCTAAGGAAGATCATGACCTTCAATACTGGGCACACGAGTGGATCCTCCTTGCAGCCGAGCACAAAAATAAAGCTAACATAATAGCCTTATTTCTCAACCTGCAGCTGCTGCCTGACTCATTCATTTTCAGACTAGCAAATCTAACACAAGCCCCTCGAAAACCAAAATAATATTAAACTACACTTTCGACCTGGTTTACAGCACAGTACAGCTAATCATGAAAAACCAATGGAACCTACTGAGAGAGATACTAATGTTATCACAGGCACCAGGTTCTATAACAGAAAAACAGATAGCCCATAAAAAGCACTTCAACACCGTTTCTTCTGTGAAAATTATCAAGAGGAGGAAAGAGCCTCAGATTCCCCCCCCCTCTCCACCAAACCGATAATTCAAGTTGTAAACAGGTGGAGATTAACCGGGGTATAGTTAAATCACTGGCATAAAAAAACCTCCTCAATAATATTTCAATAGAGAAAAAGCCTTGTGCAATGCAAGTGGATAAAGATCCGTTTTAAGTTAGAACCACTGGTGTCTGAAAATAACTTAGAGAGCAAAATCCAACTAGGTAGATAGACATGCCGCACATCGACGGTGGCCAGCGTTTCGCCAATCATAAGCTGCCTCGGGTTGTAAGGCGGTGGTCAAACTCTCAGATCAGCTCCAGGATTAAACATGGCGGCTCCTCAAACACATTTTCAGACACATCTATTTTTATTTAAGACCTTTTATACTGTGCAGTTGCACATGGGAGCTGTATTTCTTTGCCTTCCGTTGTTGGTTCAAGGCTTGGGCTATGCCCTATTCATGTATTTGAGAACTTTTAGGTTTTGCCTGTTGCTTAATAAAATGGGTGGGAGGGTAACTTGAGAGAGCAGTTTTTAAGTCATGTACATGAGTAAAGTTTCCAAGTTTGTTGTAAATTTGATTGAATGCTTATCAAATACTAAGGGCCTCTTCTATCAAACTGCACTAGCAGTTTGTAGTGCGGTAAGCAGCGCTGAATGGCCCATACTGCTCCCGAAGCTCATAGAGTTCCTATGAGCGTCGGGAGCAGCGTGGCTCTCTGAGCTAAAAACTGCTAACGCAGTTTGATAGAAGAGGCCCTAAGCATTTTACAACAATAAAATAGGGGTAAGAACAAAATTTAAAACAACAATGATAAACCAATTTTACTCGGACAAACACAAAGAACTAAGAATGAGCAGGAGAGGGGGGAGAACTATAATAAATACAGGAAAGAGAATGTGTATGAGAGAAAAACAAAAGGACTAGGGGGATCAATGAGAAAAGAATAGTGGGATCATTAGTCAAAAGCATCAGTGAATAGGAAGCTTTTTAAAGCTCCTTTAAATTTGTCTAAATTTTGCTCTACCCGAAGATGAGTAGCTAATGCATTCCAAAGTGTAGGTGCAATAACTGAGAATATTGTTGATCTACAGGTATTTATTATTTTTAGAGACGGAACCCAGAGCAGATGTTGTCCAGAGGATCTTAGGGATCTATTAGATTTATAAGGTATAAGATTTTTGCCGAGGAAAGCCAGTTCTTTAGTTTTGAGAGTTTTGAATATTAAGAGGGCAATCTTATAAGTTATCCTATGTTGGACTGGAAGCCAGTGGAATTTTTTTTAAAAAGAGGAGTAACGTGTTCATATTTTCCAGTGTTTGTAATTACTTTGGCAGTATTTTTTATTAACTGAAGGCGCCTAATGTCTTTGACAGATTCCCTTATATAAAGAGTTACAATAATCTATTTTTGAGATAAGTGAATGAATTAAAATATTCATTGATGATGGTTCCAGGATTTTTGCCAGAGATCTGATTATTCTGAGTCTAAAACAGCTTCTTGCCACAGTACCTATTTGTGAACGAAAATTGAGTCAGATGTCTATAATTACACCTAAGATTTTGACCATGTCGACAGACTTGATTGGAATATTATTAATACACTAGTTTTATAGCCCGTTACATTATCGGGTGCTAGAATATACGTGTGTGTCTGTCTTTATTTCTTTCTCTCTCTGTCTCTTTAGTTGCTTTCTGTATTTGTCTTTCTTTCTTTCTGTCTTTCTTTTGGCTGTCCACCACCACCCCTTGCGTGCTACCCCTGTCCATTCTCCCTTCCTTTTACCTCCCCGGTTTCCACCACCACCCCTTCACTGCTCCCCTTATCCAGCAGCAGCCCTTCTCCCTTTGTTTTACCTCCCCCCTGTCCATCATCACCTCTTTCCTGCTCCCCCTGTCCAGCAGTAGGCCTCCCTTCCTTTTTTCCCCCCCCCCTGTCCATCAGCACCTCTTCCTGCTCCCCATGTCCATTAGTAGGCCTCCCTTCCTTTTTTTCCCCCCCTGTCCTATGTACTACCTGAGTGCTTTAGCTGTGCTGCCTTGAAGGAGGGCCAAGGCAGGCGCCGCTCTGTGAAGGCCTCCTTCTGGCAGCCGCCGCTCCACACCGTCGTGCGCGCCTGAAACCGACTCCTCCTGGCAACTGCCGCTCTGCACCAGCACATGCGGCCGAAACAGACTCCACCTGTCAGGCACCGCTCCGCACCGGTACGCGCGGCCGAAACTGACTCCTTCTGTCAGGCGCCGCTCGGGCGTGAAACAGACACCGCGGCCTGCAGCTTCTCTCCGTCCTGGCCATTCGTCTGCCTTTTGCCAACAGCCGCCTGCCTCAAAGGCCTCCTCCCGGCAGCCGCCGCTCCACGCGTCCTGGTGTAGCGCATGCGCACTCTTGCTGCCATAGCCTGACAGATCAGGGATTAGGGAAACACGCGGTGAGAGTGCGCATGCGCGCTTAGCATTTTATTATATAGATATTAATATTTATTAGTATATAAATTATACTATAAATTATATATATAGAGACACTAATAGTTCAGTCAACTTAAAGGAAGACCATTTTAAAAAAGCACCATAGTAGCCTCAATCCTCAACGTCTATTTTTCACTGTGCTTTGTCTCCTCGTGAGTCATGAGCTGGAAAAGAGAGCAACTTGGTAAGCTTCACTTTCAACTTCACCTTCCTCCAGCAGCGAGTGCTTCCTACTTCTGCATACTCCTTTTAGCAAATACTGTAGATTCACAGAAGGTTCCCAATAAACAAATAACCGGAAAGCTCTGCTCTAGACACTGAGGCTCATATTTCCGCCAATGTGCATCACTTCAACGAAGGCCTCCTCCTGGCTGCCGCCGCGTGCGCCTGAAACTGACTCCTCCTGGCAACCGCCGCTCCGCACTGCCACGCGGGCCTGAAACCGACATCGCGGCCTGCAGCTGCTCTCTGTCCTGGCCCTGCGTCTGCCTCAAAGCCCTCCTCCCGGCAGCTGCCGCTCC
Source organism: Geotrypetes seraphini (assembly GCF_902459505.1). Lineage (NCBI taxonomy): Eukaryota > Metazoa > Chordata > Amphibia > Gymnophiona > Dermophiidae > Geotrypetes > Geotrypetes seraphini. The sequence goes on along the minus strand of NC_047084.1, from coordinate 336,529,595 downwards.
GCACGTCCTGGAGTAGCGCATGCGCACTCTTGCCGCCACAGCCCGACAGATCAGGGAAGCATGCGGTGAGAGTGCACATGCACGCTTAGCATTTTATTATATAGATATTGGAGATGTAATTTGAATGTTATCTTTCCATGGAAAAAAGAGACTATTGGTTTTAGGATTGGTTTTCAACCAATCATCAATGCGGTCAAGTTTCAAATTTATAGCAAATAGGTCATTGCTATTAGATGGATCGACAGGATATATGATTTGGAAGTCATGTGCGTATGCATAAGCTGTAAATCCAATCGATTCATATAATGTTAATAAAGGAGCCATATAGATATTGAACAACAACGGAGAAAGTATTAAACCTTGAGGAATTCCGGAGTTGTTTGGGTAGGCATTGGAAGAGGTGTTAAAAATAACTGTGGAAGAACGATCAGTGAAGTAGAAAAGAAACCAATCCAAAACTTGCTCGGTGATGCCAATTGAGGCTTGTCTTTTGAGCAGGAGATGATGATCAGTAGTATCAAAGGCTGCTGCAAGAACTAGTAAGATCAGAATAACAGATTTATGTTGGTCTAGGAACTATTGTATAGAAGTTGTTAAGCCTAACAGAGTGTTCGGTAGAATGGTGCTGACGGAATCCTGCTTGATTTGGGTGGAGAATTTTTGTTTTAGTGATGAAATCAGATAGTTGATTAAATACAATTTTTTCTGTTAGTTTTGCTAGAAATAGTAAGTTTGCAATGGGTCTGTAATTGGAGCATTGTGAATTGCTCCCTTTCTGATTTTTTTTTTTTTTAAATCTGAAAGATAGTAGAGTGTTTCCAAGTATTAGGTAGTGTTGTGTTTGCAGACTACTACAAATGAATTTGTGAATGTATGGACCAAATATAGAAAATAACTTTTTAAGAGTAAATGGGGGAATACTCTCGGATTTACCTCCTTTAGAATTGAGTGATTGGATTGTACGTTGAACATCTTTCAGAGAAGGGAGAGTAAAGCGCGCACACGTAAAGCGAAAAGAAGTACCGTACTGTATTTATTTATTCTTCTTGACCTACAGAAGTATTTTGCTGCTGGAGATCATTTAGGATGATATTTTTTTTTCTTGGAAAAATCTGCAAGATTTTGGGCTGAAGGAGAGTTCTCAGGTGAGATAGGCTGGGTATGCTTGAATTGTGTGGGTTTGGTTTTTTTTAAGATTGCAAATAAGGCGGCTGAATTCTTAGCTTTGTTTATGCATTTTGAATATTTCTTCTTTGAAGCATTTAATGGCTTTATAGAAATGTGAATGTTCTTCATATTTATGTAGGTTGGACTTAAGTTGGATTGGAGCGCCATTTATGTTCTAAGGAGTGCAGCTGGCACTTGAATGGTTAATTCATTGTTGAACCAAATTTTTGTTTTTTGTTGAGATTGTATGAACATAGACTGGGGCATCGTCCCAAATTTGAATTTGATTGTTAAGTGATGCAGCTATAAGCTTATCTGTGTTAAGCTTGAATGTGGAGGATATGGTAGCATCATTGAAATTATTAAAATCCCTAAATATGATTTTTATCGGTGAAGCAGTGTTAGAGACTAGGTTAAGATGACAGAACGTAGAGATAAAAATTGATCAGACCATGGAACTTGGCATGAAGTAGGTGTTGAAAAATTAGAATGCTGAGATGGAGAAACAAAAATCATGTCAAGGGTATGACCCTATGTATGTGTAGGACCTAGAGTTGAAAGGGTTAGGTTACTATCACACATGTGAGTTAAGAAATTGCAAGTATTGGTGTTTGGGCCCTCAAAGTAAATATTAAAGTTGTGCTTGAAAATTACATTCCCCTAGGATGACTTAATTGAACCAGTTCTTCTTATAAGTGCATCTGAAGAAATACATCTCATAGAAGTGCTCTGTTTGGGGGGTAAATGTTTACATTAGGTGCCTTGGACTTGTGTTGGAGTCTTAACAACTTGATGATCATAAAGTTTTCATGGCAGAATAGAGAAGTAGATTGCTGGGCCTTTCTTCTGTGCAGTATAAACCTGATTTTCGCATTAAATGCGATCCTCCGCCTCCAACACTACCCATATGCTCCTGCCTCCCAGATAAGTGGTATATCTTTAGTTTGACTTCTCCGCTGAAACGTGTCTGCCTTGGGAGGCCCTGCTGGTAGTGAAACTACCGACGGTATAGCTTTCGGCTTCTCAGATGTGTGCAAATCCCAGTGGCATGACAAGCGCATGTACCACGGCTGGGGAAAAGTTTAAGTTAGGGGAGGAAAAATATACACAAGGTGAGGGGGGAAAAATTCTATATAGGATGCTAGAATTTAGGTGCCATAAGTGAACACTAAGCTAGTACACTTCCCCTTCCATATTTGCAGAGGTTAGGTTCACAGTTCCCTCATGAATAAGAAAAAAAAATATCACAATTTTTAGGGCTGACTCTGAACCAGTCCCACCCACCTTCTGGACCTCTCCATACCTTACTTTTCAATTCTGGTGGTCTAGCAGTAATGCAGGGTAGAAGCAATGCAGAGCCACAATTAAAAATGGTTGCTGTGAGCTCCCACTGCAGTCTATGGGAACTCACAGCAGCCAATTTTGAATGCGGCTCTGCATGGGGCAGGAGCGTAAAAAGATTGCTCCTGCCCAAGTATCACGTTTCCAACAGTGGCCAATCCAAGTCGCAAGTACCTGGCAAGATTTCAAAAGAGTGAAATAGATTTCATGCTGCTTATCCCAGAAATTAGCAGTGGATTTTCCCAAGTTCATGCTAACGGTCTATTCTTTTACTTGTAAGAACTTTTCTAGACCCAATACTTGTGTCTCGGACTGTCTAATGACAGAGATGGAGGATGTTGGACTTGATGGACACTAGCAAGACTTGTGTTCTTATGTCTGAACTCATATTAGCCTTTCATCTACCACTTCTCTCTGATCTTTCACATTGCTACTGGGGGTACTGTATCTTTATTGCATTTTTCAATAGAACATCTTTTCCTTGACGCTATATTTAATATACCCTTCTTTCTCCTCACACACACATGTGCTGAGATGAGCACTAATAACCAGCAGGAATAAAGCAGTTAGAAAGGGGCTATAGTCTAACCATCTTAGCTGAGATAATATGATATCTGAACTAGACAGCTTTTGCTTGGTAGAAGAGTAGCTCATAGAGAAGGAGCTGTAATATTGAGAAGGGTGTAAATGAGGGAAGAATTGGGGAGGTGAAGAGTTGTCTGGGATAGTGAGAACTGGAGGCTGAGAAAGGGGGGAGGGAAAATGTGGATCTAAAGCAAAGATAGAGAAAAGTAAATAGAAAGGCAGATTGAGGGGTGAAAATTATTAACCTCTGGATTCTATATACACAAAGAAACCATCAGAGTGCAGATACTGGTGATGAAAGATTAATGGATGCTGGGGATGGAAGAGAAGGAGGCAGGAAGGCAGATGCTGGGGATGGGGATGGAGTAAAACAGGGGCTGAGATTCAGGTGGAGACTCTGGCACTGTGTGGGAGACCTGAAGAATGCAAGCTCAAAAGATTGGTTGATTTGAGGACTGAGGTGTGGGTGGGAATGGGAGTCTCAAGATTTTTATCTGAGCATGTTTCTGATATCCTTTTCCTCTTGTAAATAGCTTTGATATGATCAGCAATCTAATATATAGTTTCCTAAGATCCAGTTGAGTTTTGGTAATTTTCATAATTTCCCCAATGAATATGCATGAAATCTAATTGCATGCAGTGCCTCCATGTATGCAAATAGATCTCATACGTATTTATTATGGAAATCCTGAAAACCTAATCTGGACACCCTTGGTTTAGTACTTCTACTGTATCTCCTGCTATAAATGTCACTGCACACTGCTGGTACTGGTACTGCTATATTCCTGATTGAAAGGAGACCTAAAAAGACATGCAATGATAGTTTAGAAACTTTCTACTCTACTTTGTATATCTAAATGGTCTGCTTGTTCCCTTATTTGAGTCAGTATTGTACAGAATAAGAAATGAGGAGATTGGGCCATTATACTGGTTTTCTGATTGGTTGGTTGGTTGGTTAAAAAATACTGATTAGAAAAATGTATATTATGCACAGAAATTAAGTATTACAAGATATTTAAAATCTTTATCTTAAAACATTTGCTCTACTAGTTATGATTCTCCTTTGGGAACCAGTTCCATTAACGTTGATTCAAAAGCTGCAAGAGAAATATTTGATGAACTGACCAAACAGGACTGGATTGTTGCTATGGTAATCTTAAATATTTTTTCTATGACATGTAACCTTTCTCACCAATTGTCTTGATGGCGACGCATGTTTTAAGTCAGAAATCAATTGTTCTGAGTATGTGCCCCACTGAAATTCTCTTAGGAGAAACTTTTTTTTCCATGATAGCCCCACTTGACACAAAATAAAGCAGTGCCCGTGTCAGTGGTTCCCAAACTTGGCCCTGAAGGCACCCCAGCCAAATCATGATATCCACAACGAATATTCTTGAGATGTTTGCATCCCAAGTAGGCAGTGTAATGCATACAGATGTCTCTCTTGACTATTCATTGTGGATAGTCTGATAATCCTACTGGCTGGGGTACTTCCAGGACCAGGTTTGGGAGCCACAAAGGGCCTCAATGAAAAGGGACAGTCCTTTGACCCAATATGAGCTGTATTTCTGCACATAGCACCTGCATCAAGGGTCTCTACAACAAATAACAAAAAATGTACACGTGCTGCTATATATAAATCGTACATGGGCAGCTCAGGAAGGTTTTCCATAGCAATGTGAGACAGAACTATGCCATTTGTGTTTCTGATGTCAATATTCCTTGAATATTAAGCGGGGTTAATATTCTTTGGTGTTGGCCAGCATTATAATTTAAATGTACGTATATTCGGCACCACCATACATATTTACTTACTTATTATTTGGATTGAGCCCACACCTTTTTTCAGTAGTAGGTTAAGATGAGTTACATTCAGGTATTCTAGATATTTCTGTGCCCCTAGAGCAGGGGTCTCCAAAGTCCCTCCTTGAGGGCAGAATCCAGTCGGGTTTTCAGGATTTCCCCCAATGAATATGCATTGAAAGCAGTGCGTGCACATAGATCTCATGCATATTCATTGGGTAAATCCTGAAAACCCGACTGGATTCGGCCCTCAAGGAGGGATTTTGGAGACCCCTGCCCTAGAGGGTTTACAATCTAATTCTGTACCTGGGGCAATGGAGAATTAAGGGGCAGATTCTCAAAACTAAAATCTACCTTTAACATGCTCACTAAATCGGTTCCAGCCAGTTTTAATGTGCATATATTTTAGCGGCAGATTATCAAAATGGCTTACTGAGGTTTTTTCAGAGTTTCTAGCAGTCTCCCATAACTGCCATGCAAATGTAGTACAAGGCCTTCCCCTAGGGGAGGGGTCTTAAACAGCCTGGGCCATTCAGAGCCTAGGCCCCTCCCGGAGCATCCCAAAATGCACCGAGTAGGAGAAGGCCCGCCATTTTGAAGAGGCAGGCCGCAGGGAGTAGGCATCTCCTCAGCCAGTAGGCATCTCCTCAGCCAGCCATTGTAAACAAGGTAAGGAAGAGGGGAAGGAGAGTCATTGGAGGCATGGGGGGAGTCGGGGGAGGGTTGTGTGGTGGCAGGAGGGAGTGAGCATCTCTCCTGCTGCCGGGGGCATTGATTGGCTGCAAGAGGGAGTGGGCATCTCTACTGCTGCCAGGGGAGTGTCAGGGGGCATTGCTTGGCAGCAGGAGGGAGTGGGCATCTCTCCTGCTGTGTGTGTGTGTTAGAGAGCTGAACGGGGACGACGGGAATCCCGCAGGTTCCCCCTTCGGGTCGCGGGGATCCCGTGGGGACGCCCCCTAGGGTCACGGGAATCCCGTGGGGACGCCTCCGAGGGTCGCGGGGTTCCTGCAGGGCTGGATGTACTCAGTCGCGCGGCTCTTTTTCTCTCTACCTGCTCTGCTTGCAGCACAGAGCCGAACGGAAGTCTTCCCGACGTCAGCGCTGATGTCGGGAAGACTTCCGTTCGGCTCTGTGCTGCAGGCAGAGCAGGTAAGGAGACGGAGAGTAGCCTCGCGGTTCGAGTGGCTACCAAGGGAGGGGAGGACGGTCCGCCCTGGATGCACTGATCCACTGATATTTTTGCCCTGGATCCACTGATATTTTTGCCCACTCCAGGACAAGTGGATCCCAAATCATCTGGAACTTAGAACCATTTTCTTGGCACAGAAGATGTTGCAATCTTTCCTGACAGAGAAGGCAGTTAGGGTATTTTTAGACAATGCCACTGCGGTAGCTTATGTGAACAAACAAGAATACATGAGAAACACTCCCCTATGGAGGCACAGAGGTGGTTCCAGTGGGTGTGAAGTTATGTACCTCTTAGCTGCCCATGTGGCAGTAGTGAAGGTTCAGGCCGATTTACTCAGCAGGCAGACTCTGGAGCTGGGGGGAGTGGTTTCTGTTTCCGTGGTGAGCTTATGAATCATAGAGCCGCAACATTATACTGGTCTACAGCCCTGACGCAGCCTGAGGGCGAAACGGACAGCTATCTTAACGTTGGCGAAGGGACCAGTGCAGAGACAGCAGGAAATATTGAATAACAACGATTTTCACTGCCTATTTTCAACAACACCCTGCCCAGGATCTAAAAGTTAAGTCCTTGTTTAAAAACCATAAGTTTAAGAACTAAAAGTGCTTTTGATTAATAACAGGGCAGGAGGGGAGCATGAGCCAGTGAGGTTAATTCCCTTTCTAGTGTGCTTGTGAAACATACAACACACAGGGATCTGAGGCTCAGCCCCTTAGGTAGTAACCAAAAAGGAATTAAGTTTATGAGCAATTCATAGTGGATTTACACCTCTGGATAACTTGGACTAAGAAAATTGAAATGACATTTGAGAAGGGTATTTTTTGAAATGAATATATGTTCTTTCTCATCCTGTATATAATTTTGGGGAGTGGTTTCTGTCCTAGAGGGTGTTCGCCCACATTGTGCTGTGATCAGAAATGGATCTCATGGCCACAGCCAAGAACTCAAAGAGGATCACTTTTACAGTTGAAGAGCAGAGCTGGGAAGTGCAGGGCTGGCTTAGTGGTTTCGTCTCTCAAAGTTCAGGTAGTGGGCCTCATGCTTTAGGGCTCAGAGAGGCATGCAATTGCTGGCGTCTCACCCGGACGTTACTTAGTTTTTGAGGGGGGGCACTGAGTGTGTCCCCCACTGCGTAGGCTGTTCCATCTTGGGACCTTAATGTTGTTCTGAAAGGTCTATTTCAGGCTCCATATGAGTCCCTGCCAAATGCATCCCTTTTGGACCTGTTCAAGCCAGGCTGGGAGACTTGAGGCCAAAAGAATTGCCTGAATGGACTCTCTCTCCCAACATAACTGGGCTGTTGCCTCGTTCTGTGAATTCAAATAACAGACATGAGAAAAGTAGAGAGGGATAGATTCTTCAAACTTTCAAAACATAAAAGAACAAGAGGGCATTCGGAAAAGTTAGAAGGGGACAGATTCAAAACGAATGCTAGGAGGTTTTTCTTTACCCAGCGTGTGGTGGACACCTGGAATACGCTTCCAGAAGGCGTAATAGGACAGAGTACGGTACTTGAGTTCAAGAAAGGATTGGACAATTTCTTGCTTGAAAAAGGGATAGAGGGGTATAGATAGAGGGCTACTGCACAGGTCCTGGACCTGTTGGGCCGCCGCGTGAGTGGACTTCTGGGCACAATGGACTTCAGGTCTGACCCAGTGGAGGCATTGCTTATGTTCTTAATAATCAAATATGTTTGTTAATGCTTTCCATGTCTGGGGAGAGCAATACACGGCAATCAACTTTTATGTCCAAAGGGAGAAATCAAAGTCAAACTGATACCATATGTGATATCATTTGTAATAAATAATTACCATACTTTATAAAATACAATGGCACAGTTAATCACATAACTTCCTTCCCAGGAATACCTTACGTCAAATCCTAAATTTGCCAATGCTAAGCCATAAGAGTCCTTCTCGAAACAAAGCATTGGCGGATCAGCTACCTTTCTCATCTTTTCTTCGTCAGATGGCTGTGAACTTGGATCTTCAATTGGACACTGGCTCTAAATACTCTAAGGAGTATCTTGAAGTCATGCATCTCCCTCAACCTCCAGCAGAATCACTAAAGCTTTCTCTTCATAAGCTTTTGAATCAGACTTTTGGTCGATGCATGAAAACACCTTTTTCCATATCAGCTGTTCCAGGAAAATTGTACTCTAGGTATAAGACTGTGCATCGCAAAGGGTTTGACAACATCAATCCCTTCTTGTCGAGTTCTCCTTGAAGATGTCCCATCCTTTCAAAGTTTATGCTACCGTTCCTCCTGGAAGGGAAGGGAAAACTATGGACAAATTCGGACATCGCATCTACAAAAATGCTATGATGTCCTCTAAAGTCCTCAATTATAATTTTCAATTCATCACTTATTTTGAATTCCTTATTTCTCTACTACCAAAATTTTTGAATTATTTGGATACCCAAATGCACTTTGAATTTCAGGAAGTCTTGCTTCTTTGTCTCAACTCCGTTTGCATCTCCTCCAGTCATCTTATGATGCCTTCAAGTTGTCTGCCCGAGCGGTTGCTTGTTCTGTAGCTATGCGTCGTATTCCCTGGTTTCGTACCATTGCCATGGACCCCAATCTTCAGGACCACTTAGCTAATATTCCTTGTGAGGGCAATCCATCGAGGCAACCACCAAGAAATTGTCTGACCATGAAAAATCCTTTGCTTCTATTGTCAGACCTAAGCCAAAGCCAGCTCCTGCCAAACCTGCACGCCCTGCTCTTATCTATCAACAGCGTTTTGCTCCGAAGCCGGCTCCTTATTCTCTCCCTCCTTTTAAGAAACAGCAACCTCAGAAGCAACATAAACCTCAAACTTCTGCTGCACCTAAGGCTTCTCAGCCTTTTTGACTGTTTAAAACAGAGGATAACCTCCACCTGACTCTGTCTCATTTTCCCTCTATAGGAGGTCGTCTCCATCATTTTTACCACCAATGGATGATAATTACCGTATTTTCACGCATATAACGCGTGCGTTATACACAGTTTTTACAAACCGTGCATAACCTTGCGCGTTATACGCGTGAGCGCGTTTTACAAATTTTTTTACATAGTTCCCCCCCGATGTCCGATTCACCCCCCCCCCCCCGCAGGACCGCTCGCACCCCCACCCTGAAGGACCGCTCGCACGCACTCCCACCCGCACCCCCACCCTGAAGGACCGCTCGCACCCCCACAGCCTCCCGACCCCCCTCCCCGCTCATCATGTAGAAGCTCCTACCGGTGTCCTGCTGCTTCCTCTTGGCGGTCCCGGCCCTTCTGTGAGCCCTGCGTCTGCGCTGCTTCGTCTTCCGGCGGTCCCGCCCTTTCTCTGATGTCTCTGGGTGCTTACCATCATCAGGGAAGGATACTCTCTTCATTTCTCTCAGGTTCCACCAGAGCTTCCTCCAAGAGAGTATCCTTCCAATCCTTCCCAGAATGCCCTTCTTCTTCAGGAAGCTCAAGCTCTGCTTCGTCTCCATGCCATTGAACCAGTTCCCTTGGAACAGCAGAACAGGGGGTTTTACTCCCGTTATTTCCTTGTTCCGAAGAAGGCGGGCGATCTGCGACCCATTTTGGATCTCAGGGCTCTCAACAAATTTCTAGTCAAAAAAAAGTTTCAAATGTTGTCCCTGGCATCCCTTTATCCCCTTCTTGAGCAGAACGACTGGTTATGCTCTCTGGATCTCAAGGAGGCTTACACTCATATCCCCATTCACCTGGCCTCCCATCAGTACCTCAGATTTCGTGTGGGGAATCTGCATTCGGCCTGGCCTCGTCTCCCAGAGTGTTCACCAAGTGCCTGGTAGTGGTAGCAGCAGCTCTAAGGAATCATGGTCTTCAGGTGTTTCCCTACCTCGACGACTGGCTCATTAAAGATTCCTCATCTCAAGGGGTTATTGTAGCGACCCGACAGACTATCTGGTTCCTACAAAGTTTGGGATTCGAGATCAATTTTCCCAAATCTCAGCTTCAACCCTCACAGACTCTACAATTCATTGGAGCTGTTCTGGACACTGTCCAACTCGGAGCATTCCTTCCACAACAACGACTGGAAGCTCTTCTTCAACTCTGTCAAACAGTGTCTTCTCGCTCTTCTATCTCAGCGAGACACATGATGGTACTTCTGGGTCACATAGCCTCTACAGTACATGTGACTCCTTTTGCCAGACTTCACCTCAGAATTCCTCAGTGGACCCTGGCATCTCAATGGACGCAAGTTTACGACCCTCCTTCTCAACACATTTCAGTCACTCCTTCATTGAAGAAGTCTCTCCGTTGGTGGATGCTCTCTTCCAATCTTTCCAGAGGCTTGCTTTTTGAAACACCCCCTCATCAGAAGGTCCTCACGACAGACTCTTTGACCTATGCTTGGGGCGCTCATCTCGATGGTCTCCATACTCAAGGACACTGGACCAGTGCGGATCGTCAATGTCACATAAATCTGTTGGAACTCAGAACGATTTTCAAGGCTCTCAACGCTTTTCAACATCTTCACGACCAGGTAGTCCTCATCAGGACGGACAACCAAGTCGCCATGTATTATGTCAACAAACAGGGAGGGACAGGATCTGCCTCCCTTTGTCAAGAAGCTCTGAAGGTTTGGGACTGGGTAATCCGCCACAACACCTTCCTCAAAGCTGTCAACATGCAAGAGGCGAAGAATTGCTTGGCGGACAACTTGAGTCGTCTTCTGCGAACTCACGAATGGACACTCCATTCCTCGCCTCTTCATCACATTTTTTCAAAGTGGGGAACGCCTCAGATAGACCTCTTTGCGGCTCCCCACAACTACAAACTGCCTCAGTTCTGCTCCAGGATATACTCTCCTCATCGCCTCGAGGCAGATGCTTTTCTTCTGGAATGGACAAATCTTTTCCTATATGCATTTTCTCCATTTCCTCTCATTCTCAAGACTCTGGTCAAGTTGAAGAACGATCATGCCACCATGATTCTAATTGTTCCTCGGTGGCCGAGACAACCTTGGTACTCCCTTCTACTTCAACTCAGCAGCAGGGAGCCATACCTTCTACCTGTTTTTCCTTCTCTGCTTACACAGAGTCAAGGATTTCTGCTTCATCCCAACCTGCAGTCTCTACATCTGACAGCTTGGTACCTCTCAACATAACCCCTCTTCAGTTTTCTCAATCTGTAAGAAATATTTTAGAAGCTTCTAGGAAGCCTACCACTAGACAATGCTATCACCAAAAATGGACTAGATTTTCTACGTGGTGTTTTTCTCATCATAAGGAGCCTCAGCATTCCTCCTTATGTTCCGTTTTGGACTACCTGTTGCACTTATCCAATTCTGGTCTCAAGTCTACATCTATCCATCTCAGTGCAATTGCGGCTTTCCATCAGCCTATTGAAGGGAAACCCCTCTCTGCTCATCCAGTGGTTTCCAAATTCATGAAAGGACTCTTCAATGTCAAACCTCCTCTCAAACTGCCTCCTGTGGTTTGGGACCTCAATGTTGTCCTTACTCAACTAATGAAGCCTCCATTTGAACCAATTGATAAGGCTCATCTGAAGTATCTCACTTGGAAAGTGGTGTTTCTCATAGCCCTCCATTCTGCTCAACGAGTCAGTGAGCTGCAAGCTTTATTTGCTGACCCACCATTCACGGTGTTCCATCCTGACAAAGTGGTTCTTCGTACTCATCCTAAATTCCTCCCTAAAGTGGTCTCGGAATTTCATCTCAACCAATCCATTGTTCTTCCAGTGTTTTTTCCACATCCTCATTCTCATCCTGGAGAATCAGCTCTTCATACTCTGGACTATAAACGTGCTTTGGCCTTCTACTTGGAATGCACCAAACCACACAGAACTGCTCCTCAACATTTTGTTTCCTTCGATCCAATTAAGTTGGGCCATCCTATTTCTAAGCGTACCATCTCCAACTGAATGGCGGCTTGTGTCTCTTTCTGCTATGCCCAGGCTGGATTACCCCTTCACAGTAAAGTCACAGCCCATAAGGTTAGAGCTATGGCAGCTTCGGTAGCTTTCCTCAGATCTACACCTATTGAGGAAATATGTAGAGCTGCTACTTGGTCCTCGGTTCATACCTTCACTTCTCACTATTGTCTGGATACTTTCTCCAGATGGAATGGACAGTTTGGCCAAACAGTATTACAAAATTTATTCTCCTAAATTGCCAGCACTCCCACCATCCCATTCTGGTTAGCTTGGAGGTCACCCATATGTGAGAATACCTGCCTGCTTGTCCTGGGATAAAGCACAGTTACTTACCGTAACAGGTGTTATCCAGGGACAGCAGGCAGCTATTCTCACAACCCACCCACCTCCCCTGGTTGGCTTCTCTGCTAGCTATCTGAACTGAAGAGAGGCGCCCTGCACTGGGCGGGAAGGCACTTGTGCATGCGCGGTGCGGGCGACTGGAAACTTCGAGTTTCTTCAAGCAAGTCTGCTTGTGAGGCGTCCGCATCCGGGCTCTGTTGATGACATCACCCATATGTGAGAATAACTGCTTCCTGTCCCTGGATAACACCTGTTACGGTAAGTAACTGTGCTTTTTGTGCTGCTTATCCTAGGAATAAACAGTGGATTTCCCCAAGCCAGCTCAATAATGGCCTATAGACTTCCCTTTTAGGAAATTTATCCAAATCTTTATTTTTAAACCCCACTAAGCTAACTGATTTCTTCACATTCTCCGGCAACGAATTAGAGTTTAATTACGTGTTGTGTGAAGACATATTTTGTCTGGTTTGTTTTAAATCTACTACTTAGTAGCTTCATCACATGCCACTTACCGTAATCCTAGTATTTTTGGAAAGAGTAAATGAGCGATTCACATCTATCCTTTCCACTCCACTCAGTATTTTATAGCCCTCTTATCATACTGCTCCTGAGCTGTCTCATCTCCAAGCTGAAGATCCCTAGCCACTTTCCTTATAGGGAAGTCAGGAAGTCGTCCCATCCCTTTTATCATTTTCATTGCCCTTCTCTGTACCTTTTTCTAATTCCGCTGTATCTTTTTTTTTTTTTTAATACAGCGACAAGAATGGCAAACAGTATTCAAGTTTCAGTCGTACTATAGAACAATACAAGGGCATTATAACCTTTTCATCTTTGTTTTCCTTTCCTTTCCTGATAATTCCTAACATTCTGTTTCGTAGCTGCCACCACACATTGAGCTGATGGTTTCAACATATCCTCAGCAATGACACCTAGATCCTTTTCCTGGGCAGACTCCTAACATAGAACTGGTGAAACCAATAAGCTCCCATGATCTTCTTCAGGAGTGGGCAGGAACCCAGTAACTCTGCCGTTGGAGGAATGCAGCAGTCATGGCACAAAGATAATCAAGTGATACAGAGCTCACTCCCCAGACCTGGCAGCAAGGACTACGTCTCACAAATTAACTCTACCCACAATCCAAACAAATGGTGGTATCTTTCCCTTGACAATCTCCAAAGGGCAGTGAGGTAAACCAATTGCCAGAGTGAAGGGAGAGTACGTATGTGTTTATTAGAACAAAGTGCTCAAGCAGAACAAAAACAGCAAAAACAACCATTTTCTGAATATACGAGCACCAGAAACAACCCCCCTGCCCCTCCACCACCCCCTACCCATTCCCCCTAATCCCCCTACCCACAAAACTCTAAAGAGGCACAGTATGCAAGAAAACAAAAACGAATCACGTATTCAGAAGGCGACTTCTCGCAAGTAGTGTAAGGTCCCTCCACAAAGGCTCCCAAATCAGACAAAAGCGCTTTCCTACGCAAAATCAAGGTCCACAAATTGTCTGCATTCCAAAGAGGCTTGTAGAATCATTGCCGAGCACCACTGGCTATATGTTGGAGATGTGCTGGACAGCCAGCTAATCAGAATAGTCTTCTTGCCCAGCAGCATGACGCAAGTCACAAAAGCGGACATACCTTTGAGTTTAGGAGAGGCTAGGAAATAGAAGCCAAACAGCACTCTGGGAGCTGGAGTCCATTGCGTGCCCCATAAGGCAGATGTAAAGTGCCCCAATCGAGTCTAAAAGGATAATATCGCCGGACAGGTCCAAAACATATGCCCCAAGGTGGCTCAAATCTGACCACATTTAGGACAGCCATGGGAGGGCGAGATCCCCATGCGGAAAGCCTGCATGGGTGAAATATAAAGTCTCATAAGAAACTTCAATTGTAATTCCCAATGCAGAACATTTCCTGTTAGTTTATGTGAAAGTTTCAAGCGTTGTTGCAGTTGAGGAGCCGTAAGTGTACAGTGTAAATCTTCCGCCCAGGCTGCAGCCAGAATCTCAAAGTTAGGACCAGGTTAACTGTCTCTGATGCCCACATAATGAAACCATAACAGAATGTGTTGCTGAGCTGAGAGACTAAACATCTCCGACATTGTCTCCCTACAGTCCTCAGTTAAGTGACAGGCTGGCAAGTTCTGTATATAATGTCATAATTGATTGATAGTAGGAAAAAAGGTCCCTTCGAGAGAACTTATATTGACCCTGTAGGGATTCCTCAACTAATCTAATCTGAATTTCTGTATCGTACTTATCCAGTACAGGTTCAAGGCGCTTTACAAGCTAAGAGGCCCATATAGTAATATGGGGAATTATAGTTACATATCAATAAGTAAAAGTTACATAGTTGCAGGTAGATAACACGTATGGGTTTAAGTCAGATTCACCATTAAGAGGTCCATAAAGGCAACGGGAAGTAATACAGTTACTGATGCCATCTTAGTCTCCGCCTCCTGATCTGGTCTTTCTAATGTGTTTGAAAGCCATAAAACTCTTGCCTGACAACCTTCTGATCATTCATCAGCCTTCCCCCCCCTCCAAGACTATCATTGGTGTGTTTCTGTGACTTGTTTATATTTTTTAAGTATTGCCATCTACCTCCTGAAAACTAGTCAAAACCATGTATTAGGCTAGACCATTGTCTCGCAAACTTTGTCAAGCCACAGCACACTAAACAAAGTGGCCACGGCTTGAGGCATCCGGAAATGTACGGATGCCGACATGTCATTCGCATGTGTGACATAATCGCATCAACGTCCGCACTGGTGCGAAGGCCCTCCAGACAGGCCCTGAGCTGCCAGTGGGGAGTGCCAGAAGGGAAGATGAGAGGAGAGGCGCTGGTGCCGGCTGATTGCCTACATGATGTGCCTTTTGTCGTGGGAGGTAGTCAGCTGGCACCAACGCCTCTTCTCCCCAGCACACCTGAAATCTAAGGAAGGCACACTAGTGTTATACGGCACACAGTTTGCGATAACACTGGGCTAGACCAATTTAAAAGATTTTGCTTTATATTTTTTTAATATGAATGTCATATAGCGGGCCGTTGTAAATCATCGTTATGCTATACTAAAACTTGGTTGATAATAATGGAATTTTGTGGTTTGGACCTTTGACTATGATCATACCTGATCTCTTTTTATCATATTCATATTAATATTCAATATGTCTACTATGAGCATTCATTCTGTTGCTGTATTTTTTGATATGATAGCTCTCCGTATGATTTAACATGATTACTGTCAGTAATATTTATTCCTGCTATTGTACTCACTTGTCACTTATCTGATGTTTCTTCTCCCTTTTTCTATCTACGTTCTTTATTGATAGCTGATGTATTAACATATACTTGCTGTATCGTATTTTTGTTTGTTTTCTATTGCCCGATCTCTACCCTCATGCAATGTGATATACTTGATGGTGTCCTTCTCTTTTGATTACTTACGTAGTTTTTTCGGAAGCTTCTCTTATATTTCTGTATTATACTGTTTATAAAACCAATAAAATTACTGGAACTGAAAAAAAAAAAAAAATTCTTTTCTGTTTTTTTTATTTATTATCCTTTATTTCTGTGCATTTGTAAAGTATTTGCATGGTTTTTACTGTTTTGCCAATAAAATCATAGCACTTTGTTTTACCCATTTGTCTTGGTCGCAGATAAGTTACTGCTTGGAAAAGCATCTTCTTCCTGCTCTTCCATCCGTTGCCTCTCACCGTGAGGCTTTGTCTATCTTCCTCCTGCTTCCGCAGTGTTCTGTGATGCATAAAGCAGAGAAGTGTGTGGCTTTGGTGACTCCGTTTGCAGATGCTGTTAATCAATTGAGCCAGTCTTCATTCAGTACTCTAGGTAAGATTAAAAGCATGTTCTTATTTTGGTTCCTTTGTATCTGTATTACCCAAGGCAGGGCCACAGAGAGAAAATCCAGGCCCTGGTATAAAGAAGGTGTGTGGGCCCTTATACAAAATTCTACACACACGTTTGTGTGTGTGTGTGTGTATATTATTATTTATTTCTAACAATCGTAGATTACATTGATTCATTTAGATAAGTATGTATAGGTATAAATGTAATGATAAAGTAATATGTTTATAATAGTAAAAGATGTTTATAATAGCATTTATTGTCTGCCAAATAAAGGTGCTTTTCTGGCCTTTTTCCTAGCAAAATTCTGAATTACATAATCAAAATTAATCTGTTTTGCTAGATCAGACTCAATACCGAGTCTTGCCTAATCTACTAGTCACGAATGTGACATAGTGGATCCTACAAAAATTTTTACCAGCTTTAGCTTGCTAAATGAGCGCTCTGCGGAGGCGACAGTGGCAGGAATTGTCAACAGAATACGCAGACCGACGCATATATTTGGAAAGAGTCCTTCCAGTTTGTACTTTTTCAAGCCATTCAGCAGCTCCAATGGGCTCAGCTGGTTCTCTCCAAAATTTGATCGATGAACAGCTAGCAGATGACTCATCTCCATTACCAGATCTTCACTGATATCAGCAGGATATTGATTTGCCAGTGATTTTGATTTTTTCTTGCAGCTCATCTACAAGAATTGTTAGGTACTTCCAGAGGAAGCTGAACTTCTCAGAAATGTTCACTGCAGCAAAGGAATGGTGAGTCCACCAATAACATTATCCATAGAAAACAGACTTTCTGAAATATGCTTCTTCAGGGGAGTCATCCGTTTCATGTTGCTGTGACAATTTGGCATCTTCACCATGGACCCTCATTTTGCATCTTCCATCACTACGACTTCCAAATGTGTAAATTGGAAACAACATGCTTAGGTTCACTCCACATATTTTTCCAGCTGTTTTGTGGGGATCTGTCAGTTTTGAAATCAAGGTTTTTGTTGGACACTTCAACATCCAGTGTTGCATTTCTGGATTGGATAACTTTGTTAGATATCAACTGGAACTAATTATTTTGTACAATACAACAGACATTATCACACAAACGAATGATGTCGCAATAAAAAGCTCAGTTAATCTCTGTTCTTCTTTCGGCAGTTAGGTTCAGCTTCAAGAGGTCTTCTAATGCCAATTTGATGCCAGGCAGATGTGCTACAAAGGGCTTCACACTTTTCAACACGGTCTGACTACCATATGCTAGATATGCCATGAAGAGAACAGCCAATACGATTTTGCAAAATTTTTCATCGATGTGGACTAGAGCTAAGCAAGTTATAAACAGTTTGTATAGTTCCAAAGTATGTTATGGTTTCAGGAAAAAAACAGCTCAAAAAATATCCAACCCTTTGGACAATGTTGTAGCCAATAATGTCCAGTCTAAAATCCAATCTGTAATTGGCTCACCTTCTTAATCCCTCGGGGAGGATGTTTGAACTTGGAAAAAATGCACTAAGTATTCCTTAGTGAACTATAATTTTGGATGAACTTTCTTATGAATTAAGTGGTGCTATGAATTTCTACGAGGGAGCATGAAATCTACACAGGACATGCATTCTTCTCTATTCGATTTATGAACTATGGTTGTGCTTATGTATTTATTTTCATATGAACTCTTTATGAATTTTTCTATTAGAGGGTTCCAGTAGAATCTTCTTATGAATCAAGTGGTGCTATGAATTGCTACGAGGGAGCATGAACTTTATACAGGACATGTATTTTTCTTAATTCGATTCATGAACTGTGGCTGTGCTTATGTATTCACTTTTTTATGAACTCTGTATGAATTTTTTTCAATTTGAGGGTTTCAGCTTAATATTTTTACTATTTCACGATTTTTAAAAAATTTTTACATACTTTTTGTCGCTATTAAGCAATATTATTTAATTTCAACAAGAAGTTATGGAGCACGGCAATTCTAGCATGAATTTTTTGTTAGCACTTTGCACTTTATACGTAATTATTTATTACACATTGTGATGGTCTTTGGGAGTTTATTGATTTTTGTATTTTTTTACTCTTTCTCCTCGGTGTGAATGTTTGACTATGATTTAAATGGTATTTTGATTAGATTGATAACATCAAAAAGGACTAAATGATGCATGGGGCAGTTCTCATTTAGACTTTTGTTTGGTGTTAGTCACCTATGAGTTACTGCCCGAGCCCATAATCCCTCGTTTGTACTCGAAGGGCTCATACTGATGTCCATTATTTAAAGAACTTTTGCAATTATTGTGCACTTTTTCCTAGTTCAATCATCCTCCCCAAGGGATTAAGAGTGTTAGCCAATTATAGATTGGATTTTAGATGGTTTCAGGAATACATTCTGCAGCATCATTTCCACATGGAAAAAATATAGCTGTTGGACATTGCTCAAGTATTCTTGCTTGTTCACCTTTATATTTTCCTGATATGTTGGCTGCGTTGTCATAACTCTGTGCTTGGCAATCAGAGTGGAATATCATGTTTGTTCAATGTATCTATATTCATCTGTGCTATGTCCAATCCTTTTTTGTCACTGCAGTCAACAAATTTCAGAAATGTTTCTACAATTTCAAACTGGGATTTATTTTTAATTGCATAACATAGCAGGAATGTTATCTGCTCAACATGAGATGCATCCGGTGTGGAATCAAACTATCACTGCAAAGTACTTTTGCAATCTTTCTATCCTGCAAAATGTGGTGTTTCACAAGTTCAGAACATTCAGTAATTAACTCATTTTGAGAATCAGCAGAGAGATAATGCACTTTAAGTCATTCCCCCTTTTCTTGTGATTCTAACTTGCAACACATGTTCTTTGGAATTGGATCCCAATGAGACAACTCTATTAGCCCCTCCCTCCCAAATTTCCGTTGTCCTTGTCACCAATGCGCTGTGAACTACCACGCAAAGCAAGCCCACGTTCTCCAAGGAATAGTATAACATCAATGATTCATTTCATAATGTTGTATCACTTGACAGATTCTGTTGCAATTGATGCCTCTAAGAGAATGTTGCAACACAGATTGTTCCAAATTAATCAGCAGGGAAAACAATTTTGTTTAACATAATAATAATAATAATAATTTTATATACTGCAAGACCATAAAGTTCTATGCGGTTTACAATGGTTAGAAAGTTGCAATAAAAAGTTGAGTAGAATTAAAAAGTAAGAAGCAAGTATTAGAGACACTATAATGATCTAATAGTTCGTAATAAAATTTTTACAAATTAACTGCCTAAATACTTCGTAAACAGATATGTTGTTAAATGTCTCCTAAATTCCCCATAAGTGCCAGTAAGCATAAGCAATTGCTCCAGATCCTTACCCCATAATGCTACTTGATATGAAAAGATTTTGATGATGTTTTTTAAGTTTACATCCTCTAACATGGGGAAAAACAAATCATGGATATGTTTCTCACCATTCAAATTTCTTAGCAAGCCCAACGGATAAAATTACCAGAATAACGTTACAACTAAAAGATCGTGATTACCTGATTTCTAAAACTATAAAAATACTAGGAGTCACATTAGACACACATTTGACTATGGTTGAACACACAAATATAGTGGTAAAGAAGTGCTTTTTTACACTATGGAAATTAAAGACCATTAAAAAATACTTTGACCCTTTATCATTTAGATTACTAGTGCAATCTTTGGTGCTATCTATATTAGACTACTGTAACATCGTCTATTGGGCATACCTAAAAAAAACAGTGAGGAAATTAAGAATTGTTCAGAACATGGCTGTCTGCTTGATATTTGGATTGAAAAAAAAGCGACCATGCTAGTCCCTACTACAGACTGCTACACTGGTTACCAATGGAGGCACGAATAATGTTTAAGTTTTCTTGCGTTTGTTTCAAGCTGGTTTGGGGACTAGCTCCTACCTACTTTCTATCTCATTTCGTGTTACATAGTTCTACAAGGATAACCAGAAACTGTAATCCATTTGCATACCCAAGCATTACTGGCTGTAAATACAAATCCTTTTTGGATAGGACTCTTATGTACCAAGCAAGTAAACAGCAATTTTGGTTAGGCAACTACATTAATAGAGCTAGACTGACCTATGGTGCCGTTAGGAAAGAAATAAAAACTGCATTGTTTAATAGATTTATCTCCTAAAGAGAGGTTTCACTAAATCTAATACTGCTATTATGTCCACTCTTGTGTTAAATGTTGTATTTTTAATAATTTGCATATTGTAATAGATTTATCTCCTAAACAGAAGTTTCACTAAATCTATACGCACATACACACACATCGACATGATGTCACGCATGTGCGTGATGTCATCATGGCGATATCTGCGCACTTCCAGGTGCCTCGAGCCTCGGCCACTACCTTTAGTGTGTGGCGGGACGCTGCCCTAAATTCTAGAACAAGCAAAGCAGCATGACAGTAGCTTCCCCATATACTTATGACTTGACAAATCCGTTTAAGACAAATGCAATTCAGATTGTGAAACAACAAGACTGTACATTGGAGAGAATAGGAAGATTTACCTACATTTTTGAAGGCAGGAATAAACATGGATAAAAGTGAGCCAATTAATAAAGGTGCTACTTTTCAAAAAAGAAAATTGCCCAAAAAGTGGTGCAAAAGAACAGGACACTTTTTGCTAAAACCTTCCAATTCACTAATTTCAAAATGTATTTTGTTGATAGATTTCTAGGGTGGTTGTCTGTAGTTCATCTAAATCCGGAAGGGGGTATGTTGGAGGTATGGTATGGTATGGACAGTATTAGGGCAGGCTTATGATTTGGACATTTTTCTGCAATAATTGAACTTTTTTTTTTTAAATGTCCAAGGCACAATTTAGATGCTTGGGGCTAGACCTGATTTTAACAACAAAGTGCCAAAAAGGTGCCCAAACGACCTGATGACCACTGGAGAGATGTAAACATGACCCCCCTCTCCCCAGTTGTGAATAAGACAGTACATACCTGCCTGCCACTAGGCCTGCCTGCTCTGTGCCCTGCTCCGGCCTACCACTAGACCACCAGAGACGGGGGCAGGGTACAGAGCCTGGCAGGGAGGGGAGACAGGATGCAGAGCCTGGCAGGGAGAATTTGGTTCAGAATGGTTTTTTTCTTGTTTTCCTCCTCTAAATCTAGGGTGCGTCTTATGGTCAGGTGTGTGTTATGGAGCAAAAAATACGGTAAGCTCTTCACTCCCTAATCTGTACCGTTCCCTCAGGTTTTTGCAGTCCAAATGTATGACCTTGCATTTCTTAGCATTAAATTTTAGCTGCCAAATTTCAGATCATTCTTCAAACTTCGCCAGGTCTTTCTTCAAGTTATTCACACCATCCGGCGTATTTAAATATAAGAGACACCTGTTAAAGGGAAGACACTTATAGCAGTGTATGGTTAGGTTCATTAGGCTGCTATTCTTTTCCTGAAGGGCTCGCAATACTAAACAAAGGAGTTATGGTGGGAATTGTACCTGGGTGCCATTGTTTAAAGTCCATGACACTGACCACTCTGCTGCCCCTCTGATCTGCAGGGAACATCTGTGTGGCTATTCTCTCAAAATGATACCAGATGGGCATTCTTGTGTCTCCTTTTTTTTTTTTTTTTTTTTTTTGCATTTATGGAGTTGGACAAGTCAGTTTGGAAAATGGCTCTGTGCAAATACATCCATATTAGAGCCATTTCCAAAAGCGAAACTCAGACTTTTTCCTGTTAGAAAATGGTTCTAAGATGGTTGTTTGGATGTTATAAGCTAAACATCTTAATTCTGACTTGGGTGTTTGTTTTTTTATTTGGTGTTTTTTTTTTCAGATTGCCCCTCCTTTTGTCTTGTAGCCATATTACCTCTATTCTCAGTCAGAACACCTCGTGGACTACTCATTAGGAATATAATGGTTAGGCAAAATTTGAGTTGGAGGTGGAGAGGAGAAATTCAAATTTTGGCCTTTCTCTGGCCAACTCCAAACGTTAGCTGGTCAGCTCTTTTGAATATTGATCAAATATTAGAATTTGTCTAATTATAATAATCTATTATGTATAAGTTCTATATAGTAGCCTATTTCATGTTCCTTTGGCATTGATGCACATCTAGTTCAAGTTCAAGTTTATTAATATTTGATGTATCGCTTAATCGGTTTGCTAAGCGATGTACATAATTATAAAAAGAGTAGAAATACAAAACTAACAAAATAACAATTACTTGACAACAAGACAAACTTGAGTTGGGAGGAAAAGGGGGAAAAGTTACAATTTTTCGTTGTGAAGAGAAAACAAAAAAGGAGAAGAACAAAAGGAGGAGGGAGCAATGTTCTAAATCAGTATGAAATATTTTTTAAAAAAAATAACTTTCTAGTCCAGTGTTTCCCAAGTTAGTCCTGGAGTACCTCCTTTTCAGTCAGGTTTTTAGGATATCCACAATAAATATGCACGAGATTGATTTGCATCCAATGGAGGCAGTGCATGCAAATCAATCTCGTGCATATTCATTGTGGATATCCTAAAAACCTGACTGAAAAGGGGATTACTCCAGGACCAACTTGGGAAATATTGCTCTCTACTTCTGAACTGTAGGGCAGGTCTCCAGATGTGGTTATATCATCAGTAGATAGGGGTTACAATAATTAAGCTGCTTTCACTTCTGCACCTGCATGGTGACCTATACCTAATGGTTCACAGTCATTCGCATGCGGGACAAACCCGCGCTGACATTTGAGCCCAGACAATTGGACGCAAGACTGCAGCGCACCGCTGGAAAAGTTAATTTTAAAGAGCTCCAACAGGGGGTGTGGGGGGGAATCCTCTGGTTTACTTAATAGTGTTCGCGTTGCCGTTGGTAGGGGAGGTTGGGGTGTTGGAACCCCCCATTATAGAGGAAACTTAACTTTTTCCTGATTTCCCCCCCCCCAAAAAAAGTTAAAGTTTTCTGTATAATGTGGGGGGTTGCACCCCTCCCCAGCGGCAGCGCAAACATTATTAAGTAAAGTGGGGGGTTTCCCCCCACACCCCACGTCGGAGTTCTTTAAAATTAACTTTTACAGCGGCGCTGGAGTCTTGCATGCAACTATCTGTGCTGAAATGTCGGTGCGGCTTTGTCCGCCGCGCTTTTGTCCCATCACCATACCTAATAGAGGCATTCATCATGGGGCTGCAACTCTATGAACACTTACAGGCCCTGCCACCTCCTGGGTAGACTTCCTGTTAGACTGGGAACACATTCAGAATACTGGGATATTTGAGAGCACACTGGCATGCAGGGTCTTGCGTTGACTGCAGCTACTCATGCTGCTACTGCTGCTGCTCTCATTTTTGGATAGTGAGGAATGGATGAAGGAAGGGGAGAGGCACAGTGTTCAGCTATTTTGTTTTCCTTATCTGACGTCACATTACTTTTTACATCATAAAACAGGGTCATATTGGATAAAAATTTGGGAAGTACTGGTCTAGTCTAAACCATCACTGCAGCCTCCTGTGCTCTTTGTTAGTCCTCACAGCAGAAATCATCTAATCTAGATTATGTTGTGACCACATATTCCATACAATGGCCTTTCAGTGAAATTTTAATAAATGTGATAATTATGTAGGTTATTTTTTCTGTGCTTAGGCTGAGTTGACTTTTTTTTTCTTCTTCTTCTTTTTTCCCCCCCAGAGAAATGTTGGTCATCCTTGCAGGCCTCTTCTCTGAATGAAATGGTTGCGATGCTTAAACAGACGGTGATGTGCATGCTGCAAAATTGGAAATATTCTTTATTGGAGGTTCGGAATACCAAGACTCTCTTAAACATGATGAAAAAACTGTACAAGGTTAGTGCATGTGTGCCTGTTTAACTTTGTAATAGACATACTAAAGTGGTTATTTTAGAACTATACACTTCTCCCTCGGTATTCGCGAGGGATAGGGGCAGAGCCGGACTGCGAATTGTGAAAAACCGCGAATAACTTCTGGTCCGGCTTTGACCCACCCCCGCCTCCTTTCCGCCTTCCCCCTGGCATCCCAGCCTTACCTGGTGGTCTAGCGGGCTTTCGGGGCAGGAGCGATCTTCCTTTGCTCCTGCCCCATGTAGATCGCCATTAGAAAATGGCTGCCGTGAGCTCCTGTCATAGTCTCGAGAGACTGCAGGAACTCGCAGCAGTCATTTCCTATTGGCGATATACACGGGGCAGGAGCGTAGGAAGATTGCTCCTGCCCAAAAAAAATCATGATTGATCGAAACCGTTAATAGAGAGGGAAGTGTAGTCCTGTGTCAAATGTCTTAAAACCTGACATTGCATGGATGTCCAAATCTCAATTTTTATAAAGCCAGGATATGAATGTCTAAACTGTATGACAAAGAGATGTGGTCTGGGCATATTTTTGGGTGGGACTAGGGAGGAGTCAAAATATGGACATCCAAAAAGGGAAGGGATATCCGTGTTTATATTGGGTACTTGACATGTCCAGGTTACAGAAAGGTGCTCCAATTGAGCTGTTCTCCTTTGAGTAAAGTAAGTGGGGAAAAAAACCCAGTAAGTATGTTTCTGCCCCAGAGGGCTCACAAATAAAAAAAAACCAAATGGAACAAAAAAGAAAACTATAAAAAACTGCATTGGTATTTGAACTTGTGACCTTTAGTTCTCTGCTCCATTTCTTCCCTGGCTGCTTTATGCATTAGGTTACTTTTTAAGTGTTGCTATCTTGTGTGGCCATAATAATAATATGGATGTCTTCATGCAGCCAAAAAAGCATCCATGTCTTCTGTTTTGCCCTATTCATAGTTTGGATATTTCAGTTTGTAAAATGGCTGTTGATTTTCTTATGTATTTTAGAACAGGCTATATGTCGGCATCCTGTTCTACAATACATGAGAAATGAAAGTCCATATCTGATGCATGAAGTTGGTGTCCTGTTTGTTTTTTTTTTGGGGGGGGGGTTTAAGTTCCATGCCACAGGTGATCAATTGTGGAAAAAAATGGAAAATATTTTGCCAAGGATTAGAAATTTAGGAGTTTCCCAAGACTAAATGTTAAGTCTTAAGTCTGTGTGAACTTAACTGTCCTCAAATGTTAGCTTTCCTCTACAACTGAAAACAATCTAATGTTGGGCCTTGTATTCTTCTGCACAACCAAAATGTGTTTATTATTTTATAGGCAAACATGAAAGCTAATTATATCTTACCAATAAACAAATTCTACATAGAAGAACTCACCCAGAATGTTGACATTATTGTTGATGTATCAAACTGGTACTGGTGGCTGAAATCAGATGTAAGTATGGTGCATCTGTTTGATTTTAGCAGTCACTTAGAATCGGAGCCTGATTCACTTTCAGCTGTAGATCTTGGCTTTCTAGCCCATTACAAACTATAAAATTGTACTGCTTTGTCACTTTATCACCCATCCAGCACTCCCTGTTTCACCTTACCCCATCCCTCTTCCTGTGAGACTTCCATTAGAATGCTTTTATGTTTCACGTATATGCGAGCACATCAAAAATTAAAGGCAATTGTTAAGATTACACAATAACTGGAACAGAGCTAGCGAAATGCAACATATGTACTCCTACATTGCCTGTTGGATAGTTCATCCATGCACAGTTCAGCGTTCGGCCTTTGGTCCAGAAGCTACCATGAGGTCAGAAACATGGACACTCCTTTGCAAGATTATACCATCAAAGAATGTGCAGTAGTGCGCTTTCTTTGGGCAAGGAGTGAAAACTGGAAATTCACCATTGGACATTGACTCAGTTATGGACAAGAATCCACGAATGGTTTAAGTGGGTAAAAAGGTTTAAAATGGGAAGCCAAAAAAAAAAAGGAGTATAGAATTACTTTTAATAAACCTGCTCTTCAAAATTTGATTATCAAAATACCAGCCTATATTTTCAAATATTCAATAGTGTCCATAAATATAACATTAAAAAATTATTTTGAATTATAATGTGAAAGGTGCTCAGTGTCCTTTGTTTCCTGCACAGACAGTGCCACTAAGAGAACAAGTTTGGGACCATCATAACACTCTTCCGTCCCAATACAAACAAGGTATTGCAACGGCTACTTATGGAAATGGAAAAGGTAGCACTTATCTTATATTGGATGTAACTGATCTTGTTCCTTCATCATAACCAAATAGCGGCCCAGCAGGAATTTTTCTTTGCTATTGTGCATAAAGCAACTGCTCCTCTACTCGGACCTGAGTTTCACCCAAAGGGGCTTCCTCAGGAGAAGATTAATCTAAAATGCACATGTGAATAAATATATAAATTAAAACAAACATCCCACCACAAAACAAAACACTAAACAACCACTCAACTGTAGTTGATAAAAACCTGATGCACCCACACCCCTTAAACATAAAATCATATACCCACCCTGCATTACATTCCAATTTTATTACTCTATTACAGTGCTCCCCTGCGAATTCTGCGATATGAAAAGATGAATGCCGATAGTTTGGGGCACAATAATTTATTTAAATTGGTTTGGGGCCCGTTGACATCTTATATTACTTCACTATAGTAGGTCTTTGATTGTGAGTCAATTTTTGTTTATTTATTTTGTTTATTTATTTTCATACACATCCAGGGAAGGGTTATTTCTGTCCTAATTTTGACCTTTGAGTATTTACATGCTTGGGGAGGGTGGGAGGATGGAAGGATATTAATAATTTGAATAGGGTAAGGTTATTGGGAAAATCTATGTTTTTGTGTTTTATTGAATAATCATTGGGTGGATAGGAGAAAATGGTTGGTTATGTATATTTGTAAGTTGAATGTGCTTTTATTGATTTATTATATACTAGTGTTTAAGCCCGTTACATTAACGGGTGCTAGAATATATGTCTGTCTTTCTTTCTTACTTTCTGTGTCTCTCCCTGCCCCTATCTCTCTCTCTTCCTTTCTTTCTGTCTCCCTCCCGCTGTCTGTCCTTATTTCTTTCTGGTTCTCTCTCTGGCACCCTGTCTGTCTGTCTTTCTTTCTTTCTGTGTCTCTCCCTGCCTGCTCTCTTTCTGTGTGTCTGTCTTTCGTTTTAATGCGCTGCCTGCCTGTCTTTCTGTCTCTCCATGATCCCCTTCTGCCTCCCCTCCCCCAAAGCAAACCAAGATTGCTCCCAGGCCCCCTTTCCCTCTCCGTCCCCTCCACTTCCCTGTGTAGCACCAGCAGCATTTCCCTCCCACCCTTCCCTGTGGAGCAGCAGCATTTCCCGCCCTTCCCTGTGCAGCAGCAGCATTCCCCCCCCCCCCCCCACACACACACTACCCTGTGCAGAAGCAGCATTTCCCGGCCTTCCCTGTGCAGAAGTAGCATTTCCCCCCACACACACACACACACTTCCCTGTGCAGCAGCAGCTTTTTCCGGCCTTCCCTGTGCAGAAGCAGCATTCCCCCCCCCCCCACACACACACTTCCCTGTGCAGCAGCAGCATTTCCCACCCTTCCCTGTGCAGCAGCAGCATTTTCCGGCCTTCCCTGTGCAGAAGCAGCATTTCACACACACACACACACACACACACACACACACACACACACTTCCCTGTGCAGAAGCAGCATTCCCCCGCCACACACACACACACTTCCCTGTGCAGAAGCAGCATTCCCCCCCCACACACACACTTCCCTGTGCAGAAGCAGCATTCCCCCCCCCACACACACACTTCCCTGTGCAGAAGCAGCATTTCCCCCCCACACACACTTCCCTGTGCAGAAGCAGCATTTACCCCCCACACACACACTTCCCTGTGCAGAACCAGCATTTCCCCCCCCCACACACACTTCCCTGTGCAGAAGCAACATTTCCCCCCCCCACACACACACTTCCCTGTGCAGAAGCAGCATTTCCCCCCACACACACACTTCCCTGTGCAGAAGCAGCATTTCCCCCCCCCACACACACACACTTCCCTGTGCAGAAGCAGCATTTCCCCCCTCCCACACACACACACACTTCCCTGTGCAGAAGCAGCATTTCCCCCCCCACACACACACACACTTCCCTGTGCAGAAGCAGCATTCCCCCCCCCACACACACACACTTCCCTATGCAGAAGCAGCATTCCCCCCCCACACACACACACTTCCCTGTGCAGAAGCAGCATTTCCCCCCACACACACACACACTTCCCTGTGCAGAAGCAGCATTTCCCCCCCCCATACACACACACACTTCCCTGTGCAGAAGCAGCATTCCCCCCCCACACACACACACTTCCCTGTGCAGAAGCAGCATTCCCCCCCCACACACACACACACTTCCCTGTGCAGAAGCAGCATTCCCCCCCCACACACACACACACTTCCCTGTGCAGAAGCAGCATTTCCCCCACACACACACTTCCCTGTGCAGAAGCAGCATTTCCCCCCCACACACACACTTCCCTGTGCAGAAGCAGCATTTCCCCCCCCACACACACTTCCCTGTGCAGAAGCAACATTTCCCCCCCCACACACACACTTCCCTGTGCAGAAGCAGCATTTCCCCCCCCACACACACTTCCCTGTGCAGAAGCAGCATTCCCCCCACACACACACACACACTTCCCTGTGCAGAAGCAGCATTTCCCCCACACACACACACACACTTCCCTGTGCAGAAGCAGCATTTCCCCCCCCACACACACACACACTTCCCTGTGCAGAAGCAGCATTTCCCCCCCCCCCCACACACACACTTCCCTGTGCAGAAGCAGCATTTCCCCCCCCACACACACACACACTTCCCTGTGCAGAAGCAGCATTTCCCCCCCCCCACACACACACACTTCCCTGTGCAGAAGCAGCATTTCCCCCCCACACACACACACACTTCCCTGTGCAGAAGCAGCATTTCCCCCCCCCACACACACACACACTTCCCTGTGCAGAAGCAGCATTTCCCCCCCCCACACACACACACACTTCCCTGTGCAGAAGCAGCATTTCCCCCCCCCCCACACACACACACTTCCCTGTGCAGAAGCAGCATTTCCCCCCCCACACACACACACTTCCCTGTGCAGAAGCAGCATTCCCCCCCCCCACACACACACACACTTCCCTGTGCAGAAGCAGCATTTCCCTCACACACACACACTTCCCTGTGCAGCAGCAGCATTTCCCGCCGCCCCCTTCCTAGCCGCCGCGCTTAAATTCAGAGAAAAGCGCTACACCGTGCTATCGCTGGCTTCAGCGTCTTCTATCCACTGCAGCCAACCCTAGCGGAAACAGGAAGTAGTCAGAAGGCGGTCCGCAGTGGACAGAAGATGGCGAGGCCAGCGTTAGCGCGGTGCAGCGCTTTTCTCTGAATTTAAACGCGGGTGAGCCGGCGAGAAGGAGGAGGCTTTGGTGGTGGTGGTTTTAGCGGTGCGGGAGGGGGGAGTCGCCAGCTGTGCTGTGTTTCTCCGCTTTCTGATTTGTCTGGCCGCCACATAAGCACTCCTGCTGGCCATGAACCTACTGATCACAGATCAGAGATCACGGAAGCACGCAGGTAAGTGCGCATGCACGGCTAGGGTTTTATATAGGATAATATATAATTTTATTTTGTATACCACCAAATATCTGTTTATTGCACTATTGAAGTTTGGAAAATCAATAAAGAATTTAAAAAAACCCCAAAACATTCTACTAGTAGGTATACTGTATTACATGGATTGTTGGAGTGACAGAAGATGGTTGTGATATGGTATAATTGTCTTACATATAGAACCATTCGGTCTCTTCCAGGATTCTCAGGATGAGGATAAATGTCCAGTCGTATTTTGCCGCTTTCCTTTTGTAATCAGTTGGCTTGCCAAGATTCAAATCTTGCACTCTGATTCACTTATCAGAAAAGAGGTGAGACTTAGTGTTGTGAAGTTTAAGATGTTCTTCACCTACTCTGCAATTTTTATGTTCATTATCTTGCAGTATAAGACAATATTAGTTGATTTATGTATCTGATCTTTCGACTGCTAGGGCTGTGCATTAATATACCTTAAAAATGTAGCGTCAACTAAATCAATTTAGTATTAATCTACAAATTAATGCACATTAAGGGGTCTTTTTATTAAACTGTGGTAAAAAGTGGCCTTACCATGCCCTTCATGTGCTGGTACCTTTTTAGGTTATGGTTAGAAAATGGTCTATTTCCCAGTGTAATGGCCATGCATTAATGTTGCCATTATCACATGGCCGTTAACTAACATTAGCACAGGAGCCCTTCCTGCCAGCTGTTTTGTAGGTGGTAAAGCCTCACATGCTAATCCTGCACTAATCAGTGTGCAGTAATATAGCTGCGCTGACTAGCGCAGGTGCACACACTCTCTCCCCTACAGATACTCCCTCTTATCAAAAATTAGATTTTATTTTTTATTGTGCCAGTAGCGCATGCAATTGTCAAAAGTACTGCAGGATGCCTCGGCATGCTCTGTGATATGCCCGGTAAGCAGTGTTTACTGCAACTTGGTAAAAGGTTATCTCCCTGAAGTACATATCCCCTCTGAGCCAAGACCCCAGCCAAGACCCCTTTTTGATCAGACTCCCTGAAGTAATCTACTTCTTGATCAAGTAGCATACTTTACAAAGTGCTAGTGTGCATGAAGTTTTACATTTAAACAACTGTGAGAAAAACCTAAAACTTTTGTCTGAAACTAGGGAAACAGCACAAACAAAATGAACTCTTTGTTTTGCTCTGTGGACATCCCTATGTACTGTATCTGTTTTTTTAAATGCAAAATGTTGAAGTCTCAAACGGTGGGTCCAGAGTTGAGTTGGGTGGGCCTTTCAAAAAGTCTACTCCCCTCCCTTCTTTGTTCTGCATCTCTCTCCCTTTCCTCCTTCCCTGGATCTGACATACCCCTCCCCCCCCCTTTGCTTTACCGCAGCAATTTCACCAGTAGCAGAAACAATGCTCATCCACTGCCTGCACTCACCAGGCAGGCTTCTCTCTGCTGCATCCCACCTGTGTTGGCATTACTTCCTGTTTCCTCTGATGCAGCATATGTAAGGTTACCAGATATTACCCTCCCCCAGGCTCAGCCAATTTCACACATCCTCCCCCCCACACACACACTGCCTGTTGGGCAGGAAGGCATCCTGCACGTGCGCGGATGCGACACAATGACATCATGCCCCTTCCCGACATGATTTTTCCGGGTTTTGACGAGCCGTCCGGAGAAATCCGGATATCTGGTAATACTAAGCATATGCATCACTGCTGCAACAAGTGAAGGTGCTGAGTTAGAAAAGAGCAGAGGAGTTCAGTGAGGGGGGAGTTGCTGAGCAGCAGATGGGGAAGCAAATGCCAGAACCGAGGACAGAGAGGGTATCGCAGCATCTGCTGTCGAACTGTTTTGGGGGGCCTGAGCCAAGATTGGACTCGCTTGGACGCCACCAAAGCAGTTCCTAGCTTATCTTTATTTCTTCTCAGTTTGGGATGCCCTGCTGTAAGCCCTCAAGGGAAAATAAATACCTGGGACACCTGAATATACTCCTTTTAAAGTACTACTGAAAAAGGTGCAAGCTAAAGCCAAATAAGGGCAGTCCTTCATTTCACTTTTTTATGTTTTTTTTTAAATTTACTGAACAGAAATCTATCAAAATTTGTATGAGGGTCATCTTATCAGGAATGGATGCACAGTTAAAGTTCATCATTGTCTGCACCTTACAGATATTTGTTTTACAAACTGCGCAGTTCTGATGCTTGCCTGGTTTTGTTCCCTAGGATGCAGTTATTGCAGCAAGAGGACAGTTTCTACAGAGCATGCTGCATGGGAGTGGCGAACTTCCAAAGATGCCAATATTCTTCCTACGAGTGAATCGCAAGAACCTCGTGGAAGACGTGTTCCATAAGCTAAGCACCGTAGAGGATTGCAGCCTTCGAATGGAGCTAGTGGTACAGTATCCATCTAACAAGGAGTTTATTTTGCACCATATGAATTTTGCACAGTGCAGAACGTTTTGTCGACGTTTTCAAACTGTTCTATAAAATGTTGCATCCAGCATGCTGGCACATGAAAGGCAGTTCTATAAGTGAGTGTGTGCTGTTATGCATGCTTTGTGTGAGGACGTGCACAGAAATGGTGTGCATAAGTGCTAGTGTGCAGTGTTTCCCCAAGTCAGATTTTTTGGGGATGCGTAAGTGGCAAGTTTTGTGGCCTCTGACCAAGGACTCTCACTACAGTGGCTGAGTTAAAATGGGATGGGGTTTATAAAATGAGGAGAATCTCCCTAGGAAGGTGCTAGTGACTGCTGGGTACAAATAAGGATCTTGAATATACCCCTTTTACATGGGATTGCAAACTGTTAATTGTGTAATAAGTGATTGCTTCATTACAGTGTACTTGAGCCGCATATCCCTCTCCTGGTATGCAGTTGTTCTGACATAGTCATTTCTGCTGAATTCCAGATGTTGCTATCTAAGGGTTCTCCCACTGTGAGAACATATCGCACTAGGCATAAGATAGTAATTGTATTTGCATTTCAGTCATCCCATCACCTCCATTTCAGTATGCTCCAGGTACTTAACAGTTCAGTGCTAAAAGAAGCAATGGAAACATTACAGCACTTACAAGTCAGTTGTAGAACCCTAAATTTGCCTTTGAGAACTCTAGTCAAGTTTGTCTTCAGTACTGGCCTTAGTTCTTCAATATGTGCCATTACTTTTTGATTAGAGATTCTCTGTGTTCCCCCCGTGCTTTTTTATCGGTCAAAAAGAAAAAATACAGTGAACTGAAACAATTTCATCGTAAAGAGTCAAAAACACATGATCCCTACTTTTAGGATAATAGACACTACTTTGGGGAAATTTATAACCCTAAGGTTACACCTTCTGACTGCATTTTCTAGCATTTCATACTTGAAATGCAAATTTCCACTGTCTTTAATCCAGACTAGGGATTGCGCCTCCAAAGATTTCAGCCTGGTATCACAGTCTGACGACTTGCTTTCCAGACTTAAGATTATGTTCTTTAATTCCAAGTGTTCAGATAGCACTGATGTACATCGTTAGATAATTGCTGCATTTGATTGCCCAAAGAAGAATGAAGATTTGATATAGCCTCCCATATCGTTTCTATAGTGAAGACTTTAGGTCTCTGCAGAGGATCAACTTCCATCCTGAGCTCCCCCACAATCACATTTCCTTGAGCAGCAGCTGTCATTGAAATCTTCATAGCCTCCTCACCGTGTGTTGTATCCACTTTCCCCACTGACAATGTTGGAATTTTCTCCTGGAACCGCTCAGATTTGGATTCCCCGCTCTGGCGGTGCATCAGGGGAGCGTCTTGGGCCGGCCCCGCCTCCAACTGCACCTCTGTCATCTCGGGACGTACTGGTGGGCTCCGCTCCTCAGGGGATAGGGTGGTGTCCTGAATGGAGCGACCACACATCTCAGTCAGCGTGTTTTCTCCTGCCAGGAATTCCTCCGGTAGTTGAGTTCGGGCACTACGCTCCACAAAGGCGTCCATCGGCCCAGCAGGTAATAATGATTCTTCTGGGAGAGACCGGGGTTTTGATTTTCTTTTTACCATCGGGTAAATTAGGAAAACACACTTCTCCTGCCGACAGCGTCTCCGCGTTTGCTTCAAACCGCCATCTTAGGTCCCCCCTTTTTTAAACTCTGTCACCATTTCCCTCTCCACCACCTCTCTCGGAAGCGCATTCCAGGCATCAACCACCCTAACATTACTCTTGAGGGGTGGTAGACTCAGTATCAGCCAGCACCCACATAACTGCAGGGCTGGTGAATGACCCAGATTTTCAATTCCGGTGCCTGGACATGGCCATGGTATTGAATATTCAAATTTGATTCAGTCTGCAGCTGTCAGCAGCTTCAGAACTGCTGACTGCCACAGGCTGAATATCGGTCCCTAAGTGCATAATCCTTACTAATGTACATTCAATGCCCATTACACTTCTCCCTCCATATTCACGGGGGTTAGGGGCAGAACTGGCCCACAAATATGGAAAAATCATGAATAACTTTAGGGCTGACTCTGACCCACCCCTGACTCCCTTCTGCCTCCTAGATCTGTCCACTGTACTTACTTTTTAAAGCCTGGTGGCCTAGTGGTGAAGCGGGGTAGGAGCAATCTTCCTATGCTCCTGCCCCGTGCACAGTCTGGAACAAAAATGGCTGCCATGACTTCCTGCGAGACCATGGGAACTCATGGCAGTCATT
Organism: Geotrypetes seraphini; assembly: GCF_902459505.1. Taxonomy (NCBI): domain Eukaryota; kingdom Metazoa; phylum Chordata; class Amphibia; order Gymnophiona; family Dermophiidae; genus Geotrypetes; species Geotrypetes seraphini. The sequence goes on along the minus strand of NC_047084.1, from coordinate 336,495,278 downwards.
TTTGTTCCCAGTTCTGCACAGGGCACGATCATAGGAAGATTGTTCTTGCCCTGCTTTACTGCTAGACCACCAGGTTTTAAAAAAGCAAGTAAGTGGAGAAGTCTGGGATGTAGGGGTTGGTCACCAAGATGAAAACTGCGAATAGTGAATAACTGAAGTCACGAGTTCTGAACCCATGAATATGGAGGGGGATGTGTAAAATTTTAAGGGTGACTTGTACTTGAGGCAATGGAGTGATTTTCCCAGAGTTACAAGGAGTTTCAGAAAGAGAAACATGATTTGAACCTTGGTTTCTCCCTCGTATTTCCAATAAAGATCTACCTTTTATAAAATATATAGAAGTTGCTCTTCTCTACAGATGTCATCCTTGATGCATCACTAGTGAAAGTCAAGTACAGTGGCAGTCAAGAGAAACAATGAGAGATTACCAAGTCATCACAAAACTTACAGGTTCAAAGTCATGTTAATGACAGCCCTATCTTGAACAAGGAAGATTACCTACATGTTGTGTTACAATGCCTCAGTGATGTACTGTGGAGTATTGTGACCCCTGATGTAGGATTAATTAATGAAACCCAGCCATATTGGGTCATTTCTACAATAAAGCTTTTTGGTAGCCTTCCACTTCTCTTGACTGTTTCTGCACATGATTTACACTAGTGGTTTGTCATTGATGGAAGTTTTCCTTCTTTTTTTGTCATCTTTGATACATGCCTACATAGTAGAACAAATAAATCTACAAAATGACAAAAAAATTGAAGAACCTTTAATATAATAGGTAGTGAAAGGGAATTCATTCAGTTAAAAGGGCTGTATTGCAAAACACCCCTGGATTATAAGTATATGACTATGCCAACTTTATGGTTAATCATGAAAAGCTCCTTCACGTCACCAGATCTCTTCTAAAATGCTAATTTGTGCAAAATAGTGCAACAAGTGTAAGTCACGCTTCTATCTTGTAGTTAGTCCAAACAATTCAAATAATGCCCAGCTCTACTATGTCAGTTCCAACTCCATTAAAATAGCCAGCGAAAAGTACACTTAAACTTGATTACTTATCTTGTTACTTTTCTTGGGTGTCCAAAACCTTAAAGGCTGCCAGTACCCCATTTCATTTCTTCAGGGGCTAGCACGAGGCCCAGAGCATATTTAAATGAGATGGTGTGGAGACAGATGTGTAAGCAGGTGTTTGGGGCTTTGTACCCTTAATTCACACTGTTATAAGCATGCAGTGTGAACTTCACCTTAATCCAGATGTTGCCGATATCTACAGAGTGACTGTCTGTGAATATTGTAATGATGCAGGACTGTTGTATTGCAGATTTATTTAGTGTTTTTCAAATGCAGAGAGCCTCACAGCAGCATTTTTTTTTTAAACCTGGGGTACAATTATACAGTATTTATGTACCTGAGACCTCAAATAGAATTTTATCAGAAATTTCTCTAAGTCCCAAGTGATGCTGAATCAACCATGTGGCTTGGCTTGTGTAATCTAACTGGCCGCCATCTTGTTGGAATATTCATTTCTATCTCTATCTCTACCTCTGTCTTTATATTTTTATCTTTACTTTTCATAAATTGTTTCTTCAGGTACTTTAGTTAGATTGTGAGCCTTTGGGACAGTTAGGGAATTTCCAAGTACCTATCTTATTTATTTTTATTTATTGTATCTTTTAATGCATCATTTTTGTAAACCGCTTAGAAACCTCACGGTTATTAGCGGTATATAAGAATTAAATTAAATGTTCACTCGTAAGATTCTGTTTTTGAACTAGATCCTGTTTTGCTTCATTGAATATCTTTAGCAATCTAAGTTGCTAGTGTGTAAAGGATGCATTTACTCTAAATGCTCACACAGATTTACTGGTTAAAAAATGCTTCTCGTTACTTTGGAAACTCAGAACCATCAGAAAATACTTTGGTGCAGTATCTTTCCGCCTACTGGTTCAATCTTCCATCTTAAGCATGCTCGATTATTGCAACATCATCTACCTGGGATCCTTCAAAAAAACCATTCTAAGACTCAAGAGTCATTCAAAATTCAGCAGTTCGACTGATCTTTGGGCTGAAAAAATGGGATCACATAAGCCCCTATTATCAAAAACTCCATTGGCTTCCCCTGGAGGCGCAAATTCTGTTCAAGTTCTCTTGTCTGTGTTATAAATCAATACTTGGTCTGGCCCCCACTTACCTAGTTTCCCAATTTAATCTGGCAAGTTCTATTAGGCCCACATGAAGAATACATTTGTTCACCTACCCAACAATAAAGGCCTGCCACTATAAAAGATTCCTGCCCAGAACCCTCACCTTCCAGGCAGGCAAATGGAATGATTGGCTGAGTAACGTTATCTCACACTCCTCAACCTATCTCAATTTTAGTAAAATTGATAAAAACGAGTTTGTTCAATCGATTTGTAAACTAAGAATTTTATAGCATGGCAAATTCAACCATTAACCTTAAGAACTTTATAGCTTTCTACTTCTTTCATTATATAAGATTGTATAGATGTCTTTTAATTGTTGACCTCTTCGCTGATTGTCCAGCGCTTCTTGTTGTAAACCGCCTCAAACTTTTCATGGCTTTGGCAGTATATAAAAATAAAATTATTATTATTATTATTTAGAAATCCAGTACAGTAATTAGAGGCTCTTTTTTTTTCTCTCCTTGTAGGTGGAATTTGTAGGAGAGCCAGGTCTTGACCTGGGTGGGATCAGGCGAGAGTTCTTCCTGATCATATTCGAGGAGATAATTCAGCCAGACTATGGGATGTTTATGTTCTGCGACAGTCTTTCCCCTATGTGGTTTCCCAGCAACGTGAGTTTCTCTGGTCACCTTTTTTTGCATGCTCCTGCAGGGTCTTGTGCCATTGAGGCAAAGAAGGTTGCTCCTTCCTGAAGATTATTTAATACAAAACTGAAGCAATTAGAAAAGATGTGTTTCGAAAGGCTGTTCAGCAGCTCTGCATTAGAGAGTTGCATTGGGACAGAAATCCCACCCGTCCCCGCCTGTCCCTGTCAGGATCCTCTCCGTCCCCACGCATCCCCGCAAGGAATTACCTCCATCCCTGCCTGACCCCATAAAAAGCAGCAATTATTTCTGACAGGATCATCAATTCCACAGTTTCTTTTGTGTTTGCGCTGCTGTTTTCCTTGTGGAATCTCTTTGGTGGAACCCTTTTTTTGTTTTCTGTTCAGGTAATTAACTTTTAAACCCCCCTCTTTTACTAAAGCTGGCGTGTCCATTATATTATATGGACGAACCCTGCTTCCAAAGCCTTCCATTCCCGTGGGCCAGAATGGGGTCCTCGTGGGAGTCCTGTGGGTTAGGGGGGGATTCCCGCGATCCCCGTTCCCGTGCAGACCTCTACTCTGCATGACTCTTGCTGCTGCATTCACCAGACTGAGTTAATCTTAGCACAAAAAAAATGTAAGGAAGCAATTTTATTTAATTGGCTTTCTATCCCGTTGTCCCCAAAGTGCGCAGAACGGGTTACAGATTAAATGTGCTGTACTCAATCATAATCCCAGTCATTTCTGTAGGTAAATCATGGGCTTTTGGAAAACTCATCCAACAAGAAGAGGCACTGGAGATGTCAAATCCAACTGAATGGTCAGAAATCCTTTATTTGCAGTTTGTATCAAAGTTTAAAACAAGCAAAGTTTCAAAAGATTTTGGCTTTGCTTGTTTTAAACTTTGATACAAACTGCAAATAAAGGATTTCTGACCATTCGGTTGGATTTGACATATCCAGTGCCTCCTCTTGTTGGATTTGCTTTGCTTCGAGGCTTGGTACCTTCTTTCCCCTTCCCTATACACTTTTGGAAAACTCCTCACCTATATGTGGGCTAAATTATGTAGGTAATTTTAGTCTCAGTAGTAGTAGGTTTTCCTAGAGCAGGGTTTGGAAATAATCCTTGTAATACAACTGCACATGTAATGTATCATATTGGGTGAGCAGGTTTCCAAAAGTCCATTTCCCTGTGTATGTTTAGTGGATGAAGATATCTGCAGGTATTTTTTTCTTTAGATAATTTTGAGTTTTTAAAATTATTAAATGCTTCAAATTCAATATAAGAAATATTACAAGAGCAGGATCTCCAGAATACATAATTACCAAAGGAATATAAGCAAATCAAAGTTAAAAATAAGTCCTACGACATCCAATTTAAATTTGTAAATGAATGAAACAGAGGAGCCTAGATCGGAAAACAGATAAAAAATTCAAAAACACTTAGACCACTTTCTTATTCCCCCTAACAATCAGTCTGGCCTAACATTTGTATGGTCAAGATTCATTCGGCAGTGCACTTTATGCTGCTGGCTAAATTAAACCTGGATATTTGATACTAGGCCATGTTTGGACAACAGCATTGAATATCTGGGCATGCTGGCACTTAAGTAGAAGGCAACATAGGAACCAGCTTTTGAAAATGATTGGGGGTGAGTTAGAGGTGGAGTCAAGATGGCGGTCTAGTGTTTGTTCTCCGATTGCTTTCCTTACCTGCCATGATGGTGAAACGAAAGGGGAAGCCCCGTGTCTTTCCCTCTGAGACCATGAACACTCCTGTATGGGTACGACAGACACTTTTGTTCAGCGAGCAACAGATCCTTCAGTGTCCAGTACTGGAAGCCTTCCTGCGAGACAACAGGAGCTACTGGTTTTTCCCCTGGGCCTGACACTTCATTAAGCTTGTATCTCAGAAATCCTTCTGTGCAGCTTTCGACAACCAGCAGTGTTTCTGCCCTACCCAGCATGTCATCTCCCGAAGAGGTGTCAAATTTGCTGGGGGAGATGATACCAGCAGAGCAGGAGTATCTGAGAGCTCCCTGCAAGGGTTAAGAATCGAAGTTGTGCAGCAAAGTCAGATCTCTCCGACACTGGAGACTGTAGGGGGTGTATTAGGAGCAAAGATTTCTGAAGTCCAGGACACTGGTGAATTTCCTTTTCAATGGTAACTGTTTCAATTCCTCCTTTTATGGTCAATCATTCAACATAAGAACATAAGATCAATGTTAAGAACATTGTAATAAAGTTTAAATGTAATCTGGGAAGCTCTATCAGAGAGGGCAAAGATTAATTCCACAAAATAATGCTCTTAATCTGAGAGTTCAAGTCTTGAAAGAAATAATTGAAAAGTCTGCTACAGACATTTCTCTCCTTAAGAGGAGGATCTGAATAAGAAAAAGTTACCTCTAATCAATCTGAGTGAAACTTTATAATTAAAGATAAACTTCAACCTTAGAGCTAAGGTGGAAAGTTTGGAGAATATTTCAAGAGCTATAAATTTGAGGTTTTTGACTTTAACCAATGGTTTCACCACGAGAAATGTTCAGAAAATATGTAATGGAAACATTAGTGGTTGCTCATGAACTTGTTCCACCCACTGTAAAGGCTTATTTCCCAGCTTTTAAAAAGTAAGAGGAACAGCCACGAGTGAAAGCTTTATTTGAACTTGATACTCTGGATGTTTCTAATATATTGGAGCATTCAGATCAAGAAAATGTAACACCAACTACAACGGTGGTAACTTTTGCTTTAATCACTGATAAAGACTGGTTGTTGAGAATGTTCTTTTGTCATCATAATAAGGAAGTTTTTTGATTTAAAAATGTTTTTCCTGATTAAAGTCCAGATATACAATGTCGACCGTGTCTATCTGCCTGTTCACTCCCTCGAAGAAGTGCAGCAAGTTTGTCAGACAAGATCTGCCTTTGCTGAAACTATGCTGGCTGGTCCTCATCAGACCGTGTCCATTTAGGTCAGGGGTGTCCAATGTCGGTCCTCGAGGGCCGCAATCCAGTCGGGTTTTCAGGATTTCCCCAATGAATATGCATGAGATCTATTTGCATGCACTGCTTTCATTGTATGCTAATAGATCTCATACATATTCATTGGGGAAATCCTGAAAACCCGACTGGATTGCGGCCCTCGAGGACCGACATTGGACACCCCTGATTTAGGTGATCAATGATGCAGTCCTTTATCAGTGCCTCTACCATCTTTCATGGTACCGAGGTCAGACTCACCGGTCTGTAGTTTCCCGGGTTTCCCCTCGAACCTTTCTTGAAGATCAGCATAACATTCGCCACCTTCCAGTCCTCCAGAATCTTTTCCGTTTTAATAGACAAGATTGGCTATTAGTTGAAGCAGTTCAGCTATGACCTTTCAGTTCCTTGATGACCCTCGGATGGATGCCATCTGGTCCAGGGGATTTATCACTCTTGAGCCTATCAATATGTCTGCATACCTCTTCTAAACTGACCGTTAACCCTGTCAGTTTCCCGTTTTCACTTCCAGCATATGGGTTCCGGTATGCTCTGTATATCCTCTTCGGTAAATATAGATGCATAAAACGTGTTCAGTCTGTCAGCAATTGCTTTGTCCTCCTTTAGCGCTCCCTTTATTCCTTGGTCATCCAACGGTCCCACCGCTTCCTTCGCTGGTCATTTCCCTTTAATATATTGAAAAAACAGCTTGAAGTTTTTCGCCTCCTTGGCTATTTTTTTCTCGTCTCTTTTGGATCCTTTTACCACCTTATGCACCTGTGTTGATGTTTGTGTTTCTTCCAATTTTCGTCTGTTTTTTATCTTTTCCATTGCTTAAATTAGGTTGTTTTTTTTGTCTCTGATCACTTCCTTAACCTCTACAGTAAGCCACGCTGATTTTTTATTCTTATTCTTCTTTGATCCTTTGTTGATACGCGGTATATAGATTTTGTGCCTCGGTGACCGTATCCTTAAAAAGAGACCAAGCTTGCTCTAGTGTCTTTGCAGTGTTTATCCTCTTCTTAATCTTCTTCCCCACTTGCATCTCATCCCTTCGTAATTCCCTTTTCGGAAGTTTATCGCCATGGCCATTGTTCTGGACCGATGTTTCGACCCTGTTTCCAGGTTGAAGCGGATCATATTGTGATCGTTGTTTCCCAGTGTCCCTTCTCCTTCTACATCCTGTGCCGGTCCTCACAGCCGATTTAGAATTAAGTCCAGAATTGTGTTTCCTCTCGTGTTTTCCTTGACAAGTTGCTCCAGGAAGCAATCGTCTACAGTTTCCAGGAACTTGGTCTTTCTAGCACAGCCGGAGGTGCTGAGGTTCCATTCTATCCCCGGATAGTTGGTCGCCCATGATAATTGCATTGCCTCCCTTGCAGTTGCATTTAATCTCATCCATCATTTCTCCATCAATTTCTTCAGACTGCCCTGGGGATCAGTAGTAGATGCCTATCCTTGTTTCTGGTCCATTTGTTCCTGGAATTTTGATCCATAGAGACTCTAACTTATCCGTCTGTTGTGGCATGTTCTCTCCAGTAGATTCACTCTGTCTCTGCGGTATAGTTTGTATCCCGGTAGCACCGTGTCCCATACATTTTTATCAGTCCATCATGTTTCTGTGATGCGGATGATGTCAAAGTTATCCTTTTGTGCCACAGCTTCTAATTCACCCATCTTATTTCTAAGGTTCCTTGCATTTGTGTACATACACTTGAGTTTGCAGCCTGTTCCCTTCTTGCGTGCCCTTCCCTCTTGTGTCTCTTTCAGTCTGTCTTGTCTGTGATCTGGTGAGTCTTCCCCTCCATCTTCCTGCACGGTATCCTCCGGGTATACCAGTTCCCAAATCATCGACTCTCTCTCAGTCGACTGTCGGCTTTCCCCTTCCTCCTAGTTTAAAAGCTTCTCAACTTCTCTCTTGATATTGCTTGCAAGTAGCCTCGTTCCGTCTTTGGTAAATAGGAGTCCGTCCTTCCTGTATAGCTTGCTCTTCCCCCAGAACGTCGTCTAGTTGCACACGAAGTGGAATCCTTCTTCCTCACACCAGCGCCGCATCCACACGTTGACTGTTTGCAGCTCCATCTGTCTCTTCTCATCTGCCCTGGGTACCGGCAGGATCTCCGAGAATGCCACCCTCTGCATTCTGGTCTTCAGCTTCCTTCCTAGCATCTGGAACTGGTCCTTCAGTACTTCTCTGTTGTAGTTCCTGTTGCTCACGTTGTTTGTCCCCACATGGGTCACCACTACCGTATCTTCTTCTTCCACGCTGTCGATGATCCTGTCAATGCAGCTCACTATGTCTTCTACCTTGGCTCCCAGTAGGCAGGTCACCAGCCGATCCTATCTTCCTCCTGCTATGTGGATGTCAACTTGTCTGATAATGGAGTCCCCTACGACAGTTGCTGTTCCCTCTATCTTCTCTTGCTTCTCCAGCCGCAGGTCTGTATCCCCAGTGCATGTCCATCTCTCCAGCTGTAGGTCCGTGTCCTTTGTGCACACCCATCTTCCCTCATCTTGGCATTGGCTTGCACCGGACATGCCTTCTTGTGGGTTCCCTCTGCTGCCTCCAGATCCCATTGCTGTATTGTCCTGCTGGCGGTCCTCACTCTCTGTAGATGTGTCCTGGCAGTTCCACTGTTGCTGGTGATTTTCCACGGTCTCCCTGTATGCCTCCTCTATGAACTTCTCCAGCCCTCAGACCTCTTCTTCGATGGTTTCCTCTGTCTTGATGTTCTCTGCATCCTTATCCTCCTCCTCCTCCACTGCTTGGAGTACCTCCAATTCCAGTATTCTGCCCTCCAGGAGTCTGACTCGCGTCTTCAGGCTATCCAGTTCTCCGCATCGAGTGCAAACATAAGACCGCCTTCCAGAGGAGAGGTAGTCATGCATATGGCAGGCGGTGCAAAACAATGTGTAGCTCAACTTCCTGCTTCTGTCTGCTGCTTCCATTGCTGTCCTCCGTGTCTGTTGTGGATGTCCTCTGCGACAGCTGTGTCCTCTGTTTGCCCGGTTGTGTGTCCTCTGTACCTGCGCCTGCTGTGTCCTCTGTATCTGCCTGGTTGTGTGTCCTCTGTACCTGCTGTGTCTGCCCGGCTTTGTGTCCTCTGCGCCTTCTGTGGTCTCCTTCAACAGTGGCTCGTCCCTTCGCAAAGGCGCTCTTGCTAAGGTGAGCGCCTTTAACGCTCATCTTAGAAGTGTGCCGAACGGCTGAGCGCAGTTGACCCCTTCCCTTTTAAGGGGGAGCTCCGGTTCTCCTCCTCAGTAACGTTGGAGGGGTGGGTGGAGCTATCTCTCGCCACTGCCCCTCACTGTCTCCTGCCTTCTCCCCTCCGCTTCTCTCCTCTGCCTCCCGACTCTCTTCTACAGCTATCACCTCCCGACATTCCTTCAGCTGCCATGCTCTCCTAGGCAGTAATCGCTGTTGGCCCCTCCTCTTTTAAGGGGGAGCACCAATTCTGCTCCTCATTGACATCGGAGGGATGGGCGGAGCTATCTCTCACCACTGCTTCTCACTGTCTCCTGCCTTCTCCCCTCAAGTTTCAAGTTTATTAGAAATTTGATGAATCGCTTATTCATAATTTACTAAGCGAATTACAGTAAAATCCAAAGTAAACATACAACATACAATTTAAAAATTAGCTTAAAAAAAGGGATTGGACGAACAGACAAATAGACAAGACTGAATACGAAGGCTCCCCTCTGCCTCCCGGCTCTCCTCTGCAGCTATCACCTCCTGACTCTCCTTCAGCTGCCCTGCTCTCTCTCCTAGGCAGTGATCGCCTTTGGCCCCTCCCCTTTTAAGGGGAGCTATGGTTCTGCTCCTTAGTGACGTCGGAGGGGTGGGCGGAGCTATCTCTTGCTGCTGCCCCTCACTATCTCCTGCCTTTTCCCCTCTGCTTCTCTCCTCTGTCTCCCGATTCTCCTCTGCAGCGATCCCCTTGTACTTTCTCCTCCCTTTGCCTGCCTTGGATCTTCTTTTCTGTTTTTGTACCTAGTGGCATAGTAAAGGGGGTGGCAAAGTGGGTGGTCCACCCTGGGTGCCATGCTGGTGGGGGCACCAGCACCTCTCCTCCTTGCCCCCCACCTCTTCCCATTCCTCCCCTCATGTGCCCCCATACCTGTTGTTGGAAGTTGTTTGCGGGGATCGACGTCGCTTCTGGGTGCCATGCATAGGAAGTGAAGTCAGAGGGAGAGCTGACAGGGTCGTGAGAAGCACCTCCGCGAGCAACAACTTCAGCTAGAAGTATGGGAAAAGGGAAGGGGGAGTGTGTGCATCATGCAGGCTCAGGGAAGGAGCGGGGGAAGGGCACCACTGCCCCGGGCACCTCTCACCCTCGCTATGCCACCATTTGTACCATTTCTCACTGCACAAATGTACATATTTCTACCAGCTATAATCATAGGGAAATATGATCATGTTACTCTTCTGAAAGAAGCCCACTAGCTACCTGTCACACACCGTATCACTTATAAAACACTAATGCTAGTCTTTAAAATTAAACTCTCGCATCTTCCACCTTTTCTGGATAAACTCATTATCCCTCTCTGCCCTGCCCGGACTCTCAGATCTATCAGTTGGTGAGGTGGAATATAGTGCCTTCATGTCTCTGAGCAGAGTTCTATTAGTTAAAAATTGACACTTGTGGAAATATTTTTGAAAATTATTTATGAACATTCCTCATGCAGTGACTTTCTTGCATACAACTAACTTTATTGAGTCGCTCAACAGTAACATTGTTGATTTTGTTACTCCTTCTGTATTTTTCGGACTCTCAGATCAGCAGATCAGAACTTACTATCTGTCCCCTCCATCAAAGAATTTTATTATACCAGGAAAATTAACTTCTACCTAGTTGTCCCAACTTTATGGAATGCCTTGCCATCTCAACTCCGCCACGAAAATCTTCTTGATAAAGTCAAGACTAAACTAAAAATGTTCTTATTTCAAGATGCATTCCACAGCTTCTAAACTTCTCATTCTTAACAGTCTGCCAACTGCTTTTAAGAAGCGACCCCATCCCTAATGTTACATCCCCACCCCCTCCCTTTTATTTTTAACTCTTTTTTTTTTTTAAACGATGTAATTATCAACCCCCCTTTCCCTTTTACCCCCACGTTCATGTTTGTCTTTGTAATATGTATTTTAATGTTCACTCTCCCTCCCCCCTCCTATAAGTATTATTTTAATCTTTTATTTTTTAGCATTGTAAACCGGTTAGATACTTGTCAATGGTCGGTATATTAAAAATAATGAAACTTGAAACTTCTCAGTGCCCCTAATTGGCAAACAAGTGTTGCATTTTCTTTAAATACCTAAGAATAGAATTGCTGGGCATATTTTGTAATCATTTTATGTAAGCCTAGAGCAGGGGTGTCAAAGTCCCTTCTCGAGGGCCGCAATCCAGTCAGGTTTTCAGGATTTCCCCAATGAATATGCATGAGATCTATTAGCATACAATGAAAGCAGTGCATACAAATAAATCTCATGCATATTCATTGTGAAAATCCTGAAAACCTGACTGGATTGTGACCCTCGAGGAGGGACTTTGACACCCCTGGCCTAGAGAGATCTTTTAAAAAACTTCTGAAGACAGTTTTGTTGATGCGTCTATGTGAACAGATTGTGTATGATCAGCAGTTATATTGGATCAGTGGTATCTCTAGAATTTAGAGGATGCAGTTATTTGTTGATGGAATTACAGTCAAACCTCGGTTTGTGAGTAACCCGGTTTGCGAGTGTTTTGCAAGACATAGAAACATAGAAATAGACGGCAGATAAGGGCCACGGCCCATCTAGTCTGCCCACCCTAATGACCCTCCCCTACCTTTCAAAACATTCTCGCAAAACGTGTCTCGCAAACCGAGGGAGAATTAGAAGGGCTTGAGCATGCGCAGATGCATGCTCAAAGCCGGCAGAGACTGGGAAGAAGATCTTCAAGCGGCACCGGCAATTGTGGGCTGCGTGCTGGTGCCAAAGGGGGGGTGAGTTAAAGTTGGTCGGGCGGGGGGTTCCTGTTCTCACGGGGGGGGGTGCCGATTCGAGTGGGGGGGCGTGGTTCTTGTGCTGGTGCCAGACTGGGAGGAGTGAGTTAAGGTCGGGTGGGGGGTGCCTGTTCTCACGGGGTGTGCCGGATCACGCGGGGTGGGGGGGAGGGGAGCAGCGCCCTGGCCTCGGGTGGGGGGATGGGAACGTATCAAAGCGAGTTTCCATTATTTCCTATGGGGGAACTTGCTTTGATAAACGAGCATTTTGGATTACGAGCATGCTCCTGGAACGGATTATGCTCGTAATCCAAGGTACCACTGTATGTGAATTATGAATATGGACAGCAGTGTGAGTAGCAGTAGCTCTTGTTACATATACCATAAGATATATTGTTACTAATTATGACCGGAATTGCAATACAGATAACGAGAAATTGGAAACATTGGGATTGTTTGAATTTTTCATTCTGGTGGGAAACTGTATGTCAGTATTATAGGTTTGAAAGAGAGATGTCAAAATTTAAAGAAACATGGGGTCCGCTAGATACATATATTTCTTTAAACATACTCGCATAAAATGTACCCTTTTGGACTTGGTTTCAGTTCAAGAATCAAGATCCTTTTATACACATACAGGAGGTGAGTGGGGGGTGGGCTTATTTTGGGGGTTTGGGGGAGTTGGTCTTAAGTTATTTATATATAGTTTCTTGGTTTTTTCTGAACATATTGCTAATTTATGGAAATTTTTTTACACTGTGTATCAGATATATTTTGCTATATAAAATTAATAAACAATTTTTAAAATAAATATTATGTATGTTGATTGTAAACTGCCTAGTTTTTAGGTGGTATATACATTTTTAAAATAAATTTTTAGGATGTTTTTATTTTGTTGTTACAGTGGCTTGAGTAATTTATTTTAGAAAAGTATATTTTAGAATTGAGTTAAACAAAAGTGGTATAAAATAAGAACATGTCTCAAAGCAATGATCCCTCAGTTAATCAAGAGCGTTTGAGGTTGTTTTTTTTCCCTTTGGTTAAAGTTTACACTTTAGTAAAAGTGTACTATGGGGGCAATTATCAATGTGGGCTAGCATTAAGATGGGTTATTTTACCACAACTTGTGCTACTTTACCGTAGGCCCTGTTTTATGCAATTGGACCTAATTTTAAACAGCTCATTTTAACAGTAGCCCACTTTTTATAACTTCTTCCCCATGATTCATATCCCAGTAAATGTCAGTGGGAGAATCCCCTTATATTTGCTAGTTACCACTGATTGTTTCTTTTTTAATTTTAAAAACAATTTTATTGAATTTTCCCATCTTTGCAAAATATGTCCAGCAGTCATTACATGACATCAGAGAAACAATGAACTTCACCAACCAAACCCAAACCTTTCTCCTACCCATAAATTGCTGTGATATTTAACCTATAGCAAAGCGTTTTATTAAACTAGAATTGCTTTGTTTTTCAGAGACTTTTAAACACTTTAAATCTCTTTGTGTGTGTGGTGTTTTTTTTCTTCTCATTTTCAGCCATCAATAGAAAAGAAGAAATATTTCCTTTTTGGGATACTCTGTGGACTGGCTGTATTTAATTATACCGTTATATATCTCCCTTTCCCACTTGCATTCTACAAGAAAATTTTAGACAAGAAGCTGACACTGGAGGATATGAAAGAGTTTCAGCCTACTATAGGAAGGTAAATTTATTCATACATTCTGATATTTTAATTGGCAAGATGATGTTTTTGAAGGAAAAATCTATCTCTTCCTTGTGTACAGTTTACCCTGCCATGTTACAGAACCAAGGACAGAGAAGTATAAATATCTGTGCATATATGAAAGGAGAAATTAGAGCTTACCTGCTAATTTTCTTTTCTATATCACTTGATAGACCGGTATAGTTCCTTTACGGATGGGTAATATGCCTCACTGCTACCAGCAGGTGGAGACTGAGATCAAAATTGTATATCAGTAGAGCATCCCCTCTTGCTACTCCAGTTTTCCTCAGTCTCTGGTAGCAGGTGGTAAGGCTTTTCAGCTCCCCTCTTAGCACTGTTGGAACTTTGTTTATGGACTCCTGGTTCCCCTTTTTGTGCCGAATAGAGCTTGGGCGGGTTCTGTTTGGGGATCCGTCCGATCTCGGGGGTGTTAAACCCGGCGTGTCTCGTGCTGGGTCCCTCCCCCACCTTCCTCCACCTCCCCATATTTTTGTAGTGGGCCTCAGCATGCGGCCTGGCCCCCTGGTTGGTCAGCCCTCCAGCACTGAGAGCCATGGAGTCTGTTCTGACTAAGTAAAAAGAAATAACAAAAAAATTCTGAGGTGTTGCCAGTCTAAAGGGCTCATTTCCCTTTAAAACTGCCTTTTTTGTGTTTTTCTCTACTAACCAGCACTTTCTTTACAGCTAAGGCGGTTTTCAGCACAATGAGCTCTTTTAAAGGAAAAAAGTGCTCCAGGCGCAAGGAACTCGTGACCGGCCTGTGCAAGCGTTGTGAAGACCGGAACAGTGGGGAAGCCTTGTCGGTAGTGGATGCCAGTGGCCAAGGCACCCCGCCGCATGTTCCTCGCGGTTTGGCTTCAAATCGTGTGGAAGCTCGGGTTTCCCCTGACGCCCACGCAGGGGGTTACCCAGGCACCGACAGTCGGGGAGAAAAGGATTCCCTTCCCGTCAGTTTGGCTGGGGATTCCCTTTTCATGTTGGTCGGTTCCTCGACCTTTGCTTCAGGAAAGTCCCAGGCTTTTCAGAGACGACAGGCCACAGGAGCTCCGATTTTGGCGGTCTCAGGGCCAGTTTTAGCGGGAACCTCCTCCTTCATTTCAGTTACCTCAGGTGACCTTCCCCCTGTTCTGGAAACACAGGGGCAAGGAATGTCAGGATCCCCTGCTAACAAATTCCCCCTGAATTTATATTAGCACTTTGTAAAGCTTATGCGCTGGTGGCAGGAGGTTCCGTGTCCACTCCGGGGGTCTCAGGGGAAGGGGGGTTTACCCTCGATGTCTTCCCCGGTGCGGCCCCACATAGCGGCGGTTTTGCCCCCCTCTACTCCTCTCTCATCCAAACGCCCAAGGGTCTCTTGGGATGAGGATTTTTTTCCCAGAGGAGCACGAGGTGATTGATGAGGACCTGGACTCTTGGGGAGAATTCCAGGATCCTCTTGGGGAGCCAGATTCCGCCGGCGAGGGTTTCGAGCACTTCCAAGCCAGCGGAGATGCGTCTGTGGTGTGCATTTTTCAGCGCGAGAAGCTCCATGAGTTAATCCTTCCGGTCGCCTCAATTTTGCACTTTGAGGACCTGGTGTAGGAGTCCCCGAGTACGGTGGACCCCTTGCTTAAGGGGATTTGCTCTGCTTTCCGCTTTTTTCCTATGCCTCAGGATATTCGGGACATCATGCTCGCACAGTGGCAGGTGCCGGAAGCCCCTTTTCGCTTTGCGCGCTCCATGGCCCACCTGTATCCCATTCCGGAAGGGGATAGGGATATTCTGAAGTTGCCTGTAGTGGATGAGGTGTTTTAGGCCATATCTAAGCGGCATATCGTACCTGTTGAGGGTGGTGCAGCCTTGAAGGATCCAGAGGAGCGTAAGTTGGAGTCCCTTCTTAAACAGAGTTTTGACGTGACAACTTTGTCGGTCCAGGCGGCTATGTGTGGCGGGCTAGTGGCTCAGATGTGTTTTCATTGGACCCAGCATGTACTTGATGATAAATCTGAGAATTGGGACTTGCTAAGGCAAGAAGTTGCCAAAATTGAATTGGGTGCTTCTTATCTCTCGGATGCCATGTATGACCTTTTGCGAGCTTCTGCCAAGTCTCTAGCCTTAGGAGTGGCAGCACGCCGTACCTTGTGACTTCGCACTTGGTCAGTGGATTTGGCATCCAAGGCTAAGTTGATGAAGTTTCCTTTTAAAGGATCTTTCTTGTTTGGTGAGGTCCTGGAGAAGTTGGTTCAGACTCTCACTGATTCTACAGGGCCTCGTTTGCCTGAGGATAGGCCTAGGCTGCTGGCTCAAGGCAGCGCTGCTCATGGGCGTGATTTCTGCTGTTTCCACTCCGGTCGAGGGGCTGCTTCTTTTCAGTCTCCTGAGCTATCAAGAGGCAGGTTCTTCCAGCGCATGCAGTCCTTTCGTGGGGCCCATTGGGGTGCAGGTAGTTCCCCTGCTGCCCATTCTGCACAATGACTCCTTGCCGGCGCCTGTCTTGGTTCCGGTGGGTGCCCGGTCGAGAGACTTTTATCCACAGTGGGCAGACATCACGTTAGATCAGTGGGTTCTAGAAGTGATCCGGGAAGGCTATGCTCTGGAGTTCACCCAGTTCTTGCCAGACCGTTTTCTCACTTCTCCCTCACAGGTGGTGTGGAAGCAGCAGGCCTTTCACCAGTCCCTTCAAAGATTGTTGGATCTTCACGCGGTGGTACCAGTTCTCCCGCTGGAGTGGGGCACAGGTTGGTACTCGATTTACTTTGTGGTGCCAAAGAAAGAAGGGACTTTTTGACCCATCCTGGATTTGAAAGGGGTCAACAGGGCTCTTCACATGCCTTCCTTCTACATGGAAACTCTGCGGTCGGTGATTCTGGCAGTTTAGCCGGGGGAGTTTCTGACCTCTCTAGATCTGACCGAGGCCTACTTACATATTCCTATTCGGGCTTCCCATCATCGCTTCCTGCGCTTTGTGATCTTGGGGCATCATTATCAGTTCTGTGTATTTCCCTTTGGTCTGGCCACAGCTCCGCGGACATTCACCAAGGTTTTGGTTGTTGTCGTGGCAGCGTTACTCAAAGAGGGCATTCTTGTTCATCCTTATCTAGACGACTGGTTGATTCGCGTCAAGTCATTACAGGAGAGCACTCAGGTCACGGCTCGGGTAGTGAAGTTTCTGCAGTCGCTGGAATGGGTAGTCAACCTTGCAAAGGGCCAGTTGTCTCCATGTCAGCACCTGGAATGTCTTTGGGTAATATTCAATACCTTCTTGGGGAAAGTCTTGCTCTTAGCCAAGGAACACAAGAGGTCGTATATCGCGTCCAACAGATATGAAGACCCTATTTCAATCTCAGCTAGCTCTTGATTCACCTGAGACCATTCCTCAGTTCCTGTCTAAGATGCACTCTGCCCAATGGAAGCAGGCTCTAGCCACCAGGCCTCCACATCAGGCCTGGACCACCAGACCTGCCACATCAAAACTCACTTAAGTCCTTAAGAACCGAGCCACTTTCCACCGGGACTGTATTTTTCTTTATCAGAAACTTTAAACACTTTAAACTGTAGCCTTTCTGTCACATTGGTTTTATACCCAATGGCCGAATCCACCGCATCCACCACAAGGGACTGTAAGGACTCCTTGTCCACTTCATGTATGGTATACAGGTGCGCCATACAACTAGCTACTCAAAAGGTGGTGTCTGGAGATTTCCACTGCACCTGAATCACATCCCTGATTTAATCTTGATGCATAGGAAAAAACTTGGAAGCCTTGCAAATACCTTGAAGGAATGGATCCACCACATGTGGATTCCCCTTGGGCTCCTCCTCAAAGTGTAACACTTGACACCACTTAGTCAGTGAGCTCCTAGAGCTCCTCCCTGTGAAATATACAGATCACTAAAGAATCTTCCCCCAAAAGAGGGTCCACCATCCAACCCTCAGGCATCCCAGACTCCCCCAGCCCCAGGGAAAGGCCTTCTGAGAGCTCAGGATCCTTACCAGATTCATCATCATCCTCAACTGTAGAGGCATTTAATTTTCAAAAGGGAGACTGATAAAATGAGGAAAATGGTTGAAAACAAAGCTGAAAGGATCAGTTGTAAAGGTTAGGATGGTAAACCAGGCATGGATGTTGTTTAAAAATACCATCATGGATGCTGAGACCAGATATAATCCATGTATTAACAAAGGTGGAAAGAAGAGGAAACGAGAGCAGGCATGGCAAAAAGGTGAAGTGAAAGAGGCTATTAGAGCCAAAAAAAAATCCTTTAAAGAATGAAAATGATACAACAGCACTGGCAAGTTAGATGCAAACCATTGATAAAGAAAGCTAAGAAAGAATATGAAGATAAACTTGCCAAAGAGGCAAAAACTCATAACTTTTTTTTTTAGGTATCTTTAGTGAATCCATGGGACCATTGCATGATCAAGGCGCAAAAGGGGTACTCAGGGAGGATAAGGCCATAGCGGAGAGACTGAATTAATTCTTTACTTCAGTCTTTAAAGAAAATGTAAGAGATCTACCTGAACCGGAAGTGGATTTCAAGGGGGTGATGCGGAAGAACTGAAAGAAATCTATGAATCTGGAAGATGTACTAAGCCAAATTCACAAGTTAGTGATAAATCACCTGGATTGAATGGTATACATCCCAGGGTAATAAAAACTCAAACATGAAATTCCTGACCTGCTGTTAGTGATCTGTAACAAGTCGCTAAAATCGTCTGTAGTACCTGAAGATTGGAGGGTAGTCAATTAGGCTCCTGAGAAAATTAGAGTCATGGGATAGATGGCAAAGTTCAGTTGTGGATTAGGAATTAGTTTACTTGTACTACAACTACAATTTGGTGGGGGCATCTGACTTTCTATCCCCTCCCACTGTACGTGCGCACCTTCCCCGTCCTTCGTACCTCTTTAACGTTCATGGCACGAGCAACAACCCTTGCATACCATCAAGAACATTACGATCGCAAAGGCAACATCTCTTAGTAATACCTTCACCATAGCAAATAATTTGATACCACACGTTCCTCAGTATTTTCAGTCACAACGCCGCAACTATGGAACTCTATGCCTTTATATCTCCGAGAAGAATCTTCCGTAGACAGATTCAAATCAAATTTTAAGACTTTTTTATTTAAGGATGTGTTTGATCTATAAACTACTCCATATCTTCACCTCTTCAACTTAGACGTAAAATTCCCTTCCCCATTGTATTAACCTTATCTTTCTTCCTTTCCTATTCAGAATTGTAGTTCTCCCTCTCAACCCCATGTAATCACTTCTATTTGTCGCTGTCAGAGTTGTCTGTTTGTCCTGTATGTCCTAATGTTTGTTTTCCCTGTCCTTTTTTTTTTTTTTTTTTTTACTTTATATTTTAAAACTGCTTTTTTTAAAAAAATTTTATTTTAAAACTGTAAACCACTTAGAAATCTCTTATAGGCGATATAATGAATGTTAATAAATTTGAAACTTGATACCTTTTGGCACAGATGCCGAGGCCCTGCCAGCCAAATAAATGCAGTACCACTGTTCCCCTCGCTTTCTGCCTGTAAAAATCTGGAGTGCCTTCAGCTACCAAAGCAGGTACTTTTCATGCATGTAAAGGAAGGAAGCAGAGTGAGGAGGAGGGGAGTGGCAGCACTGTACACTGCATTTAGCTGGTGGGGCTTTGGCATCTCCATCAGCAAAGATAAATGGGGTGCTGCAGTTCTGGAGTTGGCCCACCGGAGCTCAAAGTTGGGGGGGGGGGGAGGCCACCATGCCCCTAAGTTCCCCCTTCCCCTGCTTTGGCTTGCTGCTGCCCTGATATTGCTTACTCTATGCATTTGTATCAGAAGGCTTTTCTCCAGAGGAAGGCTAGGGTGTTAATGGATCATGCTACCTTTGTTAAATATCTCCGGAAGTGTTTCATAGCATAGCAGCAAGATAGGAAAGGTCAAAGAACACAAACTTGAGAGAATTTTGAAAGCAAAAGAGGGGTGAGGTTGATATATTTAAGGTTAGGGGCATGGGTTAGGACAGGGTTAGGCAACTCCGGTCCTTGAGGGCTGGAATGCAGTCGGGTTTCCAGGATTTCTCCAATGAATATGCATGAGATCTATTTGCAATCACTGCTCTCAATACATATTCATTGGGGAAATCCTGAAAACCCAACTGGATTCCGGCCCTCGAGGTCTGGAATTGCCCACCCCTGGATTAGGATCTAAAAGAAATGGTTCTCTGGTGTTTAGTGGAACTATGTGACTTTACTGTCCCTTTTTTTTCCTTTTGTTTTCTTTCTCCCATATGATAGTGGGAGATTTTTTTTTCCGTTGTATTGGGGGGGGGGGATTCTTTGTATCCTTTCCTTGTGATGTACTGTATTGAAATGTTAGTTTCAACGAAGAGGAAAAAAAGTAGTGAAGGCCAATAGATACCAATCAAAACCAAGGACTCCAGCCCTAAACCCTACCCAATAAGTTAAAAAAATAATACAAATTATTCATAAAGAATTACTTAGAACTCAAGTAATCATTTTGCTTTGTGTTTGACTTTCAGGAGTTTACAGTACATTCTGGACTGTGCATATGATGATCCTGAGAAGAATCCAGATGTTTATTTTTCTGTAAGTGCAATGAAAGATCTCTTTATCTAAATGAATTTTGGACCTTGTTGGTAATTTTCAAAGGGAAATTGCTCTTGTACCTTTTAGCCTGCTATTTTTACAGAGAGAGATGAGAGTATAAGTATGCATGCAGATTTCAACAGTTATGCATGCTGAATTTTCTCAAACCTTCTCCCACCCATAAAAAAACTAACTAATCACAGCTTTTTAATCTGGCCAAATATAGGTGGACAGGTGTCCTTTGCTGCAATCACCTTAATCATTTAACTGTGTAATTCCTTAGTTTTCAGCAGTCATAGCAGCAGTTCTCTTATAGAAGACACAGACTGGGATTCTCTCAAGAGCCTACGCAGTAGAAACAAGTCTGGGATTTGTGTCTGATTGTCACCTGACAGCATGTACTTGCAAGACCAGATCACTGGACCAGCCTCACTTCCTCTTTTGACCCATCTCAATGAGTTAAATAGTAGCATAATAGATGACACTGAAGAAAAAGCCCAAATAGGCCTCTACGGCAAAGACAACAATCCAAATAAGAACATAAGAACATAAGAAGTTGCCTCCGCTGAGGCAGACCATAGGTCCATCCTGCCCAGCGGTCCGCTCCCGCGGCGGCCCATCAGGCCCATTGCCTGAGTAGTGGTCTATACCTATCTATACCCTTCAATCCCTTTTTCTTCTAGGAATCTATCCAAACTTTCTTTGAAACCATTTAATGTTTTCTTGTCTACAACAGCCTCTGGAAGCACGTTCCATGTATCCACCACCCTCTGAGTGAAAAAGAACTTCCTAGCGTTTGTTCTAAACCTGTCCCCTTTCAATTTCTCCGAGTGCCCCCTTGTACTTGTGGTGGTCCTTAATTTGAAAAATTTGTCCCTGTCTACTTTTTCTATGCCCTTCAGGATCTTGAAGGTTTCTATCATGTCTCCTCTAAGTCTCCGCTTTTCCAGTGAGAAAAGTCCCAACTGCTTCAACCTGTCGGTATATGGGAGATTTTCCATTCCCTTTATCAGTTTAGTTGCTCTTCTCTGTACTCCCTCAAGTACTGCCATGTCCTTCTTGAGGTACGGCGACCAGTACTGGACACAGTACTCCAGATGCGGCCGCACCATTGCATGATACAGCGGCATGATGACTTCCTTCGTCCTGGTCGTAATACCCTTCTTAATGATACCCAACATTCTGTTAGCTTTCTTTGAGGCTGTAGCGCACTGCGCTGATGCCTTCAGTGTTGCGTCTACCATCACTCCCAGGTCTCTCTCCAGGTTACTGACCCCTAGCGGTGTTCCCCCCATTCTGTATGTGAACATCGGGTTCTTTTTCCCCACGTGCATGACCTTGCATTTCCCTATGTTGAAGCTCATTTGCCATTTTTCGGCCCACTTTTCCAGCTGCGTTAGATCCTTTTGGAGATTTTCGCAGTCTCCCCTGGTTTGAGCCCTGCTGTATAGTTTGGTGTCATCTGCAAATTTAATAACCTCACACTTGGTTCCCGCCTCTAGGTCGTTTATGTAGATATTGAACAGGAGCGGTCCCAGCACCGACCCCTGCGGAACTCCGCTCGTGACCCCTTTCCAGTCTGAGTAATGGCCCTTTACGCCAACCCTCTGTTCCCTGTTCGCCAGCCAGTTTTTGATCCATCGGTGGATCACCCCTTGTACCCCGTGGTTCCATATCTTCTTAAGCAGCCTTTCGTGTGGTACCTTGTCGAAGGCTTTTTGGAAGTCAAGGTAAATGATGTCTATAGATTCCCCTTTATCCACCTGGCTGTTTACCCCCTCAAAGAAGTGCAATAAGTTTGTGAGGCATGACCTACCCTTGCAGAAGCCATGTGTCGTGAGGAAAAGATGTCGATCACTCAGCACTGGACTATCCAGAATGCACTGTATTAAATGACAACACAATGTATTGCGCTGTCATTTAATAAAGTGCACTCTGGATAGTCCAATGCTGAGTGATCGACGCATAATAGATGACAACAGATAAAGACCTTCATAGCCCATCTAATCTGTCCAACAAGATAACTCTTGGCATAATGTGGGTGTCAGGTCAAAAGTGTGCCGGGACAAAGACGCGCGCAGACAATTGAGTGCAGTGCGGAGGCTTGCGCCGCAGAAAATTACTGTTTTTAGGGCTCCGACAGGGGGGGGAGTGTGGGGGGGAACCCCCCACTTTACTTAATAGAGATTGTGCCACATTGTGGGGGCGTTGTGAGGGGTTTGGGGGGTTGTAACCCCCCACATTTTACTGAAAACTTCACTTTTTCCCTGCTTTTAGGGAAAAAGTTAAGTTTACAGTAAAATGTGGAGAGTTACCCCCCACAACGCCGGTGCGATCTCTATTAAGTAAACTGGGGGGGCTCCCCAACAAAACCCCCCGTCGGAGCCCCTAAAAGTTGTAATTTTCTTCGGCGCACGCCTCCGTCTTGCACTCAGTTGTCGGCGCGCACCTTTGTCTATGAACCCATAATGTGTGATGCGACATGACATACATACTTGATCTTGATCTGTCTTTTGCCATTTTCAGGGCACAAACGGTAGAAGTCTGCCCAGCATTGGCCTTGTTCCTCAACTACTTGAATTGACATTGAAGCCCCACAATAGCCCATCCATATCTGTCTGGTCATTATCAGGCACAGACTGTAGAAGTTTGGCCTTATTTTCCAATTACTGGAGTAGCTGTCTAAGCACCACCAAGTTTTGTTTTGCTTTCATTCTCTTTCCATATAGGAATCCTTTTTCCCACACTGTTTGAATTGCACTACCATTTTCATCTCCACCACCTTTGCTGGGAAGGGCATTCACCACCTTTTTCAGTGGAAAAAGTACTTTCTGATATTGCTCTTAAATCAACCTCCCCCCCTCAACACACACATGCAATCTCAATTCATGTCCTCTAGTTCTACTGCTTTTCTGTCTCTGAAAAGTTTGTGTTCATATATCTTTCAAATATCAAGTGTCTGCATCACACCTATCTTTCTTTTCCTCTAGGATATACATATTAAGTTTATCAAGTCTTTTGTTCATACGTATGTCTTGTGAAGCAAACTGCATACCTTATTCATTACTTTTCTCTGAACTGTTTCGAGGTTTGTGTGTGTGTGTGTCTTTTTTTTTGGGGGGGGGGTTTATGCACCCTTAGTTAGACAAAGCCTCCCAAAAATGAACACAGTATTCCAAGTGGGGCCTCACCAATAACTTTTATAAAAAGGTGTCAACACCTCCTTTTCTCTATGCAGCCTAGCATATATTGGCTTTGTTTCACCACTTTTGAGATCTTCAGTCATGATCTTTCTCCTGAAACATGCTTACCAATCTCTCACCTCTTTATTTTTCACCTCTTTTGGATTTCTGCACTCTGTATCTCACATTAAATTTTAACTGCCAGACCTTAGATCATTCCTCTAATTTCGGGAGGTCTTATGCTTTCTACTCCCTCCTGGGTGTCTACTCTGTTGACAATCTCAAAAGCGGATTCTCTAAAGTCACCGTGCATTTAAATGCACGTGCTTTACTGCCTGATTATTAAAACCACTCACTGTGGTCTTTTCCATGTTTCTAGCAGCCTCCAATTGTACCATGCAAATGTAGTACAATGAAGTCATTAATATTAAAATTCCCTCTCCAGGCAATTCTCATAAAGGAATGCCCCTCCATTTACAAGTAATTGGGACTGATATTTACTGGCAGGGTCTGATCTGTCGTAGCCTTACTTTCTTGTCAGTGCCTGAGCACTGATTGGCTCAGGCACTGACAAGAAAATAAGCAGCTCAGGAACCGCTACCATGAATTATCCCGATTCCTCCTAAGTGGAGCCCAAAAAAAAGCCTGAGGATCTAGTGCTGCCTCTCTCTGATGCCCGCCTGCCCCCCCCCCCCCACCCTATGAGGAAGATTGGCAGGAGGGATGTCCACTTCTTCCTGTCGCAGGGTTGGGAACCCCACCAACAGCAAGATCCTATCCCCCCAACAACCTCCCACCATACCTGGTGGACTAGTGGGCCATCCCCTTACCTCCCCAACAGCCCCCCCACCACACCAATCCTGGTGGTCTAGTGGGCGGTGACCCCCCCTACCCTTCTTAGAAGATCAGCAGGAGAGATTCTCACTCCTCCTGCCGGCAGATCTGCCTCTTCAAAATGGTGGGTCTTCCCCTTCCCAGTGCATTCTGGGATGCACTGGAGAGGGGCCTAAGGCTCTGACTGGCCCAGGCACCTAAAACCCCTCCTTATTGCAGAATTCTTAATTGCTCGTATACTGTGTCCAATTTTGATAGCTTTTCTAATTTGTTAGCATTTCACTTTTCCTCATTCTGGCCATGCAAATGATAGCATGCTCCACTGTTACAGTATAGTCTTCCCTGTCAGACACTGAATTTCTATCCATAAAGCTTCTACACTGCACTTTTATACTGTTGACTCTTTTTGATATCTTAATCATATAACACCGGCCCTACACCAATTTGATTTGCCCTATCACATGTGGGATCTCTAAGAGGGTAAATTGAGGGAGGGCAATCAGAGCGGGCAGACTTGATGGGCTATGGGATATCTAGGAGGGTAAAGTTAGGAGGGTGGGTCATTAGTGTGGGCAGACTTGATGGGCTTTGGCCCTTTTCTGCTGTCATTTTCTATGTTTCTATCATTTCCTTATAACTTCTACTCTGGCATCACTGTCCCATTTGTTGCTCTCCTTTCTCCATGCCTTCAAGATGTCTATTAGGTCGTCTATGTTTTCATTTAGGGGGAAGTTATCCATGTGGGCTTTTATCATAAGAACATAAGAATTGCCGCTGCTGGATCAGACCAGTGATCCATTATGCCCAGCAGTCCACTCAGGCGGCGGCCCTTAGTCAAAGACCAGCGCCCTAACTGAGACTAGCCCTAACTGCATATGTTCTGGTTTAGCAGGAACTTGTCTAACTTTGTCTTGAATCCCTGGAGGGTGTTTCCCCATGTATAGGCTGTGGCCTATACATCGATTTTGCAAATCGGCTTCGTGGGTGCGGCTTGCTTAAATGGGGCGGCCTATCTTACAATAATCATCCTCCCTCGCTGGTAAATACCTCCCTCACCAGTAAATACCGCCATCGCTGGACAACTTCCAGCTGCCTTCTCCAATCACACTGTACAGGGCAGGAGCAATGTTTTCGATTTCAAGCCTTGCCCAGCGACGGCAGCCATTCAGGAAGCGGCGCTGGGTGAGGCTTGAGATCGAAAACATCACTCCTGCCTTGCACAGCGTGATTGGAAGAGACAGCTGTCCAGCGAGGGAGGTATTTAAGGGGGGGCATGATGTGGCTTATCTATTTTTTTAAATGTACATTGGGATTTCCTGCGGCCTATACAATGTGGTGGCCTATACATGGGGAAATACGGTAACTTGTGCTATGTATGGTAGCACAGGCCCCATTTTATGCAATGAGACCTAGTTACTAATCTAGGTTATTAACTTGGGTTAATGGTTATTGATAACTTCCTCTCACCCCACTCCCATCATGTCATATATTCTAATTCTCCAGTCTTAGTTTTAGACTTCTAGCCTTCACATACAGATTTGTAAAATTGTTTTTTCATTTGTATTCAAACTGTATAGCATTTAATGGGTATAAATTGCGATCATTTATCTTGTCAGCTCTTTATAAAAATGTACCATGGATACTTAAACTCTTATGACTATCCTTCTAACAGGATATTCAAATATCTCCTAGTTTTGCCACTATCCTGTGAAGATAACTTAAGGTAAGGAAATTATCACCTGTTGTGATCAACAGGTGATAATTTCCTTCCCTTTAGCAGGTAAAGCTGTGATGTAGCTATGGGTGGGCCTGGGTGGGCCATCCTGTCTGGCCTCAAATAGTTCAGCAGTGGCCATCTCTCTGTCATTGTCTTTGTCTCTCTCCTCTACCCCTGGATACGACATTTGCCCCCTTCCCACAGCTCAGCAACACTTCCCCTCCAGTTGTATCTCAGCACCTTCCCCAGCAGCAGCCGTGATGCATGTCTGCTTCCTGCACTGGTCCCACAAGCTTTCCTTTGTCACATCCCACACTCGCTGATGTCCCTTCTAGTTTCCTCTCACGCAGGATGTGGCAGAGTGAAGCCTGCAGGGCAGGCTGTGGATGTACAATGCTGCTGCTGCTTCTGTCAAAAGTACTGAGGTATGGGGGTGGGGGGTAGGTTTAGAGATGGAAAGTTGCTGGGCTGAGGAGAGGCAGTAAAAGTTTGGTCCAGGGGCAGAGGAGTGGGAGCTAGATACAGGACAAAGGGAGGGAATTTTGGAAGACCTACCCAAAATGACAGGTCTAGCCTTGCCCTGAGATAAAGGAGTACACACTCCCTGCACATAACCATATGGATGAGCAGTCATTAACAGATGGCATGTTAACATTCTCTCCTTCATTTCTTTTCGATGGCAAATAAAAATGTGCAGGAAAAAACATATCCAATATCACCGCACCAAAAGGCCTTCTTGTTTAAATCGCACAAGAAAACTCCCAAACCATAAACATGAGAAATATAGATACACCAAGTACCTATGATAGTTTTTTCTACTCGGAGGAGAAATACCTTTTGTAGTGGCCGAGACTCGTAATATAGAAAATTAGTCAACCTTACAACAGTTTACTCATCAGTCAAAAAATAATGGCCAACTTAACTTTTTCAGTTTAAACAGTTCATGTCAAACCTATAGTGGGAATAGTTTAGTGTTGACATGCACTGTTTAAACTGAAAAAGTTGGAAGGGGGTGGCCTGTTGGGGCAGGTGTGATGTCCACTTGCTCCTGTCATGACTTTACATCTGCAGTAAAGCAGGTAGAAATTGACTGGGTACTTTTCTACCTGCAGTCTTTGCTGGTCTTAATTTTCAGGTTCCCCTTTGCATAGCTATAGGCTAATTTCAAAACTACCCAGGCAGTTTGTAATTGTACTTGCTTGTAACAGCATAATATATAGATTAGCATTTGAATGCAAATACAATGTAGTTTTGTATCAGAATTGAATATCGCAAAGTATTGGTGCAAAAATATGTATAAAATATTGTACATTGGTTCTTGTGGATTGCGCTATATAAGATCCATTTATTTATAGAAAGAGGGGTGACTGCAATTTGTTCTATTGTCTACTTTCTCCCCTTAGAACAGGGTGTCCAACCTGCGGCCCCGTGAAGTATTTTCTGCGGCCTTGGTCGAGGGCGATGCAGTGTTTTCCTCTGCTGCCCCCGGGGTGTTTACCGTCTTGCCGGCTCCCACCTCTGCCTTTCTGCAGCGTGGTTCTGTTCCTTCTTCCAAAATGTTGATATTTATCTCTGCAAAGAAAATGTATCCACTGTTAATGCAAATGAATTTCATGTATGTAGGGAAAGTTGTCATAAAGTGCCTCTTCTCAGTGCTTTGAAAGTGCTAAAATGTTCGCATTTTGATTGTAGCTGGGTGACTCTTCTCCTGTTTTAGATACCCTGGGACAATAAAGAAGTCGACTTAATACCAAATGGGAGTTCCATCGTCGTGGACAACTCAAACAAGTATGTAAAACACCAGGAGGTGCTTACATTTCTTTTTTTTACTCTGTATTTAAATCATCTTATCAGAAGGTCTGAGGGTGGGGTGAAGATGTGAAAGAGGCTCAGTAGGGGACTAAGGAGAAGTGGAGAGTTTGTTAGTCATATGAAGAAGAACTGTTAAGCTAATTTATTGAAATTTTAAACAAACACACAAATACACCCCCCCCCCACACACACACACACAAATAACAGCAAGCCTAAATGTATACAAATATAACAATATCTTATAATAAGAACTTCTAATTAGTCCTGGGAAGTTGCGTTTACTCTCAAATTATAACACAATCAGAAATGAAGAAGAACTGTTAAGCTTTTCTGATTAGAGCCATTACCTTGGGGGTAATGAGTTGTGAATATTATGTTATCTGAAACTAACAACCCCCCCCTTTACAAAACCATGCTAGCGTTTAGCGCTGGTCTTGGCGGTAATGGCTCCAATGCTCATAGAATTCCTATGAGCATCGGAGCTGTTACCATCATGGCTGGCGCTAAATGCACTATACTATACGGGATTTTGAGACTAGACAGAAAGCAAGGCATAATGGGAGTAAATGTGTGTGTAAATGTTAATGAGCAATGTATGAGAGAGACACACAGCATATTAAAATGCATGCTACATAGCTAATCTACCTCTCAACATGGAGCTGTGCGCTGAAGTCTGCTATGGAGATTCAACACCAGAAATCTGTGCCAGCCTCGGACCTGGCAGTAGAGCTCCTGCAATCAGCATCACTCCTTTCTCCTTCCCCTCTGCCTCACTCTAGCACCCTCCCATCTCAATAAAATCACTGAACCCTATTCCCTCCCATCGTTCCACCCCCCCAACATGATATTTTAAAGAATTTCCCATGGACCACTCTCATATCCAAACTGTTTCCCTGTGTCTAGTGACACCCCCTCATACTTCTTACCTAAGCTCCCAGTCCCTACCTGCCCGCCCACCCCAAACCAGTACCTCTTGATGGGGCAAGAGCTATATTAAGCTTACTGGAGACAAAGTACCTGTATATAATAAATGTAAACCACTTTGGTTGTACCACAGAGAGGCAGTGTATCAAATCCATGACCCTTTACACTTTTACCCTAATGGGAAATCACATGGTGAGGTGGTTCATTATTCACACTAGGCTGAATGGACAGAATAAAAAAATGACTGACCTTGAGTTTTCAATGAATTTATTTCTCTTTGTACAGGCATGACTATGTTGATAAGTACATTGATTATGTATTCAACAAATCAGTAACAGAAGTATTTGAAGCGTTCAAGAGAGGATTTTACAAAGTATGTGACAGACAGATACTTCAGTTCTTTCAGCCGCAGGAGCTGATGGAGGTTGTAACTGGAAATGCAGATTATGACTGGATCAAATTTGAAAAGGTTTGAAAGAAATCTTGCTGCCTTTCTGAAGATCTGCTTGCTTTCTTACATCCTTAATAAATGTGCTCAAAGAAATCTTCCTTTAATGATTTTTTTTTTTTCTTTTTGCTAAAGAACACTGTCTATTGGGGAATATTTGAGCCTTCACATCCCACCATTCAGATGTTTTGGAAGGTTTTCCATGAGCTGCCTTTACCAGAAAAGATGGGTTTCCTTTGTAAGTATCTTTAAATTTAGCTTATTTGAAAGAATATAGGAAGATGTTTGGCCTTATTTAGCAATAAACCTGATCAGACCAATGGTACATCTAGCCCAGTAGTCTGTCCTCAGGGTTGCCAATCCAGGTCACTAATACCTGGCCAAAACCCAAGGTTTAGCAATATTCCATGCTAACAATCCAGGGCAAGCAATGGCTTCCCCCATGTCTTTCTCACTAACAGACTAAAGACTTTTCCTCCAGGAAATTGTCCAAACATTTCTTAAGACCAGCTACGCTACCACAATGCGTTCCAGAGCTTAACTAGTCTCTGAGTGCAAAACATTTTCCTCCTATTGGTTTTAAAAGTATTTTCCTATAACATCATTGAGTATCCCCTAGTCTTTGTAATTTTTGAGTGAAAAATCGATCCACTTCTACCCGTTGCACTTCACTTAGGATTTTGTAGACTTCAATCATATCTCCCCTCAGCCAACTCTTTTTTTTTTTCACAAGCTGAAGAGCCCTAACCTTTTTAGTCTTTCCTCATACAAACGTAGTTCCATCACTTTTATTATCTTGGTCGTTCTTCTTTGAATCTTTTCTACTGCCGCTATATCTATCTTGAGATAAGGAGACCAGAATTGAACGCAATACTCCAGGTGAAGATGCACCATGGAGTGATAGAGGCATTATAACATTCTTAGACTTGTTAATCATCTCTTTTTTAATACTTCCTAGCATCTTCTTTGCTTTTTTGGCCGCTGCTGCTGCATATTGGGTGGAAGGTTTCATTGTATTGTCTACAATCTAATCTAATCTTCCATTTGTGCATTGCACATACCTATACAGGCTCAAGGCGACAATAACACTCAGATCTTTTTGGGGGGTGCTAACCTCCAAGGTGGACCCTAGCATCTAGTAACTAATTTGTGGTGTTCTTCCCAATGTGTATCACTTTGTATTTGTCTATGGGCTCCTTTTACTAAGCCGTGTTAGTAGCTTCAGTGCGCGTGACTTTTCATCACGCGCTAACCCCCGCGCTAGCCAAAAACCTCCACCTGCTCAAGAGGAGGCGGTAGCAGCTAGCACGGCCGGCGGTTTAGTGCATGCTATTACGCGCGTTAAACCGGTACCGCAGCTTAGTAAAAGGAGCCCTAAATTTCATTTGCCACTTGGATGCCCAGTCTTCCAGTTTCCTATGGTCTGCCTGCAATTTTTCACAATCTGCATGCGTTTTAACAACTTTGAACATTTTAGTGTCATATGTAAATTTTAATCACCTCACTCGTTGTTTCAATTTCCAGATCATTTATAAATAAGTTAAATAGCACCAGTCCCAGTACAGATCCTGTGGCACTCCACTGTTTACTCTCCTTCATTGAGAAAAATGACTATTTAACCCTACCCTCTGTTTTCTATCCGATAATTCCTAATCCACAACTGAACTTTACCACCTATTCCATGATTTTTTTAATTTGCTCAAGAGCCTCTCATGAGAAACTTTATCAAAAGCTTTCTGAAAATCTAGATACACTACATCAATCCACATCCTTACCTTTATCCACATGTTTATTTACACCTTCAAAAAAGTCAAGCAAATTAGCAAGGCAAGATCTCCTTCGGCTGAACCCATGCTGACTCCGTCCCATTAAATCATGTTTGGGTAAATGTTCCACAATTTTAATATTATCTAAAGCAGGGGTTCGTAGCCCTTTCAGGACCAAGGGACATATTTGTCCCATAACTTTAAAATCCTATAAATTTTGATTGGGATAGTCTACAGTTCTAAATTTGATATGTACGGATTCCATATGATACTGCCTTTATGTAAACAAACTGGTTCCGACATTCATTCATTAGCGTCGTTGCCAGATTGACGAGAAGATTCACTTGCCACACTGTCCATAAGCCAGAAGTGTGATTTTTTTAAATAAAAATAATGATATTTCACAAAAAAAAATCAATTTTTTGGCATCTGCAAGCCCTTTTTACCATAAAAATGTCGTCAAAACCACAAAAATTGGCCTACGATCCTTATGGTCCTGAAAGGGTTAACCCGGGGTCCAAGGATGGGTTTCAGAGGGTCCATGAGAGTCAGATAAAAATTAACATTTATTTTCACTATACAGCCCGGTACTATTGATTTTTCTCACAGATAACAAGAAAGTAGATGTAGTAGTAATAACAGTAGTAGAAAATGTAGTAATAGTAGATCTGTTTTAATTTGTGCAAGAGGATTGTATTCATAATTATAAATGGCCATTATTTATTGCATAAAAAAGGAGTTTTTTTTAGCTTGTTTACTTTAAAATTTAATGATACTTTCTGTATGTCATTTATGTATGAGACAATCAAATCTTGATGAATAAATTACATTATATTCATTGTATTAAAAGTTGTGTTTATGTGAATATTTCTGGGGAAGGGGGTCCATAGCTTTTACAGATTCTTAAAGGGATCAGTGACTCAAAGGTTAAGAATTACTTCTCTAAAGGATAGTAGGTACTTGCTTTGATTTACAGAATAGGTGCTCTCTAGGGGGAAATTTTGTATAGGTTGACCAAAGTTAGGTGTTGGAATGATCCACACTAAAATGGTATTCTATAAATATTGTCCCTTTATTATCTATAAAAAAATTTTATTGAGAAAATAAATGCACAATTATGCAAAACATCAGAACCGTTCAAAGCTCACACTAGAACATACCAGTATTGCCCACATATCCCCATCCTCCCCCAATATAGTAAGAAGTGCCCAGTATCTAAAGAAAATCAAGGTATTGCTGAATAAGAGTCCAAAACTGACTACTATGGTCTGATTTCTTTTCTAAGACTGGTCAGTTGCTCCATGAGTCCAACATACTGCAGCTTCTGACGCCATCTGGTGACGGAAAATGGTGATACTTTCCACTCAGCAGCAGTAACGCAACACAGTATAAATACAGCTCTTCACTACAGCTTTAGTGTCCACATCATATTCCTCAGGAATTAAATTGAGTAAACGGAGATGTAGACAAGTCGATGCAAAAACACAAGATACCGTATTTTTCAGTCTATAAGACGCACCTACGTGTAGAGGAAGAAAAACCAATAAAAAAAATTGGGTTAAGAATTTTTTCTTGGTTTTTCTTCCTCTACACGTAGGTGCGTCTGGTGCTGGGAAGCCCGCAGCCCCCCCCCCCCCACCCGGTACCTTTTTTTATCTGGTGGTGGTCCAGTGTAGTCTCCTGATGGACGGCTGCCTTTCTCGTTGCAGAGCGGCACACAATGCAAGAGCAAGGTTGCGCTCATGCATTGTGTGCTGCTCTTCAATGAGAAAGGCAGCCGTCCAGCAGGAGACTGTGCTGGACCACTTCCAGTTTTAAAAAGGTACCGGGGGGCGAAGGGGAGGTGTATTCGCTCCATAAGACGCACCTACTTTTCCTTTTTTGGGGGGTGGAAAAAGTGCATCTTATGGAGCAAAAAATACTGTAGATAGAAATGTGGCTTGAATATATGTCCAAAAAGACAGTGATTGAGGGTAGTCTCACTATAAATGCAGCAATAATTCTATCTGCTCACATTGTTTCCAACATAATAGATCAGCTTTAAGTCCCCTCTTCAGTATTTGTGGGGTAATATACCAATGCGCTAGTAATTTGTAACTATTTTCTTTAAGTCGAGAGGAAATAGAAAGTGTTAGAAAAGTACATCACATTATCCCATGTCATCTCCCCTCCCACCTTTGACAAATCCCTTTCCCACAATACCATATTAGGGAAGTTTACCAAAAACAAATTGCTTTAACCTTACACAGTCAAGATATTTAATCTCTTAAATGAATTAGGGAACTCCCCCCTCGAGCCCAGATTTCAACCAAAACTCCTCTAATGGTGTCTGATTTCTTAGCATCACTACCCAGTACATATCTGCTAATAAACACTGCCACATGTGTAAAAGAGAATAAAAATCTGGCTTGCCCTGGGCAAAGTGGTGTGGCAAATCTGTGAAGGAGCATCAATCAATTTGAAAAGATATTATCCTTTCAGTACTAGATCCTGCCAACTCCCAAAATATTCTCTAGAGGAGTATACCAATATTTCTGCCATTTCCCATATAATGATGCAAGCTGAAATATATGTTTAAGGATAGGATTTGTGATTTAGTAAAAACCATGAGGAAACACAGGATTCCCAAAAAGCACTATATAATGAAACACATTTTAGAAATGTTTGCGCAATAGTTACATAAGGTTTAGGAACACCAACTAGTTTCCATTCACACACAAGTTATAATTGGGCTGCAGTGTAATTTAGATCAGAAACTCCCAACCTTCCCAATTCCTTACGTTTTGTCAGGACTGCTAATGTGACCCTAGGCCTCTTACTTCTCCAAATTACTCTGCCATTGTCCTAATGCTTTTGAACTGATATGAATTGATAGAATCTGGAAAAGATACAAAAATCTAGATAAAATATTCATTTTCAAGAGAGCAATCCAACCCAGCCATGAATAGAAATTCATATTCCACCCCCTTAGATCTGTTTGTATCTATTGCTATAGTAGGGCTTAAATTAGCAGCAAACAAGGAGTCACATAAGAGGGTAACTTAGACTCCTAAGTACTTCAAGGAATGGGAAACACACTTAAAAGAAAAATTAGCTTTTATGGTAATCAAATTGCTTTGAGGTATAGTAAGATTAAGAGCCTCGGTTTTCTCAGCATTAGCTTTAAACCCAGATAACTCATCTCTTGCAATAATACTGGTAAAGCAGTATGAGGCTGTGTCAAGGACAGTATAACATCTTCAAAAAACATTATATTATAGGCATGATTCTCCACTAATATACTAATCTGAATTCTTCTGGATACGCTGAGCAAAGGGTTCCATAACCAATGCAATAAGCAAAGGTGATAGAGGGCACCCCTGTTGCATTTCCCTACCCAGATCAAAAGCATCAATGTAAGTTCCATTAATCTTGATACATGCCTTAGGGTTAGTATATAAAGCTGTGAGTCAGTGACAGAATCCTTCCACCCCAAATTTATTCAATATTCCAAACATAAAAGGCCAATGCACACTATCAAATGCTTTTCTAGCGTTCATTGCCAGCAGCATTGCAGATACCTGTTTTGAATGAGCCACACAAATAAGATGATTAATGTTTTTCTTGTATTATCAAACATTTGTCTGCCTGCTTCGAAATAAAAACTAAAATATTATAATGAAAGATTAGGTTTCTTACCTTTGCTAATCTTTCTTCTTGTATATCTCCTCTGGAGCTTGAACTAGCGGGTAGTGCATCCATTCCAGCCTTGGCTGCAGAACTTAAAAATAACACCAACCCCCTCTGCGAGGTCACTCCCCTTGAAGTTCAGTAGGTAGCAAAGCCAGGAGTATCTAATACAAACAGGAAACACAAGAAAAAGAGAGGTAGTTGCGAGGACTCCCCGATACAAATCAATGCTGCTCATGATAACCAAATATATAATCAACAACCGCCAATAAAAGGCCAAGTTAGGATAATAAGAAACTGAAAGCAGAGAGGAGAAGGGGTGCCGGGACCCAGAGCAAAATGGCACCTGGGTCAGACTGACCCTCCTTATTACGTCACTGCCCACTAGCACCATTTTTAAGCAGCTCTAAGCATGCGTTTGTACTTACTGCCGCTTAATAATAATAATAACTTTATTTTTATATACCGCAGTACCACAAACAGTTCAGAGCGGTTTACAGAGTAAGAGACTGTACATTTACAGCGAAGATACAATGCGAACAGTACATATTCAGTATGGGTATTTTATACAGCAAAGAAACAGTGTAGGTTTATCATACAGGCGACAGTACATATACAGCAGAGATATGTATATAGTGGAGAGGCAGTGCGAGAGGCATTATAAAGAACAAAGCAGTGTACAAAACCAGTGCAGGGTGGAGAATGTCAGGAAGACAACTAGTATCAATTATTGGATGGTAGTCTTTAATTATTTGGTGATGGGGGAGGTTCTAGAAATTTGTCATAGAGGAAAGATTTGAGAGATTTCCTGAAGGATGAGTAAGATGGGGCAGATGAGATAAGGGTGGTCAGGCAGTTTGTCCATCTGCCAGCTTGGTATGAGAGAGTTCTATTGAAATCTTTTGTAGGTGTATCCCTTTGGGGAAGGGTAGGTAAACAGGTTGGCATTACGCGTGCGAGTGGTTTCAGGGAACACGAAGTGGTGAGACAGATAAATCGGGGATAAGCCAGTTAAGGTTTTGAAGCTGAGACAGGCGAATTTGAAGATGACTCTCGCTTCTATTGGCAGCCAGTGCAGTTTTCTATAATAAGGGGTGATGTGGTCTGACTTTTTGAGGCCAAAGATTAGGCGGACCGCGGTGTTTTGGATAAGTCTCAGTCGCTGGATGGTTTTCTTGTAGGAGCCTATATAAATTATATTACAGTAATCCAGTGTGCTTAGGATTAGGGATTGGACCAGCAATCTGAAGGAGGGGAAGTCGAAGTAATGTTTGATGGTACGGAGTTTCCAGAGGGTATAAAAGCATTTTTTGACCTGGGTGTTAGTGTGGTCTTCGAAGGTCAGGCAGTGGTCTAGGATGACTCCAAGGATTTTGATGGTGGGGTTAATAGGATAAGTTAGGCCGTTGAGTTGTAAGGTGGTGTTCGTTAATTTGTGGTTGGGACTTGCTAGGAAGAGTTTGGTCTTTTCTGGATTTATTTTCAGTTTGGACTGGGTGGTCCAGTGTTCGACCATAGTAAGTACTGATGAGATGAGTTGCTCTGTTTCTTGCGAGAATGAGTAGATGGGGATGACAATTGTGATGTCATCTGCGTAGATGTAGGATTTCAACTTTCGGTCAGATAACATGTGTCCCAGTGGAGTCATGTAGATATTGAATAGAGAAGGTGATAGGGGGGAGCCTTGTGGGACACCACAGGGGTTGGACCAGGTATGGGAGTAGGTTCCCTCTTTGTGTACTTGGTAGGTGCGGTTTTTTAAGAAGCCTGTGAGCCAGGTTAGTACCTGTCCCGAAATGCCTATGGAATCGAGGTAGTTGAGTAGAATGTCATGGTCTACCAGGTCGAAGGCACTACTGAGGTCAAACTGGAGTATTAGGGCACTGTTTCCCTGTGAGAATAGTTGGAGGAGGTAGTCTGTTAGAGATGCTAGGACGGTTTCTGTGCTGTAGTTTGTGCGGAATCCAGACTGGGAGTCATGAAGAATGTTAAATTTATCAAGGTAGGACATGAGGTCCTGGTTTACAAGGCCTTCCATAATCTTGAGGAAGAAGGGTATGTTGGCGATGGGTCTGTAGTTGGTGGTTGTGGAGAGTGATTCTTTGGGGTTTTTTATGTTTGGAGATATGAGGATGTGGCCAAGTTCCGGTGGAAAGTAGCCAGTGGACAGGCAGAGGGTAATCCAGTTGAAGAGCTCTACTTTGAAAGGAGGGGGGGCTGTTTTCATGATGGAGGGAGGGCAATTGTCTAGAAGGCAGTTTGATTTGGCATATTTAGTGTATAGCTGTAGGAATAGGTTCCAGTCTGGGTTCTCGAAGCGATTCCAGGTCATGTCTGCGGTAATACCTTCGTTGTTTGGGGTGGGCAGAAGGGATGATGGGCTGGTGCTTGTTGTTGCGAGAGAGGTTTTTAAGTTGTGGATTTTGTTGGCGAAGTAGTCAGCTAGGTTAGTTGGAGAGGGTGGAAGGTCAGTGGGGGAGCTTTTATATGAGTTGGTGTCAAATAATGAGTTGATAAGTCTAAAGAGTTTATTGCTGTTCAAGGTTGGGGTGTTGATTGATTGGGCATAATATTTGGAGCGTTTCTCCTTGATCGTTTTTTTGTATTCTGTGACTTTGGTACGCCAGGCATACCTATCTGTATCTGTGCCGGATTTGCACCAGGTTCTTTCTAGTTTGCGTACTTCTCGTTTCAGAGCTAGTAGGTTGGCGTCAAACCAGTTGGCAGATGTGCGATGTTTTTTCTTATAGGGTAAAAGGGCCCCAATATCTGGTGTGAGATTGCAGCTGGAACAGGTGTTCCCCCAACCAGCACTCGCATACCCATTTCTGAATTTTTATTTATTTATTTTTTGCCTTTAGTGTTTCTTACTGGAATCGATAAGGTCCCTCTACTCGGCATGGATGTGTTGAAGATGAGGATTACCTCGCATGCCACGCTCTCTGTAAATCACCTTCCGGAGGCACAGACCTGCTTTCAGATTCTGTTTCTTCCACTCTACCATACAAGAGAGGTCCTCAAGGAGAAGCTGCTGATGGCTATCAGTTTCAACAGGGGATTTGGCAAGATCTAAACCTGGCATGCACTTGTTAAAATTGCACTCCTTAACGCCAGAGTGACCTGATTTCTTAGTTTGAATAAAGATAAAGTAACTTAGGTCTTTGAAGAAGGAAATTTCCTGATGTTTTGTTCTGAAATGGTTTTAGTCTTCTGTGTGTCCCTGCTTACCTAATAACCTGGCCTAGCACTGCCTGTATTCAAATCACTGTCATCTAAAAACTCAATGGTACCCTAAATGTTATCATATAACCTCTCCTGTGTCCTGTATATACAGAATATCTGCTGTGTATGTATATATTTAAGACTTTTGAATCGGGTGTCCTGTATAATGGTATTTTCCTGTGTTAGATTTTTTAATTGCCAGTTATCTCATGTTAGATAGTATAAGACCAGCATGCCATAGAAAGCAAACAAGTACCACATGCAGGGTTTTGAGGTCTAGCAGATTACAGACCTGAACAAATCTTTGTTTATTTTAAAATGGAAAGTGTTTTAATCTGTCTAGTGTGCTTAGGCTGAAATTTATTGGTAACTGGTGGGGTGCATATCCCTCCTCCCCTCTCCCGCACCAACTCCTGCAGCACCCAGGATAAGGAGGCTTTTGGGTTGAACTTAGTGGGTTATGAATAGGAAGAGAGATTGATATATCAGAAGGGAGCATTTTTATCATATGTGTACCGTATCTATAGTTGTATATGTGAGTGTTAACCTAGCAAGTTTCATGAACTTAACTTTTATCAATTACTTATGTCAATTCCCTATTACCAGATATTAAAATGAAAAGGGGGATCTAAATTTGGATTTCAGATTTAATTTTTTCACTTTCAAATCCAAGCTCAAGGCTTGTTACCTACTGTACTCAAAAGTCTTTGGCTAGAGTTCTGAAAATTTTGTACCTGACGCAAAGGAGGGTAAGTAATGTGACTTTCTAAGGTCACATGAAACATAACAGAAAGAATGGGATTTTAATCTTGACTTCCCTGGTTTACAGGCCAGTGTTCTAACTGCATCATCCATGCATTATCTGTTTAAAATTATGGATGCAATTTCCACTGATCCATGTAGCAGCAAGGGGATATTTTTATAGTGAATTTTCAAAGCGAGGATATCTAGGTGATTTCCCCTTAAAGATTCATTGAAAGGTCAGTAGGTCACAAATGTATGAAGGTAGTGATATTCAGTACTATGCTGTGTAACTGTAATTATCCCAGGACAAGCAGGCAGCATATTCTCTACATGTGGGTGACGTCACCGACAGAACCCTCTAGTGGATGTTTTCACAAGCAGACTTGCTTGAAAATCTTCAAGCTTGCGATTGGCCCACGCATACGCGCGTGCCCCTCCCACCCAATCTAGGGTGTACGTCTGCTCAGCGTGGCCTCAGTTCAATGTTTTCCGCAGAGCCAGAAGCACTGCTCCCGATCTCGTTGTCCCTCTTGCACCGCGGCTTTCTTTTTTGTTTTCGTTTAAGTCGCTGTGCTCGCGTCTTTGTTAATTTCTTTGGGTATTTTCGACCGGGCCTCCAGTCTTGCTCTGGCCACTTGGCCTCGCGGGGCTGCGGCCGTATTTTTGCTTATGTCCCGGCCTCGCTCCGGGTTCAAAAACTGTACTAAGTGCAACTGGGTTATCTCCATCACCGATCCCCATCGTTAGTGTGTAGAGAGCCTGGGTGCGGAGCACCGCACTGAGTCGTGTCTGCATTGTGCGACTTTGCAATCGCGTGCTCTTCGTCGGAGAGTGGCCAAGATTCTTCAACTGTTTGGCCCTATGGATCTGGTGGGACAGGCCTCGAGCTCGGCCTTGGCCCCGGCGTCAGGGCCCTTGGCCTCGAAGTCCCCCCTCAGCCTCGAAGACCCCAACCTCAGGTCCTCCTACTACCCTAGCCCGGGTAAGTCTCCTCTTGCCTCCTCAGGTGTGCCAGCGAAGAAGCCTACCTCGGAGCCTCATGCAAATGCCGCTTCGTTGGCCTCTTCAAAACATCATTCTAAACGTGCCTCCTCACGTAGGTAATACTCTTCCTCGAGGTCGCCCCCAAAGGAGCGCACTGCTGCACCCCAGAACCAACCTCCCTTGGTCTCGGTACCGATGTTCGAGGACATGCTTAAGGCAATCCTTACCTCACAGCTTTCCTCGGTGGTGAGCCAACTGGTCCTGGCCTCGACGCCTTTGACCTTGGTCTCGACCCACCCTTCTGACCAGCCTGAGCGTACTTTGTTTGAGCCTCGGGGTCGCACATTTAAGACTCGCAGTGTCCCCTCGAGCGATTCATCGTCTCCGGATTTGGGGCCAGTGACTTTCCGGGGTCCCGTGACGGCGTCCCGTTTTTCCCCGGCTACTTTATCGAGGTTTGCTCCTCCTCAAAGGTTGCGGTCTTCCCCGCCTCTTTGAGGCAGGTCTCCGACCGCGAAACCCTCCAAGCACACCCTTGTCCTCGAACTGGACTCTACCATGCATTCTCCCTCAAGGCACCGGGCTGCCTCCCGAGGATCTTCTTCGAAGCCGGCGAAATAATTTTCCTTTGCCCCATCTTCTCCGGGGCTCTGCATGAGGGTACCTCGGACTCTGGGGTCCTCTCCGACCCATCTTGTGCGGGGTCATTCCTCAACGCCTCCGAGGCGCTTTAGCCGTGCCTCCTCGATTTCCCATTCTTGGGACTCCGAGGCTCCGGCGTGCTACTCAAGGGAGATTTCTCCCTCTTTCTCTGCTGCCCCGAGATCTCATTCGGGATCCCCTCCTGAAGATGAGTCTTCTTCTCGAAACTCTTCCTTAACTCGTTTCATTGCTGATATGGGCAGAGCATTGAACCTGGACCTCCAGTCAGAGTCCCGTTATACCCAGGAATTCCTGGCGGAGATGGGGGTTTCTCATCCCCCCCCCTGTGAAGCGCTCCGCTTGCCTTTGCACCAGGTTATCCGGCAAACTTTCCTGCGGAACCTAGAGACCCCTTATGCAGTCCCGGCTATTCCCTCCAAGTTGTTGTCCCGCTACCAGACAATTCCACTTAAGGGATTCAAGAATTCTCAGTTTTCTTACCAATCCCTGGTGGTTGAGTCTTCCTTGAAATCCAACCCCTCGAAGGTGTACGCTGCCGTCCCGCCGGGGCGGGAGGGCCGTACGATGGACAAGTTTGGTCGCCGTCTTTATCAAAACTTGATGATGGTGAACCGTGTCCTCAACTATAACTTTATCTTTATGTCCTATCTCCGGTTCTCTTTACGTCCTATCTCCAGTTCTGTGTGGAAGCCCTCCACTCATTCCGGGAGGATGTGCCGGATTCTCGTCGTCAGGAGTTTTGTCTTCTCGAGGAGACTCTCTCCCAGCTCTGGCTCTATATGTTCCAGACGGCCTATGACGCCTTCGAGTTGTCCTCGAGAGTCACGGCTTTTGCGATCGCCATGCGTCGCCTCGCTTGGCTCAGAATTGTTGATATGGATCCGATTCTCCAGGATCGTCTAGCCAATCTCTCTTGCTTGGGTAATGAGCTCTTTGATGATTCCATCGAGGCAGCCACTAAGCGCCTTTCGGAGCACAAGTGGTCCTTCGCCTCTCTGGTGCGACTTAAGCCGAAGACCCCTCCGGCCCGGCAGTACAAGATCCCTCTCCGGAGATATCCACAGAAAACTACTCCTGCGTTCTCTCTGCCCCCTTCGAAGCGGCCTTAGCAGCAGCAGCAGCGACAGGCTAAGGTCCAGCCGCCGGATCCGGCAAAGCCTGGGCAGTCTTTCTCACAATTCCGGTACGAGCCCTTCCTTCATTCTGGAGACTTCTCCCCTCCCTATCGGGGGGTGTCTCCATCATTTCTACAAACAGTGGGAAAGTCTTACCTCCGACAGTTGGGTGCTTTCCATCATCCGGGAGGGATACTCCCTTCACTTAAGTCATGTACCCCCAGACCTTCCTCCAAAAGAGTTTCCTTCGGGCCGGTCTCAGTTCCCCCTCCTTCTACAAGACGCTCGGGCCCTTCTTCACCTCCGGGCGGTCGAGGAGGTTCCTCCAGACCAGTGGAATACGGGGTTCTACTCCCGGTACTTTCTGGTGCCCATGAAGACGGGGGAATCTGCGTCCGATCCTGGACCTCCGTGCTCTGAACAAGTTTCTGGTCAGGGAATGGTTCAGAATGCTCACCCTCCCTACTCTTTACCCCCTTTTGGACGAGGGGGACTGGCTGTGCTCACTGGGCCTCAAAGAGGCATACATGCACATTCCAATACACCCGGCCTCTCGCCGGTATCTGAGATTCCGGGTGGGGGAATCTCCATCTCCAGTATCGTGTTCTTCCCTACGGCCTAGCGGCCTCTCCGAGGGTTTTCACGAAATGCCTGGTTGTGGTAGCTGCGCCCTGCGTCTCCGTGGCCTGCAGGTGTTTCCCTACCTCGACGACTGGTTGATCACAGCGTCCTCTCGCCAGGAGGTTCTGCGAGCGACAAATCATACCATCTTGCTCCTTCAGAGTCTCGGCTTCGAGGTGAACTTCCCCAAGTCTCACCTCTGTCTGTCCCAGTCTCTAGAGTTCATCGGAGCGGTCCTGGACATGGTTTGTCTCCTCTCCTTCTTGCCTCGGCAGGAGGCCCTTGTTTATTTATGCCGGAGGGTGGCCCATCTGTCCTCAGCCCCGGCTCGGCTCCTGATGGTCCTCCTCAGTCACATGGCCGCTACGGTTCATGTGACTCCTTTTACCAGACTTCACCTCCTTATTCCTCAGTGGACTCTTGCATCTCAATGGAATCAGGATTGGGATTATCTCTCTCGATGCATTGTCGTGACTCCTTTGCTGAAGAAGTCTCTCTGTTGGTGGATGCTCTTTTCCAATCTTTCCAGAGGTTTTCTGTTTCATGCTCCTCCACAAAAGTCCTCACAATAGACTCATCGGCTTATGCTTGTGGGGCTCATCTGGACGGTCTTCGCACTCAGGGTCTTTGGTCCAGTGCCGACCGCCTTTGTAGCATCACTCTGCTAGAGTTTTGGGCAATTTTCCTCGCCCTGAAGGCGCTTTGTCACCTGCTTCACGACCGGGTGGTGATTGT
This sequence comes from Geotrypetes seraphini, assembly GCF_902459505.1. Lineage (NCBI taxonomy): Eukaryota > Metazoa > Chordata > Amphibia > Gymnophiona > Dermophiidae > Geotrypetes > Geotrypetes seraphini. The sequence continues at coordinate 336,452,787 of NC_047084.1, read as the reverse complement.
CTGCACGGATAACCGGGTCGCCATGTATTATATCAAGAAACAGGGGGGCAAGGGGTCTATGTCCCTATGCCAAGAGGCGATGCGGCTCTGGGAATGGGCCATCCACCGCAACATGTTCCTTCATGCAATCTACATCCAGGGCCAGCACAATTGTCTGGTGGACAGGTTGAGTCGTCTTCTGCAGCCTCACGAGTGGTCCATCCATTCCGTGACTCTACGTCAGGTTTTTGCTCGTTGGGGGACTGCGGATGTCAATCTGTTCGCGTCCCCCCTCAATCACAAGTTGCCCCGCTTCTGGTCCAGAGTTTGCACCCCACTCAGACTTCAGGCGGATGCTTTTCTGCTGGATTGGACGGACCTGTTTCTGTATGCGTTCCCTCCATTTCCTCTGCTTGTGAAGATTCTCGTCAGGCTCAAGTCCACGCACGCCACCATGATTCTGATAGCTCCTCGGTGGCCCCGACAGCCGTGGTTCTCCCTTCTGTTGCAACTCAGCTCCAGGGAGCCTCTTCTTCTTCCTGTTTTTCCTTCTCTGCTTACGCAGAGTCAGGGTTCACTGCTTCATCCCAACCTTCCGTCTCTGCACTTGACGGCATGGTTCCTCGAGACTTAATGCCCTCGTTCCAGTTCTCCCAGCCTGTGCTTGACGTCCTAGAGGCGTCTCGGAAGGAGTCCACTCGCCAATATTACCATCCAGAAGTGGACCTGCTTTTCTTCCTGGTGTGCTGCTCGACAGCTGGAGCCGATCTCTGCCTCCCTATCTGCTATCCTGGATTATCTGTTGCACTTGTCTGACGCTAGACTCAAGTCCTCTTCGGTTCGAGTCCACCTTAGTGCTATTACTGCTTTTCATCAGCTGATTGACGGGAAGCCTCTCTCTCTGTTCCTTTGGTTTCCCGCTTCATGAAAGGCCTTTTTCACATTCATCAGCCCCTTAAACCACCCCCCCATGGTTTGGGATCTTAACGTGGTCCTTGCTTGTTTAATGAAACCTCCATTCGAGCCGCTAGCGCGGGCTCACTTGAAATATCTTACTTGGAAGGTTGTGTTTCTTATTGCTCTCACTTCTGCCCTTCGGGTCAGTGAGCTTCAGGCCTTGGTAGCGGACCCACTTTTCACTGTCTTCCATCATGATAAGGTGGTTCTCCATACCCATCCTAAATTCTTGCCTAAGGTTGTTTCCGAGTTTCACATCAACCAATCCATTGTTCTTCCTGTATTCTTCCCGAAGCCCCATTCTCACCCTGGAGAAGTGGCTCTGCATGCTCTTGATTGTAAGCGTGTGCTGGCTTTCTACTTGAAGCGCACCGCTCCTCATCGTTCTGCTCCCCAGCTGTTTCTTTCGATTCTAATCTCCTGGGTCGCTCTGTTTCTAAGCGGACCATTTCTAACTGGTTGGCCGCTTGTATCTCTTTCTGTTATGCTCAGGCTGGCCTCTCCCTGTCGGGTCGAGTCACAGGCCACAATGTCCGAGCGATGACGGCATCTGTTGCTTTCCTCCGCTCAACTCCCATTGAGGAAATTTGTAAGGCTGCCACTTGGTCCTCGGTTCACACTTTCACCTCTCACTACTGTCTGAATGCTTTCTCCAGGCGTGATGGCCATTTTGGCCAGTCAGTTTTGCGAAATCTATTCTCCTAAATTGCCAACTCTCCCTCCATCCCATTTTAGTTAGCTTGGAGGTCACCCACATGTAGAGAATATGCTGCCTGCTTGTCCTGGGATAAAGCACAGTTACTTACCGTAACGGGTGTTATCCAGGGATAGCAGGAAGATATTCTCGCAGCCCACCCACCTTCCCGTGGTTGGCTTCTTTGCTTGTTATCTGAACTGAGGCCACGCTGAGGAGACGCATGCCGTAGACCGGGCGGGAGGGGCACGCATGCATGCGCGGGCCAATTGCAAGCTTGAAGGTCTTCAAGCAAGTCTGCTTGTGAAAACGTCCTCTAGGGGGCTCCGTCGGTGACATCACCCACATGTAGAGAATATCTGCCTGCTGTCCCTGGATAACACCTGTTACGGTAAGTAACTGTGCTAAATTGCAAGCTTTAGCTATCCAGATAAAGATATTCAGAAATCTTTAACCCTTTAATTGGTAGATGGTGAAAAGTTGTAGGAAAATTTTTTGGGGGAAGCAGGAGAGCAACAGTGCCAAGTAATAGGCATTTGGAGATGCAAATCTTCCATGAGAACCATAGAAAACGCATGTTGCTTCTGAGCAACAATGCCAAATAAAAGGTTAATCTGCTATATTCAGCACAGCTGACTATCTGATTAACATTAACCAGATACAACACAGATTACAGACAAGAGGGAGAATACTGCACCGGTACTGTATTGTGTGTTAGTTCCATTAGACACTTCCATTCACATCTTGTTTCTCAGGCTTTGTCCTCTTGACTTATCTAGAGATGATGTGTAAGATTGGAAGAGACTCGAAGGTAATTCAACTTATGCTTTCCATGGACATTTACAAGGTCTAGGAGAGGAAGTGTAAATGTCTGGTGAGTGTGGCCTGATATTCGAAAAGAACCATGCTCTAAATTTGTGCCCAATTTTCAGCTGAAAATTCATCTTAACGGCTCTAATAGAGCCCAAAAAAAAGACCAACAGTAGCCAACCTTTTGTCAGATGTGTTAGACATGCATCAGCTATCTAGAAGAACAGCCATAGCTAAAATACTGACATCACAAAAGGGGGAGGGGGAGAGAGCTGTTTATACCTACTGTCTGAACCTTGAATTATATAATCACGATGAGTACTTTCATTGTCTACCAAGGTCAGTTGTACATCTGAGCACCCATTCAGCTTGAGAAACTTGATATTTTAAGTGAATAAAATGAGTATGACGTAGTAAAGAAACAAGCAGCTGATCAAATTAAAATATAAATAGGCCCCAAAATTACAGTAGGCAGACAGCTCACTACAGCAAAACTGTCCAGTTTTTGCACCCATATGTTTCATGTATGAATAAGAACATAAGAGTTGCCATACTGTGCCAGATCAAAGATCCAGCATCCCATTTCCAATAGTGGCCAACCTAGGTTACAAGTACCTTGCAAGATCCCAAGGACTAAAACGGATTATCCCAGAACAAGCAGGCAGCATATTCTCTACATGTAGGTGACGTCACCGACGGAGCCCCCTAGCGGACGTTTTTGCAAGCAGATTTGCTTGAAGACCTTCAAGCTTGCGATTGGCCCGTGCATGCGCGCGTACCCCTCCCACCCTACCTAGGGCATGCGTGGCCTCAGTTCAGTGTTTTCCACGGAGCCAGAAGCACTGCTCCCTCGCTGCGTGCGATCTCGTCCCTCTTGCACTGCGGCTTTCTTTGTTATTTTCATTTGAGTCGCTGTGCTCTTGTCTTTGGGGGGGGGGGGTTCTTTATTTGTTTCGTATCTTTTTGACCAGGTCTCCGGTCTTGCTCTGGCCGCTTGGCCTCGCAGGGCTGCGGCCGTCTTTTGCTTATGCCTCAGCCTGGTTCCGGGTTCAAAAACTACACTATGTGCAACTGGGTTAGCTCCATCACCAATCCCCTAACGGTGAATTCCCCCTAGGGGCACCGGTCTGCCTCCCACAGGTCTTCGAAGCCGGTGGAGGACTTATATTTTGCACCGTCTTCCCCGAGGCCCCTTGTGTGGGTTCCTCTGACTCTGGGGTCCTCTCCGACCCATCTTATGTGGGGTCATTCCTCGTCGCCCCCGAGGCACTTTAGCCGAGCCTCCTCGATTTCCCATTCTTGGGACTCCGAGGCTCCGGCGTTCTATTTGAGGGAGATTTCTCCCTCTTTCTCCACTGCCCTGAGATCTCGTTTGGGATCCCCTCCTGATGATGAGTCTTCTTCTCGAAACTCTTCCTTCGCTTGTTTCATTGCTGACATGGGCAAGGCCTTGAACCTGGACCTCCAGTTGGAGTCCCGTTACACCCAGGAATTCCTGGCGGAGATGGGAGTTACTCATCCACCCCGTGAAACGCTCCGCTTGCCTTTGCATCAGGTTCTCAGGCAAACCTTTCTCCGGAACTTGGAGACCCCTTATGTGGTCCCGGCTATTCCCTCCAAATTGGAGTTCCGTTACCGTACGATCCCGGTCAAGGGGCTCGAAAGTTCTCAGCTTTCTCACAATCCTTGGTGGTTGAATATTCCTTGAAGAAATCCAACCCCTCAAAAGTGTACGCAGCTGTTCCTCCGGGAAGGGAGGGCCATACGATGGACAAGTTTGGTCGCTGTCTTTATCAAAACTCAATGATGGCGAACCGTGTCCTCAACTATAACTTTATATTCACGTCCTATCTCCGGTTCTGTGTGAAAGCCCTCCACTCGTTCCGGGCGGAAGTGCCGGATTCTCATCGTCAGGAGTTTCGTCTCCTCGAGGAGACTCTCTCCCAACTCCGCCTACATATGTTTCAGGTGGCCTATGACGTTGCGATCGCCATGCATCGCCTCGCTTGGCTCAGAATTGTGGACATGGATACGAATCTCCAGGATTGTCTAGCCAATCTCCCTTGCGTGGGTAATGAGCTCTTTGATGATTCCATTGAGGCAGCTACTAAGCGCCTCTCGGAACACGAACTGTCCTTCGCCTCTCTGGTGCGACTTAAGCCGAAGACCCTTTCGGCTCTGTAGTACAAAATCCCTCTCTGGAAGTACCCGTAGAAAACTACTACTGTATTCTCTCGGCCTCCTTCGAAGCGGCTGCAACTGAAACAGCAGCGCCAAGCTCAGTCCCTGCCACCGGCTCTGGCGAAGCCTGGGCCATCTTTTTGACAATTCCAGTATGAGCCTTCGGGCTCCCTTCCTTCTGGAGACTTCTCCATCATTACTACACCCAGTGGGAATCTCTTACCGACAGTTGTGTGCTTTCCATCATCAGGGAGGGTACTCCCTTCACTTCAGTCACATACCCTCGGACCTTCCACCAAGAGAGTTTCCTTTGGGCCGGTGTCAGCTGCCCCTCCTTCTACAAGAAGCTCGGGCCCTTCTTTGCCTCCGGGCGGTCGAGGAGGTTCCTCTGGACAGTGGAATACCGGATTCTACTCCCGGTACTTTCTGGTACCGAGGAAGACGGGGGATCTGCGTCGGATCAGGGAACGGTTCAGAATGCTCACCCTCCCTCTTGGACGAGGGGGACTGGCTGTGCTCACTGGACCTCAAAGAGGCATACACGCACATTCCGATATACCCAGCCTTCTGCCGGTTTCTGAGATTCTGGGTGGGGGATCTCCATCTCCAGTATCGTGATCTTCCTTTCGGCGTAGCGGCCTCTCCGAGGGTTTTCATGAAATGCCTGGTTGTGGTAGCTGCGGCCCTGCGTCTCTGAGGTCTACAGGTGTTTCCCTACCTCAACGATTGATTGGTCAAAGCGTCCTCTCGCCAAGAAGTTCTGCGAGCAACGAATCAAACCATCTAGTTTCTTCAGAGTCTCGGCTTTGAGGTGAACTTCCCCAAGTCTCACCTTTGTCCGTCCCAGTCTCTAGAATTCATTGGAGCGGTCTTGGACACGGTTCGTCTCTGCTCCTTCTTACCTTGGCCTCAGCAGGAGGCCCTTGTTCATTTATGCCAGAGGGTGGCCCATCTGTCCTCGGATTCGGCTCGGCTCCTGATGGTCCTTCTCGGTCACATGGCCTCTACGGTTCATGTGACTCCTTTTGCCAGACTTCACCTTCGTTATCCTCAGTGGACTTTAGCGTCCCAATGGAACCAGGATCGAGATCCTCTCTCTCAATGCATTGTCATGACTCCTTTGTTAAAGAGGTCTCTCCGTTGGTGGATGCTCTCTTCCAATCTTTCCAGAGGTTTTCTGTTTTATGCTCCTCTGCAAAAGGTCCTCACGACGGACTCGTCGACCTATGCTTGGGGGGCTCATCTGGACGGTCTTCGCACTCAGGGTCTTTGGTCCAGTGCCGACCGCCTTTGTCACATCAATCTGCTGGAGCATCGAGCAATTTTCCTCGCCCTGAAAGCTTTTTGTCATCTGCCTTGCGACCGAGTGGTGCTGATCCGCACAGACAATCAGATCGCCATGTATTATATCAACAAACAAGGTGGCACGGGGTCCCTGTCCCTGTGCCAGGAGGCGTTAAGGCTCTGGGAATGGGCCATCCGCCGCAACATATTCCTTTGTGCGATCTACATTCAGGGTCAGTACAATTGTCTGGCGGACAGGTTGAGTCGTCTAATGCATTCTCACGAGTGGTCCATCCATTCCGTGACTCTGTGTCGGGTGTTTGCTTGTTGGGGGACTGGATGTCGATCTGTTCGCATCCCCCCCTCAATCACAAGTTGCCTCGCTTCTGCTCCAGGGTTTACACCCCTCTCAGATTCGAAGCGGATGCTTTTCTGCTGGATTGGAAGGACCTGTTTCTGTATGCGTTCCCTCCATTTCCTCTGATTCTGAAAACTCAAGGCCACGCACGCCACCATGATTCTGATAGCTCCTTGGTGGCCTCGACAGCTGTGGTTCTCCCTTCTGTTGCAACTCAGTTCCAGGGAGCCTCTTCTACCTGTTTTTCCTTCTCTGCTTACGTAGAGTCGGAGTTCGCTGCTTCACTGGCACTTGACGGTTTGGTTCCTCAAAACTTAATGCCCTCGTTCCTTTTCTCCCAGCCTGTTCTGGATGTCCTTGAGGCGTCTCGGAAAGAGTCCACTCGCCAATGTTACCATTAGAAGTGGACTTGCTTTTCTTCCTGGTGTGCTACTCGACAGCTGGAGCCGGTCTCTGCCTCACTATCTGCTGTCCTGGATTATCTGTTGCACTTGTCTGGCGCTGGACTGAAGTTCTCTTCGGTTCGAGTCCACCTTAGTGCCATTACTACTTTTCATCAGCTGATTGATGGGAAGCCTATCTCTGTCCATCCTGTGATTTCCCACTTCATGAAAGGCCTTTTCCATGTTCACCCGCCCCTTAAACTAACCCCTGTGGTTTGGGATCTTAACGTGGTCCTTTTGTGTTTGATGAAACCCCCGTTCGAGCCTCTAGCACGGGCTCATGAAGTATCTTACTTGGAAGGTTGTGTCTTATTGCTCTCACTTCTGCCTGTCGGGTCAGTGAGCTTCAAGCCTTGGTTGCGGACACACTTTTCACTGTCTTCCATCATGATAAGGTGGTTCTCTGTACCCCCTTAATGCAGTCCTCTGCATGTGGTGTTGGCTCTTTGCGTGCGATTCATGGCTGCTTCCAAAGCCTTCTCTCTGATGTCGTGACATTAGAGGAACGCTTCTGCCTACAGCCTTAGATCGTGCACGAGGAGTCAACACTGCACGCAGAGTATTGCAACAAGGGAGCCAACCTTAAAATAAGCACTCACCGGGAGACAAAGAAGTAAGGGAGAGGTAAGGGAATGTGAGAAGGCTTTTTAAAGCAACTGTGAATCGATCGCGAGGATCTGGGCAGAAAACTAAGTACCTGCTGGAAGGAGGCACATAAGGGAGGGAGGAAGAAGCATGGGCTGTAGGAAACTCCTTGCGGGGCCAAGGGTTGGACACCCCTGGTCTGGATGCTTTCTCCAGGTGTGATAGCCACTTTGGCCAGTCAGTTTTGCAAAAGCTATTCTCCTGAATTGCCAACTCTCCCTCCATCCCTTTCTGGTTAGCTTGGAGGTCACCTACATGTAGAGAATATGCTGCCTGCTTGTCCTGGGATAAAGCACAGTTACTTACTGTAACAGGTATTATCCAGGGATAGCAGGCAGATATTCTTGCAACCCACCCCCGTCCCCATGGTTGGCTTCTTTGCTAGCTATCTGAACTGAGGAGACGCATGCTCTAGGTCGGGCGGGAGGGGCACGTGTGCATGCGTGGGCCAGTTGCAAGCTTGAAGGTTTTCAAGCAAGTCTGCTTGCGAAAACATCCGCTAGGGGGCTCTGTCAGTGATGTCGCCCACATGTAGAGAATATCTGCCTGCTGTCCCTGGGTAACACCTGTTACAGTAAGTAACTGTGCTTTTTATGCTGCTTATCCTAGGAATAAGCAATGGACTTTTAGGAAAATATCCCAATCTTTTTACAACCCTACTAAGCTAACTGCTTTTACCATATTCTCTGGAATGCAGAGTCAAGCTGAGCCACAAGGCTTCTGGCAGTAGCAAATTCCAGGAATACAGGCAAGCTGATTAGAGGGCTTCAGAGGCAGAGAGCAAAGACTATAGCAGGCTGAACACTGCCTGCCCCCTTCCCACCCCCCTCTCCTCTATGCGGCTACTGTATGATGAACTTGGAATAATATGAAGGCTGAATCTGAAGCAGACAATAGCCTTGAAATATGGGGCCTTGACAGGCCTGCTGTTCCTAAATTTGGGCTTTGAAGAGATACTGTTAATATTAAGCCTGTAGCAGTCTGCATTTATTTTTTAAATGTTGATAGGCATAAGCAGAATTAACCTAAATCTATGCTGGGGCCAGGTCCAGCCCCCATCTTTGAATATCCAGGGAAATTCCTCAGGTCTTAGTTACAAGAGCTTAGGGTTCCTACTGATAGTGGGGGAACACAAATGGCTAACACAGGTCCTGGCCGAATATGTCAGGACTCGTGTAAATATATGTGCTCTCTCCCATCCCTCCAGAATCAAAAGAAACCACCCTTCCTGCTCTTCTCCCACCCCCACCCCCACACACACTTTTAGGGAGGCTACCTCAATGGGTAGGTGCAAGTAGGCATCACCCCTGCCCATTTTCTCACTTCCCACCAGGGAACTAGAAAGGTAAGTCCACTACTAGTGGAAGCAGCTTGCATTTGTGTGATGGGATCCAGCAAAGGTGTGTGTGTGGGGGGGGGGGGGGGGGAAGGGGGTAGAGAATGGCCATTGGAAGGGAGTCCTAGGGCCTTAAAAACATTTGGAAATGAGGGAGCTGGATCTTGCTATGCCTCTGGGCAGGAGTAGGAGGGGGATGTCAGAACAGGCTAAGATCTGGAAGTTAACCAGATCAGCATGTGGTTGACTTTGCCACATAAAGTTATTAGGCCAGTCTTTTTCTGTCCTAAGGTTATGCAGTTTCTCAGCCAATTAACCAACTGAAAATCTCAGCTAACTGGCTAGGTTTCTACACAGACCTAATTCTGGGACCAGATTGCCCACAAACTAGCCAATTTCAGCATAGTTGGTTAGAAGCAGGGATCTCAAAGACCCTCCTTGAGGGCTACAATCTAGTCTGGTTTTCAGGATTTCCCCACTGAATATGCATGAGATCTATGTGCATGCACTGCTTTCAATGCATATTCATTGGGGAAATCCTGAAAACCCAACTGGATTGTGGCCTTCAAGGAGGGACTTTGAGACCCCTGGTTAGAAGGGATATTCAGTGGCACTGTCGATTTAAGCGCCACTGAATATCCCTGACTAGCCCAGGACAAGTGATTTAAACTGCCAGGTTGGCCATGGTCTCCAGCAGTGGGATGGGCCACCCTTGGCATCTCAGAGAGTGTATGAAGAAAACCAGAATTTTCAGTGATGTATTTAGTATGAGCTTCAGATGTGTAAGCTTGAAATCTTTTGGCCGCTCTCAGAACTTTCTGGTATTCACATTGTGGCCGTTTACAAGAAAAAGTTTGGAGACCACCGGCCAGGGTCAGGAACCCGTTAGTCTTGTACCGCCCTACAGCCTGCTTCCCTAGTCCCTACGTGGGAGAGCGCAGTTCCACTTTCCAATTCTCCGGCCTCTTCCATTAGCCAAGTCCTGCACCGTAGCTCCGCCCTTCGGTGATTCGGAGCCAATCAGAGACAAAGTCACACCCCCCACGCTAGATCTAGCTGCTGCCCCTGGGCGCCGGGTAGCATTTGCTGGTATCTCAGAGAGCAAGTTTATTTTTCCTCTCTCGTTGGATAAAGGGCTTATTATCTATCCCGTTCTCACTTGACGCTGGCGGCCCAGTGGTTGAAAACGACTCTTCGTAATACTGCATCTGGTTTTTATTCAGTTGAGGGGTTGGAGAGGGGAGGGAGATGGGCAAAAACTGGCAGAGAGGCAAGCGGCCGGAGTGCGCGCCTGAATCTTCGGCGCCGTCAGCGGGGTGGCTATTTCCAGCCCAGATCTGCCAGCGCAGCTCTTACGAGCGCTATCTGGGACAGACCCGGCAGGTGCTTTGCCCCCGGGGGTACCTGGCGCTACTGCTGAGCAATGGCCAGGTTGTCATTTTGGATACGAGGAGAGAACACGGGGCTGGGAGTTGCACCAGTGAACCCAGTAAGTATTTTTTTTTTTTTAATCCATTTGCAGTTAATTGCTCGCCTAGTTCAAATAAGCACTTATTGCGTATTTTTATATATTCACTTTTCTATACCGTTCTCCTATGAGAGCTCAGAACGGTTTACATGAATTTATTCAGACGCTCGAGCATTTTTCCCTGTTAGCGCCTGAAATCCGGAGCCTGCCCTAACAATTTGATTTTAATTTCATCTCGATCAAAGAGATTCCCGCGACTGCGTCAAATGTAGTCCTGGAGGTAAACTCTCAGTTGTCTGGCAAGTGTTTCTTGCTTTATGCACTGCATTTGCTCCTCCTTTCCGTCCTTAATCTAGCAGGTTATGTTGTTAGAGGCCAACTCCCCCATCACCCAGATTTTAAAAAGTTTCGTTTCCCGGCGCATCCCGTGGTTTCACTTTCTCTTTCGGAGCCCCGCCTCCACTGTAGTACTAGTGCGCTTGAATTTCTGGAAGTAATCACCCCCACAATGCGGTCAGCTCTTTTCCAAATAACAGGGTGTCCAGCAAAAACTAGACTCCTTGCCATAGTTTCCAAAGTACTCTGCAATTAAAACATTTAGTATAACCTTGGAAAATGTATTAGTCGAATGGATTTTTTTTCTTAGTTAATTCATAATTTGTGTTCAAAGTGTCCTCCTTCAACCTGCACGCAGAGAAGTCTTTGAAGTCACTTAGCTGTTGATTCAATGGATTTTAGGGTTTCTTTAATTAAGAGTTCACGTATTAGTAAATAGATTCCACTGCATAAAATGGGCCCCCAGGAAATAATGCAAGTTAATATGTGTTAGGGTGCAGAAACACCTTTTTAAAAATTTAGCCCAAACTGACAAATCTGTGGATGATAAGCACACAGGAACAACCAGATTTCAAACTGGTTAATGCAAAGGTAAAAAAAGAGTAAATCCAAAAGCTTTTCTAGATTAGAGTAGGTTCTAAATCTTACATAGTCAATCAGGTACATAGTAAAAGATAGCAGATAAAAAACCTCAATAGTCACACACATTATAATACATTCATATGGTTAAATTGTCTTTTTTTTCTATAATATTTCTGGATAATAGATCATATAATTCTGCCTGTACTGTCTTTAGGTTCCCACTACTGGAGTTGCTGTTGAATTTCACTCCAGCCTATCCTAACTGTCTTGCTGTTCGCAAGATACAGCCCATAAAGTCTGCCCAGCACGGTCCTCATGTTCCAAATCACTGGAGTGTCCATCTCCCTCCTTTCCAAATAGAAGTTGCCTCTGTTCCCTGATTCTGTAGGTGCCTCTTTTGGGCCTATCTTACAATCTCTGGTGTTCTAGGGGGGGTGGTCAGGGCATGCTGGCTCTGCTCTCAAAATGGCTGCCATGACCTCTAGTGGCAATCTCATGAGACTTCTGCAAGAGGTCACAGGAACCATTTTGAAAGCAAAGCTGATGTGTGCAAGGACAACTGGGGCTCACTTCTTTCCTGAATACACCACTAGCAATGGTAAGGTAGGGTTGTTGTTGTTTTTTTTTGGGGGGGGGCTATTCTAAAATTATCTCCAACCTGAGAGTAGGTTGCAGGTTTTCAAGTGCTCACTAGCCAACAATCAGGGGGGGGGGGACCACAGAAAAAAAAAAAATCCAAAAAAGCAGCCCTTTAGGGGTCCTGCTATTGGTTTTCTAACCTGGGAAGATGCCAAAATGCTGTTGACTACTGAAGATCAAATGTGTGTACAAGCCATAAACTGAATTCTCATACAGTAGATCAGGGGTAGGGAACTCCGGTCCTCGAGAGCCGTATTCCAGTCAGGTTTTTAGGATTTCCCCAATGAATATGCATGAGATCTATTTGCATGCACTGCTTTCAATACATATTAATTGGGGAAATCCTGAAAACCCGACTGGAATACGGCTCTCGAGGACCGGAGTTCCCTACCCCTGCAGTAGATGTATTCTTGGCGTCTTCGCTTATTAAAAACGCCAAACATCATTAAACTTTGACTCTGAGCTTGACTTTTCCTTTTTGGAACAATTGGGATTTTTGTATGCAGTTAGAACTATGCCAGGTAACTCAATATTTTCATGCTCTCTGTTTGGATTTCTTTTTCCTGCAGGAAAAGTTTTGTTAGGAAATGTGCAGGTGTGTTCCTTAGACTGTGGAGCCTCTCGTATGCTCTTCCTTTCTTCAGAAGGAAAGCTTTATGAACAAAACTATTTAGCAGGGCCTCACAGCTTAACGCCAAGGTAAACCTATTTCATTCATTATAAATGTATCTGTTATGATGATGTTACATTACACATGAGCAACCTGCCAAAATTAATCACCCACCTGCTAGAGCAGGTGTCAAACTCAATCATAATAAGAGGCCAAAATTTAAAACATAGGCTAAGTCATGGGCTGAATTTTTAATTAAGATCTTAGTAGAAAGATTCTGGGTTAGATGGACCATTGGTCTAACCCAGTATGGCTTTTCTTACGTTCTCATGTTCCTCAGAATAGTCTCCATTGACTACTACCCTCTGCCATCTTCCACTGAACCAGTTCCTAACTCAGTCTGTCACTTTGGGGTGAGGCTCGGACAGGCTAAAAATAGATTAAAAAAAAAAAATTGCGAATAACCGAATCCGCAGATACTGAAACTGTGGATTCGGAGGGAGAAGTGTACATAACATCTAGCAACACCAGAGAAATAGAAACAAATTAATTTCTTCCTGAACAGTGCAAAATATAGATGAAAAGGATTCAGGTCCCAATTCCTGCCCCATACTTTCTCTGTCTCTGTCATATGTAAGTCAGGTACCTGGGGACACATCTTAAAGACCAGAAACCATCTTTCAAATATGTCCGTCTTTTACTATGAGTTTCACATCTTTTATACGAATCAGGTTTGCCAGCATGTGTCAGCATGTGACGTAAGGTCACATGAAACTTTAAACACATCAGCATTTTTCCTATCTAGAGATTGAAGTCCAAAAGGTAAGAAAAAGCCTTGACCAGCAGAGCTTCTTAACTAAAGCTGTCTGTAAATACGGCTTAACAAAACAATTGAATTCACTTCACTACAACTCTGTTTAAACATTCATGTCAAAGAAAGAAAGACAAACATAGATGTCCTTATACCATCTTCAAAGAAGGGAAAGATAAACAGGGCCTACCTTTGCATCTTTAAACAACATATGCCTAAGGACACTTACTAAAGTTCTGATACGTGTCCCTTCAAATCCCCTCTTACGTCATGTAAATGACGTCACAAATACACAGCATGAGCTGGAAGGGAGTGATACCCTAGGTATGTCTCTCAAGGAGGGGTTTTTTTAGGAGCTGTAATACGAATAACACAGTACATGAGCAGTCAAGACAAGAGTGCAAATAATAAGAGATTATGCATTCAACTAAAGTGCTGATCCCAAAAATTAGATAAATCAGAGTTACATTTGAACTCAGCAAAGAGGTCTGCTAATTTCTGAATGTCCATAGTAGGACCTATATTGTCAGAAAGAAAAGTACAACAGCATAAAATACTGAGAAGAATTTAACAGAATTCTCAGCTAGAATCATATCTAGGGCCATATGATTTTGAGAACCATCTGAGAAGTGGAGCCTAATTAATCAGTAATACTTTGCAAGGCGTTCCTAGAATAGTTCACAAAGCGTTGCTGATTATAATAATTTTAACTAATCCGATCAACATTCTTATTAATAGTAATAAAGGGAATAAGGAACTCAAACCCAGCCTTAACCTGAGCTCGGGCCTTAAATTCATCTGGGACCCCTCTTGGGACCCCTATAGCATCTATGTATACATGTGATCAGATTTATATCAAGACAAATAAAAGGAAAAACCATGTGAATAGGAAGGATGCCTTTCAGAAAAAATATGCAGGAGCATAGTAACCTTAACTAAAGTGCACTGGCCTATCCACTGGCTGGGTAGCTTAACAGGGAGCCAAAAGTCTCCATAAAGCCAGTAAATATCAAATCTGATGCAGCAACAATAGGGCATACCTATGAGCCAAGACAGAACAATAACCTGGGGGTAAATTACCTACAAAACTACTCTGTGTCAGATTAGAAACATGACATATGTAATTGCCCTTATAGATGATAACGGCAATATCAAGCTTTTGCTGTCCTGGCAACAAAGGGTATTTAGAACACTGCAGTGCACAAAGAGGATAGGTAAATAACCCAAAAAGGCATGGTTGGATACCAGGAGGGAGGTCCAGATGTACGGTTCCTAGATGGGGTCTAGCTTGAGCACATATGTAACAATTACTCTTATTATGTTGATCAGCAGTGAATTTCATCCATTCTAACCAAAGGTTACGTTCTGAAAACCCTACCTCAACAGCCACAATATCTTCAAAAGTGGGATTGGCAATAGCCATCATGTCAGTAAGTTTATTGAATGTAGGGGCCAGTGGGTTAGTATTTTTTGGGGCCCCCACAAAATGGCGGGAGAAGATGAGTGGAGGTAGATAGATCCCGTAAGAAAACTGATGATAGCTAGACCCACCCTTAAACCACATGTCCATAATGTACATACCTTCATCAGTAGGTCTAGGGTTGTCAATAGTAAGAGAAAGCTTAATAATTTGTGCAGGAACACTTTTCCTATAACAGTGTCCAACCTTATGAAGGGTCATACAAGTAAGCAGTGATTTACCATTTTGGTCCACTGTTTTTCAGGGTATTTTCTAGTTTATAAGCCCAGTCAGTATCAATATTCCACCCTACCACTCCCCAGAATGCACACTTATCCCCCCAATGTGAGTCAGTAACATATACATATATGTCCTTAGTTTTAGGAATCTCTGAGGACCAATGGCACAGCTTTGGGATATCAATTGATGAACAGTCCACAATGTCACAATACTCAAAGGAGAAGGTGGCAACTTGCACACTGCTGGAATTATACCAAAGGGTAGCATACTATCGGTCTTTTCTGGATTCCAATTGAAGGACAGCCTTTGCGAGGGAGTAGTCCAGCTTGACGTCGTGTTCGCAAAGAGGTGTCGGGGGTGCTGTTTACAGCAGGAGTGTCATTTACAGATGGGTATGGGCAGAAAGTGTCGTGAACCCAGAACACATCATCCCTGTAGACCCAGTTAGAAATGATCCATACAGGGAGAAAAACTAGCAGCAGCAGTGCCAGTAAGAGAATGATAAAGTTGGTAGAATGCTGCAATGAGATCATCATGTTGTTCCACTGGAGGAGGTGAAATCTGCGCAGGGAAGACTTGCTTCTGGGGTTTTAGGTTAACCCTCTTCAAGCGACTTGCGTGGATCCAAACAGGAAACTCCTCAGTGAGTGCAGCGGGCCTGGTCGCAGCGATCACAGTAGTGGGAAGGCCAAAGGGGAAATCCGTCTGCTTCCGATCCTTGGAAAGCTGCTGGACAATCACCAGGCTGGAAAAAATGGGTAGGAATCTGTGGAGAGAAAGGAGAAGTGCAAGACACGTTTCTTTGAACAAGCCCTAATATTTCAATTAGCTTTTAGACGTATTCCTCCTGTATCAAGGGAAAATCTACCCATGGGGCGAGGAAAGGTCATCCCGTGAGAATCTCAAAGGGAGAACAGCCAGATGTCTGTGCATACAGAAAGAGATACTTGAAAAGAAATGCTTGGAAAGCATTCCAAATATCATTCAGCAGCTGTACTCCAATGTGATCCAAATAAGAGATAGAAAACAAGAGAAACCATGTTGCCTGTACTGAATGTGGCAACATGCAACAATACCAATTCATGTACTTGACATAGCTATGGCAAAAGAGAGACAATACTCAGTTACTTAAGGTTCTTAATTGAACAAGCCAAAAGGATATGTTTTTTCGTGCTTCATATAACTATTATGCACTTCAGAGAGACCATACTGATGTACTGGATGTATTCAGAAATGTATATTGAATGGATCATATGTAGGGAACACCACGAAATAAATGCTGTATAAAGTAAAACTTTTTCTTATAACCCCTAACTAAACTATATTCAGAATATAAAAGCTATAAGTAAAAGAACATTGCGCAGTTAGGCTAGTAAGAAGTGGAAAAAGAGCTCTAGAAATGGCCAATATTATGTATCCTGGGGTACCCACTAAACTAAAACAAGTAGACATGACACAGACAAAACATAAAGTTTTTAAGCGTGGAGCTATTTCTTCATCTGTCAAGTGTGCAGGGCTGAATTTAACTCTGCAAATAAACACATTGATATAAAAAAACCAAAACAACAAATAATGTATATCATAACCATCTCATATTTGGAAAAAGGCATAAAGCTAATGTCTCTTTGGAGCGTCTCTATCTCTGCAGTGATAAAGAGGACCCGTGGAAAACATTAGAAATATCTGTGCCAAAATGGATCTGGGATGGCTATGTATAAATCCGGAAAAAACCTTTTTAAATTAGCAACATCCTAATTTCAGCTAAAACAATAGAAAGGAATTGTATTTTCCAATTTATTTTCAATTCACAACGTGCCAGCTGTAATTATTGAGCTATATATATCTGTATCAAGGAGCAAAAGGTCAAGAATGAAAATATCACTAGCAAGAAGTTAAAATGTCGAGCGAGCACTACGATAACCAATACCATGATATTGGGCAATGAATAAGGGAGAGCTAGCAGCTGGTATCCAGGGTTTCCCCTCTTTGCACCAAAGTCCGTCCAAAAGGGCGGCTTTGGGCACCTGCCAAACGCCAGGCATCAAATTCAGAGGAGGGGGTGGTAACAAAGGACTGAAGCTGTGAAAAAAGAGAGGAAGAGAATCCTGTTCACCCTTGAGACCCAGAAGCCTATTTAAAAGAAGGGCTTGGACATCGTGAAAAGTATGAAGGGTAATGGGGTGACCTAGGATCAAAGAAGTAACCATCTCTACCACAATAGCACAAGCAGCCAGGGCTTTCTTGAACAGGAGTGACTATAAAAAAAGGCAACAGAGCGTAATTTACCGCCATGTTCTCCCTTCATGGTGTTACAATAGTCCCAAACAAAGAGATAAAACATGTGGGCATAAGCAGGAAAACCCAGACTTGAGCTAGAAACCAAAGCACATCTTAAATGTCCAACATTTCATAAGTCCATCTGATAAGAGCAGTCATTTCAGAAACCAGGGTCTGTCTCAAAATCTGGTCATAGAAGGAACAAGCAGAGATCCATTGGCGGCAGTGACCAATCATAGCAAGAAAAGTAAGCATGTCTTTCTTGTTAGCTGGGCGGGGCAGAACAGCAGCAATGCAGAAAGTGCAGATTTTCCTCTGACCATGAGACAGGACAAAACCCAGGTATTTCACTTCAGATGTACACCAGTGCAGTTTATTTCATGACACCTTGTGACCACACACAGACAATCATTATAAAAGGTACAAACTATCAATCGGACAGGTCTCCTGAATTATGGAACACAAAAAGTTGTACAAAATGAGAATATGACCATGAAGGGCAGTGCATGACTTGTAGAATAGCCCGAAGGACATTCCACACTAGGTATACTGTTGCTTAAAGGTGAAGGCAGCCTCACCAAAGGGACTAAAAATAAAGCATTCTTTAGGAAAATGACAGAAAAAAATCATTGGCTGCCGGTGGAATGGTGGAAGAAACATAAGGGCAATGAGAATTACCAAAACATTAACAGCCCGAAAATCTAGGACGAAACAGGGAATGCCATCAGCTTTGGCAACAAGAGCGATGGGCGTATTATAAGAAGAGATGGTGGTTTTGATAATGCCGGAGAAAAGTCAAGAGACGAGCAGTGGAATCTCACCTTACTGCTTTATAAAACCAAGAATGAGTAACTTCAAAGAAGCACTATAGGGGGTCAGTGGAAGCCCAAACAGAGAAGTCTGGGGGAAGGGACAAAAACATTCATGCACAGACCCTGATAATGAAAGCAAAGAACAGATTAGCTTTGCTCTGCACAAGAAAGAAAACCTCTAAAACGGAATTTTTTCTTTTTCTTGTTTCTTTTTTTAACTACAAAGGAAAGATCTTAGACTGATTCAAACAGCGCATTCAATTCATTCCACATAACAGCATGTCCTACCTCAGTAGTAAACATTGGTGACACAGAAAGATGGGAGCTGAAGGAAAAATGTCATACACACACACAGCCGTACAAGTCTCATTTGTCTAGGAGTAAGTGCCTTTATGACTCATTACAAAACCCATATAACAATGCAAAAATATTCGCTTATCTTACCTTATAAGCGAGGTACAGTAATAAGAGACAATAAAATCTTATACTCTATAAAAGTGTTAACCTTACAAATGACAGAGTGGGCAGGGGGGTTCTATAAATAATTTCATTCTTCCCGAAAGAATGGCAGCTGCTTATATATATGAGGGGTGCTTACCAAAAGTACCCCAAGATTTTTCCCAAAAAAACTCCATAATAGAACCCAAAGCTTGAACTTAAAATAAGGGGTGGGTACAGGTCACCACTACCCAGTGAGTATTAAAGAACAGAAAAAATTCAGAAATACTCACAAAATACCGGTGATATCATCTGCCCATCGCGGACAAGCCCCCAACTGAAAAGGATTCAGGTCCCAATTCCTGCCCCATACTTTCTCTGTCTCTGTCATATGTAAGTCAGGTACCTGGGGACACATCTTAAAGACCAGAAACCATCTTTCAAATATGTCCGTCTTTTACTATGAGTTTCACATCTTTTATACGAATCAGGTTTGCCAGCATGTGTCAGCATGTGACGTAAGGTCACATGAAACTTTAAACACATCAGCATTTTTCCTATCTAGAGATTGAAGTCCAAAAGGTAAGAAAAAGCCTTGACCAGCAGAGCTTCTTAACTAAAGCTGTCTGTAAATACGGCTTAACAAAACAATTGAATTCACTTCACTACAACTCTGTTTAAACATTCATGTCAAAGAAAGAAAGACAAACATAGATGTCCTTATACCATCTTCAAAGAAGGGAAAGATAAACAGGGCCTACCTTTGCATCTTTAAACAACATATGCCTAAGGACACTTACTAAAGTTCTGATACGTGTCCCTTCAATAGACATCAGATATAAATTTTGAAAATTAACATATCTCAATCACTGAATTGAAAATAAAATCATTTTCCTGCCTTTGTTGTCTGGTGATTTTATTTTGCAACTATCTTTTCCCAGTCTATGGTTGCACTTCCTTTTGTCTGTGCTCTTAACTCTGTTTCCAAGACCTTATCTATCCATTTGCTGATTTTCTTTCCTTCACTTTCTGTCCTACATCCATCTTTGGCATTAACCTTTAATATTCAACTTTCTTCCCTTTTTCTGCCTCTTTCTCAATCTATTTTTCCATATATTTCCTTCCTCTCCACACATGTGAACCATCTCCTCCCTCCTTTTCCCCTATTCTCATCAATCCTAAACAGTATTTCTTCTATCTCTTTTCCCTTCCCCACTCCTCCCATCCCTATACACCATCTTATCCCTCTCTCTCCCCTCCTGTGTTCTGACATCTCTGTATTCCTTCTTCCTGTGGTCTGGCGTATTTTTTCTCTCCTTTCCACAGGTTGTCATCTCTATCCCTTCCATCTCCTTCTTCACCCTACTGTGGTCTGGCATCTCTCTCCTTCCATCCCCTGCCCCTGATCTGGTATCACTCTTCTCCTTCCCACATTCTGGCATATCTCTCACCTTCTTCCCTTCCCTATTTCTCTCCCCATTCCTGTCGTTCATTTCCCTCCTCTCCCCCTTCCTGTGGTTTGCTATCTCTCTCTCCTTACACTCTATCATATCTCAATCTCCCCCCTCCCCTTTCATCCCTGCGGTGCAATGTTGCCCACTATCTTTCTCTCTCTCCTTTCTGTGTCCAGTGTCATAAGTTGTTCCCCTTCCCCTCTCTCCTATCCCAGCCTCTTAAGAAGCTGGTCCAGGTGGCTTCCTGGCCTGACATTTCCTCCCCCCTTCTGTTTGCGCCAGTCCAATGCCATCCTCACCTTCAGTCTTGCAGACACATCCATTTTTTGTTGCAGGGGATAGCCAGCCTCAGCAGCAATTCTCAAGCACCGCATGCAGCTCCTTTCTGTGCTTTCCTTCTGCCATGGTTAAAAGGAAAGCACAGAGAGGGTATGCAAATAGCGATTGAGAATTGATGCCAGGGACAGCAGCTCCCTGTAACAAAAATGGATAGGTTTGTCCTTCGTTCGCAACACCCTTGTTTTGCCAACTCAGATTGCCCTTTCAAACTGATTGATACTATGGGCTAGATTCACTAAGCAAACCGATCGTGTACCGCTCGGTTTGCGCTCATTTTCCTACTATGGTCGATTCACTAACCTTCCTCCAGATCCCATCTGCACCCTATCCGATATGCGCATGCAAATGAGTAAAAAGGCATGTAAATTTCTTAAGGCCTCGATTCATGAAACCATTTTGTCCAAACCGATTGGCCTTTCTATTCCAAAAAGTTTCGACTGCTGAGGACCAGTCGCTTTACATCCTCGCCGACTATTCCTGCCTAGCAACTGCCGCGTGCATGTTAAGAACCCCATTAAAAATATATATCTACCCCGCAAAAAATCCAAAATATATCTAAACTTTAAATATATGTAAACTTTCATGTACATAAGCATTAGAAATATTTTTTTTTTTTTTTTTTTTTGTAACTGTTTATTTATGACAAGAGAAAAACAGCACAGCAAAATATATCAATGCCAAATTTTTAAAAAAATCAAAAATAACTTTTAGGGCAAGCTATCCCTCCCCCCCTTCCTTCCAGCTAGATTGTCGCTTGCATCTGACTTCACGGGGTCACCTTTGGTTGCTTCGTGCTTCACGGCAGAAAGAGCCGCACAGCCTCCTGGGATTCGTAGTTCTGTATATAATAGTGCGTGATCCCAGTGCATTCAACTGCTATTAACTGTTGTGCCTTTTAGCAACTTAACAGTTCTTTTCCTGAGAGAAATGTTAAGCTGTTTGGAAGTGCGCAATAAAGCTACGGTCACAGCTCATACAGCTTGCAACAGCACTTAAGAAAGAGAGAGGTTGGTAAAAACTATAGTTCTTATGTTGAATTTTTTATGACAACAATGCTTTGTGATAGGCGCATTTGGAGCCCGCCAATGATGTCCGCGATTAAACCCCGCCCCATTTCTACATGCATGCATTATGTGCTTCAAAACCAACAAGGAGACAGTGCGCACGTGCGTCAATTGATGTTGCAGCGAGACGTGGGGGGCGTGTTTATGATTTGATCATTTGCATGGACAAGCTTTACTGAATCGATCGGCCAGAATGACTCGGAAACGGATAGAACATGAATAGGATAGGTTTGTAGACTTTAGTGAATCTAGCCCTATGTTTGCAACTGCTATCATGCACATCCTCAAGAACTGGAAATCAGCCTCTCTTTTAGATCACACTTTCTGGTGGAACTCATTATGTCTCTACAACAAACATGAACAATATGCTGTTGAAAAACGTCGCATCTCCACAATAACTTCGAATACTTCTACTTTTGCATCGCCATGGAAATTTCTTGACATATTTGTACGATGTACGTAGCTAACCATTCAGACTTTTTTCTGATTTTTTTCTGACTCTTCACTATTGTTCCTTACACTTTGTTTTCTCTTCTCTCTCTTCTTCTCTTGCTTTCTCTTTGTTTCAATTTAATTTATACTTCTACATGTATATACTTTCTTGGTATATGAAGCTAAGGTCCAAGATATGTGTAGTCTGATAATTTCCTTCCATTGTACCTTATATGTTTTTGTTATGTCTGTATTACAAAATTCTCAATAAAAATTTTGAACTTAAAAAAAAAAAGGATGTGTTTTTAAGACCAGGAGAGGAAGACATCAGATTGGCACGTATAGAGAGGAGGGTGGACCTGCTGACACACTAGGTGCCCCCCAGAGCCTCAGGGCTTAGGACAGCTGCCCTGTTTGCTATCCCCTAACGCCGGCCCTGTGCTATGGCACACTCACTGCGGGCCACATAAAATGGCCAGGCGGGCCAGATTCTGCCTGCAGGTCTTGTGTTTGACATAGGTGTGCTAGAGTTTGCTTCAGTGGAAATTTACGCCAGTGTTTACAATAAGTTAGTTTATGGAAGTGGGAAATAAATGAGAACATTCATGTACAGTCGACTCGGCTTAAGTGCAAGGCCTCCAGACTAGACTGCCACATGCGCTTAACTGGAGTGTGCGCTTAATCGGAGTACCACTTTTTAGTCATGAAAAATCACGGTATGCTGTAGTCAAATGCAATAAAACTTTTATTCAGCAAAAAAACAAACACCCACCCCTCCGAGAACACTGTTCCGTCTAATGCAATACACTGTAAACCTTTTTTTAAACCAACATTGTACTGAAATACAGTGGTGCCTCACACAACGAACTTAATTGGTTCCAGGAGCAAGTTTGTTATGCGAAAAGTTCGTTATGTGAAACGCGTTTTCCCATAACAATACATGTTAAAAAAAATAATTCGTTCTGTAGCATAAAATATGCTAAGATGACATAAAAAAAGATAAATTTTTTGTTATTATTTTTATTTAGATACATCTAAAAACATACATCTCCCTGTCCTTTTACTTCCACTATCTTCCTATCCCATCTCTATTCCCTTTTGTCCCTCTCCCCATGATCAATCATCTCACCACCTCTCTCTGCCCTCACCCTCAGGGTTCAAGATTGCTTCCACTCTTTTTCCTGTTGTTCTCTCTGCCTGTCACCCTATGATTTAGCAACCCTTCTGCCCTTGTCCAATATTTCCCCTTCTCTCCCTCCCTCTCATCCCCTGCTCCAACATGTGCTTTCAGCGGCCTTCTCCCCCCTTAAGCGTCTTTTCTTCTCCACTCCACCTTTCCTCCCTCCCTGCCTCCACCTTTGTGGCGCTTTTGCACCCGACCGACAACAGAACAGGCCCGGTCGGACAAATCTCCCTGTCCTGTAGCCGCGAATCTAAATTACCTTCTTACAGCAGCTGGATTATTGAAGCTGCTGTAAGAGGTAATTTAGATTCGCGGCTACAGGGCAGGGAGGTTTGTCGGCCGGGCCTGTTGTCGGTCGATCGGGGGACCTGACCAGCTGTGCACATTCTTCGGGGCGGACCGCCCCCTCCCCCCTCTTTCGTTCGCCATTGCCTTCTTCCTACCTGCCCTGCCGCAGCCGCACACAGCCGACCGGAAGTCTTCCTGATGTCAGCGCTGACGTCGGAGGAAGGGAGGGCTTTGCTTAAGCCCTCCCTCCGACGTCAGCGCTGACATCGGGAAGATTTCCGTTCGGTTATGTGCTGCGACAGGGCAGGTAAGGAGAAGGAGACTACCCTCGCGGCTCGACCAACCCCGCTGCGATCCAACCCCGCAGGAACCCCGGAAGGATGCAGCTCGGGCGACTTCGTTGTGTGAAACGAAGTCCGTTGTACGAATCAAGACATAAAGTTCGTTGTGCGCAGCGTTCGCTGTGCGAGGCGGCCGTTATGCGAGGCACCACTGTAATCAGTCATTGTTTTCTGCACACAGATTGCACATTTCAGGCTGTGTATCTGACTACTGATGCTATAAAACTGTCCATAGTCGTGACATCCATTTATCTCCAGATAACCAACGCAGCATAATAAAGGGACTTCAGCGCGTCTGCAGGTGTTTCATTAGTCTTGATGACTGCAGCAGTATCTCCATCATAATCAGACTCTCGGCTGTCTGCAGTGTCCTTTATGACTGTACAGATATAGGAATTAGTGCTGTCAGATGATGTGGGCATATCGTTGTCAACGGCGACATACAGCTCAATCTCTTGTGGTGAGAGTCCAATTGGGAGTTCAATGGACGAAGTGTCAGTTGCAGTTGTCTCATCAGATGCGTGAATTAAGCTCGCCCGTCGATAGTAATTTGAACTCCTTGAAGAGACTCGACTCCACGCCTCCCGTACCATTTGAAGAAAGTCAAGCATCGTCATTTTTCTTGCGAGTTCAGTAGCTTAGGGGCTGGATTCCATGCTTGCATCAACCACTGCCATCACGTATCTTAAGATGAGCAACCTGTAATGACATTTGAAGTTGGCGATTATCCCTTGGTCCATCGGTTGGATCAAAGAGGTCGTGTTTGGTGGAAGAAACACAAGTTTGATATTGGTTAGTCTTACATCATTGCTGTGTGCTGCACAGTTACCACACAGCATTACAATGTGCCTCCTATGCCTTCTCATCAGATTGTCAAACTTCTGCAACCATTCAATCCACAGTGTCGCCATCATCCATGCGTTTCTGTTGCTGTTATATTCAACAGGCAGGCGTTTAATGTTTTTGAAGCACCGATGATCTTGATTCAATTTAGATTCTTCCCACTACAGTCCATATTCTTTTCACTACAGTCCATATTGCAATTGAGCAGCAATGTCAATCGTTCCTTTGGCACCTTGAAGCCAACAGTTTTGCTGCGTTTGAAAGCCAATGTTCCATCAGGGATGGCATGCATTGAAAACGTTGCATGGTTCATATCCACCAGTGACTGATGGCAACACTTCCATGACTCATCTGCGTCTTATTTTTCGCCATGCTGCTGCTTAAATTTTATGCTGTCACAAACTTTCCACCTCTCTAGCTATCCGTTTGTTGCTTTGAAGTCTTCTATGCCCAGTTCTTCGGATAGCTGTGCTGCTTTCTCTATCAGCAGAGGCCCACTGATTGGCAGTTGACAGATGTCAGCATAGCTATCGCTACCATTCAGCATTTTTAGTTGGCATTAGTTATGTCAGCGAAGGCCTATGGGAAATTATATCAATCTGACTCTGGCATAGGAATGCAGATAGACCCTGAGGGCAGGGAGACGGTTTTAAGTAGCCCTGATTGATATGTTTCAAGTAGCCCTGATTGAATCATGATTAGCTAAAAGGTGTTAATGTCTGATTAAGAGGGTGCTTAGGACAATGGGTCCAGGTGCACAGATCAAGCAGATAGGCTACTTGAATGGGACAAAGAAGCCAGAGACTAATCCCATCTTCCATGCCTGCAAGTATCACACCCCCTTTATCAATTAAATTAACCATTGTTTCAAACAGTTTACAAATTCTAAACAGAAAGATACTGGGACATACAATAGTTTCTATACACAGAATAAGATTCCAAGCTATAAAAGCCTCCTCTCTAAATCTATCTATCTATCTCTTGGCTCTTGGCACTCTGGTCCTCTCTTCTATCTCTTGAGCTCTCTCTTTCTCTGTCTATCTTTCTCTTTATCTATGGAACACGAAGCATCACCCCATCCCCCTTTTCTCTCTCTGCCTTTCCCTGGAACTTCACACTTCCTTCTGGACTCTGTAAGGCAGGGAAACTGCTTTGCTCTCTACTTAATTGTAATGCTTAATTGTTGTAATGCTTCAGAATATTGCTTTTCTGTAAGACTATTTCTACAATATATTCTTTATGCAATCACCTCTGGCTGTGCCTCTTTGATTCTACTTCCTGGTGAGTCTTCAGTGAGGGAACTGAACCTGGGACCGGGCGTTTGTCAGGGTGCCTCTCAAGTGACCCCACCAACCATATATTGTGGGGGCCACTAACAAACCTGACAACGCCTTTTAGCTTCAGCAAATGATCGCAGCTATGCCTGTTCAACGTTTCCAACCTTCCCAATTCTTTTTCATTTTTTGGTAGGATTACTGCTGTTTTGCCAGTTTTTCCATATGGCTTGCTTTTTTTTTTTTTTTTTTGTAAATTCGAGAAATCTGGCTAGGATGAACACTCTAATGTTTTGCAATAGAGACCTGACTCTCCTGTTGGTCAAGTCTCTTTAAGATATTGACACGTTCAGCCAAAGACAATGAATTTTGTCTAGCAAGGTGGACACGTTCAGCCAAAGACAAAGATTTTTGTCCACGCGATGCCGTGG
The DNA here is from genome assembly GCF_902459505.1 of Geotrypetes seraphini. Lineage (NCBI taxonomy): Eukaryota > Metazoa > Chordata > Amphibia > Gymnophiona > Dermophiidae > Geotrypetes > Geotrypetes seraphini. The sequence continues at coordinate 336,426,779 of NC_047084.1, read as the reverse complement.
TGCAGTTCCGAAAGTTTGAACACCTGGCCAGGCCTAGACTGCTTATCCGAAACACGTGGCTCATCCATGTGAGAACATGATTGCTTTTAACCAGAGTGAACGTAATGTGAACAAATAGAGGTGGGACCTATGACATCAGTGCACATAAGCAGATTGTGTGTTTATCAGAATTGCAATTATCCGGAGTTTACGCTCCCCTACCATGTGTGAGATGCCTTATATGGTAGGAGGAATATTTTAGCCAATCACATGAAGGTAGGAACAAAGGTATATAAAGATAGAATTTATGCGGCATATTAGAATTTTTCCCTTCAGCAAGACACTGTTGAAGAGAGAGGATTCCCATTGTACAGATACAATCACATATGTATGAGCCCGTAATGTAAACTTATATTATTAAATGTCTATGAATAAATTAATATTAATTGGCTTATGTGTCTGTGCTCTTACTAAAACCAATGGGGGCATTGTTTAAACAGGAATAGTATAGAATTTCCTGTTTAATTGGTGCCCAAACAGGGACTTGAAAGACCACCCATTGGGTGGCAGTAATTGGTATGTAATGGAGTCCCTGTGTGAGGAATAAAGAAGCTTTTAGGTCCCTGTTGAATGGGGAATAAAAGTTATTTTAGGCTCCTATTGATTAGGGGGTAAAGATGGTGGTTATCCTTAATAGAATGTGTGCTTTTATCTTCCCAATTATTATATTTAAGTTGCTTGAAATTATGGACTTAAAGTAAAAATGATTTCTAACTGGGATTCTGAAAAGTTTGGAGTCCAGCCCTGCCCCAGCCATCTTGTCCAGGTGCTGTGCTGAAAACACCTATTCCAAAAGCATGACTGGGTGTGCCAGTAAAAGGACTGGGACCTGCAGACACTGTTAAGTACAGACAAGGACTTGGGTGTACCGATAGATAGGACCCTGAAACCAGCAGCACAATGTGCGGCGGCGGCAAAGAAAGCAAATAGAGTGTTGGGCATAATAAAGAAGGGAATTACGAGTAGATCAGAGAGGATCATAATGCCGCTTTTATAGAGCAATGGTCAGATCCCACTTGGAATACTGTGTCCAACATTGGTCTCCCAACCTAAAGAAGGATATAAAACTGCTGGAGAGGGTGTAGAGATGAGCAACAAAACTAGTAGAAGGTATGGAGAAACTGGAATATGAGGATCGACTTAAGAGACTGGGATTGTTCTCCCTTGAGAAAAGGAGACTGCGAGGGGATATGATCGAGATGTTCAAAATGCTGAAAGGAATCGACAAAATAGAGCAGAAAAAACTATTTACATTGTCCAATTTGACACGGACAAGAGGTCACGGAATGAAGCTAAGGGGGGACAAGTTTAGGACTAATATCAGGAAGTTATACTTCACTCAGAGAGTGGTTGACACCTGGAATGCTCTCCCAGAGGAAGTTATTGCGGAATCGACCGTCCTAGGATTCAAAAGCAAACTAGATGCACATCTCCTTACGAGAGGCATAGAAGGATATGGGTGACTAAAAAATTACGCTAGGTGTACACCTGGCAGGGCCTCCGCGTGTGCGGATTGCCAGACTAGATGGACCGAAGGTCCGATCCGGAGAAGGCGCTTCTTATGACAAAGACAGGGCAGATGCAGAATACACAAAAGCATGGCATGATGTGCCAGTTACGGTCTGCAAAAAAATATCATCATGACATCACTGAGATAAAGACTGCCCTGCTCTGTGATATACTGCTATATGATTGGATGTGAGATAGACTGCCCCTGAGTTTTGATGCATCCTGGGAGCCTCCCCCCATCTATAAAGCATTGATACCATGTGGGGTTCATTTTTTTTCCTGGATCACCAAAGCTGGACACTCTCTTTTCTCCCTCTGCAACATGCGCTTCTTAACATGCGCAGGGCCCTATCCTGCAGCCTTCTAAGGACTTTTCAACCAGTAGTGTGAGTAACTTTGAACCTTTATTCTTAGAGAAATTTTGTCTGTGTATTTCTATTCTTTGCTTGATGATCTTACTACTTCTACCGGTTTGATTGTAATTTTATATTTGCTCTAAAAAGAAAATAAACTTTCAGTTTTCTTGTAAATGTTCTGGGTCTTGGTCATTGAATATATATTTAATTATGGTTACAGAGCTGAGTGTTAATCAAGCAAGCTAACTTCCCCAAATTAATAGTTCTTTATAATACATATTTCTCTAAGCCAGAGAGGAATGTGTATTATTGGTTAAGTTCCATCCAATTAATAAAGTAAAGTTACTTACCTGTAACATGGGTTCTCCGTGGACAGCAGGATCAGTCAGCCGCCCATTGGTGACGTCATCTGACAAGCCCAAAATTTGGATTTGCTCTCCCAGAGCTCAGAGGAAGGCTTTTGGAGCTTCTCCCTGGGTGTGGGCTAGCCCCCCTTGCATGTACCCCTGCAGGAGCCCTTTGCCTCAGAGGTTTTCCCCGGTTAAGAGTTGTGGCCTCATTCTCAGGGGAGGTGGGAGGGTATGTGTGGCTGACTGATCCTACTGTCCACGGAGAACCCACGTTACAGGTAAGTAATTTTACTTTCTCCATGGACAAGCAGTCTCAGTCAGCTACACATTGGTGATTCCCAAGCTGAGGGGTGTGGGAGGGACCGAGAATGATCATTGAGTCCCTCCCCTCGGGCCCTTTCTACACCCCGCGGATGAGGGCTACGTGATGAGGAATAAAGACTAAGGACCCCGTTTTGTGCAAAAGGGCAAAGCGCTTTAATGGCCCCTTGTGAGCATGGGAGTTGATTATTCTTATAATTTAACATGCATTACATCGCTTCTAGCATAAACAATAACTTAACTGTCATCGCATAACAGAGAATGGCATAAGAAATAACTTAACAGACATAGCCTAATAGACCATGACATAACTGAATAACTTAACTTCATAGCACAGCTGACAGGATTTTCTGCAGTACACAACACAGCCTGTACACATATGTCAACCTGAGTACACATTGCAACAACATTTTACTTTCCCTTGGCTATGTAACATCAGTTCACCTCCCACTGGCTATGTGTTGGTCCTGTATGACCAAGTCTCCGGGGTGGCCTGGTTCGGCCAGCTCGAGCTGGCAATCTGGCAGTGGTCCTGCTGACTGGAGGACTGACCAGTCAAATTCACTTGTGGTCCGTAGCGGGCGGTCGAGGCAGTAGTGTCTAGTGAAGATGTGGATAGAGGACCAAGTGGCTGCTTTGCAAATGTCCTCCAATGAAGTGGACTGTAGGCTGGCCAGCGTGGATGCCATGGCCATCAACTGATGTACTGTGGCTTTGTCCGTGAGATTGAGTTCTGCCGCCTTGTAGCAGAAGGTGATGCAGTCTGTGATCCATGTTGAGATTATACGCTTGGTGACTGGAGTGCCTAGCCTGTTTGGGTCAAAGGCCACAAAGAGCTGTGATGACTTCCTTTGGGCTTGAGTGCCCTGCAAGTAGAGGTGCAGGGCGCGAGTGCAGTCTAGGGTGTGGAGGAGTTCTCTTTGGTTAGAGTGTGGCTCTGGGTAAAAGGAAGGAAGTACAATGGTTTGATTAATGTGCAAGGGGGAAGGCCACCTTTGGTAGGAATCTCGGGTGTGTTCGGAGTGATGCATGGTCATGCCAAATCTGGGTGTAAGGCGGGTAGGTCACGAGGGCTTGCAGCTTGCTGACCAGTCTGGCGGACATGATGGCAATGAGGAAAACAGTCTTCCAGGTGATTAGCTTAATGGGAGGCTGCTCCCATAGGTTCAAAGGGATGCACCATGAGCTGTTGCAAGACGATGTTGAGGTCCCAGAATGGTGCGGGCCGCTGTATTGTGGGGTGAAGGTTCTTGAGACCCCTCATAAATTGGGAGACCAGAGAGTGGGTCGATAGTGACCCGCTGTCGACCTTGTCGTGGAAGGCAGAGAGGGCGCTTACATGGACCCTGATGAAGGCCCTTTGAAGGCTGAGCAGGTATTGGAGGACGGCTGGTACAGGGCAAGAAAAAGGGTTCAGGTCTGTGGAGAGGCACCACAACCGGAATCTTTTCCATTTAAGTGCATATGCCTTCCTGATTGCTGGTCTCCTGGCCTCCAGTAGGACGTCAGTGATTTCAGCCGACAAGTTGAAGGGGGCCAGGATCAGCCGCTCAGTCTTCATGCCGTGAGCACCAGGGTCCGAAGGTTGGGGTGCAGCGTGGATCCCTAGTCCTGGGTGATGAGGTCTGGGCGGTCTGGAAGACTCATCAGGGGCTGCACTGCCAGTCGTTGCAAGAAAGGGAACCATGCTTGCCTCAGTCATTAGGGTGCGACGAAGATTAGATTGGCTTGGTCCAGCTTGGCCTTCAGGAGAGTCCTCTGGATCAGAGGGATAGGCGGGTATGCATAGAGTAAGCTTTGGCCCCAGTGCAGAGAGAAGGTGTCGGCACTCGGACTGTGTTGTAAGGGCTGTTTGGAACAGAATTGCGTGCACTTCGTGTTTTGGTCGCTGGCAAAGAGGTCCAGGGTTGCAGTGCCCCACATATTGAACAGGTTCTGGGCTACTTCTGAATGTAGACACCATTCGTTGGGGTCCATTTTTTGGCTAAGGCTGTCCGCCAGGGTGTTTTGTAGGTCACTTGTAGCCAGCAGTTGATGGAAAAGGCAAATTGCCAGATTCTGTGATCTGCTCTGTAGAGGGGAAGTGACCCTGTGCCGCCTTGCTGGTTACCTGGTTGCCTGTTTGGATCAGGATGGTTCTGTTGGTCACCCAGGTGGCGAAGGTCTGGAGAGCGTTGCATATAGCCCTGAATTCCAGGAAGTTGATGTGGCGCCTCCTCTCGGAGTGGGACCAGGTGCCTTTTGTGCGCAGGTGGAGAAGATGCGCTCCCCATCCGACTTTGGAGGTGTCCGTGGTGAGCACCAGTTGGTGTTGTGACTGTTGAAGAGACTTTCCTTGGAATAGGTTGTGATGACTGCCACCACTGCAGGGCGTCGTGTGCTGACTGGTCGACATCCACCTTGTGAGACAGCTGTTGGGTATGCTGGTTCCACCTTCTCTTGAGGTACCACTGCAGAGGGCGCATGTGTAGCTTTGCTAGTGGTATCACATGTACTGATGCCGCAAGGTGGCCTAGGAGGCGCAGGAGTACTCTCGCTGTGGTCTTGTTGGATGAGGTGACCTGCGCCACTAGGTGTGATATGGCTTGCCCTCGCACCTGTGGCAGGAAGGCCGTGCCGCTGATTGTGCAGATCCTTGTCCGATGAACTCTAAGGACTGTGAAGACTTCATCTGGGATTTTTTCACATTGATCAGAAAGCCCAGCGATTGCAGGGTGGACACAGTGGCCTTGACCGCCATTGCTGTCTGTTGGGCTGAGGACCCTACTATTAGCCAATCGCCCAGGTATGGGAAGACTCCAATCCCTTTCTGGTGGAGATGGGCTGCCGCGACCGCTATACACTTGGTGAAGACTCTTGTGGCCAAGACCAGGCTGAATGGGAAGACTCGGTACTGGTAGTGCTGGTCGAGAGCCAAGAAGTGCAGGAACTTTCTGTGACTGCAGTTGATGTGGGTGTAGGCGTCATGGAGGTCCAGGGAGGCCAACCAGTCGTTCTTTTGTATTACGGCTAGGATGGTTCCCAGAGAGTGCATTCGGAATTTTTCTTTTAGAAGGCACTTGTTGAGATTTTGCAGGTCTAGGATTGGCCTTAGTCCCCCTGACTTTTTGGGGATGAAGAAGTAGTGGGAGTAGAACCCTTTGTTGAGCTCCTCTGGCGGGGCTGGTTCTACGATCCTTGCCCGTAGGAGCAACTGGATTTCCCCTTGGATTAATGGTACCAGTTCTACTGGAGACCTGTGTTTGGAGGGCGGTTGGTGCTGGGGTTCGGTGAGAAATCTGAGGTGGTAACCCTGGTGCACGATCTTGAGGACCCAGCTGTATGACGTTATTCCCTGCCAGGTCTTGGTGAAGAAGGAGATGTCCCCCCCTCCCCCCCCACACACAAGTAGTCCGGAGTCAAAAACTGAGTCCGGTCTTGGCAGGTGCGTCATGGAGGTCCAGGGAGGCCAACCAGTCGTTCTTTTGTATTACGGGTAGGATGGTTCCCAGAGAGTGCAGTCACAGAAGATGGGTTTTTGTTGCTGGCGTTCCCTGGGTCTCTGCTTCTATTGGTACGAAGATGAGTAGGCCTGTTGCCTCTGACAGATTGGTGGCCCCCTCAGTGCCCCTTCATATCTCCTGGGGAGTGGTCTCTGATATTGGTTGGGTGGTTGTTTTCTTGATATGTTTGGTCACATCATCCCCTCCGAAGACAAAGTTTGAAGGATGATGCAGTTGTCTTTCAAGGTGTTCACTGTTTCCTTTATCTTGTTGCTGAACAGGTTCTCCCCGGGGCAGGGGGCATCTGCCAAGTGTTTGTAGGTGTCTTTGCGGAGTCCTGAGGTTCTTAACCATGCCATTTGTCGGGCTGCGATGGCTACCGCTGCTGTGCAGGCAGAGGATTCAAAGGCATCCAAGGCTGCCTTGATCAGGTGCTTTCCCCCTTATTCGATATTCCTGAGGATGGAATTTAGGAGGGCCTTGGCATTTGGAGGAAGGGTGTCTTAAGGTTTCTTCCACCTTCTTGCTAGTGAGTCATTGTAGAGGATCAGGTGGAACAGGTGAGCGTCTATCCTGTCATTGAGCATCGCTTCATGGTAGACCTTTTTCCCCACTGCGTCCAGGGTCTTTTGTTCCTTCCCCGGGGGTTCATTAGCATGGGAGCAAGAACTTCTGGCTTTTTTTAATGTGGATTCCACAACTATAGAGTTGTGGGGGAGCTGAGCTTTTGTCAAAGCCTGGAGTCTGTAGGACCTGGTATTTTGAGTCAAGTCGTTTGGAGACTGCCACCCCAGAGAGCGGTGTCTGCCAGATCTTGTCACGGCACTCTAACAGCCTGTCGTGAACTGGTAGCGCTGCGGCAAGTTTGGGTGCATCAAGTTACTTGATGATGCCCCAATCCCCATTGCTTTGGACTGGTGTTTCTGCTGGTGATAGGGCTAGAGCTGTGGATACTTTCTGGAGGAATTTTATATACGACAGGTCTTCAGGAGATGGTGGCTGGGTTGTTCCCGTCTCAGCTAGAGGTTGCACTGTCGGGTCTTCAGTCTATGTGGTTGAGATGTCCATCGGGGCCTCGCTTTCATGCTCTGAGGGGTAGCCATCCAGAGCTGGATACTGCGAGGGGGTTGACTCCACAAGTTGATGACTGCTGGAGACCTGCGGAAGGGCGGAGCTGTCATGCCCGGTGTTGCAAGCTGGGTCAGGAGCTGGCCGAAGAGATTCAGAATCTGTTGGTTTGTCTGGGCTGGGGCTTCGGTGCTCTGTTGCCACCTCCGTCTCTGTGCATCTCTCCTCCTGTGTCCGCCTGTGCCGTTCTCTATGTGTTGGTGAGGAGGATGAGTAGGAATAGTCTGAGGAGGAAGAGGAGGGAGCTCTGCACCTCTTGTGCACCTGTTTTCTTCCCTCTGCTAGAGGGAAATGCTGTGGGATGTGCTGGCCCTTTAAGGCGGCATGGCTTAGCGTCACTAAATCAGCGGGGCGGAGCTTAGCATCATTGCACTTGCGGAGGTGGGGCTTACAGTCCCTGCTCTGGTGGCTGCTGCTTCCGCGTTGGCGCCGGTGATCCCCCGTGCAGGCCTATTCTCCAGAGCCACTGACCGGCTCGCTGCAGTGTTGGACTCGGGGCTGCCTCCGGCGCTTCCCGTGCGGCTCTGAGGAAGTTGGGGCTGATGTCGGCAATGGCGCTGGAGTCTCCTTGCTCTGCTTCGTCAAGGGAGAGGCAGCGACCATGGCTGGCAGGCGCAGGAGGAGCCTTTGGAGCGCCATGGGAGCCGCACAAGCCTCCAGGTGGGCTGGGTCCGCAAGCGGGGGCTTCTCCATGGTGGGGCAGGCTCCTACCTCCACTGTTAGTGGGGTGGGCTGCCCGTTGGAAAGCAGGGTCATAGATTTTGCCGCCGCTTTCTTTGATTTCTTTTTGGGCTGCTCCTCAGCCATGAAGTCCTTCAGGGCATGTAGGCGGTGCTTCCTGGCCCTTGGGGATATATGGGGGCAGGATGGGCAGGCGGCCATGAGGTGTGCCTCTCCTAGGCACCGGATGCAGACCTCGTGTGCGTCCGTGGAGGACATTCTCCTGCTGCAGCTTTGGCACTTTTTAAAACCCGGTTTTGAGGGTTCTGCCATGATGAGTTTCTTTAGGTTTTCTTTTCTTTTCTTTAAGGTTTTCTTTGTATTATCTGACCGTTGGGCTGGGCGGATAAAGTAATCCTGAGGCAAGGGGCTCCTGCAGGGAGACATGCAAGGGGGGGCTAGCCCGTGTCCAGGTGGAGGCTCCAAAAGCCTCCCTCTGAGCTCTGGGAGAGCAAATCCGAATTTTGGCCTCGTCAGATGACGTCACCAATGTGTGGCTGACTGAGACTGCTTGTCCATGGAGAATAATTTTTAATAACAGCATGAACCAATTGAGATGTTGCATTCCTTTGCCAATTCTCGAATAGCTAATCGTCAATTAGCGTGCACACAAACCCTCACTCGATCAACATGTTCATCAGTTGGCGTTGATGGTTCACAGAGCATCTTCCACTGAGTCGCAACCACTTTTGAAGTGTGACTATACCATTCAGAACACCTTCCACGACTCATGACATGTTCTCCCATAAGCCACTTTCAGCATTTCATAAGTTTCTGTACTGGTCTTACCCAATTTAAAACAGAACTTCATGCTGTAGCGCTGCTTATTGAGGTTGCACATGATGAAAAATAGCCATAAGAACATAAGAACTGCTGCTGCTGGGTCAGACCAGTGGTCCATCGTGCCCAGCAGTCCGCTCATGCGGCGGCCCCCAGGTCAAAGACCAGTGCTCTAAATGAGTCCAATCTTACCTGCGTACGTTCCAACTTTGTCTTGAATCCCTGTAGCTCGAAGACAAAAATAGATATCAACAAATGGGGGGAAAAAAGAAGGTTACTTGTGAGGTTTCAAGCTACTCAACGCCGCCTTGCGTGTCTCAAAAGAATTTCCCGTTGGTACGCAATTCATACTGTCCTTGAATATTTTGAACAGATCTTGTATATGCAGATTTACATCATGTGTGTTCATTATAGGTATCTGAAAACCTGACTGGCTAGGTTTGTCCTAAGGACTGGATTGAAAACCACTGCTATAAATTATGTTTGCAATTGTATTCCTGCAGCCTACAGAACAGCTTATATGATAAATGCATAATCCAAGTATCCTGTGGAGAACGTCATTCTTTGGCACTGTCAAAAGGTAAGCACCTCAGCTTAATTGTTTATAGCTCTGTTAATTGAGAACTGTTAGAAGTTTTCTATAAAGTAAAAACGTATAACAATAAAAGGACATCAGAAGAGTAGCTTGAAGCACACCTAGCTAGTCAGGCTTTCAGGATATCCACGGCGAATATGTATGAGAGAAATATGCCACAGGCACATTTATATTTTCGAAATTACTCGGAAATAATTTTTGGTCAGAAAACTTGCCTACTGAAAACTGATGTGTAAAAGCTCAGTAGATGTTTCTTAAGGGAAAGGTCTTTTGGTTCAGGATTAGAAAGTATTAATCTCTTGGCAAATCATTTCAGCATAAAGCACTATGACTGAAAAAACTCAACTAGGGGCCCCTTCCCACTCTGCCTTTGATAGAGGTATCGGATCATAAAGCTGAGCAAAAGTTTCAAGATTAAAAAATTGTTTATTTTAAGTAGTCTTAAACAAAACATTTTGATACAGTTAAAGCTGTTTTAAGTCCACATGACCAAATGTCTTAAATCCTTTTTTTTTTTTTTTTACTCTGTGCTTTCAGATGGACAGCTCTTTGCTTGGGGGGAGAACACACATGGCCAGTTGGGGCTGGGTGACTGGTTTTCCCCACAGCTCAAACCAAAGCTGGTGAGGGATCTCCAAAGCAGCCCTCTGGCGCAAATTACTGCAGGAGGGGAACACAATATTGCTCTGTCCATTTCAGGAGCAGTTTACTCCTGGGGCCGGAACAGTATGGGACAGCTGGGACTTGGCCACACTAACAGTAAGTGAAAAGACAACTAACTGCAGATATACCAAGAGTTTTCTTGCCATGGTTTTATTTGTAGAGATAATTGTTAGACATTTTTTATTGAACACAACCAATAAAAATATTCTAGAAATAGCACTCTGAATGTTCAGTCTCTTACAATATCAAGTCTTCCCCCTTCTCCCCTACCTGCTTCCATCCCCATATTATTCAAAACAATTACAACCAATCAAAAACAAAAGAACAACTAACACAAATGATAGAATATAATAGACTTCAGTGGCCTATCTCTGCCCCTCCCATTATGATCCCCAATATCAATAAGTAATCCATTTTAGACAAAGTAGAGTATGCCCTGGAAAGATGTGTGTACTCCGTTCCAGAGGATGAAGATACTTTATAAGCAAAGTAGTTAAAGATGAGCTTTTGGAAAATTTTTAAAATCTTAAAATTTGTTCTCAACAAATTTTCCAATAAGTCAGCCCAAAAATGCAAATAGTTTATCTTTAATTGTCTCTCCAGCTGTCTAAAGTTGCAATTTGGAGTTCCAGTTTAAAAAGGTTGTCTTCAAACTGACCAAAACTAAATTTTCAGGATCTTGAAATTTTGGCTACAGATTCTGGACCATTTGCTCCAATGTCACTTACAACGCTATCCTGATAACAATTTTCCAGACGTTCAGTAGAGACATATCAACAAAGGTTGAGGCATCCAACACAACTTGACCCGTACTTAAGCCCAAGGACAAAGAAATGCCTTGGGACAGGGTACAGCATACAAATTCTGATACAAGTTCATACAGGGTACAGCATACAGGGCATACTCTACTTTTTCTTTTTTCTTTTTTTTTTTTCTCCCCCCCCCCTATGTTTTTACCTTTGTATCTTGAATTTAATATAGAATGTAACCATGAATGAATTTTCCCATTGTCTCGATATAATTAGTACCAACTTAATTTTTAAATTGTGTTTGTCTTTTTGTAATCTTGTCCATTTATATAATATTTTACCTATGTTTATATAATTTTTTACTTATGTTTATAATTATTTGTTTTATTTTGTACATCGCCTTGAATGTAGAGTAGGCGATTAATCAAATCATTTAATAAACTTGGAAACTTGGTAAACTTGGAATTGGCAATTGAAGAAGGCTGTAAAGCATTCCTTAGAGTCTCCTCAGGGTGCCTCAGTTCTCCAAAACAGAATTCTACTAGTTCCAGGAAGTGGAGGTGGGGTCCTTGAAATGGATCTCAATGATGACTTAAACAGAGAATGAATCTGATATTTTTGAATGCTTAACACTGAGAGAATGCTGCTCTTGTTCCACCTAAACAAGATACCTGTCCATAAGACCATCTGCCACAGTTGCAGTCCATGAGGTCAAAGGACCTGATTCAGCCTTCACTTTACCTCCTTTCTTATAATGAAAATAGTCATTAAAGCCCTAAAGGGGCATCCCTCTGGTCATGCTTCCCTGTGGGCATGTCTGTGGTACAGAGGGGCAAGATGATTTTTCCCAATGCGACTGTTTCTTTTGTCATCCCTCCAAAAATTGGAGGTCCCTGCCTGGACTCCCTAAGCACAAGCCACTGACTAGTACTCAAAGTGAAGGTTCTCTCTTACTCTTTTTCTTAGTCTAGCAGTTTATAGAGTTAACTCAAATTCCATGCAAACCTGCCTGGTATGTCAGATCCTAAAACTTCCTGTATAACCAGGAACCTTCTTATTAGGACTAGTGCAAATCAGAATTTCTTGCCTAAAAGAATCTAAAAGTATTGAAGGGGTTGTGGATATTTTTCCCTGTACCAACTCCGTCTGATGGATCGTTATCATCTAAGTTTTCTCTTGCATAATTTGCTTGTGGAAGGGGTGGTGAATGCAGAGCCATCTGGTGAAGATAGGAGGGGTACAGACAATAATAGATTTCAAGGAGGCTAATAATAAGCAAGAGGATCTTTGGTTGTGAAAGAAAGACAGGAAATCAAATGTGATCTGTTAAATGGTTATTGACACCTATGTGTAGGGAGGATAGGGGGACAAGATTTATGGGTAAGGATATTTCACTGAAGTTGTATTCAGCTACCTCTGAGCTTGGTGCTGATATGGCTATAAGATCACAGACCACAGAGGCATCTTGTTGAGGTTTTCTGTTAAACTGGGAGGGGGCTTCATATTAGCACTGAAATTGACTAAGGGGATTATTGGAAAGGAAAGTGTAGGATGAGATGAGGGAGGATAGTGATTGTGTTTGGTTGTTGATATTCTTTTTTGTGGGTAACAAAGAAATTTAAACTAAAAATGCATTGGTGTGACATTGCTATGTTCCAGAATGATGATTTTCATGATTCTATGATCTGCAGTTCTCTGTTCATACATTCACACATGTCATTTGTGCTTTATGTGCTCTTGAGTTCAGCTGTTGCTTACCAATATATGTTCTGATTATTTCCCCCCTTTCTAGGTCATTGTCACCCAACTCTTGTTGCATCCTTGCAACATAAGAAAACAGTGTTTGTCTCTTGTGGTGAATCACACACTGCGGTTCTTACAAAGGTTGGCATATGTTTGTGAGGAGTCTAATATGTTGGGGATTGATATATGTGTCTTCAGAGACTGCAGTAAATGGAGACAGCATTAGACAGAACTTCTGATTCAAAAACAAAGCATCATAATTCAGATACGCACCTGTAGGGACCATAGTTGTTATAGATGCAATTTCTAGTCTTGCTGGGTACATTGTACTCCGCTATCTTAGTAACCAACTTTTTGACATTTAGGGCTAGGTTGTGTGCTAGTAAAGAGCTAGTGAACATCCCCTCTAACTACCTATGCCAAAACTGGCTAGTTTGTGGGTGATCTGAAGCAGAGTTAAGGTGAAGCGGAAGTTTAGCTCGCTGTTCTTCAAACGCCGGTCCGCAGGAAATTTTTTGCCAGTCTGCGCAGGGCTGGCAAGATTAAGGTAACCATAGGTCCCGTTTTCAGACAATGGGACAGGCGATCATTTCCTGTCCCTCCCTGTCGTGCAAAAAAAAAGAAAAAGCCTCCCAACTTCCTTTCCCTGGGTCGGCTGCTATCTTACCGCCCTGCTGCTGCTAAAGCCGACAGGAAGTCTTCTTTCCAACGTCAATTCTGACGTCGGAGAGGACGTTCTGGGCCAACCAATCACTTGCCTGGCTGGCCCAGAACGTCTTCTCCGATGTCAAAATTGACATCAGAATTGTCAGTTTAGCAGTAGCAGCAGCAGGGCGGTAAGATAGCAGCCGACCTGGGGAAAGGAAGGAGGGAGGCTTTTTTTTTTTTTTTTTGCACGACAGGGCGGGAAGGAGGTAGGCAGGCAAGCAGGCTGGCTTTGGCCAGGGAGGGAGGGAGAAAGGTAGACAGGCAGGCAGGCTGGCTTCGGGGGTGGGGGGTGGGACAAAGTGTGGAAGGCAATGAGAGGGACATGGGAAGGAGGCACTGGGGGCACTAAAGACAGGAAGGGGCACTAAGGATATGGGAAGGAGGCACTGGGGGCACTAAGGACATAGGAAGGAAAGAGGGAGGGAATAGAAAGGGACAATTCTTGGGCCTGAGTACAGAAAGAAAGAAATGAAAGAAAGGATACACAGACAGAAGGAAATGCAACTAGAGACTCATGAAATCAATCACCAGACAGCCTGGTAGGAAAAATGATTTTATTTTCAATTTAGTGATCAAAATGTGTCAGTTTTGAGAATTTATATCTGCTGTCTATATTTTGTACTATATTTGTCTATTTTTCTATAGTTACTAAAGTGACCAAGCTCACGGAGATGGGGCGGAAACAGGGTTTTTAAATTTTAGTCCTAGTAGTTTGCTGGTCCACAGGTGTAAAAAGGTTGAAAAATACTGACTTAGCTAGTTATCAGTGATTTTCAGTCCAGCAACGAGCTAATTAGCCACATAAACTCAGAACAGCAAAACAGCTGTCTTAAGCGGCAAGTTTACTGGACACCAGTCTGAATATCAGTTGGCACCCAGTTATCTAGTCGTACGCTGATGGTCAGTGCCAGGAGCTGCACATGTCCCAGATTTTGCATATCCAGGGTTAGTTCAGCCCATGGCCAGAAGCAGCTTACTAACAGACTGAATATCAACCCCTTAAATCATTAGTTTTCTTAGCCTAGAGGTTGTTTATTTTAAAAATGTATACTCTGCCTACCTCTAGCTGGTTTACATAATAAAAGCATACATAAAGTTACAAAAAACAAAACAAAACAAATTAACTACGAAGAGGGGAAGTCATCAATGGGCGCTAACCAATTTAGCACACGCTAAACATTAAGATGCCCATTATATTTCTGTGGGTGTCTTAACGTTACGCTAAAATTCAAAAATAATGGTCTCTAGTTTGTGAGCAGCCTGATGTTACATCATTTTATTATTCATGTTGAAGGCCAGGTGTTTATGGAAGCATCGGTCATTCTCACCTCTTGATGTTTTCAATAAGTAGTTAGTTTGAATGACTCTAAGAAATCACGTATGAGGTTAAATATCTCTTGAAGATAAAAGGAATCAAAATATAAATACAATTTTAAATAAAAAGCCTGAGAATCGAAAATGAGATAAACATTAATCCAAGCACCCAATAGATCAGTGGATGAGGAGAAAATCCAAGACGAAAAAAAAAAAAATAGTTAAAATGTTTAAAGTTTCTTAAAGAAAGAGAAGAGCGGTGACCAGGGTCTAAGTTCTATGAGATTAGTCCTAAGTCCTAGAAGACTTTTTTTTTTTTTTTTTGACTCAGTCTTCACAGTCTCTCCACTGGTTGATAGATTCAATCCTATGACTGAAGATACACTGAAAAGTGGAATTGATGAAAATAAAGTTAAAAGAATGGCACTGAGTTTGTTTTTTTATTTTTTGAACTTCTTCCCTTTCACCCAGGATGGGCAAGTGATGACCTTTGGCGCTGGAGGCTGTGGGCAGCTGGGCCACAATTCAACAAAGAATGAGCTGTGGCCTCGTTTGGTGGCTGAGCTGTTTGGTGTCCATGTCTCTCAGGTGGCCTGCGGAAGGTGAGCTATCCCAACACATGCCAGGTTTGCCATTGTGAGCAGGGCTTCTGGATAGTAAGTAGGGAGAGTTTGTTTTCCAAGGTTAATAGAGTTGAAGTGGCTAACTACTGGCAAATGTTCTTTACACAACTAATTTTTTATTGAACTAATTTAGTGCCTATGGGGCTCATAATTAAGAGAAAAACGTCCCAAAACTGGCCTAAGTTGGCACTTGGATGAACATTTCTCAAAAACGTCCAACCGCTGATAATAAAACCGGGTTTTGGACATTTTTATAAACGACCTAGGCCTTCATAGTGCCACTCAACATCCAAAGCTAAATGGGGCGTTTCAGGAGGGCGGAAGTTGGGCGGGACGTGGGCCGGCTTAGACTTAGTCATACAGCATGTAAAACCGAAAGTTTAACAATAGTGCCTAGATGGAACTTGGAATTTGTGACTTAAGACCATGTAAAACATGGTCTAAGTCACAAAAACCCACCTAAACTCACCAGATAAGCACTGCAAACGCATAACACAGACCCCCACACACTACCCCAGTGATCACCAACCCCCCACCCCCATAAAAATGTTATTAACAACTTTAAATTTCAGCCTCCAGACCTTCATCACCTGGCCGCCTGGAATAGGAAAGCCTAGTCGTCCAGCCCAGAGGCAGCTTAAGTCGTCTTGGAGGTGGGTTAGGGACCCATAAAGGGAGGACCCATGCCCATAAACCCCTGTAATCACTGCATTGATACTGAAACATGTGCACTGCCCTATACACCCCCACAACCCTTTTGAACTGGAATATAAGTGGCTCCTGCAGCCATAAGGACTATTGGGGTGGTAGATAAGTGGGTCTAGGGGATTCTGGAGGTGGTTTGAGGGGCTCACCGTCACCTATAAGGGAGCTGTAGTGAGGAGAAGCCATGGCACCCTTTTTGTGAAGTTCACAGCAGTGCCCTGTAAGGTACCCCACTATTTAGGTGCCATGTCTGGGTGTGCAGTCCATCACTTTGCAGACCCCTCCCACGTCCCACAGGGCTTGTTCTAGGTGTTTTGGACTTGGACGGAAATGTGGTATAAAGATGGACAATTTAGCGGCTTGGACGATCAGATCAGCAGGACGTATAATTAGACGATTTTCAAAAGTAAAAAAAAGTTGGACGTATCTTTCGAAAATGTGTCTTAGGCTCTTTTTAACTTTGGACAACTTGCAAGATGGACGTAAACGAACTTAGACATCCCTTTCGATATGCCCCTCCACGTGTCTAGCTTTTGAGATTAACCTTCCCTTCATTAGATTAAAGCTACGGATATGTGTTGTATTTCAATGAAAGAGTAGGAGAATTGATTGGCAGAATTGTGAGAAAGCTGAGTGGCTGTTGCAGAAAGCTTGCACAGACATGAACACAAGGTTAGTGTGACATCTGCACAGTTTTGTGGGCACAGGATTCAGGATTTTGCACAATGACCCTATTGTGCACAGCATATTAAAATCAATGGTAATACAGCTATTACAGTAGCTATTTGATCCCAATGCAGAGAAGTATGTGAGAAACATTAACGCTGAGCACAATGCAGAAACTTTAATGCCATGTTCAAGGAGACACAGAAGGGTTAACCCATTCTTCTGTAGTGACACCTAGTGACTGAATTAGGGTTCAGGTATTGAGGGTTTTAAAAAGAGCAGGGGGTCCGTTGCCCTCTGCCAAAGACCATCATGGAAACAACAGGGCTAGATAGATCTGTAGATCAGGGATAAAACCCTATGTGGTTGTGAATGAAGGTGCATGGTGTCATAGCCCAAACAAGGTTTGGCCTGATTTGAGCTGAAGGTCCAAAGGTGCAGGAGGAAAGTGCTAAGTCATCTCTCCAGCCTTATTTCCTCATATAACCTTTGCAAAGTATGTTAGAGACATTTTTAGGGGCCTACATGGTGCTCTGATTTCCTAAGGCCGCCTTCACTCCTGTGGCAGGTGGCAGCTATGTATTATATAAACATATATATATATATATGTGTGTGTGTGTATTAGATATAGAGATACAGATATCTAGGTGAATTTGTCTTATTCCTACATTCAACTTTAGTTCCTGATGCTTTGAAGGATTATGAAGAACCTTTTTTCCAACCTGCATTCCAGAAGACATCTGTATTTATACTATGAGATACTTGAGTTTGCCAAATCTAAACTAGATTTCTCTTTACAGGTCTCACACGCTTGCCTATGTTCCTTCTTTAGCGAAAGTATATTCTTTTGGTGCCGGAGAGCTGGGGCAGCTAGGAAATGGATCGAACCATAAACAGCTGATTCCACTTCCTATGGAGATACCTAGTACGTTAGCATCCATGCTGTAGTAAACGCACTAAAATTCAGCTACTTCACTGGGGCACAGCAGGTTTTTGACTTGTACTGGTCGAATCTCGACCAGGTCTTTCCAAACCTGTCCTGTTTGCACGGTTAATCAGGTTTTCAGGCTGTCCCCTGGGAATATACCGTATTTTCTCACATATAACGCGCGCGTTATACATGGTTTTTACAAACCGCGCATACCCTTGCGCGTTATACGCGTGAGCGCGTTGTACAAAAATTTTTTTACATAGTTGCCCCCCCCCCCCCGACGCACGATTCATCACCCGGAAGAAGCGCTCGCACTCCCACCCCGAAGGACCGCTCGCACCCCCACAGCCTCCCCCCCTCCCCCATGGAGAAGCTGTCTACCTTGTTTCCGGATGCCAGCCCAGCTGCTTCCTCTGCCGGTGGTCCTGCCCCTTCTCAGAGCCCTGTGCTGCGCTGCTTCCTCTTCAGGCGGTCCCGCCCTTTCTCTGATGTCAGAGAAAGGGTGGGACCGCCGGAAGAAAAAGCAGCGCAGCAGGGCTCAGAGAAGGGGCGGGACTGCCGGCAGAGAAAACAGCTGGGCTCGCTGGCATCCGGAAACAAGGTAGACAGCTTCTCCATGGGGGAGGGAGGGGGAGGCTGTGGGGGTGCGAGCGGTTCTTCGGGTGGGGGTGCGGGTGCGTGCGAGCGGTCCTGCGGGGGGGTGAATCGGACGTCGGGGGGGGCATCAGGCTTTCAGGGTAGGGACAGTACTTCAAGGAGGAAAGGAGAGTCGGGGCGGGCGAAAACAGACTCGGGGTCTCCAGAGGAGAGTCGGGGCGGGCAAAAGGAGAGTCGGGCAGCATGCGCGGTATATAGGTGTGCGCGGTATATAAAAATTTATGTACATAAATATGTGTTTTTTGCGCGCTATACCCGTGTGCGCGTTTTACACGGGTGCGCGTTATCTATGTGAAAATACGGTACTTAGAACAGAGGCCAGGGTTAGGGCATGTTGGCTGAAATTTCCACGTGTTTCTTAATTCTATATACAGTGGTGCCTCACACAACGGACGCCTCGCACAGCGCACGCTGCGCACAACGAACTTTATGTCTTGATTCGTACAACGAACTTCGTTTCACACAACGAAGTCGCCCGAGCTGCATCCTTCCGCGCAGGCACTGCGCTTAACTGCCCTCTCTCCGCCTGGCTCCCTCTTGCCCCCCCGACTCCCCGACACGATCGGGGCAAAAAGGAGCCCAAGCCCTCTTGCCCCGCCGATTCCCCAACTCCCCGACAATATCGGGCCAGGAGGGAGCCCAAGTCCTCCTGGCCACGGCGACCCCCTAACCCCACCCTGCACTACATTACGGGCAGGAGGGATCCCAGGCCCTCCTGCCCTCGACGCAAACCCCCCCTCCCCCCAACGACCGACCCCCCCCAAGAACCTCCGACCGCCCCCCCAGCCGACCCGCGACCCCCCTGGCCGACCCCCACAACCCCCTTCCCCGTACCTTTCTGTAGTTGGCCGGACAGACGGGAGCCAAACCCGCCTGTCCGGCAGGCAGCCAACGACGGAATGAGGCCGGATTGGCCCATCCGTCCCAAAGCTCCGCCTACTGGTGGGGCCTAAGGCGCCTGGGCCAATCAGAATAGGCCCGGGAGCCTTAGGTCCCTCCTGGGGGCGGGGCCTGAGGCACATGGGCCCAACCCGACCATGTGCCTCAGGCCCTGCCCCCAGGAGGGACCTAAGGCTCCCGGGCCTATTCTGATTGGCCCAGGCGCCTTAGGCCCCACCAGTAGGCGGAGCTTTGGGACGGATGGGCCAATCCGGCCTCATTCCGTCGTTGGCTGCCTGCCGGACAGGCGGGTTTGGCTCCCGTCTGTCCGGCCAACTACAGAAAGGTACGGGGAAGGGGGTTGGGGGTGTCGTGGGGGTCGGCCAGGGGGGTCGCGGGTCGGCTGGGGGGGTGGTCGGAGGTTCTTGGGGGGGGGGGCGGGCGTGGGGGGGGGGGGGGGTTTGCGTCGAGGGCAGGGGGGCCTGGGATCCCTCCTGCCCGGAATGTAGTGCAGGGTGGGGGTAGGGGGTCGCCGTGGCCAGGAGGACTTGGGCTCCCTCCTGGCCCGATATTGTCGGGGAGTTGGGGAATCGGCGGGGCAAGAGGGCTTGGGCTCCCTTTTGCCCCGATCGTGTCGGGGAGTCGGGGGGGGCAAGAGGGCTTGAGCTCCCTTTTGCCCCGATCGTGTCGGGGAGTCGGGGGGGCAAGAGGGCTTGAGCTCCCTCTTGCCCCGATCGTGTCGGGGAGTCGGGGGGGCAAGAGGGCTTGAGCTCCCTCTTGCCCCGATCGTGTCGGGGAGTCGGGGGGGCAAGAGGGCTTGAGCTCCCTCTTGCCCCGATCGTGTCGGGGGTGCCAGGGACCACACAGAGTCACCCACCGTACCACCCGATTCGGGTAAGCGCAGGTATCGGTGGGTGGCTTATTTGCGGTGGGGTGCCTTATTTTACATTTTTTTCTAAAAAGGGGGGGCTGTCTTATTTGATGGCCCTGCCTTATCATCGGGGAAACACGGTAGAAAAAAAAAAAAAATGAACAGTTAAGTCCCAGTTTTTGCCGCTGAGACTCTGCCCTCTCTCACTGTAAAATTAGACTCTACTTAGTCTGTCTTTAAATTTAAAAAATGTGTGTTGTTTTAAAAAACAATTATGTTTTTAGATGTATCTAAATAAAAATAATAACCAAAAATTTATCTTTTTTTATGTCATCTTAGCATATTTTATGCTACAGAACAAATTATTTTTTTTAACATGTATTGTTATGGGAAAACGCGTTTCACATAACGAACTTTTCGCATAACAAACTTGCTCCTGGAACGAATTAAGTTCGTTGTGTGAGGCACCACTGTACCAGACCTTTGCAAAGCACTTGGGGTATGAAAAAAAAGTCCACAATGGCAAAACACCCCACTTCTGAGTGTCAAATGTGGAGAGAGGTCAAAAGGGTCTCCAACATCCACTTGATTGCACACAAATTGTATATCACCAATATTCCAGTGGGTAATACTCATCCTTGACTCTTATTTTCACCTCCTCCTTGATGTCTGTCTCAGTACATACTGTTTCATAATTAAACCAAATTCAAAAAACATCACAACAGAAAGTATTTTCACTTATCTTTTAATAAGCAGAATCGCTAGTCTGCCCCGACGGGACCCGTTTTGCCACATAAAGGCTTTTTCAAGGGTTCTTAAGGAGCGCCCCAAGCATGAAAGAACGCTAGAGTGCGCTCCTTAAGAAACCTTGAAAAAGCCTTTAGGTGGCAAAACGGGTCCCGTCGGGGCAGACTAGCGATTCTGCTTATTAAAAGATAAGTGAAAATACTTTCTGTTGTGATGTTTTTTGAATTTGGTTTAATTATGAAACAGTATGTACTGAGACAGACATCAAGGAGGAGGTGAAAATAAGGGTCAAGGATGAGTATTACCCACTGGAATATTGGTGATATACAATTTGTGTGCAATCAAGTGGATGTTGGAGACCCTTTTGACCTCTCTCCACATTTGACACTCAGAAGTGGGATGTTTTGCCATTGTGGATGTTCCCAGTTTACCTCACTACATCATCTTCTACATCTTATTTGAAAAAAAGTCCTCATGACGCACATTGCTGGGACATTTTCAAAGGGGAGACTCTGCAGAGTGTCCACAAAGCACACTCCACGACTGGATCTCTGAAAACTTCCTAATAAAGACAATTGCAACAACATTTTAAGTATTTAAGAAGCGGAAATGTGGAAACATTCACAGGACTGCACAGAAGTCTGCAAATATTCCTTTTTGTTGGGCACGGTGTCCCTGCTAATCTTCACTGATGTGTGTGTTATATTCAATAGGTAGTATTGCATGTACCTCCGAAGATTTATATACTATTGTTGCTGGTGGAGACCAGAGTATCGTGTTCTGCCGAGCAAAGGAGCAAGATAAGGTATTTAACAGACCAGTCTAGGATTCTAGGATGGTGATGTATTAACACTGATGCCAATCTATCCCAAGGCTTAATGTAGAGCATAAACGAGATCTACAGTATAATGCTATTGTGGAAGAGCGAACTTCAGTTTCTCAAAGAGCATGGCAGTGTCCCATCTCTAAGGATAATAGGTACTCGCCGTACCACAATCTTCTCAGTAACTGTGCCTATGATTTGGAATTCTCTTCCTATATATATAAGATCCAAACAAAATATACAGAAGTTCAAAAGCAATCTAAAATGTTTTCTTTTTAAAGATGCCTATAATTGACTATTTGATTTAGTCCAGCAAATTTGTTAACTTTTCCCTACCTTAATATACTTTCCTTTTATGTATCTTTCCTTGATAAATATTGTACTTCTCCCCTCCCACTGTACCACTAAGGTCTTAATAGTTAAGTAAGAAAACTGTCTGACTTATTTGTTTGTCTATAAAAGTTTTTATTATCATTGTACAACGCTTAGTATCCTAGGATAAGCGTTTAATCAAATATATGAATAAACTTGAAACATGAAACTTAAATTTAGCTCTAGATATGCTACGGCTGATGCTGTCTTTAGATTACTATGCATACAAATCTGTATTGTCTATGACAGGGGTGCCGACACTTTTTGGGCTTGCGAGCTACTTTTAAAATGACCAAGTCCAAATGATCTACCAACAATAAAATTTAAAAAAAACACAACGCACACTGTACGCATAGAATTGTTAATTATCATTCCTATTCCGGGGTTTTTTCAGAGTTCAAAGCAGATGACTCTATGCACTGTAACAACCATACAAAAATAGACAAATACCCACCCCCCTCCCTTTTTACTAAACCACGATAGCAGTTTTTAGCACAGGGAGCTGCGCTGAATGCCCAGCGCTGCTCTCGACGCTCATAGGCTCCCTGCGCTAAAAACCTCTATTGCGGTTTAGTAAAAGGGGACCATATTGTAAAATATAGAGAGCAGATATAAATTCAGACACATTTTGATCACTAAATTTAAAATAAAATCATTTTTCCTACCTTGTCTGGTGATTTCATGAGTCTCTGGTTGCACTTTCTTCTTCTGACTGTGCATCCAATCTTTCTTCCCTTCTTTTAGCCTGTATGCTTCCTCTCCTCCTGACCTCATTCCCCCCCACCCCCAACATTTTCTTCTTCTCTCCCTGCCCTCTCTTTCTTTCTCTCTTCATGCCCCCTTTCTTTTTTTTTTGTTTCTCTTCTTTCCTTCTGTCTCCCTGCCCGCCCTCTTTCTCCCTCCCTGCCCTCCCCCAAGCCACTGCCATCGGATAACAGGCCCCCAAAGCCGCCCGCCGCCGGCCAAGCTCTCCTTGCTTCGGGCCCACCAGCATTCCTCTCCCCGACGTCAATTTTGCCGTCAGAGGAAGTTCCGCTGGCCAGAACTTCCTCTCCGACGGCAGAATTGACGTCGGGGAGAGGAAGGCTGATCGGCCCAAGATCGACCTATTGGGAGAAATGCTGCCGGGTCCTGCCTTTGAGGAAACAGAAAGTAGGCAGGACCTGGCAGCAAGAAGAGCAAATCGCAAGCTTCACTGACCTGTTTCCCGCTTTAGCCCGCGAATGGGGCTCTAACATGTGCGTGTCGGCTTCCCTTCTCTCTCCCCCCTCCCCCCCCGGACATAACTTCCGGTTTCAGAGGGAAGAGAAGGGAAGCCGGTACAAGCACACGTTAGCCCCCGGAGCATAAATTCTCCAAGCCGGTTTTTTTTTTGTTGAGCAGCGGAGGCAGCAGCAGAATTCAGGAGCAGGCCAGTCAGGAGGGAAAAAAAGAGAAGGGAAGAAGGGAACCCGCTCTGCGATCGACTGGGGTCACCTGAGCGAGCGACCTGTCGATCGCGATCGACGTGTTGGGCACCCCTGGTCTATGATTACTAGTCTTGTATTATTTTGATTGATTTTTTTATTTTATTTTGCTTATGGAAGGGTAGATAAAAATCAATGTTTGTTTGGTTTTTTTTTTTTAAAGTCAGATTTATTTTCATTTAAATCTGATCATTATTTTTCTTTTTAATAAAATGCTTCTTTTGTTTTGGCTTTTCAATTTTTTTTAAATTGAAATAAATTTTTAATATAACAAAATTCACTTTTGTCTTATCCTTTTTTTCCTTTGATACAATGCTTAACATTTTACTTGCATCATCAGCATGAACAAACCCTCCCCTTTCCCATCCACACCCCCCCTACTATCCCCTTATAAACCCTTATGATGGAAGAATGGGGTAGCATTTATATTCAAAGATTGAGTCCTGTCTCAGATCATTGAACATAAGAATTCAAGAAAGGTCTCAGTCTATGATGTTTTAAAGCAGCTAATTTAGACCAGGGGTGTCCAACCTTTTGGCTTCCCTGGGTTGCATTGGAAGAAAAATTTTTTTCTAGGGCTGCACAAACTAGCTGATGAGCAAAAAAAAAAAAAAAAAAAGTTGAGTAGGTCCCAAATTTGCAATCACTAATATAGAAGATGTATGTATCTAATAATAAACCTTCATTAACGGGATACTCTGGAGAGGAACCCAAAAAAGCAATAATACTTACCCTGATTGAGTGATCCACTACGTGCACCGCTGACAGTGAGAGCAGCCACAGGCTTCCACATCCCCACTCTGATAAGCAGGGATGCGCACTCCTGGTTCTCCCATTCATTTCTAATATAACTACGGTGAGCCTCTTCAGATGTGAGCCTCATCAGAGCGGGGATGCTGAATCAGCTGTCAGTTGCACACGTAGAGGGTTGTTCAGTCAGGGTAGATATTACTGCTTTTTTGGCCTCCCACTTTGACTTAGGCTCCCTCAAAATTAACATTTCCCCTGTTGTAGCTAGTAGGGATCCCCAAGCCTCACCAACTGATGGCCACCTCCTCCCCTCCAACTTCCCAAGTTCTGCAGCTGGCAGCAATATTGCAGAGCTGCTGCCTTCCCTCCTCCCTGCCCCCCATGGCTTTCATGCATGCATGAAAGCAGTGGCAGCTTGAGGATATTGCCATTAGCTGCAAAGCTTGGAGATTTCAGGTTGCCAGACTGGAGGAAGATGTCTTCAGTTAGCAGGGCTTGGGAATCCCCACTATAAATTGCACTCAGGCGGGGAGAAACTTTGGTGCCCATCCACTAATTTGGGGCTCCAGTCCCTCCCCCAAATCAGTTGTATATGACTACGCCACTGAATACAAAAATAATTGTGATGCACATATCCCAAAGCTAACATATTCCAATTAATAAATTCAAAATGCAACAATTTTTTTCTACCTTCTTGTCTGGATATTTTGATTTTCCATCATCTTGGTCCCAGTTTCTTCTTTCTGCTTTTTATCTATCTTTAACTAATTCTCTTTCCAGTGTCTGCTGTACATTTTTTTCTCCTCTTCTCTCTTGTTCCATTTCCTCCTTATGTCTGTCTCCAACATATTAATTTTTCCCTTTCTTAACTTTTCCTTTTCTTTTTTTGCCTCTGTCCACTCAAATTTTGCCTTTCTCATCCTTCTTCTTTTTAAATGATCAGCTAACTCTCAATTCTCCATCTTCTCTCAGTGCCTAGTTCTCCCATTTCCCATCTCACTCCTTTCCCAGCCTCCTGTTTCTTTCTATCTACTCCCTATTTCCACATTTCTACCACTGTACTCACTGCTCTCTCACTCATCTTGTCCATCTCCCTTTTGACCTCATCCATTTGGCTCACCGCTTTCAGAATCCCCATCCCTCTCTATACCTCTCTGTCCCTTTCTTTCCATCCCCTAGCATCTTCTTATCCCAGCTCTCTTCCCTCCTGCCCTCCCATGGGTACATCTCTCCTCTATCCCTATGGTACAACATTTTGCTCCCTCTCTTTCTGGTTTTCTTCTTCCCTCCCCCTTGATTCTGAACAATGAAATGAAGGAAAAAAAGAGACGCTGCATTTCTCTGCCTTCCATCATTTCTCTGCCTTCCATCCACAGGCCTAACATTTCTCCCTCCATCCTTTTCATACCCAGATCCAACTTCTTTCCCTTTCTTTTCCCAACTGCCCCCCATCCCATCTCTCTCCCTGCCTGCCTGCCTCCCCCCAGATCCACCATTTCTCCCTTTCTCTTTCCAATAGTTCTCCCTTCAAGTATTTTTTTCCCTCTTCCTCCACACCACCCCAGGTCCAACATCTCTCTCTTCAGACCATTGCCCACCATCTCTCTCTCTCTCTGTCCTCTGTTTCTGGCCCCATAAGCTCCCCCCCACGCCCAATCTGGCACATCTTTTAATATCCTCCCCCTTTGTACAAAAAAAACCCCAAAAAACAACCCAGTGCAGGAGGCTTCCTCGGCCCAGCATGTTCTCCCTTTCTCTCCGCACCCATGCATCTGTACCTCACTCCTCTCCCACCACCATGTCCAATAATTCTCTCCCTCCCTCTCCCTGCCCAATAATTCTTTCTCCCTCCCTTTCTCTATACCCAACAGTTCTCTTTCTTCATCTCCCCATGTGCACCATCTCTCTTTTCCTCTCTGACACCCAATTCTCCCCTTCAATTCCCTCCCTCACTTCAGCATCTCTTTCCCTCACTCCCTCCATTCTTCCATCCTATGGCTCATGCTCCCCTCCCTCCTTCCCTTCATTCTGTGCCCTAAGTTCATGCCCCCTCCCTCCCTCTCGAGTCCCAACACACCCTTCTCCTTTCCTCCCTTTTATGCCACCCTCCTGAGGGTGTTTACCTTCAAGCTGGCTCCCTCCTCACTGCTACAGTCGTTTTTCTGCTCAAAGCTGCGGGTGACGGCTCCTATGCGCATCCACCAGCTGATCTGGAAGCCTTCTCTCTGACATTGCGATGTCGGAGGGAATACTTCCGGGTCAGCCGTTGCCCTTGGCTTTGATCACAAAAACACTGCAGTAAGAAGGAGGAGGGAGCCGGCCCGAAGGTAAACACCCGGGGGCGGCAGTGAGGAAAATGCCGCATATCTCTCGAGCTGGGCTGCAGGCTTGACACCCCTGATTTAGACATATTCAGTCTTGCACAAAATTTGTAAGCGGGTTGGGACCTCAGGTTGTTTCCATGCTTCTGCTAACAGCAACCTAGCCACAGTAACTATAGCAATTTTTCTATCTAGAAGATATTATCACATATGCTCAATTTCTCAAAACTGTGAATTTGTATCTGCGGAGATAACATACTTCTGCTTCAAAGCAAAAATGTTTAAAATATACAGAGTTGAAGGGCAGGCAGTAAAAATGAAAGTGAAACCTTTTGAGCAGAATACTCCACAAATCTTAGGATCTTTGTGTGATTTATCATATTATTTTCTCCTTGGAGGAGAAAACTTATATTGGCAACAGGCCACAAAAGAGACCCAGTTTGGGAATATTTTAATGATGTTCCTCTACCTATGGGTATTGCAGGTGTGCATGCAAAATGCAAACACTGCAACAAAGAAATCCCAGGCCTGGTGGCCAAAAAGAAACAACCTAAAATACAAAATGTGGAAGTGATACAAATAGGATACAAAATCAAGCCACTTTATTAAAAAGAATGAGGCAACAAAATCCAGAGAGAATGTATATACTAGGGATTAAACACAGTCCATGTTTCGGTAGCATATACCTTCCTCAGGAGTCCTTAAGAAAATAAAAACACAAAGGTTGTATAACATAATTTAATATTAAAGCTAAAATATATGTACATAATGAGGTGAGATATTAATATATGTGCAAATAAATAGTGCGTTGTGTGTAAAGGCATGAAACATGGTGACCAATTATTTAAGTTGTGAAGTGGAAATCTAAAATTATAATAGGGGTATAAATTGAATTTCTAACTAGAATTAAAGTTGGTTTTTTTTTTTAATTGAGATAAAAAAATTTTTATATGTTACAAGTTGAAGCCAAGAATCAACTGAACCATGATGAAGTGAGATTATAAAAACCAGAGAGTAAGAGCTCCTTTTTATCAAGGTGCACTACGGGGGTTAGCGTGTCGGACATTTCATCACGCGCTAACCCATGTGGCAAGCCAAAAAACTAATGCCTCGTCAATGGAGGCGTTAGCGACTAGTGCGGCAGGCGGTTGAACGCGCGGTATTCCGCTCGTTAACCGCCTACCGCACCTTGATAAAAGGAACCCTAAGTAAAAATAGGAATAAGAAAGTGTAACATACCATATATCCTGTGCTGCACCACGTTAAATATAAAAGCAGATATGTTACAAGAGTACCATATCCTATAATCTTAAAAAAAAAAAAAATTAATTAGGTGCCTGAAACTTAAAACATGCCTGAAACTTAAAACATATCCAAAGACTGGACACACATATTTAGCAGCAACACTTAAAAAGGAGGAACAACTGAAAGGATCTAAAAAACACAACAGAGGTCCCGTTGATGCACCAGTGTAATTTCAAATAAACTCCCCTCTTACTAACACGTAGCATAGGTTTTAGCGCTGGCAGTGGCGGTAACTCCTCTGATGCTCATTGGAATTCAATAAGCGCCGGAGCAGTTACCACCGCTGCCAGTGCTAAAACCATGTTGCGCATTGGTAAAAGAGGGGGAAAATTACGTATAAACATAAAACTGCCAATTAGCCTTACTCAGAATACTGAATATCAGATAAGAGAGTGTTACTTAGGTAAACAGAAATAAAATGTTACTTCAGAAACCAGAAGTATAATAATATACTTAGCAGCCACACAAATATTTTACATTAACCAAACCCAGCATAAAAGCACTTTAGAATGAAACAGACCTTACCGTTTGTAAATTAAAAGCTGAACAAACACGCATAGCAGTATGTAAATCTGCAACAATGCTAAAAACTGTCGGGCTCATTACTACTGTGTCTATTACACTCCAGAGGAAATTACATCACTGAAGCAAGTGCCCAAAAAAACTACCTTATATAACTAGCACCGCTTCTCTTTTTTTTTTTTTTTTAGTCAAGGTTTGTTTATTAAAGTTTTACAAAATACAAAGAACGGATGAATACGCCAACAAGATGTATACAAGGTACAAACATCCAAAAAGAAATTTTTAAGTGATTGCATATCTATGAGATGGGAGAACATCCATTTCAATAACTTCATATGAGATAAGATAAACATGTGCCTAATAGGTATTCTTAACATCCGGGAGTGAGAGTAAGTATGAATCAAAACACAACAGGAATAAATGCATAAAACAATATAATCCAAATGAATAAATAAATAAGTGAAAAAATAAATAAATAAAGCTAAACAAAGAGGAAATGCAATCCTTGAAAAATATTCTGGTATCATGACAAAACAAAAAACGGAAGCAGGAATATCAAAATTAATTTGAGTGCAAGTATAATTTTAATGCATTCCATTTGATGTCGAAGCGGAGAAACCTATTGGAAGCTTTAGCTAAGTATGCTTCGGTTCGATAGGTAGAACAAACCAAGTTCCACCAGTGGGTATATGAGACTTTAGCTAAGTCTTTCCATGAAGATAGGAGAGCTCTGATAGCTAGAGTAAATAAAAGATCTAGTAAGAAATGATCAGAGTCAGGTATCATATCATTAAGTGAGAAAGATTTCAGTAGAAGCATTTGATATGTCAAGTCAATATCTATGTGGAATATGGAGCAAATTGTGCTCCAAACTGAGGACCAAAAAGAGCTAATACAGGGACAGGAGAAGAGAAGATGATTTAGAGTGCCATCTGATAGATTGCAGGACCAACAAGTCTTAGAAAAGGAGGGGTTAATGCGGTGAGATTTCATGGGCGTCCAAGTGGCTCTATGTAGTAAGAAGAATGATTGTTGTATGATGGATGCAGAGCGAGAAGTGTGGAAGATAGATTTACATATGCTTGTCCATGCCTCATCAGATATAGTAGTGTGCAGGTCCGATTCCCAGGAGGATCTCAGGGAGGACAGTGGATATGACGTAATGGATTTTAGGAATTTATAAAATTGAGAGGCTGTATGACCCAGTGCTAAATATTGATTAGCAAGGGTAGCTAATGTAGGGATAGGTGTGAACACCACTGAACTGAGGCCAGCTTTTTTCACAGAAGATTTCAGTTGCAACCAGCGGAAAAAATTTTTCTCATTAATTGCAAAGTCAGACATTAGTTCACTAAAAGTGAGAAACGTCCCATTCTTGTGGCAAATGTCTCCTATATCCCAGATGCCCTGATTATACCAAAAAGGCCATGAAACAGATCTGCCATCGATTGTGATGAGTTTATTAAACCAAATGGGACAATAGGCAGATCCGCTCCAAGGTACTTCTAATTGTTGGTCCAAATCAGTAAGGACTTTAAATGAAGCCCTCATGATGGGATTTTTGGATATATGGGGAGGGTTAGCTGTACCCATCAATCTGGAAAGAGGGAAGGGGGATGCAATGGAAGACTCCAATCGCAACCAGTTAGGACTGTCTAGAGAAGAGGAAGAGGAAGAGATCCATTCGGCCCCTTGGCGGAGAAGGAATGCTTTATGATAAAATGCGAGGTCAGGAAAATTAACACCGCCCAAATGATACGGGGCTTTCAGTTTTTGAATGGAAATTCTGTGGGGTTTATCATTCCATAGGAAGTGAGTTAGTAGAGACTCCATCTGTTTTTATGAAACTTTCTCTCTTTTAAAGTTTTAAGAAAGACCATATTGATTTCAATTTAAATCAATCTCTTTCATCCCCCAGTCCCCTGTTGCAGTGGTGGTCTGTATTTACACTAAGCCATGGAGACCTGCATGTAACTTAATTTTTTTGACTTTTCTGTTTCTTTGCAGAACCCAAATAGAAGGATTGCAACTGTGGAAGAGAATATGGTGGATAAATGGATTGCTAATGGGAATTCTAAAAAGTTGCATAAAACAAGAGGGTAAGTTCCTGCAGTTGTATTTTTACTATTTGAATATAATATACATTTTTATATATTTCTCCGGGAAGCTTCAGGGCATTTCAAAATACTGTGGTGGAAAGTATAATTTCCATGAAGGAGACTGGAGGGGGCAATATACAGAGTCTTCTGTTCAAATCAGCATCATGCATTTCTGTGGACTGCAGTGATGGTGGAGAAGGAGGCCTCCCATAACTACTGTTGCTTTCTAGGGATATTCCTCTCCAGCTATGAGCCAGTATTCCTACGAGAATATGGAAGCCAATGAAAGACAATGACCTCTTGTATAACACAGTAAAAACTAAACAAGCAAACTGTAGAAGAGCCAAGTATGGGAAATATGGTTAGAAGTATTGCAGTAGAGATTTGATAAGTGAGAAGGTCATCGGTTGGCTTGTAGTTTTTTAACCAGATTTGCCATCCTGCTGTTCTCAGAGAAATACTCCTTTCTTTTCTCTCCTCCCCCTTTT
This sequence comes from Geotrypetes seraphini, assembly GCF_902459505.1. Lineage (NCBI taxonomy): Eukaryota > Metazoa > Chordata > Amphibia > Gymnophiona > Dermophiidae > Geotrypetes > Geotrypetes seraphini. The sequence continues at coordinate 336,396,097 of NC_047084.1, read as the reverse complement.
ATGATCTTTCCTCCTGTTATACTCGGTTGTGACACAAATTAAGAAAAATTATTTTTCTTTTCATATTTGATCTCTTTATATTATTATGGAAATTTCTCTACTGGAATTATTGTATTAATGTAATGTTGATTTTGATTTGGTCTTTTTGTATTTTGATAAAATTTTCAATAAAATTTCATGGAAAAAAAAAGAACTATATAAATCTTAGCAATGCAGACAATGTTGGAATTGCCCTCCTCAGGGGTTTTACTAAGTGCTACAGTATCATCATAAAGTTAACTGGATAATAGATTATTTTTATTTTATTTTTATTTATGTGCATAAATTTAAACCAGATAGCACTGGCTATTGGCAATGTCTGGATCTGTGTAGTCCACACACCTAGCACACTCCCATTTCTCCTCCCAGACTCAAGTTCACAACCAGACATTTCAGATATGTGGTCAAAAATTTGATATAAGCAGCACCTAATGCTTTTTTTTCCTGGGTAAACCCTAAAGTTCTTCAGACAAAGTGCTTTGAGTATCAGTCTTTTTATATTCAGATACAAGGATTCAGGATGATTCTCTGAGGAGATAACATTTATGAAACAATATACATTCTAGAAAGTGATTCATCCAGAACATTACAGTTGCATTATTTTTTTTTTTTTGCTCTTTTCTAGTCTTATTTAATTCTTTTTCCAGTATACTTCATCTGTAGCCTGAATGTGGTCTGATAAGAAACAATAACTCTTATTAAGGCCCCAATGCACAAAAGGTTTTCTTGCAAATAAGATTGTATGCTAATGTGCTGAGCATCGCTAGTTAAAAAAAAAAATCACTCCCACCAAGGTATTTTATACTGTGATGCCTGGAGCTTTTTGTGTTTTTTTACTTGGATTTTTCAAATCTTATTTTGTTCCTATGAGCGTTCACATCTCTGCTCTGAGCTGTATAGATTGACAAGTTGATAATTAATATCTGATTTTGTTTTGTTTTATATTTTTAAATTCTAGCCAAATTGACTTGATTTTCTCATCTGCGGCTTGTATCAATGGAAGTTTTTTGAAACAAAGGTAAGGTTTTCCTCCCTTTTTGAGTTAAGTTGTTGAAGGCATGTAGGCCCTGATTCTATAAAGTCCACCTAAAGTTAGGCACCAATATCTGCACCGATTCTATAAAACTTAGGTGCTCATTATTGAATCAAACTTATCCCCTCTTCTACAAAACTGCGCTAGCAGTTTCTAGCGCGGGGAGCCATGCTGGTTGACCCGCGCTGCTCCCGACGCTCATAGGGTTCCTATGAGCGTCAGGAGCAGCGTGGGCCATTCAGTGCGGCTCTCTGCACTAGAAACTTCTTGCACAGTTTCGTAGAAGAAAGTGTTGTCTAAGCATGCTTAGGTGGCGCTCAGCATCCCAACACTTAGGTGTCCCCCAGTTTATGCCAGGATTTTCTATTCCTAAAGTTAGGTGGTGATATCTGAGTCTTGACAGCAACTAATTCACAAAGGGTTGCCTAATAAAAAAAAAAACAGGCCCATGATCTGCCCCCTCACCACGCCTACTTTTACTATAGGCATGTTGGACTAGGCGCCTACTTTTTATAGAATCGCGTTTTTATTGAGTTAGGCACCTAACTTTCAATTAAGTCCAATTATGTAAGGCTGATTGTGAGATGTTGAGTGCCAATATCAGCACTAATTAAGCCTATCGCTCAATTAAAGTAGGTGCCAATATAGGCACCTTTATAGAATCGGAACCATAATGTTGTCCTAGAGCTGGATAGAAGAAAATGTTTTGGTAAAAATCGGTTCACAGCTTTAGTTAACTCTAATTTGAATAGTTACCAAGTTTGATGAGATGAATTAGTCATATGAATGGTAACTGTGTCAAAATAAACATCGAGACATACGGGTGAATCCAAATAATATTTAGAAAGCACAAAGTTACTTAGATAAATTAATGCTTTAATGCCAACAAGTTCAGAGGACGAACTGATGCTAACCCCCCTCTTTTACGAAACTGCGCTAGCATTTTCTAGCGCGGGGATCCGCGCTGAATGGCCCACGCTGCTCCTAATGCTTATAGGAACTCAATGAGCATCGGGAGCAAAGCGGACCATTCCGTGCGGCTCTCTGTGCCCTCTTTGAGCTAAACCGCTAGTGTGGTTTCATAGAAGAGTGGGTAAGTTCAAGTATTTTTCCCAAGACCTCAAACACCCAAGACACTGCTATAATTTGTCTTCATGTCCTTATTGGGGTGAAGTGTTCACCATTGGTCTTGTATAGGTTTAAACTGTTTTTGACTATTTTTAACAGGCTGAAAATTAGCTATCTGGTGTGTAAACATATTCAAAAGGTCTATAAGAAGAGTACATCGTAAGCCCTGTTGAATGGTGTGAGAGCAGAGAACGTTTCACCTTTAAAGCATAATAAGCAATGGTGTTACCCCTCGAAGAGACTAAGGCCCAGATTCACTAAAGATAGCGATTCAATCGCTGTTGACCGATTCCTGGCTGATTTTAAAACAGTGATTGATTCACTATCTCTTTTGCATGCAAGTGAGCCCTGACAGTAAGTAGTGACAGAAGAAGCAGCCTGGGAGGCAACCTGAATTTCAGTAAGCCATTCATCAAGTGAGCCTATTGAGTCTCAGCCTCTTCGAGCCTGTGGCTCGGCTTCTGGATTTATCCTCGGAGGTCAGTGCCAAAGTCCATCAGTTCTGTTCGCCTTTAAGTCTGATTTAATATCCTGCATCCAGGAACAAATCTCGGATAGTGGATCTTAAGCTTGTGCCACAGGAGCCAACTGACTGAGTAGGTCTGTCTGAGTATCGCTTATTGGGATAGATTCCAAGCTTTGCGAGCCTTCTCTGACCAGTTTGCGAGCCTTCTCCAACCCTGACCTGATTTACTAACCTCCTGGCCGATCAACCTCCCACCCGATCCAATCCGTCCATGCAAATGAGGAGAAATGGCATGCAAAGTAGGAAGGAACACCGATTGGGCTGGCCGATCAAAAAAGAAGCGACTGCTGAGGACCAGTCACTCACATCCTTGCCAACTGTCCTGCTCTGTGCTGCCCTGAAATCCCAGCCCTGAAACCATCAAAATAAAACATCTCCCTTGTGCAAAAAAGCGCCCTGCTTTCTGCCGCACTGCCTCTCTGCCAGCCCATGGTTTTAAATTGCGATTTTAACCCGTGGGTTTGAAGCGTGTTCTGTTCTGTAGTCTGGCTGCAAAGCGAAGTCCTAAAACAATAATTTGAGTTGTTGGGCAAGCAATTTTTAACTAGCAAAGCCTTGAAGATGTCAATCAAATAACTGCTAGCATATAATGAAGTGCATTCCACTTTGCAACCTTTCCCCTGTAGCGCTGATAGGGTAGACATTTTAGATAGTGGGTGGGGCTTCCCAGGGTCCCTGCCTAAACGCAGAGCGGGAGCAGGGCTCATGAAGTTGAAATGCTTCCTGCACATGCGTCTCAATAACTCTACAACAGGGATCTCAAAGTCCCTCTGAAGTAAACGCTGCTATGTTTACCTCATTGGAATAACTACAAGACGGCATTGTATCTTCCAAAACAGACAATATTTGTTTATTGTTAGTATAAAAACTATAAGTATTACAGCAGCAAAGGCATAATAGAAAAATGTATTGTCAGTTCAGAATATGCAATGGAGAGAAGAATTTGCATCCATATGCTTAGCAGGGGGCTAGCAGTTCCCCGTAGCATAAGTAAGTGAATCTCTCTGGCTCTACCTAAAATACACGTGATTTTTATACAGAGAAATTCTTCCTATGTTCCAAGAAAGTCCATCCCCGAATTCTGGTTATGTAATTCCCTATTGGTACATAAAATAATGTATAGCTAACTCTTCCTCTCCGTCCACGCCTCTCTCACCTCCATCCCCCTCCCCAGTAAAAGGGGGGGCTTTGCAGAAACAGAGAACTCTTGGTGAACTTTCTTCTTTCAGCACTGAGACATGTAGATGCTAATTAGTGGTTTTACAATTCTGTGCATATTCGGGATGGCGTCCTTGTATGATGAAAGTTGGCAAAGGTGACCTTTCAACAATCCAGCTGTTTGGTTCCCGTAACTTGGTTCAGAGAAAGGGAGCAAATGTTTTGGTTCCAAGTTCTCTCATCTCGCTACACCCACATGAGCAGGGCTCCTTGCTCATTATAAAAGTTTTATGGCTTTCTAGGGTGCCTGGCATATGAAGTCATACAGCACTGATAACAGTTCAGCAGAACCTTGAAGGAATATCCTCCCAGCAGGGAATGGAAACAAGAACATCATTGTTAGCATTGCAAAGGCTGCAGATGTTTACAGACAGCAAGGTACAGGCTGGGCCTGGCTATGGGAAAATATAGGTCTGTAGTGTCCAGCATATACAAGTGAGAATATAGGTCTGTAGTGTCCAGTTGAATCATCTGTATGTCCAGGGTATGCATGTCACCTCCTTGAGGGCCGCAATCCAGTCAGAATTTTCCCAATGAATATGCATTGAAAGCAGTGCATGCACATAGATCTCATGCATATTCATTGGGGAAATCAAGAAAACCTGACTGGATTATGGCCCTCAAGGAGGGACTTTCAGATCCCTGCTCTACAACGATCCGTGAGATTGCTTGTGGGCATGTGTCCAATCAGATCATTTGAATGGGAACATTTTAGTGAATCGGTCACCCAGCAAGACTCAGCCACGGATTGGATCAGAAAGGTGAGTTTAATGAAGCTAGGCCATTGTTGGATCAGAGCTCTGCAATGGGCTTAGGCGTCGGGCATCCTGAGTAAGCAAATTCCGCTAAATCCACAGATCGCTTTTTTGTTTACAAGTCACCTAGGCTTACTATAAGAAGTAAGGGCTTTAATAGATATTGATCTAACTACTCAGATTGCTGTGATTCTTACATGATCACAAAGTTTGCCCGGAGCTGTGCTTTTAAGCTGCCATTAGATCCGATGACATTTCCTCCTTGTGGTTTCACTTTCACTCTTTGTTGGTCTTTTCTATTTCATCTATTGCTGAATGACTGGGGGCAAATGGATTGCATCTAAATATGGAAAAAAAAATTAGTTGATAATTTCTCATAACTAGAACATTTCTCCTGGAATGTGCTTGTGTCAGGAGTGCAATGTTTGCTGAAATCTAATCTAATCCTTAGGTTTGTATACCGCATCATCTCCACGTTCGTAGAGCTCGACGCGGTTTACAGTAGGAGAAATAGGAAGGAACTACAACAGAGGGTTAGAGGTAGAAGTGAGAAGAAAATTTACAGGACTTGGGATGGCAAGATATAAGAGTTTCCTTGATTCCTAAGTTGGAGGGAGACTTACATTTTTTGAGAAAAGCCAGGTTTTCAGATGTTTGCGGAAAACTTGGAGAGAGCTCAAGTTCCGAAGAGGGGAGGTAAGGTTGTTCCAGAGCTCAGTGAATTTGAAGTGGAGGGAGGTCCCTAGCTTTCCTGTATGGGAAATGCCTTTTAGCGAGGGGAAGGATAGTTTTAATTTGTGGGAGGATCTGGTGGTATTAGGGTTTGAGGAATTCCAAGAAAGAGGGATAAAGGGAGGGAGGATACCATATAGGATTTTGAAAGTTAAACAGGCGCATTTATAGTGGACCCTGGCGATTATCGGAAGCCAGTGGAGCTTGGCCAGGAGCGGGGAGACATGGTCAAATTTACTTTTAGCGAAGATGAGCTTGGCCGCGGCATTCTGAATCCGTTGGAGTCTGTGGAGGTTTTTCTTAGTTAGGCTTAAGTAGATAGAGCTACAATAGTCCAATCTGATATATTCGTGTCCACATTCTTATATCATAAGAGAGATTCCTCATCGATTGGCCAGTAAGTCTAGAGAAACTTTACAAAGGTTTTAAATAGAATGTTAAGTCATACTTTTTATACCAAAGAATTGTTATTAATGATTTTGGATCTTCTAGAAGATTGATCAGGAATATCTGTTCTTTTAACATAAGGAAGAGGGCAAGAGTATACTGTTAATTTCAATAGATATTGGACCCACTTAATACAGGCACCTTCTGCTGAAACATGGTTATGTTGTGATCCTACTCTTAACTCTCTTGGCTGGTTCCAATTTCCATTTTCTTGTTTCACATTTGCAAGATTTGTTTCTTTGTTTTAGAATGTTTCCTCTTTGTATTGTGGATTTTTAAAGCACTTTTTTCCTATCTGTTCAGAAGTTAGATATTTGGATGTCTTTAGTAATGCTACCTGGAGCATCTAGAAAGGAGAAAAGATGAAAGAAAAGAAGGGGACAGGAGGAAAATGGTGGAAAGAAAAGGGGACAAGAATCTTTGGAAAAACAATAAAGCTATCCTGATAATACAAAAGGGGAGTTCTATAATAAGTAGTTAGTACCACAGATCTTTCCTCATGCCTTAGAGTTTGAAACTAGTGTTCTCCTTTAAGGCCAGCTTGGTTTAGCCTTGATGCTGTATATGCTACAAGGTGAAGGGGGGGTTTGTTCTTCATCTCTTGTGTTAATGAGCAAAGAGACTGATTTATTTCTCTCGCCTTCTCTCCTCCCCAGTAATGATGAACACTTCAGAACTTCCAAGGGGATATCTGGGCTGGATATGGCTGCAATTTCTCTCTTCTTTACGAAGCTTCAACAGAAGCTTCGAGTATTAAAGCAGGTAAGTCAACAGCTGCGGGAGTCCTTTCATTTAGCACTCCGGGACTGGTATAATTATAAACAATTACATCACTATATCTTTTCTCTGCCTCGCACTGCTTTGCTGGAAGAAACACAGGAAAAACTATCGGAATCTCTGTTTGACTGCCCAGGTTCCTATTCCACGCCAGTTTCATCATCAGTTTTTGCAGGAATTGGCAGGAGACCTAGACTGTGCAGCGGTGGCAGCTCGTTGGACTATGGATTTCCAGGTTCCTATATCAGCGGAGGTTATAAAACGTAGTGTGAAACTGGGCCCTCGAGCACTACAATCTTCAGCAGAATTGGAGCATTACTACAAGTTTTTGTTGCGGGCCTTCTTTGCCCCGACTCGAGTGTATCGGGCACGCCTCTGTTATTCGAATTGTTGCCCTCGATGTGGGGCACCCCGAGCTACTTTGGGACACATGTTCTGGTCCTGTCCAGGCATAAAGGCCTTTTGGCAAAGATTGGGCAATCAGATTGCCTTGATGTGGAACTGTTCCTGAAGGCCTGTTGATGCTTTCCTCTTTACTTTGAAACTGTCCTTGTTCCCTGTGCGAAGGGGTAGCGCGACTTATGGACATTAAAACCATACTACAATGTTGGTTGTCGCCCCAGACTCCAACCCTGATGCACTGGTGGACTCTGATGATACAGTTAGCTGGGTTTGAACGTCAAGCTCTTCCCACTTTACGCTCTAATCGGGGCACTTTGTTTCTCCAGTGTTGGTTACCGTTCTCTGCTACATTGAACCCAAGTGCCAGAAGTAGACTGTTGAACTGATACACATCACTCCATTTTTGGAGTTGGTAGGGTGGCTGTTCCCAGGATGGGTGGGAGGGACAGGAGGGGGGGGGGAATTTTTGTGGTTGTTGCTATAAGCTGTTTTTGTGTTGTGTTACGTTTGTATTATTGAAATTGAAATAAAAATGATTTAAACATAAAGCAGGTAAGTGCAGGAGGAAAGAAGCGTCATCAGAAAGATTTGACTAAGTTGGAAAGGATCTGATTACTTAACCTATTTTAGCATTTTGTGGGTGACGGGACAAAAGCGCGCAAGACAAATGCGAGCAGACAACTGAGAGCAAGACTTCAGCGCGCCACTCTAAAAGCTTATTTTAAAGGGCTCCGACGGAGGATGCGGGGAGGGGAATCCCCCCCACTTTACTTATTAGTGTTCGCACTGCCGTGTTGGAGGGGCGTGGGGGTGTAACCCCCCATTATACAGAAAACTTAACTTTTTACCTATTTTTTTGGAAAAGTTACATTTTCTGTATAATGGGGGGGTTACAACCCCCCAAAACCACCCCCAACGGCAGCGCCAACACTATTAAGTAAACTGGGGGGTATCCCCACATCCCATCAGAGTCCTTTAAAAGAAGCTTTTAGAGCGGCGCGCTGAAGTCTTGCGCTCAGTTGTCCGCTCTCAAATGTCGACACGCGTTTGTCTCGCGCTTATGACTATAAACCATTTTGTGTGTATGAAAAACAAGCTTATAAATTAGACACTAAAACACTCAAGAGGCTTGGAGAGATTTGGGCTGCTTTTTTTCCAGTAGATGGAAAAACCTTTTAGTATATCATGCCCAAAGTGATGTGGACAAGGAGAATTGAACAGAGATATTATATAAAACAATTCATTTCACACTTCCATCAGGTAAACTTCAACCTGGTTTCAGTTTGAAAAAATGAATGTGAAAATCCTGTTAAGTCCTACAGTGACTTCCTCTCCATCAGATCATCCCATGCTTTCTTGAATTCAGATACAGTTATCGTCTTCATCCACCTCCATTGGCAGACTGTTCTGTTTCAAATTGAGTGGACTTGCAAGGTGTTACTATTATGGGGGGGGGGAGGGATACAGAACACACAACATTGGAGAGGCTCCTTGAGCATAAGAAAAAATTTGCGGGTAGCAAATATGCTTGTACAGAAAGTTTTCTATTGATGTTATGGACCTCTACAGAATCGCCTCAACCCAGAATGTAGGAAAGAGCATTACTTGAGGTTGCTCTAATGCAGGGGTGTCCAACCTTTTGGCTTCCCTGGGCCGCATTGGCCAATAAAAATGTTTCTGGGGCCGCACAAACGCTGCAGCAAGACAGAGGAGGGAGCTGGCAAGATGGTAAACACCCAGGGGCAGCAGAGGAAAACACTGCATCGCCCTCGACCGGGGCCACACAATATCCTTCACGGAGCCGCATGCAACCCTCGGGCCGCAGGTTGGACACCCCTGGGAGCTTAGAGCATCACACTGAGTAACTAGCATCATTAAAGAACTTGTACTACAACTTATGTAAATGATTCCAGCCTCAATTGTATGAGCAACGTTTCTACCCCATAAAACTTACTCGGGGAAGGCTAGGCAGAACAAGTACACCTGTTGGGGTGGGAGGGAATGAAATGAAATGAAAATCTGTTATTGCCCTTTGATCCTAACTTTTATTCATGTCAGTTCTCTGTTGTGTACTGATAAATGTTACTGTTTGGTCTAGTGTTCTATAGAATGTGTTTCAGAGTTCTGTACCTTCTTGATTCTCAAAAAATATTATATTAAAAAATAAATATCATTAAGATTGCTGGATGCTGGGGAACAAGATGGCGGCGGCGTGTTAGCAGTCAGTGCAAGTGCTCCGTCTTACCTTTTGCCTTTACTTCTTTTTCCTGGGTCCCAACTGCACCAGCGTTTCGGGACCATGCCTCACAGCAAACGTAAGGGCGTTATCTGGCTGGACCTTTTCACAGCCAGACGAACGCAGATGGACCACTTCCTGACATGCTCACCATCCGTATTAGGTGGGGGAATCCCTGCTGTAGCTCTGGTGGAAGGAGACACCGGAGCCATGGGGTTCGAGACATCGCTTCCCCCCCAGCAGCACGATCGCTACCGAACCCGGCAGTGGAAGGCGTGGGCGGTGTGAGTCCCGAAAAGCCGATGAGCTCACACGGAGGAGGGCACCAGGCAAACCCAAGATGCTGAATTAACTACCTATCGAGGAGCGGAATTTGCCGACTCCTCACAGACGGTGGCACTTCAAAGCATATGGAAAGTCCTCCAGAAGTTGGAAGCTGCTTTTACAAAATCTGCAGCAGACATGCTGAATGTTGTGAGTAAACTGGATGATTTGACTACGATTCAAAATATTAAGACAGAAACTAATATAAAATTTGAAAAAAATGAAAGATTTCTTCATTGCAAAATGTTTCTTCAATTGTGGTAAAAGATAGACTTTTTCATCAAAGGAAAATCGAACTGGAGAACTATAACAGGCGTCTTAACTTGCGTATATTGAATTTTCCTAAAGTTGCTTTCGCTACACCGATTGAAACTTTTAAAAACTATTTGAGAGAGGATTTGAAATTCTCCTCTGAACTTTTGCCACCAGTAAATAAAATGTATTACTTGCCTAGGAATTTAGAAAAGTTGCCTCCTAATCAACTTGATAACCCTCAATCAATGGACTTCAATAATATAACAGGTATATTAGAAAGCTCCCAGGAAGAAATTGAATACCGTGGAACGTTGATAATTTCCTTAGTGTTTGAGCAGGACTTGAATGCAATTATGAAGGCTTTCTTTCATTCTTCACAGAGTTTCTTTATGGGTCAAAAAGTTTGGATATACCCAGATGTTACAAAGGCTACTCAAGACTGCAGAAAGTTGTTTTTAGCTATGCGGGATGAAGTATTAAAAATGGGAGCCACATTTCCACTTGGTTATCCCTGTAAATGCCTCTTAAGATATGCTGGGACTAAGTATGTCTTTTTTGTACCAGAACAGCTTCGACACTTCTTGGACACAAAGAAAGTTATTAATTAATATGAAAGTGTTGCAGAAAATTTAGGCTGTATGCCATTGCTTCAGATTTATGTTATGATTTGTTTAAATTAATGGAGACCTCCTTGTCTCATTTATTTCTTGTTCCCCGCTAGTTATAATAGAGGTCTAAGAAGGAGTTTTAATAATTATTTTGAAAATGAATAAGGGTTCTCCCTTTTTCAGTTTTTCCTATATAGTTATTTAATACTTTATGGTTTCAATTAACTGTTTTCCTTGGCTGTTTAAAAATGATATTCCGTATTGCTGTAACAAGTGGATTTTTGTATATTTGATTTTAAATTTTTTAAATTAAAAAATTAAAAAAAAAAAAAAAGTTTGCTGGATGCTGATTCTCCTTCCTTGGAGCAGTGGAGAGCACTAATGATTCAGCTTCTTCAGGTGGAGAGGCATATAGATTCTCCTGGTGGGAAAGTCTTACAATCTACCTGGGAACCTTTTCAAAATTCATTGACACCTACTGTTTATAGTTGACTGTTGAGTTTGTAATCCATGTTATGTATTTATTTATCAACTACTCTTATGAATCGACTGAATATCACCTTAATGCTTAAATTTATAAATTAAGGTGATATTCAGTCGATTCATAAGAGTAGTTGATTGATCGTGATCCCTTTCGGCTGGATAAAGACTGAATTTTACAAGTGGCCATTAATATTTGCTTTAAATGTATTTATTTATGTCATATATCCAACAACTTAAGCATCTTGTTATTTCTGGGAAGGAGGAACGGGTTGATTGTGGGAAGGGAGTGGGGTGAAAAATATGTCTCTATATTATTGCTACTTTGTCCTGTTGATATTTTGGATCCTTTATATGATTTGGTTGAAGTATTATATACCTCTTGTCTAATAAACATAAGAAAAAATACCATCTTGGAAAACCAGACCAAATGTAGTCCATACATTAAAAAAAACTTAAGAACAGCCTTACTGGGTCAGACCAATGGTCCATCTAGCCTAGTAGCCCGTCCTCATGGTGGTCAATCTAGGTCATTAGCACCTGGCAAAAACCCAAAGAGCAGCAACATTCCATGCTACCGATCCAGGGCAAGCAGTGGCTTCCCCCATGTTTGTCTCAATAACAGACTACGGAGTTTTCAGCCAGGAAATTGTCTAGACCTTTCTGAAAACCAGCTATACTATCTGCTCTTACCACAACCTCTGGCAATGTTAGTTAAAAACTGAGATGAAAGAGACTACTAGAGCCAAAAGACTGTCTTTTTAGAAAATGAGAATGATCCAAATGAAGAAAACAGGAAATAACATAAGCACTGACAAGTTAAATGCAAAGCTCCTCATTAGTCCAATCTTACAAATTTCGATTCAGTTTTATATTAATTCAGTATATAACAAGCAGACAACTTCACTAGCAGAAAGCTGTCAGCTGACAATACTATGTTTTAACTATGCTGCATCAGGGAAGAGCTCCTGCAGAATAGATGATTAACAGCAAATTATATTGGGAAAAAAAAAGACGACTGCAGATGGTGAATGATGAAATGCATGTGTGCTTGTTGACTATCAAGCTACGTTTTGAGTTCATTTGCACTCAGAAACAAGCACATCCATCGCATTGATTAGCAATTCTATTCTATCTACTTTTGTTTCACCGTTGTTACAATTACCCATATGTAGCTTAAAGAACTTTAAATAAATAACCCTCAAATTTAATTCTTTGTTGGGTTTGCAATTTTATAATTTCAATTAAAATGTACCTCGTAAAACATTCTAATAAATAAGTTTGAGAGACACTGGTGTCAGACCAAAGTGTGTCACATATGTGAGCATTGCCCATCAGGTGTGACCTGACTGAAAAAATGTTGAAAACCACTGCTCATGTGTATATAGCCCCTTTTATAAAATGGCTTTTACTCCTGTATGCCAATCTACACATGTAAAAGCTGCTATTTGCACATAGGAATGCTTCTAAAATAAGGCAAAATGATTTCCTGAAGGTCCATAGTGTGCGTCAATAGAAGCAGAAATTGAAGAGGCTTTCCTGAGTTCCCAGTTCAGTTCTCTAACCACTAGCCTACCCTGCTAGCTGCTTATATGTATTTTTCTTAGAATATATATAATCTTGCTGTGGTAAATGCCTTCCTCTGTGGAAGTAAACATTAATGTGTGTTTTTTTAGGTGACGGTTGCTGTCATGACGCTGCTGCCCTTGCTGCCTCCCTGTCCTGTTTCTGCAGAAGCTCTTCGAGTGTATCTGATCATCCCTGAGCTTATCCGGGTGCAAGGTCAGGCTGGTGACTGTGACACACTCATAAACCTGCTGGTAGAAGCTATCCTGAGACTAAGGCCAGAAGCTCAACAAATACTAGGTGAGGTTTCTAGAGAGCTAGACAGAGGGTCTCTTGCCTTCAAGGTGCAGTTATGGGACACGTCTCCTGTTGACAGAATCACATGACATTTACAGAACACACCTTCCCTTGGTGGGACAGTATGTCTCCTGCTACAAAATTTGAGAGGGTAGATCTAGACTGGATGGAAAGGGGTGATTTAAGAGAGGAGGGATATGTAAAAGAGGACTGAGCAATGGGAGGTAGCCAAGAGAAAGAACTAATCATATTCCTGGAGCATATAGTAGATATTTACAATCTTGTGCCAATATAATGAAGTTACTCGCTTGTAGTAGGTGTTCTGTTACATCTACTCCAGATTTCTTTCATATGGTGTTCAATCTCAACCAGTGAACCAGGTTTTGTAGAAGTTATGCTCGCAGCTTTCAGCACCTCCCACATTGCAGTAGAGTATAATGCCTCCTTCAGTTTTTTTCCTTTTGCAAGCGAACCGTGCAGAGGTGTTTCTGATCTGCTTTGCTTTTTTTTTCCTCTTTTGCATCGAAAGTTCATTTTTTTTCCGTGGCTTTGGTGCCTTGAGCCCCCTTATTCAGGAGATCTCTGCCTGGGGATTGATGCAGGTTCCGCGGAGCTGAACTGCAGCTTCTCAGAACAAACCTTCGGGTGGACCTGTGGAACCAGCCTTCTCTGTGCCAATTCAGAGCTTGGGGTCTGTTCCCCCTGGGAGCCAGCTTGCCTTCTGAATTTTTTTAAAGCACAGGCTGATGGCACCATAAGTAACCCTGCCCCCCTTGTGGTATCTAGAGTGCCAGCTGTGTATTTCCAGCCCCATTGTGCTTCGAGGTTCAGTGGAGGTCTTGGTTGGGGTCAGTCTGACTGGCAGTCCAAAGATTTCAAGGGACCAGGTGGACTCTTACGGTCTCCTATTTTGATGGTCCTAGCCTTTCTGCAAGTCTGTTTGGAGAAAGGCCTGGCAGTGGCTTCCCCCAGTTCCTTTAGTTTCCCGGTAATGCTCAACCAAGGCTTCCTCTATTGTCTTTGTTTCTTGCTGAGCTACCCAAACCTTAGCTAAGGAAGGCAGAATGGTTAAGAACTGTAAAAGTACCTCGGTTATGCCCAGAAATGTGTGAACGCAATATCTACAGATCTAAACCTTTGTTCCTTTACAGAATCCCTTTGGGTCAGTCTTCCAAAGTCATTTTTCCAGACCCTTGTGAGAATACACCAGCAGGCAGCTAACAGATACCTGTACCAGCTGATAGAACCTCGATACTGGCAAAGAATAGATGCTCAGATCCAGAGGACTGCGGCAGTTCTCCAAATTCTTTACCAGGTGCAAATGCTTGGGGGGTTTTTCTCAACAAAAGATGTTCTAGATATTGATGATGTGTATTGTCTTTAAATGATCCCACTGTCAAAACAATTCAGTGCTTACAGTATAAAAGGGTGCTGGCGCCTCTCCTCCTCTCAGCCCTCCCTCCCAACCTCTTTGGTTCTTTGCTGCTATGTGCAACATCTCTAACTTGCTACTCGCGCTGGCCTCGGATCACCCTCTCAAGTCACTTCCTGGTTCCTGTGCAATTTATGCTTTGTCCTTGTGACTGGGTACATCCCATCACAGGTAGCCCGAGCCCGTGGAAAGGAAAAGAGGGTGCTTAAGGAGAGATCATCTTTTAGCCATGGGAGCATAACAACATAACAATTTGTTCGTCGTATAAGGCAGATTATCGCAAACTGTGCCGTGGCACACCAGTGCGCCTCCTGAGATTTCAGGAGTGCCATGGCACACTGGTGAGGAAGAGAGTCGTCCACGCCGGTTGACTGCCTACAGGACGTGCCTCTTGTGGCGAGAGGCACATCCTGTAGGCAGTCAGCCAGTGCAGATGACTCCCCTCTAGCCGGTGTCTCTCCTCCTCTCCCTGCACCCCTCGGATCCCTCCACCGAAGCGGGTTGCGGACAGATGGGCCTCCGTGCATGCGCGGACGTTGATGTAATGACATCACACATGCACATAACATCATCATGCCAATGTCCACGCACTCCTGGGTGCCTTCCGGCCGGGGCATTGGCTTTAGTGTGCCGCCAGTTAGAAAGTTTGCGAGACACTGTTATAAGGAAACAACCCTATTGTTTAGTCCTAGAAAAGGGGGAGGGGGACAGGACCTACAAAAGGTGGCTGGGAAGTCCCTTTAAGCCCAGAAAAGGGGAATAGTTCAGCTGATCCAGGGTCTCACCATAACTATAAAGGGGGTTGGGAATCAAGACTCCCTATGCTAGGGACTCGGTTAGGGCATAGCCTAAACCCCCCCCCCCCATAAGCCAGAGTGACCAGAAGAACCAGAATGACAAGAATTCACAGCAGACATTTTGAGAGTAGAGCCAACATGAGCAAGACCAACTGGCGATCACTAGGAACTATAAGGTGGTTTTGGGGGAGGGGGGCTACCCATTGCATTCCATTTTGTATGTGCTTAATGTGATTGCAAGTAATGCAGTTGTGATCTTGCATAATGGTTTATAGAGTGCTCCAAATGCTTTTGATAACAAATGTTTAGCAGGAATTTGTCTGTACATTTGAGATGATCAACATTCTAGGAATTAGCCTCTGTGGAGATGACATCAGTTGTCACGCCAAATGTGGCGCAATCTTAGCCATCATAAAAGCACTAAGGCTTTTAGTTTCAGTTTTCATTAGCTGAGGTCCCTGCGTTCAGATGCTATTTTGCTAGGAGATAAAATATGAGGGTCTTTTTACATGTACATGTGTTTTTCCAGTGCGCAAAGCCTAGAAAATGGCCAACTTTCCCATTTTCCTAATTAATGGCCACGCAGTAATCTTACCATTGAAGTGCAGCAATCACAAGGGAAAAAGCGATATTGGATCTGGTCCTCACAAATGGAGAGAGTATCTCTAATGTTCGAGTGGGTGCTCACCTGGGAAGTAGCGATCATCAAACGGTTTGGTTTGATATAACGGCTAAAGTGGAGAGCGGCCGCACGATACTTAAAGTCCTAGATTTCAAACGTACGGACTTTAATGCTATGGGAGAGTACCTGAAGAAAGAGCTGTTAGGATGGGAGGACATAAGAGAAGTGGAAAGACAGTGGTCTAAGCTGAAAGGAGCGATAAAAATGGCTACGGACCTTTATGTGAAGAAAATCAATAAAAACAAGAGAAAAAGGAAGCCGATATGGTTCTCCAACCTAGTGGCTGAGAAAATAAAGGCGAAAGAGTTGGCGTTCGTGAAATATAAAAAAAAAACAAGAAGAGGAGAGCAGAAAGGACTACAGGGTGAAACTGAAAGAAGCCAAGAGAGAGATACGTCTGGCGAAAGCACAGGCGGAAGAACAAATGGCTAAAAATGTAAAAAAAGGGAGACAAAATTTTTTTCAGATATATTAGTGAAAGGAGGAAGATGAAAAATGGAATTGCTAGGCTAAAAGATGCTGGGAACCAATATGTGGAAAGTGATGAGGAGAAAGCGAATGTGCTAAACAAATACTTCTGTTCTGTGTTAGAGAATGACACGGGGAGCGATCCCCGCAGCGAACCGCTGCGTGGCTGCGGTTTGGCTGCGGGTTATGGTGACCTCATTAGCAAATCGCCGCAGACGCGGGGACAAATCCTTTCACCGCCCGCAAAAACGGTGAATAGATTTGTCCCCGCAGGCCAATGTCCCCCCTTCTAGGAACCGCTATTTACCTGTGTTTCACCTGCACGTTGCCGCATTGACTCCGCCCCCCAATATACTGGCTCCTCATTTGTCAGATCAACCCTTCCTGCCAATAGAACCCGCCCCCCCCGACGATCGCCGGCAGGAAGGTGCTCAGCCCTTCATGCCGACAGAACCAGCCCTCCCCAACGATCGCGGCAGGAGGGTACCCATCCCCTCCTGCCTACCCCAACCCCCCCCCAACGGCCCTCCCGACGATCGCAGCAGGAGGATATCCAACCCCTCCTGCCAGCTCCCCAATAGCCCCCCTATGATCACTGGTAGGAGGGTGCCCAACCCCTCCTGCCGGCCCCCCCAACGGCCCCCTATATCGCCAATAGGAGGGTGCCCAACCCCTCCTGCCGGACCCTCCCCCAACAAACCCCGCCATCCCGAAACACCACCCTTAGTCTTACTTTCCAAGTTGGACCGGACAGCTCCTCGCTCGTCTGGCCAGCAGGCCTGCCTCCGTCCAAATGAGGCGGGCCCGCCCCTCCCCTCCCCTGCCTAACCCACAGGATCCTAGGGCCTGATTGGCCCAAGCACCTAAGGCCCCTCCTATAGCGGGAGTGGCTTTAGGTGCCTAGACCAATCAGGCCCTAGGATCCTGTGGGTTGGGCAGGGTAGGGGCGGGCCCGCCTCATTTGGACGGAGGCAAGCCTGCTGGCCATACGTGTGAGGAGCCGTCCGGTCCAACTTGGAAAGTAAGACTAAGGGGGTTCCGGGGTGGGAGGGTTCGTTGGGGGGGGGGGGGGGTCCAGCAGGAGGGGTTGGGTACCCTCCTGCCGGCGATCTTAGGGGAGGCCATTGGGAGGACCGGCAGGAGGGGTTGGGTACCCTTCTGCTGCGATTGTCGGGAGGGCCGTTGGGGGGGGTCTACAAGAGGGGTTGGGTGCCCTCCTGCCGTGATCGCTGGGGGGAGGGGAGACTTGCAGCCGTAGCCGCGGTCACTATGCTAATCACGATTAGCATAGTGACCGCGATTAGGTACACGATTTGCCGCGATTAGGTACAGCGGCCGCGTCTACTTACCATGTAGGCTAACATTGTAAGCATTAAAAGTACATGTCGTGTTTGTTTTTGTATAGTTATTAACTAATATTTAACTAAGTTTTAAAGTTTTAAAGAATGTTTCCTTTATACGTAAATAAAGAAAAGTATTTAAAATCGTACCCGTTTGAGGCTTTTATATATGCAGCGGTGACGGTGACGGGGCGGTGAATGGGGTTGCAGTGGCGGTGACGGGGCGGTGAATGGGGTGGCAGTGGCGGTGACGGGGCGGTGAAGGGAATGGCGGTGACGGGGCGGTGCAGAGGATGGTGAGACGGGGACGGGGCGGTGACGGGGACCAATTTTTTCACCGTGTCATTCTCTATTCTGTGTTCACAGAAGAAAATCCTGGAGAAGGACCGAGATTGTCTAGCAAAGTTACACGAGAAAATGGAGTAGATTCTGCGCCGTTCACGGAGGAGGGTGTTGATGAGCAACTTGAAAAACTGAAGGTGGACTAAGCGATGGGACCAGACGGGATCCATCCCAGGATACTAAGGGAGCTCAGAGAGGTTCTGGCGAGTCCTATTAAAGACTTGTTCAACAAATCTCTGGAGACGGGAGTGATTCCTGGGGATTGGAGGAGAGCGGATGTGGTCCCTATTCATAAAAGTGGTCACAGGGATAAAGCAGGAAACTACAGGCCGGTGAGCCTCACTTCAGTTGTTGGAAAAATAATGGAAGTTTTGCTGAAAGAAAGGATAGTGTACTTCCTTGAATCTAATGGGTTACAGGATCCGAGGCAACATGGCTTTACAAAAGGTAAATCGTGCCAAACGAACCTGATTGAATTTTTTGATTGGGTGACCAGAGAGCTGGATCGAGGACATATGCTAGATGTAATTTACTTAGATTTCAGCAAAGCCTTTGATACAGTTCCTCATAGGAGGCTGTTGAACAAACTTGAAGGGCTGAAGTTAGGACCCAAAGTGGTGAACTGGGTCAGAAACTGGCTGTTAAACAGACGCCAGAGGGTGGTGGTTAATGGAAGTCGCTCGAAGGAAGGAAAGGTGAGTAGTGGAGTCCCTCAGGGATCAGTGCTGGGGCCAATCCTGTTCAATATGTTTGTGAGTGACATTGCTGAAGGGTTAGAAGGAAAAGTGTGCCTTTTTGCAGATGATACCAAGATTTGTAACAGAGTAGACACCGAAGAGGGAGTGGAAAATATGAAAAAGGATCTGCAAAAGTTAGAGGAATGGTCTAATGCCTGGCAACTAAAATTCAATGCAAAGAAATGCAGAGTAATGCATTTGGGGATTAATAATAGGAAGGAACCGTATATGCTGGGAGGAGAGAAGCTGATATGCACGGACGGGGAGAGGGACCTTGGGGTGATAGTGTCCGAAGATCTAAAGGTGAAAAAACAGTGTGACAAGGCAGTGGCTGCTGCCAGAAGGATGCTGGGCTGTATAAAGAGAGGCGTAGTCAGTAGAAGGAAGAAGGTGTTGATGACCCTGTACAGGTCTTTGGTAAGGCCCCACTTGGAGTATTGTGTTCAATTTTGGAGACCGTATCTGGCGAAGGACGTAAGAAGACTTGAGGCGGTCCAGAGGAGGGCGACGAAAATGATAGGAGGCTTGCACCAGAAGACGTATGAGGAGAGACTGGAAGCCCTGAATATGTATACCCCAGAGGAAAGGAGAGACAGGAGAGATATGATTCAGACGTTCAAATACTTGAAGGGTATTAACGTAGAACAAAATCTTTTTCAGAGAAAGGAAAATGGTAAAACCAGAGGACATAATTTGAGGTTGAGGGGTGGTAGATTCAAAGGCAATGTTAGGAAATTCTACTTTACGGAGAGGGTGGTGGATGCCAGGAAGGCGCTCCGGAGAGAGGTGGTGGAGAGTAAAACTGTGACTGAGTTCAAAGAAGCGTGGGATGAACACAAAGGATCTAGAATCAGAAAATAAGATTAATTATTGAACTAAGGCCAGTACTGGGCAGACTTGCATGGTCTGTGTCTGTATATGGCCGTTTGGTGGAGGATGGGCTGGGGAGGGCTTCAATGGCTGGGAGGGTGTAGATGGGCTAGAGTAAGTCTTAACAGAGATTTCGGCAGTTGGAACCCAAGCACAGTACAGGGTAAAGCTTTGGATTCTTGCCTAGAAATAGCTAAGAAGAAAAATTAAAAAAATTTAAATTGAATCAGGTTGGGTAGACTGGATGGACCATTCGGGTCTTTATCTGCCGTCATCTACTATGTTGCTACTGCATAAGCCTTCACTGACACCTATTTTATAGGTGGTAAGGGCCCACATGCTAATGTAACCAAGGTTATAAAAAATATTTCTGTAGCTTTAAGTGGCTAGTATTCTAAACTGCCAAGGAGAGCAGTTGAGTTTGGGTAGGTTTTCTCTGTAGACAGCTGTGTGTTGGAAGTTGTCTGTGTTTTTAAAGGTAAATTTTGAATTTATTGAAGAACAGTAATAATTTAGATTTGGTTAGAAGACAGTATCCTGTTTGGAGTAATTTGTGTTGTAATAATAGTATTTCTGAAACATTTATTCAATGTTTGGGGGTTTTTTCCCCAAGTTTTAACATTGGTGACATGCACCTTGTGTTTTGGGGTTATAAGAGGTTTATTGAAATATTAGTTAATTGTGGGTGGGTATAGTTTAGGGCTATCTCAATTATCTATTCTTTTATATAGTTAGTTTAAAGTGGAATCTTGGAGAATAGTTAGGGTTTTCCTATATATATATGATTTGTTAATAGATAGAGTAGTAGGGATCAACAAGAACTGCAATCAAACGCAAGAAAGAAAGAAGAAGAGAAAAATAAACACCTGTTTGCCTGAAGTCATCTGTCCTGGACCGGTGTGTGATTGGACATTAGAAAAAAAAAATTTATCCTGAGCTACAGTTGTGGTAACTGTAATATATTGTTAATTTTAAATGCATATTAAATTTATTTGAAATATTTGAGTGAAAGAAATTTTTTATGCAGTTTTGGCTATTTCCTGAGTAACTGGAAACTGCCTAGGTTACACTAATTTGTTTATTTAAAAAATTCTATACCGTTTAAATCTAAACAGTTTAATAATTTACATACATAATTCTATAAAACAAATAAGATCAGACAAAACATGAACAAATAATCCTCAGAAAATCAACTCTGAAAAAATGAAAGCCTAAAAGGCTTATACAAAGAATCGTATGAAAATTCTTCAACAAGCAGCAATCGTAAAGAATCATTTATCTAGAAAAAGGCATTTACAAATAACTGTGCGTATTACACGGTCCAGTCACATTATTATGACCACCACCTACTTCTGACATCAGGGATGCAAAGCCAATGCAGACTTTGTGGGTATATAAGATGGAATGTCAGCAAGTTACTAGTATAGCAACTGTGGCTGTCATGAGGAAAAGTGCGATTTATCACATTGAAAAAGGCATGATCGTCGTCTTCTGGGTCAAGGGTGGCAGCATTTCGGAAACGATGGAGTTTGTGAACTGTTCACGGGCTGCTGTGGTTAAAATGTAGCTTGAGTGGATAAATGGAACCTTTTTGATGACCCAATGTGGTAACTGTGGGGGCAGCTTTACCAAATGTGGAGCCTTTTGTAAAATATTAATAGGGATGTCATGTGGGAGCAGCAACTTTAGAAGCGTAT
This sequence comes from Geotrypetes seraphini, assembly GCF_902459505.1. Taxonomy (NCBI): domain Eukaryota; kingdom Metazoa; phylum Chordata; class Amphibia; order Gymnophiona; family Dermophiidae; genus Geotrypetes; species Geotrypetes seraphini. The sequence goes on along the minus strand of NC_047084.1, from coordinate 336,374,909 downwards.
TCATGCAGAAAGAGTGGCATCACTTTGCATTTTCACCTTTTTAATTGTTATCAAATACTGGGGAGGAACTGATGTTGGCGCTTATGGCGGTAGCATGACTCCCTAGCTCTCAGCACCCTCAAAATCTACATGCTATTAGTTTTTTCATGTGTAGTAGGACTTGCACAGTTTTTTGGCTACGTGCATTCTAAGAGCCTATTGATGTGAGAGGTGAATGCAGGTCGATTGGCATGCTACTGTGGAGCAACTCGCCATCCAAATGAACCAGGGGGCTTCAAGATGTGTGTCTAAAATGACTGTAGTGAGCCGTGTTGCGAATGGGGCTACGGAGCAGACGGATGGTGACTGCACCAATGCTCAAGAGGGTTCATCACAAAAAATTGCTGCAATTTTCACAAGACTACCTACATTGGACATGCACTGACTGATTGATAGAGGGTTGCCTTCTCCAATGAGTCACGTTTTTGAGCTCCAAACCGCTGAGAATAGACACCCAGCAGCCATTGTTGGACATACTCAAGCTGGTAGCAGCAGCGTTATGGTCTGGGGAATGTTTTCTTGGTATGGTATGGGTCCCTTGATATTTCTGGAAGATACTCTCAACCGATATGGGTATCTCTCCATCCTTGCTGATCAAGTACACCCGAACATGTTGACGATCTTTCCAATGGCCGATGGGATCTTTCAGTAAGACAATTCGATGTCATACTGCCAGAATTGTTTGCAAGTGGTTTGCAGAGCATGTCCAAGACTTCCAACTACTTCCCTAGACCTTAACCCAGTCGAGCACATTTGGAATCACCTCGATCAGCATGTTTGACTACTGGATTCACCACCATGCACATATCAGCAACTGTTGGATGTACTCCAGATACCTCTAATAATCATCCAGCATCTTATTGAGTCACTCACACGGTGTATGGCTGCCATCCATGCTGCCAGAGGCAATTATTCTGGATATTAGCAGGTGGTCATAATAATGTGACTTGACCATGTATTTTAAAAGAGCCGGACTCTGAGATGAACTCCATATTCAGTTGGAACATTCCCATCTGGTATTGGGTAGACCCCAAGATAATCTAACCAAGTATATCATTGCATGTTTCTGTGATTTCAAATTGAAGGAGAGGGCCTGAGAAGATTCAATGGTATACGTACACAATAGAAATTTATCTGGATTTGGTGTCTACCCCATTGTGCTGACATTCAGAGCTTATGTTCAAATCTGTTTTATTAACACAAAAAGAGAACCATCAGAATCCAAAATATACAGTCAACAAGGCATAACAGTGCAAAGAAACACAACCCACCCAATCCCGCCCCAACAAAGCAGAGCCCCTTCCCCCCCTAACACACATACATGAGAACAGTAGAGAAGGCGACCCAGAGGTCTGTTAACACTCAAGGGGTCTGGACACTTGTGGCCCCTGGATTATCCTCAAAAAAAGGGGGATCCTAAAAAAAAAAGATTGCAGTATCTGGTGCTGAGCTAAAGTGCAATATCTCACGGACTTCCTAAGGAATAGAATTCAAAATGAGACTACGCCCTCGCAGGGAGAGAGAATTCAGATAAGCATCCCAAATGATCAAAAAGTGACCTTGTCTGCGTGGGAGGACCACCATCTCACGGGCCTCCCAAAAAGCCAAAGTATGCACCAAAGATCGCCATTCCCAAAAGGACAGCGGTTCAGGTACAGTCCAAGATTGCAGGATACATTTACAAGCAAGGAGACACACCTTATGACACCACAGGGGACCCCCCCTTAGGCAAACCTCTGAAAGCTCCCTGGAAATCCAAGTACAATTGCTCCACCGTGCCCGAGAGGGTACAAAGGAAAAGGCGTTGGGTAAAAGTAATTATAGTCCTCCAAAAGGAGCATTTAGTCCAACAATCTCAAAAAGAATGAGCAAAAGTATTAGGTTCCTGTCCGCACTTCAAAAAGGGGAGGGAACACCCCCAATTTTATGTAACTGCACTTGGGTATAATAACACTCCCAAAATACCGCTCCTGTGATCAACCGAGGTAACCCACTCACGGCACCCAGAATATTCCACCGACTAAGGTCTCTATGAAGCTCCTGTCCCCACCTAGCCTGCAGCCTCAAAGTCTTTAGGACATGCAAACTGACTTAGGGCCATATGCAGCGCTGATACTGATATGTGAGAGCCCGCCACCTCTGTAAAAAACAAAAACAAAACCCAAAAGACTCTTCCCAACAGGTTGCACAATCAACTCCGGGAAGAGAAGAAATGTAATTCTTAGTCGGACAATAGGCAAAAGTATCCCCCCAGCAGTGGCCACGCTGATCACCAAAGTCATGAAGAGGTCTGAGACGGCCCTCTGGAGTCAGCAGATGTTCCACGGTGTGGATCCCATGTCGAGCCCAATCTAAGAAAGCAGGATTATCTCTCCCCGGGAGAAAAGCCAAATTCCCTCTCAGAGATATCTGATTAGTCATCCTGGGGTCCCCACCTAACTTACAGATGAAACTCCCCCACACTGCCCTCATAGATTTTAAGAAGAACACTTGACCGGAACACATGTGGAATGTCCTTAGTAGGCAAATGTAAAAGACTAAGAAGAGTGAGGGGCGTAGAAAGCTAATTCAAATGGTAAAGGGGAATATTGATCCTCTTCCTGGAGCAAGTCCTTCAGGTGGCGCAGCAAGCAGGCGTCATTGTAAAGTCCAAAATTGGGGACATTCAGAGCTTAAACCTCTTATGCTGCTTTTGCGGGAGGTTGGGATCCAGTACAAGTGGCAACTCCCCTTTGCTTTAACTCTTTATAAAGAGGGGAAAGTACATTGTATTAGATCCTAAAGATGAGGCTTGGAATCTGAATAACCTTCTGTTCTCTGTAAAAAAAAAAAAAAAAAAAAAGTTTCATCTGTGTTGTTTCGGAGGCCTCAGTGGTAGTGGCCATCTAATGGCAAAGGATGGCTTCAGCAACAATACTCGGACAATCATGCGAACCAGGGAGCCAGCCTGCTCAGTTTTCTCTTTAAGTTATAATTTTTCATCTTCCTTTAGGCTAAGTTCAGATATTCCCTGCATAGTCACTGTTGAACTATGGACACGTCCTTGCTATGAGACCTTGCTCTGATGGTACATTAATTGGTAAGATTTTATCTCTTGAGAGGTAAATTGATGTGCAACTGTCTTACAGCCAGACAAGCTTGATTGGGGTGGACATGGAGATAGAAAAAATGTCAACTGGACAGGAGACCTTTCAAAGACAGGATCCCCCCCCCCTCCCCCAAGAACAAAGCTGAAGCAAGACACTGGAATGGAAAATAAAATATTCAGACAATAAAAATAGAAAAAATAATTTTATTATGAATTTTTTTAAATGAAAAATGTCAGCCATTGGAAATGCCCAAAACAAAAATATGGGGGGAAAAAAACATCACCCTATGTTGCCGGAGAAAATATTATAAATCCGAAAACAGCAAAACCCCATCAACTCTATTGAACTTATACTTTATACAGTGTCTCTCAAACTGTGTGCCATGGCACAGTGGTGTGCCATGAGAAATTGCAGAATTTTACTTTATTTTTAAAAAATTCCCTTTATAAGTATGCACTAGACTAGATGACATGTAAGTCGCATATACAAGAGTCCTGTCAATGTTATGAGCATCTGCATATGTAAGGATACAACTGCCCAGGAAAGCATCATTCTTTGACGTGATTGGTCCTTGAAAACTTAACAGCAAGTAATTTTAGTTTTATTTTTTATGCAGTAATTAGTTTTATTTTTATTTTTTATGCAGTAATTATCCTAACTTGAGCAGCAAAGCAATCAAGGCTTTGTTACCTTTTGGATCTTCCTATTTTTGCGAACTTTGATTTTCAGCTCTGACAGAAATTAAATCGGGGAAAAAAAAGAGAACTGCAAATGGTGGAAGATGAAATGCATGTTTGTTGACTATTGACAATTCACTAAGCACCTAAAATTAGTCACTTGCTGTTTATTCAAACAATTGTTCAATTCTAAGTCTTTTTTGGATCTTTTTTACAGTGATCTCCTATCATGGATCACCATACAGTCTTGTATATCCTTATTTGTGTGGACCTTCTGACTGCAACCGGGCACCACGCCGCCACAGTTGCTAAACTCTCCGTCAGTCCAAACTTTATTAATTTTTTATTCATTGTTTTTTAACTTTTTATTTATATGTATAAAATCTTCATTGCTTTTTAATCATCATATTATATTAATCTTATTAATCCTATTGAAAAGAGGAACCTCACTTATCTTAAGAGTGATCAGTTATCTTTAACCTCTCCCGACATGCATGTTTCAATGTTAGAAACTTTTCTTCAGGGTCGAGGCAACTAGAAAAACAAGCAAACATTAAGCTAAGATATTAACCTTCTGATCCTTAAGGACTCTTAACAGCAACACCTCAACAAAATTTGATCTCAAACTAAATTAAGAAGATAAAATAACTCGGCATGAACGCCAGTGCTTACCGTTTGAAGGAGCAATTCAGTCTAATTCCTTAGCCGCGGGTTGAACAAGTGTCATTAAATGCAGCTGGCCCGACGCACACCACCGCGCACGTGTGACGTCATTAGGCGTGTCATGCGGGGCTCAGCTTCAAAAGAAAAGCAAGCACATTTTTTTCTTCAAGAAAGAAGCCCAGGGAGCTGGTACACTAAAAAAGTTCTCACAATATGGATAACCATTCTATTTCTTCATTTAACCCCGCAGGTACCAGGGATTTAAGTCTAAAAATCCATTGTTGTTCCTTAATGGCTAACGCTTTCTGCAGTCAGAAGGTCCACACAAATAAGGATATACAAGACTGTATGGTGATCCATGATAGGAGATCACTGTAAAAAAGATCCAAAAAAGACTTAGAATTGTTGACTATTGAGACACATTTTGAGTTAATTATGCTCAAAAACAAGCGCATCAGTTGCATTGATTAGCAATTCTTTTCTATTTACTTTAGTTCCACTGTTGTTTCAATTACCCATACACAACATAAAGAACTTTAAATAAATAACTCTCAAATTTAATTCCGCAAAGAAGCAAATCTTACCTGCCAGCAGTTCAGCAACATCGCTTACAAAAATGTTAAAAAAACAGGCTCAAGAATTGAATCTTGAGGTACACCACTGGTAACATCCCTTTCCTCAAAAAGATCTCCGTTGATCACTACCCTCTGTTGCCTTCCACTCAACCAGTTCCTGACCCTGTCTGTCACTTTGGGGCCCATCTCGAGGACGCCCAATTTATTTATTAAGACACCTGTGTAGAACACTGGCAGGGGGGCCCAGTGTACTTATGTGCCTAGGGGCCCTCGACGAATTAATCCTGACCTGTTAACATGTACTAAGAAAGAGATGACTAGATTTAGATTAATTCAGAATATGGTGCAAGATTGATCTATAATTTGAAGAAGTATGATCATGTGACACCATTTTATCGCGAGTTACATTGGCTCCCGATGGAGGCTTGTGTATTTAAGTTGGGTTGTCTTTGCTGTAAGGTTATGAATGGCACTGCTCCTATCTATATGACTAATAGATTTCTTATAGCATCTTACAAATACAGTAGAAGATCTCATGCCCTGTTCGTTTTCGTTTCAAGGTTGTAAAAGTAAGAAATTCTTGGATCATACATTAGCATTTCAGGGAGCTTCCTACGACAAAGAATTTCAACCGTGTTACGTAGAGCTTGTTCTTACAAACACTTTAGAACTCTTTTCTCAAAGTATTTGGCCAAATAGTTCTAGGTGTCTTTTATGTTGTTTTATTATTAATTTTTTGTTAACCATGTTGAACTTCTGGTTATGTAGTCTATAAGCACAATGTTATGCTATGTAATTTCATTTAATAATTTAGAAGCCATCCAGGGCACAATTAAGATATCTGGAGCTAGACCTGTTTTAACAAAAAAATAAGTGCCTAAAAGGTGCCCAAATTTGACCAGATGACTACTGGAGGAATGAAGGCAGAACCCCACCCTCTAGTGGTCACTGATCCCCTTTCACCCTCCAAGATATGAATGTAACGGTATATTCCTGCCTGTATGACAGCTTCAGATGTTATGGTCAGTCCTACTAGAGGAGAAAGCAGGTTCCTGGAGTAGCCTACTGGGCAGTGTAGTCAACCATAGAGATGGGGGACTCAGGCCCATATCACATTCTAACTACTACACATAGTGAATTTGTGAGTCTTCTAAAATCTGCCCTAATCCCACTATACCTACATATAGGTGATACCTGCAGGCATAAGGGTATTGTTGGAGTGAACAGTTGGGTTTACTAGATTTTGGGTAGGTTTTGCAGGGCTCACCTTATACTATTAAGGGGTTATGAAGAGATGTATATCTGCGCCTTTTTATGTAAAATTTACTGCATTGTCCTAAGGTGCCTCACTATTCTTCTGGGATGTCTGTGTGACCAGTCTACTAAAACTGCTAGCCCCTTAGGTATCTGGCCAATCGGAGTCTTAAGGTCTCTCCCAGTGCATCCCAAGATGCACTGGGTATAGAAAAGACTGGTGACATCTAGATATCAGCGATATTCAGTGCCAGTATATGGGTAGGTCTCGGAGCAGCTTAGGACAACAAAAGCTGCATATCACCAGTATTCAGATAAGCTATGGGTCCACTCAGGCTGCTTCTCTATCCCCTAGGCTACTCCTTCACTTATAAGATCAAGAAGGAAATGCTTAAGTTTGTGTCTGTGTAGTTGGCTAGCAGCTCTGAAGCTGAGAGTCGGGGTCAGGAGAAACTAACAAAAACTAGCCAAGGAAACAAGTAGGCAGTCGGTCCACAAGTTCCAGAGCTAAGTTTTGCCTTCATAGTAGCAACTGTGTACAGTATATGAGACGTCGTTGAAAAGTTCTCAGTCCAACCAAGTAGAGAATGATGTGGAGCTTAAAACTTACAGGTTATTCCTTTAAAAAAATAAAATAAAATAAAAAAAAATATATATATATATATATATCTTTATTCATTTTTGAAACCAAAAACAAGTGCAAACATATTATACAATCATATTACACTATAATAGCACCTAAATTCAATAAAAATTGTAATCTATGACAAAAAAATATTTCACCCCCCCATCTTCATATTCAAAAATTGCACTCAAATTAAAGATTAAAAATACTTTCCAGCTCCCCCCCCTCCCATCCACTTACCCTGGACGAGCATAATCAAGGGGCAAACCCAATAATCACGCTGCAATATTTTGTCAATGGCTCCCAAATATCCAGAAATTTCTTATAATGTCCCTCTTGTATAGCAATTATACGTTCCATTTTAAAGACATGACACAGAGACTCCCACCAAAAGGTATAGTTTAATCAATCCCAGTTTTTTCAATTCCTTAAAATAAGCTGTATGGCAACCCCTGTCATAATAAAGAGAAGTTTGTAATTGTGATATGATATTTGACTTTTAGCTCTCATAAAAGTGCCAAATAGCACAGTGTCATATGTTAGTGCTACTCGATATTCCAGTATTTTGTTCACCTGATCCCAAATGGCTCTCCAAAATTGAAGTATCAAGGGACAACAAAATAATAAATGATCTAATGTCCCAGGTTCAAGATGACAATGCCAACACCTAGGCTTGGAACTATCTAATTTTCTATAATCTAACCGGAGTTCAAAATGCTCTATGTAACAAGAAAAAAAGAAAGAAAGAAACTTATAGGCTATTCCACACTTTTCTTGACACTTTTTCTTTCAATGATATGAAATGAAAAGTGTCAAAACGTGTGGAATAGCCTGTAAGTTTCATGGCTCCACATCATTCTCTACTTGGTTGGACTGAGAACTTTTCAGCGGCCCCTCGTAAATAGCAGCAGTGTATATGTAGTGTGAGGGAGAGAGAGGATTTAGACCAGGGCTCTCCAAAGTCTATCCTTGAGGGCCGAATCCAGTCGGGTTTTCAGGATTTCCCCAATGAATATGTATTGAAAGCAGTGCATGCACATAGATCTCATGCATTTTCATTAGGGAAATCCTGAAAACCCGACTGGATTTGGCCCTCAAGGAGGGACTTTGGAGACCCCTGATTTAGACCAGTGGTTCCCAACCCTGTCCTGGAGGACCACCAGGCCAATCGGGTTTTCAGGGTAGCCCTAATGAATATGCATGGAGCAGATTTGCATGCTGTCACTTCCACTATATGCAAATTTCTCTCATGCGTATTCATTAGGGTTAACCTGAAAACCCGATTGGCCTGGGTGGTCCTCCAGGACAGGGTTGGGAACCTGATTTAGACCATACCTAATGCATTCTTGCTAACACCAGTTTGGTTTTATAGTTCCTGAAGCAGCCCAATTAGGGCAAAACATAGCTAAGTCGGGCTTTGTGTTTTACCCTTCCTGCAACTGTTGTTAATTAAATGTGTTTAGATCAACTTCTGTGGCAAATAAATATTTGTTTCTTGCAGAACTGGGCAAAACCAGAATGTTTCCAAGGCTGAACTGAAGTGTAAAATCAGAAAACATGGGTGAAATTAGTGCTGACTTATTCCCTTTCTGTGCTGATGTTGCTGAATCCACAATTTCTCTTGTACTAATTACTGCAAGAGCAAATGAAACTGAGTGTATATATATTTTTTTGTCTTTTTTTTTTTTTTTTAAATAAATACAATGTAGGTAAATTCCAATGCAGAATTCAAGATAGAAGACAGAAACTTCTGCCTCGATGAACTGGAAGCAGTTTTATCTTCATGGCCTTTCGGCATGCTGACATTTCTGTGCTACAGACAAATGGTGGTATGTCTCTGTTAAATTTATTGGGAATTTTTACATTGTTTTTAAATACAGTAGAATCTGTTATCCAGCACCCATGGAGATTGGTGGATATAGGATAACTGTTTTTCTGGTTATTGTATTTTCACGCATATAACGCGCGCGTTATACACGATTTTACAAACCGTGCATAACCATGTGCGTTATACGCGTGAGCGCGTTTTACAACATTTTTTTTTTTTACATGGTTCCCCCCCCCCCCCCCCCCGACGTCCGATTCACACCGCAGGACCACTCGCACCCCCACCCCGAAGGACCGCTCGCATGCACCTGCACCCCCACCCCGAAGGACTGCTCGCACCCCCACAGCCTCCCGACCCCCCCCCATCATGTAGAAGCTCCTACCGTTGCCCTGCTGCTTCCTCTTCCGGCGGTCCCGGCCCTTCTGTGAGCCCTGTGTCTGCTCTGCTTCCTCTTCCGGCGGTCCCGCCCTTTCTCTGCCCCCCACAGCATCCTCTAAGCACCCCCCCTCCCCCCTGGGATGGAACAAAGAGTAGCAGTCTCCTAACGAAGAGCTAAAGCCAGGCTGTGGGCTTTGGGAGACAATGAATCAAGATATAGACCCCAAATCATCTGAAACTTTTTCCAATGATGAAAAGTGGCGTGGACCCCTCGGATCTCCTATAGGAACAATTTGTGTAGTTTACTTCATTCCCAATAAGTGGGTGAATCAGGGGAGACCAAATGTTGCATTATGCAATGGCGACCCGCTAAGAGACAAAACAACAAAAGAACCAAAGGTCCAACTTCGTCTGCAGTGAAAAAACAGACCAGAGAAAACAAACCAAAACTGCAGACTTGTACACGGTGCAGGCAAATTTTATTTTGACAAATAAATCTTAACTAAAAACCTTTTACCAGACAGGGGACCCAACACGGTCCATGGACCCCTGATGAAGGTTGTCCGAAACACGGACCGTGTTGGGTCCCCTGTCTGGTAAAAGGTTTTTAGTTAAGATTTATTTGTCAAAATAAAATTTGCCTGCACCGTGTACAAGTCTGCAGTTTTGGTTTGTTTTCTCTGACCCACTAAGAGAGCCTTGCAAATAAATTATTTCCACTGCTGAAGTGCACTAAATAGTGTATCTTATCCAACAAAAATAACTGAGGTTGCAACCCAAGGGGCTGATGAAGCAGGGCGGATAAGAATTTTGCCACCCTACCCCAAAAACTTCTAATAAGAGAGCACCTGCAGAATGAATGGTAGAAATTATTATGAAACTAAATGTAAGAACGTATTGAAAAAACTGTTTAGATAATGTAGGATCATTCATACCACATTAACACAAAACACTTATTAACATCACACCATCAAAATAAGAAATTATAAAACAACGGAGAAAAATAAACCTCAAGTGTGAGAGGCCGGGACTACACAAGTACCCGAGTCTACTCACATCATCACTGGTTTATAAAAAAACTCCGTGTACATTTAAATCAATACTTTTCATTCATACTCAATAATTTCTTAAGAGTTTTCAAAGATTTTTTTCAAAAGTGTTTCAGAGTAGTATATAAAGACATATTCATGGCATGAACCAGATCCCAAACTAATAACAAACAGCACGAGGGCTACAGCTCAACTAAACAGGTGTATGCAATTGTTGAGGCATGGAAATTTGGAACACAAGAATGAGAACAAACAACAACTCATCTGAAAAAACGGAGTGTCCCAATCGATTCTCAGTCTTTTATCCCGACAGAAAAGTCTTTCTGTTTCGCCTGAAAGGCTACTTCAGGGGAGAAATCCAATGTCCAAAAATCTCCTGCTTCTTCCAACGCCACAATTGTAAAGCTGGCTCCTCTCAAGATAGTACTGCAGTAATGTCAACTCAGTACTATCTTGAGAGGAGCCAGCTTTACAATTGTGGCGTTGGAAGAAGCAGGAGATTTTTGGACATTGGATTTCTCCCCTGAAGTAGCCTTTCAGGCGAAACAGAAAGACTTTTCTGTCGGGATAAAAGACTGAGAATCGATTGGGACACTCCGTTTTTTCAGATGAGTTGTTGTTTGTTCTCATTCTTGTGTTCCAAATTTCCATGCCTCAACAATTGCATACACCTGTTTAGTTGAGCTGTAGCCCTCGTGCTGTTTGTTATTAGTTTGGGATCTGGTTCATGCCATGAATATGTCTTTATATACTACTCTGAAACACTTTTGAAAAAAATCTTTGAAAACTCTTAAGAAATTATTGAGTATGAATGAAAAGTATTGATTTAAATGTACACGGAGTTTTTTTATAAACCAGTGATGATGTGAGTAGACTCGGGTACTTGTGTAGTCCCGGCCTCTCACACTTGAGGTTTATTTTTCTCCGTTGTTTTATAATTTCTTATTTTGATGGTGTGATGTTAATAAGTGTTTTGTGTTAATGTGGTATGAATGATCCTACATTATCTAAACAGTTTTTTCAATACGTTCTTACATTTAGTTTGATATATACGATTGAATTCCCATATATATTTGGAGAAATTATTATGACCCACTTTACACATTGTGCTGTATCAAAATGAACCACCTGGAACAGCTGAGATTGGGCAAAATAAGCTCTATGTATCACTCTATACTGACATTCTTAGAAATTAGCCCCTGAGATCACCCATGTCCCATTAATCTAGGTCCACTACCAAATCCAGCTCCCAATTAGCAGCAGCTCACGAAGCCGTTGGGGCGCTTCTGAGATCGTGATAACCTCTCCCTGAAAAGCCTGAAAAAATGTAGAAAGTCGCTTCCCCAGTCCCGAACCCAAGCTGTTTGGTGCTAGAGAGCCAACATAGTGCTTGAGTTGATAATAGGCAAATTGATCTCCCCACTCTGGGGCAGTAAGTTTCTGAATCACATTACAAGGCAATAATGCATGATCCTGATCCAGAAAATCCGCCAGAATACTATAGCCACATAAAGCCCAATGATGAAACACCCTATTTTCCCTACCTGACAAAAACTCCCCATTCCCCAGTATAGGCAACTGATCAGACACCATCGAATTAGCACCCCAATATTTCAGCAACACCCGCCACCCCACTCTCAACGGGCTCAGAATCAAACTAGAGCAACACTCAGAGGGAAGTTGCTTAGAAGTGGCATGTAACAAATATCGAGAATGCCAAGGTGCAAAAAGAGCTCACTCATACTCATGCCAACCATAGACCAAAGTCTCTTCCAACCAGTCATGAATATGACGAATAAGACATGCCAAGTTATATAATTGAAGGTTCAAAGGTTCAGCAGCCCCAAACTTTCGTCTCTTTACCCCCCTAAAGCCACTCTGACTTCATTCTCGCTTTCTTCCCCTGCCAACAGAAAGAGGAAATCATTCTTTGAAATTGAAGAAAATCCCATTTTCTTAAGAAAAGAGAGTATTTTCAGAACATACAACCATTGAGGGAAAAGGGTCATTTTAACCAGTTGAACGTGCCCCAAGAGAGAGATAGGCAATGAAGACTAATTCTGCAACCATTCCCTAGAAGAAGTCATCAACCAGGAGATATTAAGAGTATATAGGTGTGAGACAGAGGGAGAAAGGAGGATCCCCAGATAGCTGAACAATCCTTCTGCTCACCTCAATGGGAAGACTGGTTAGTATTTTTCTCAACCTGAATTGTCTGGGCTCAAGAATTTGGTGGATCAAGATAGAGAAATACTGTAGCATTTCATTTAGGGCCCAAACTGTGAGGCAGAATAGGTAGTGAGGGTATCTGCCAGTTTAGGAAAGTATGGCAAATGAGGTACAATATCTGGATCAGATTTTCAGCTTTTTCCTGGTGGTCCAGCAGGGTGTGCTAGAGACAGGAGAGAAACACCTCCCTCCCCCTCCACCCCCCATGATTGGCTGATTGGCTCAGGCGCTGATAGGAAAGTAAAATTTGACACTCAGACCCTCCTCCCTCCCATGCAAATTAAAATAAAAAGAACAAACCACAAATTGAAGATAGTCAGGAGAAATGCCCACTCTCTCCTGCCGTGTCGTACAATCACCTAACACTGCTAACACACCCCCCTCACACACACAGCGGGAGAGATGCCCACTCTCTCCCGCCGTCGCCTTACTCCCCTCCCCTCCCGACAAACCCCCCATGCTCCTGACTGAACACACACATACCCCGCAGCGGGAGAGATGCCCACTCTCTCCTGTTGTTGCCCGACCCCCCCCCCACCTCACCCTACCTTATTTAGGAAGTCCGGCCGGAGGGCGCCTGCTTGCTCCGTCTAGCAGAACCGCCTCTTACAAAATGGCTGTCCTTTCCCTTCCCGGTACATCCTGAGGCTCTGATTGACCCAGGTTGCTTAAGGCCCCTCCCATTTTCACTTAATATTTTGATTTTTCTCTATTTAATTATATGACAACTGATAACAGGAGTTTGGTAGATGATGCCCTTACAAGACCAAGAACAAGATGCAAGCTTCTAGGCTTGCTATTTTTCTGTTAGTGATGACTGATGCTATAATTGTTACATTTGGTCTTTTCCTTTTTTGCAGGTCACTCTACAAAAGTTGAGTCCGTACCCTTGTATTTTTACACAGGAGACTAAATATATTCTGCACTATGCAGAATGCTTTTGGATATCCTCTGTAAGTACAGCTGAATGTGATGGCAGTTTGGTTGAAAACTGTTAGAAAGCTTTACACTGCATGTCATTTAGTTGTTACGTTTCTTTCTTTGGTTGGGACAGGAAGCAGCTCTGCCACACTCCCTGCAGGTGAGACGGGCACAGCTGGTAGCTGACACATGGTGTCACCTGAAGCTGACAGAAGCCCATGTTTATCAGAGAAGGCTGAAGGTAATAAAACATTGGTGTTTTCCTATTTTGCTAATGTCGGTGCCAAAATTAATGGGGAGGTTTTTAAGAAATATGTTCTACACCATAGAGATCTGTCTGTCTTCTTCCTGGTTATTTCTCTTACTTTTCTGTATGGTAATGATAATCTCTTAAACCAGAACTTCCTAATCTTATCCTGCAGACCTGAAAGCCAATTTAAGCTTTCAGGATATGTAAATATGGGGATGGTGTGGGGACGGTACAAATATGTCAGGGATGGGGTGTGGATGGAAAGTAATTGACCAGGATGGTTGAGGATGGAGACCAGAATATGCACACACTTCTAGTCTCCAACATATGCAAATTTGATCTCCTGCATATTCAATATGGCTATCCTGAAAACCTCTAGACTGTGAAAAAAGACAAACTGACTCTGTAAATTAACACTACCCAGGAGGAGGACCCGCTGTGCAAAAATTTAGCTCAGAGAAATAAAACTCTGAAGAGGGAGAGGTAACCCCCTCTTAGGGAAAGAGTTTATCTTCCAATCATTGCTTCATAAATGTTCAATAACTGTGTGAGTCTCTTAATCAGCTGCAATGTGCAGTTAAAACTTTCAAAACAAATAAAGTTTTTGCATTCAGGTTAACACTGGAAACTCTATATTCATTTGGTTGATAATCAAAAGTACTTATCAGGGTCCCGACGCGGCCTGAAAACCTGGCAGAATGTGTTATCCCCAAGACAGGTTTGGGAAATCCTGTCTTAAACCATTGTTCTTGTACAATCCCGCTCTATTCCTGGACAAGTGATTATGCATCTCCAGTCACTAGACAGCTTATAGGAAGCCGCATTTACACAACTTTTTAGACCCTCCTCTCTTACCTCAGGACTGCCTACAGACATTCATTTTGTAGAAAAGCAGATAGTCACCTATAAAGGACACAGACAAAAGGGAAGGGCACAGGGAAACTACCCGCAAAATCAGTTTAATCAGCTCATAACATGAAATATCACAATAATCGTAAGCAATGGAAACGAACAGGTTATAAAACAGTACAAACCTGAAAAACTGTGCCATAGAGAGACACAGCCTGCACTAACAGGAGGGGGCACTACAACTAGGGACCCCCAAGGTAAAGTGCAAAACATATTTGGATGGAATTCTTGGAAAAGCTGGATAGGAAACCTGAAATTCAGCTTACCTGTACTGATCAAGGCAGACAATCGAATCAGCAACTCCCAGGGCAGGTTCCAGGAATAGAGCGTGGATTTACAAGAAAGAAGATTAGCAGAGATAAGAACCTATTTTTTTCATCCTTGTACAATCTCACTCTGTTCCTGGACAAGTGGGACGTATCAGAGCAGTCCCTTAGTCAAGGTGGGACTGATGAGCCTGCTGCCAAAGCGGAGGAACCAAAAAGTAGCATCCTGTTTGGCTGCCAGATTGATCCTGTAAAAAACTTGGACCGTTTAGCAGCCCTACTAATCGCCTTCAAAGAGTTTGCAGATGATTATGCCCAAGAAGAGGAAATGCCTCTAATAGAATGAGCCTTCCTGGAAGGAGGGGGGAGAGAGATGCCAGACTGCAGAGAGGAGGAGAGAGATGTTAGACCTCGGAAAGAGGGAGGGAGGGAAGGAGAGAGAGATGCCAGACCATGGGAGAGAAGAGAGAGATTCCAGGCTATGGGAAGGAGAGGAGAAAGATGCCAGACCATATGAGGGGGGAAGGGGGAAGACAGAGTTGTCCGACCATGGGAGAGGAATGAGAGAGTGCACAGGGATGAAGGGAAAACAGAGGGAGGAGAAGGTGCACAGCAATGGGTGCGGCAGGGAAGAGATAAGACGAAATGCTTCTTATGGATAGAAGGGAATAGGGGAGAAGAAAGAAGGAGGAGATGGTACACATGGATAGATGGGAAGGGAAGACATGGAAAAGTAGCTAGATTTTGAGAAGAAAGCAGAAAAATGGAAGATAGTTGAATGTTAAAATTTAATGCTAAAGATGGATGTATAGAACAAAACACAAAACAAACCCTCTCATCAATACTGGGCAAGTTTATCTACTATTTAACATATAACTATATAACATTTAAAGGCTTTTAAATATTTAAATGTGCTTATAAGCTCTTCAGCAAGGTGCCACAACAGCGGTACAATGTCGCTGGAAAGGTGCTTGAATTTTAATCATGACACATTGCATGGAGCAAGAATACTTGCTTCTACTGGAGTGGCAAATGTTATAGCTCTACAAAAGTTGTTTAACAGTAGACCACTTATCTGAAAAGGTCAGTTCACGGCTCCAACACAGTCTGTGTTTCGCTACGCTACATCAGGAAGCCGGAAGGTCTACACACTTGATGTTGAAAAAGTGTGTAGACCAAAGGACTCGGGCACTGCACACTGCAAATAAAATCAATATAAAAAGCTCATCCTTCCGGCTTCCTGATGTAGCGTAGCGAAACACAGACTGTGTTGGAGCCATGAACTGACCTTTTCAGATAAGTGGTCTACTGTTAAACAACTTTTGTAGAGCCATAACAGTTTGTTGTATCCCAACTGCATGCCATTTGTGGTTGTGTGTACCAATTTGGAGTGCTTTATGGTCAAGACATTATGTAGGTCTTGCAGCCATACACTCGCAGGAGACTTTTGACCCTGCCACATTCCTTCCCACTGTATTCATGCTTGTTGGAGCAGGTTCTGTAAATAGACTGCATCAGTATTTTCCCGCAGAACTTTTCAGAAAGGGTGTCACAGTATTAAAATCAAGTATAAATTGTTGCTTCCCCCCCCCCCCGAGTAAGATATCTTCAATGTCTCCTCCCCTCCATCTGACCTTTATCACTTTGAGAACAAAAAATTGGGTCTCTTCAATATAGTGTGGTTAAATTTATGCCAATGATCAACTATTAGAGCTGATTGAACGTTTCTACTAGCACAACTTCTGTGTTCTATTATCCTGGTTTTCACCATTCTCTTGATCTTCCCTATATACCACTTTCCACATGGGCAAATAATGGCATAAATAACAGAACTTGTGTTGCAGTCAGTATAATCACGTAACACAATATTCCTTTGTGTTGCTGGATATTTATAACTTGACAGACATACTATTTTTGCAAACCATGCATGAACTGCAAAATATATGTCCAGTAAACACATCTTTGCTTCTGGTCTCTGGTAAGGTGGAGGGTACCAATATCTCTAAGATTCTTTGATCTTGAATATGCAATGACTGGTGATACCCCTCGGAAGCAATCATGTGTTTCAAGTACAGTCAAACCTTGGTTTGCGAGTAACGCGGTTTGCGAGTATTTTGAAAGACAAGCAAAACCTTTGAGCAAATCATGCCTCGTAAACCAAGTGTTGACTCGATTTGCGAGCCCCCATCCCTGACAACCGGCATCACCCACCAACCCAAATCCTTACCACGATCTGGCACCTGCACGCAGCACCAACCCACAGGACCTGCCGATGCCGGAAGATCCTGCCTCTAGCCACTGATCTCTGCTGGGCTGGGCCTGAGCATCTGTGAATGCTCAAGGCTCGGAGAGAGCAGGAGCCAGAAGGCCTTGAGCATGCACAGATGCTCAAAGCCCAGCAGAGATCAGCGGCAAGATACAGGATCTTCTGGCACTGGCACGTCCTGTGGGTTGGTACTGCATGCCGGTGCCAGATTGTGGTAAGGGTTTGGGCGGGCGATGCCAGTTCTCGGGGGGGGGGGGGGGGGGAATGCCATTTCCCGGGAGTGGGGTGGAAGCACACCAGTGGCCTCGGGGGTCAGGGGTTCTTTTTGGATTGTGATGTGGTGGGGTGGAAGCTAGCAGTGCCTGTGGCCGCATGGGGGGTCTGTGGAACAAATCAAACGAGCTTCCCTTACTTTCTATGGGGAATCTCGCTTTAATGTACGAGCACTTTGGTTTATGAGCATGCTTCTGGAATGAATTATGCTCGCAAACCAAGGTTCCACTGTATATGTAAAAGATTATACTCCATATGTGGTACAGTTTATATGTGTCGAGTTAGCATCTGGGTTGGTGAATGGAACAGCTATATATATAAAATATACTTGACTTATAAAATATACGTGAAATAGGACACTAGTGTTAAGTGAACAGCAATTAAAATAAATTAATAAAAATGTGTAAACAGTATAAGTATATTTTACAAGCTCAGCCACACAATATAGGTATGTGCGACACACAAATGGAAGAAATAAAATAAAAATAACTTAAATTATAAATTAACTTTTATATAAAAATATATATGTAAATTAATTTTTATATGAAACTTTTATATGAAACTTATATATATATATATTTGTTTTACATATATAGTTTCATATAAAAATTAATTTTTACATATATATTTTTATATAAAAATTAATTTTGTTCACACACTATTATCCATAATATTTATTTTTATTTTATTTCTTCCATTTGTGTGTCGCACATACCTATATTGTGTGGCTGAGCTTGTAAAATATACTTATACTGTTTACACATTTTTATTAATTTATTTTAATTGCTATTCACTTAACACTAGTGTCCTATTTCAAGTATATTTTATAAGTCACATTCTTTAATATCATGGACTCCCTTATTTGTATGCATTTTTATTTATTTTTTTCATGTTTTATATACCTTTAGTGCAATTTTGAGAAGTATGTGAGTTTTATTTGAGGGATACGGGAAAACAGGGTCTTCATCAGGGAACACCTAGGATGTAAACAGGGAACACCTGGATTGGCCTCCGCGTGTGCGGGTCACCGAACTGGATGGACCAATGGTCTGATTCGGTGGAGGCATTTCTTATGTTCTTATGTTAACTGAGTCCAATATGCTGTTATGTCATCATTTCATTTATCCATGAATTTGACAAAGCTTCTCTTGAATGCGTATTATAGCAGCGTTGGCACATTCATGTTGGATGACCATATGATGTAAGATGTTTTAATACCAAGATGAGGTTTGTTTGGTAGAATACCAGCTGCGAATGTTTAGTTTTTTTTTAATGATAAACGGGTATGTTTATAACTGTCAGTGTACGATAATTAAGCTTATGGTAGTAATAGCGCCTTTCTATATGTTTTATTATCATCATCTATTTGAATTTGATAAAAACCCATTTTGAGTATGTTTTGAAGCAGCGTGTACACAGTCACATTGTTAATATCAATATGGTCTCGTAAGCAGCAAGTATTGTATGGATGAGCTTTTTGCTTGGTAGAATACCACTGTGAGCAGTGACGTTTTTAATCAAGATATACAACAGGTATGTTTTTTTTTTAAATTTCAGTGCATGAGGATTAAGCTTATGGCGATCTTGGCACCTTTTTACATGTTTTATTGTGATTGTAGTCATAACTTGTGTATGATAAGCTTTATGATGCATTACATCAGTGGTGGTTTTTTTCACATTCATACAATATAGCATGAGTGTTCGCTTTTTAATGATATTTCATTGGTAATTTTTTTTAACATAGGCACCTATTTGTGTTGGCATCACACATCTGATATACCTTATTTATATTGTTTTATTATTCCCCCCCCTTTTTTACAAGACCGTGAAAGTGGATTTAAGCGCAGGCCAGCGTCCTGAATGCTTTGTGCTGCTACCGACTAGAGTTGACGGGGACAGAAATCCCACCCATCCCCGCCCGTATCCTCTCCGTCCCCACCCATCCCCGCAAGGCATTACCTCCATCCCCACCTGTCCCCATAAAAAGCAGCAATTACTTCTGGCAGGATCATCAATTCCGCAGTTTTCTTTTGTGTTTGCGCTGCTGTTTTCCTTGTGGAATCTCTTTGGTGGAACCCTTTTTTTGTTTTCTGTTCAGGTAATTAACTTATAAACCCCCTCTTTTACTAAGGCTGACGTGTCCATTATATTATATGGATGAACCCTGCTTCCAAAGCCTTCCATCCCCGTGGGGGTCCCTTTGGGAGTCCCGTGGGCCAGAGGGGGGTCTCCGTGGGAGTCCCGTGGGTTAGGGGGGATTCCCATGGGACCCCCGCGGGATTCCTGCGATTCCCGTGCAGACCTCTGCTACCAACACTCGTAGAGTTCCTGCTTTCAGCGCCACCAGTCTGTGCTAAAAACTGCTTCCGCAGTTTTGTAAAAGGTGGGTATATGCGGTAAGCATTTGTCGCTGGCCTAGAACCGTTGTTTTAGAAGAGTGACTTAATGCTGCTATTTTTTAGTTAATGCTTCTTTGGTTAACTATGTTACTTCCGGAGTATATGTGGTAAAATGACTTTACATTTATAGGATGGCCCATGTGCAGTTTTAATTAATTTGATATTTTTCTAAGATAAATAATTTAATATTGTGTTGACTGCTATAATGTATATGCTGGATCTCAATTGGTAATACAATTATAGATTGAAATAATGCCATAGTGTTCATGCTGACCTGGTTGCCAGGTGTGACATTTGCGATCTATTTAGGGCTCCTTTTACGAAGGTGCACTAGCGTTTTTAGTGCACGCACATGATTAGCACACACTATAGCGCGCACTAGCTGAACAACTACTGCCTGCTTAAAAGGAGGCGGTAGCGGCCAGCGTGCGGGGCATTTTAGCGCGCGATAAAACCGCTAGCGGACCTTTGTAAAAGGAGCACTTAGTTTTTGCAGTTGTTTTTTGTTTTATTATGATATGATCCAGAGACACTGTATAAAACTAACATTGGCTAGAAATTGTTTAAGGTATGTTATTGATATATATTTTTAATTAGATGAGAGGTTTAAATGAGGTTATTCACCAAAATTTTAGAACTAACGGTTGTTCTATTTCCTGCTGTTTCTCTGTCTACTCTTTTTCTAGCTGGAGATATTACATTTTGTATTAGAACAATAAGAATAGCCTTACTGGATCAGACCAATAGTCCATCCAGCCCAGTAGCCCGTTCTCAGGGTGGCCAATCCAAGGTGTAGCAATATTCCATGCTACTGATACAGGGCAAGCAGTGGCTTCCCCCATGTCTCTTTCAATAACAGACTATGGACTTTTCCTCCAGAAACTTGTCCAAACCTTTCTTAAAACCAGCTACGCTATCCACTCTTACCACATCCTTTGGCAACGTGTTCCAGAGCTTAACTATTCTCCGAGTGAAAAAAAATTTCCTCCAATTGGTTTTAAAAGTATTTCCCTGTAACTTCATTGAGTGTTCCCTAGTCTTTGTAATTTTTGATAGAGTGAAAAATCAATACACTTGTTCTCATTCTACTCCTCTCAGGATTTTGTAGACTTCAATCATATCTCCCCTCAGCCGTCTCTTTTCCAAGCTGAAGAGCCCTAACCATTTGTGTTTCCTCATATGAGAGGAATTCCAATCCCTTTACCATCTTGGTCGCTCTTTTTGAACCTTTTCTAGTGCCACTATATCTTTCTTGAGATAAGGAGACCAGAATTGAATGCAATACTCCAGATGAGGTCGCACCATAGAGCAATACAAGGGCATTATAATAGTCTTAGTTTTGTTAACCATCCCTTTTTTAATAATTCCTAGCATCCTATTTGCTTTTTATCCCAGGACAAGCAGGCAGCATATTCTTAACGTATGGGTGACGTCACCGACGGAGCCCCGGTACGGACCTTTTTAACTAGAAAGTTCTAGTTGGCCGCACCGCGCATGCGCGAGTGCCTTCCCGCCCGACGGAGGAGTGCGTGGTCTCCAGTTTCTTCGTTTCCGCGGAGCGAAGAAGACGCATGTGCTTTCAACGGCCGTTGAAAACTCTATTTTTGCCTTCCCGCTCGCGATTTTTGATTCCTTTTTGTTTTAATTTTTCTTGTCTTTCGACTAAATTTCTTAAAAAAAAAAAAAAAAAAACCTCGTGTCTTTTTTCTTTGTTTTTGCAGCCGGCCCCGGCGGGGCCTGTTGTAATCATCCAAGCCTCCGGGTTTGATTTCGCGGAGGCCGTGTTTCCCTTCATGCCCCCTCAACCGGGCTTCAAGAAGTGCCAGCGGTGTGCACGCCCGATCTCTCTAACTGACCCACACAACTGGTGCCTTCAGTGTTTGGGTCCAGAGCATCGGGCTGACACCTGCACCTGCTGTGCTACCCATAAGAAACGCACTCTCAAGAACCGGCAAATACAACAAAATATTCTTTTCGGTACCGGTTCTACCATGGATCAGGCCCCGACATCGACGGCACCGCCTAAATCGGCACCGACCACATCGACGACGCCTGATCTTCCTTCGGGGTCGACATCGCAAGGTAAGCCGGCTAAGAAGCCTCCCACTTCCCTTGAGCGCCCTCCAGTTACCGCAGTGACCCCGGTCCTTCCGGCGTCCCGCCGACCCCGTAAACGCTCCGCTCCGATCTCGGTGAGTGCCTCGTCATCGGCCTCCTCATCGCCGGAGCGTCGAGCAGCACCTGTGGTACCGAAGAAAACTAAAGCGGTACCGGTGCCCCCATTGGAGGACCGCATCTCGGCCATCCTCCAGGACAAACTCCAGGAGCAGCTTCAACAGCAACTCCAACAGCTCCTTCCGACCCTGCTGGCACCGCTCCTTCCGGTACCGGTCCGGCCCGAGCCTCGCACCACTCCACCGGTGTCCACCCCCTCGGTACCGATGGACACTTCCATGCCGGTCTTATCTGCCCAGCCTGCACTTCAGACTTGCGCTGCAGAGGACCCCTCCCAGCCCCAAGATCGACACCGGTCGTCTCAGGACCGGGATCGGCACCACTCCTCCCAGGACAGGGATCGACGCCGGTCTTCATCTCCCGGCACCGTATCCATGCGATCTGGCAAGTCCCTTTCTAAAACCCTCCATACTGAGCCGGCCATCAGGGACCCAGACTTATGGGAGCAATCCCCACTCGGTACCGAGGAGGATGCCTCTTCTACAGATGAGGAACCCTCCATGGCTGAATCCACCTCCAAGCCCGAGCAATCCTCCTTCACTAAATTCCTTCGGGAGATGTCTGCGGCTCTCTCCATACCACTTGAGTCCGACTCCAAGAAGTCCCAGGCCTTTTTAGAAGCCTTGGACTTCGACCAACCTCCCAAGGAATTTCTTAAACTGCCCGTACATGATATCCTACGGGAAACTTTTTATAAAAATTTGGAGAATCCCCTTACTGTTCCAGGTGCCCCTAAGAAACTGGACAGTTTATACCGGGTCATCCCTATTCCGGGATTTGATAAACCCCAATTGCCCCATGAGAGCCTCCTCGTAGAATCCACTCTCAAAAAATCTCAAGGCTCCAGTGTTTATGCCTCCACCCCTCCTGGCAGAGAGGGAAAAACAATGGACAAATTTGGAAAGCGCCTGTACCAGAATGCCATGCTGGCTAACAGAGCCAACAACTACACCTTTCATTTTTCGTTTTATATGAAACACCTGGTACAACAACTTTCTGCTTTACAAAAATATATACCTGAACGCAAGGTCCCACTATTTCAACAGCAAATTTCCACCCTCCTTCAGCTCAGAAAGTTCATGGTGCGCTCGATTTATGATTCCTTCGAGCTCACTTCCCGAGCTTCTGCACTGGCAGTAGCCATGCGAAGCCTTGCCTGGCTGAGGGTGTCTGATCTTGATGTGAATCACCAAGACCGCCTCGCCAACGCGCCCTGCCTTGGTGATGAACTTTTTGGGGAGTCTCTGGATACCACAACACAAAAACTTTCGGCTCATGAGACAAGATGGGACACCCTCATTAAGCCTAAAAAGAAGACTCCACCTGCACGACCATACAGACCTCAGTCCTCTTACCAACGTCGTTTTTCTGCTAGGCCGCTTAATCCTCCTCAACAGCAATCTCGTCGGCCTCGCCAACAACAGCACACTCAGGCTCGATCTCAGTCTCACCAGGTGACCAAGCCTCTCCCTCAGACTAAACCCCCGCAGCCCTTTTGACTCCTTTCTCCAGGGCATAGCCAGTCTCCAACCGTCGATGCCTCTTCCTCAACCTATCGGAGGCCGCCTCACCATCTTTCTACAACGCTGGGAGGCCATCACATCAGACCTGTGGGTTCTCAACATCATCCGTCACGGATACTCACTAAGGTTCCAGACTCTTCCTGTAGACCATCCTCCCGTAGAGTCTGCTTCTCACTCCTCCCAAACTCCACTCCTCCTCCGGGAGGTCCAATCCCTCCTCCTCCTCAATGCCATCGAAGAAGTTCCTCCAGACCAAAGAGGTCAGGGATTTTACTCCCGCTACTTCCTGGTACCCAAGAAGACGGGAGATCTTCGTCCCATCCTAGACCTCAGGAACCTCAACAAGTGTCTGGTCAAGGAAAAGTTCAAAATGCTCTCCCTTGCCACACTTTACCCTCTTCTATCTCAACACGACTGGCTATGTTCCCTGGACCTCAAGGAGGCCTACACTCACATTCCAATCCATCAGGCTTCACGTCGCTACCTTCGATTCCAGATACAGAATCACCACTATCAGTACAAGGTGCTGCCTTTTGGTCTCGCATCATCACCCAGGGTGTTCACCAAATGCCTGATTGTGGTAGCGGCTTTTCTCAGGTCACACCACCTACAGGTGTTCCCCTACTTGGACGATTGGTTGGTGAAGGCGACTACATCTCCACTTGTGCTCCAAGCCACTCATCACACCATCTCTTTCCTCCATCTCTTGGGATTCGAGATCAATTATCCCAAGTCGCATCTGCTTCCCACACAACGCCTTCAGTTCATCGGAGCAGTTCTCGATACCAATCAAATGAGGGCGTTCCTTCCAGCCGACCGGCTCTGCACCCTTCTTCACCTTTGTCGACAGGTGCTCCTCCATCCATCCATCCCTGCTCGGCAGATGATGGTCCTTCTGGGCCACATGGCCTCGACAGTCCATGTGATTCCTCTGGCGTGACTCCACCTCAGGATACCTCAATGGACCCTTGCCAACCAATGATCACAGACCACGAATCTTCTTTCTCATCCCATCTCTGTGACATCGTCTCTTCAGCAATCTCTTCAATGGTGGTTGAACTCCTCAAATCTTTCCAGGGGACTTCTCTTGCATCTACCCCCCCATTCCATGGTCATAACCACGGATGCTTCCCCCTATGCATGGGGGGCTCACTTGGGCGATCTCCGCACCCAGGGACTCTGGACCCCTCAGGAGCGTCAACATCACATCAACTTCCTGGAGCTCAGAGCCATGTTTTATGCTCTCAAAGCTTTCCAGCATCTCCTCTACCCCCAGGTTCTTCTCCTGTGCACGGACAATCAAGTCGCCATGTACTACATCAACAAGCAGGGTGGCACCGGATCTCGCCCCCTTTGTCAGGAGGCTCTCCGGATCTGGACCTGGGCCACGGCCCACAATCTTTACCTCAAAGCTGTCTATATCCAGGGCGAACAGAACTCCCTGGCCGACAATCTCAGCCGCATCCTTCAACCTCACGAGTGGACTCTGGATCCTCCCACACTCCTCTCCATCTTTGCTCGCTGGGGCACCCCGCAGGTGGACCTGTTTGCAGCTCCTCACAACCATCAGCTGCCCCAGTTCTGTTCCAGACTCTTCTCTCCACATCGTCTGGCCCCGGATGCATTCCTGCTCGACTGGACGGATCGGTTCCTCTATGCCTTCCCTCCACTTCCTCTGATGTTGCGGACCTTGTTCAAACTTCGCAAGGACAGGGCCACCATGATTCTCATCGCCCCTCGGTGGCCCAGACAGCACTGGTTCTCCCTCCTGCTCCAGCTCAGCTCCAGGGAGCCCATTCCTCTTCCTGTATTTCCTACTCTGCTTACTCAGCAGCATCAGTCTCTACTGCATCCCAATCTGTCTTCCCTCCACCTGACAGCTTGGTTTCTCTCGGGCTGACCTCTCCAGAGAACCTGTCTCAGCCTGTCCGTCGCAATTTGGATGCCTCCAGGAAACCTACCACACTCCAATGTTACCAACAGAAGTGGACCCGGTTTTCCTCTTGGTGCCTCCTGCATCATCACAATCCCACCTCATTGGCGGTGGAGACCGTACTGGACTATTTGCTCTCTCTATCTAATGCTGGCCTCAAGTCCACCTCAATCAGAGTCCACCTCAGTGCCATCACTGCTTTTCATGAGCCTATCCTCGGAAAACCTCTCACGGCTCATCCTCTGGTTTCCAGGTTCATGAGAGGCCTCTTCAATATCAAACCACCTCTACAGCCTCCTCCGGTCGTCTGGGACCTCAATGTGGTTTTGTCAGCCCTCATGAAACCTCCCTTTGAGCCTCTTGCTACTACTTCGCTCAAACTTCTCACATGGAAGGTGCTTTTCCTCATTGCCATCACCTCTGCCAGGAGGGTCAGTGAGCTGCATGCACTGGTCGCCGATCCACCGTTCACCGTTTTTCACCATGACAAGGTGGTTATGCGCACCCATCCTAAATTCCTCCCCAAGGTGGTTTCAGCCTTTCACCTCAACCAGTCCATTGTGCTGCCTGTCTTCTTCCCAAAACCCCATTCTCATCCTGGGGAACAGGCGCTACACACGCTGGATTGTAAGCGTGCCCTTGCTTACTACCTTGACCGTACCAGGGCTCACCGCTCCTCTCCTCAGCTTTTTCTGACCTTCGATCCTAACCGTTTGGGTCATCCTGTCTCTAAACGAACGCTGTCCAATTGGCTTGCTGCCTGTATTGCGTTCTGTTATGCTCGGGCCGGCCTATCACTGGAAGGAGCTGTCACGGCCCATAGGGTCAGAGCTATGGCTGCTTCTGTGGCTTTCCTCCGTTCCACGCCTATTGAGGAAATCTGCAAGGCGGCCACTTGGTCTTCAGTTCACACATTCACTACTCACTATTGTCTGGATACCTTCTCCAGACGGGATGGACACTTTGGTCAATCTGTGTTACAGAATTTATTTTCCTAATGGCCAACCATCCCTCCTCCCTCTCTGTTAGCTTGGAGGTCACCCATACGTTAAGAATATGCTGCCTGCTTGTCCTGGGATAAAGCACAGTTACTTACCGTAACAGGTGTTATCCAGGGACAGCAGGCAGATATTCTTACGACCCACCCACCTCCCCGGTTGGCTTCTTAGCTGGCTTATCTTAACTGGAGACCACGCACTCCTCCGTCGGGCGGGAAGGCACTCGCGCATGCGCGGTGCGGCCAACTAGAACTTTCTAGTTAAAAAGGTCCGTACCGGGGCTCCGTCGGTGACGTCACCCATACGTTAAGAATATCTGCCTGCTGTCCCTGGATAACACCTGTTACGGTAAGTAACTGTGCTTTTTGGCCGCCGCCACATTTTGGGCGGAAGATTTCATCATATTGTCTACGATGACACCCAGATCCTTTTCTTGCACGCTAATCCCCAAGGTGGACCCTAGCATCCGGTAACTGTGATTCAGGTTATTCTTCCCAATGTGCATCACTTTGCATTTATCCACATTAAATTTCATCTGCCATTTGGATGCCCAGTCTTCCAATTTCCTAAGGTCCGCCTGCAATTTTTCAAATCCGCATGTGTTTTAACAACTTTGAACAGTTTGTCATCTGCAAATTTAATCACCTCACTCGTCGTTCCATTTTCCAGATCATCTATAAATAAGTTAAATAGCACTGGTCCCAGTACAGATCCCTACGGCACTCCACTGTTTACTCTCCTCCATTGAGAAAAATGACCATTTAATCCAACCCTCTGTTTTCTATCCGATAACCAATTCCTAATCCACAACTGAACATTGCTACCTATCCCATTTTCTCAGGTATTATCATGTGAGGGATATTGTGAGGTATATCATAAACAGTAAATGTATTCTTTAGTGTGGGATTGCACTATATATGTTTATGGTGTGTATGTTTGTATGTGTGTGTGTATATATATATATATATATATATATATATATATATATATATATATAGTATAGTTATATGTTTATTAATATAATATAGGTTTTTAGATGTTTTTAGTGTGTTATATTAGAAGCCTTCATTTTATTTTTAACATGACACATATAGTTACTGAATTTTTCTTCCATAAGACGCACTTCCCTCCCCTCCCCCCCCCCCGAGTATCTTTTTAAATCCACCCTTAAAGCCTGGTAGTGTATCGGCTGGAGCGAGCTTTCCACGTTCTTGCCCCTCTCTCGCTGGATGGCTACCTCATTATCTCGAGGCCAGCGGTGCACAAGGCAGGAGTGAGCTTTACGTGCTCCAGCCTGGGCCCGCGCCGCTCCCTGAATGGCTGCCGTCAAGTTGTTAAATTATTAAGAGCACCAGTTGGTTGAACATCTCCATTGTTTTTCTGTACTGTATTCCTTTCTGGGGGTGACTACCCTGTTCTGTGGCTACACAGTTACATGAGCCATGCTTCACATGTCTTTCCCATTTATTTACTATTGCTCAGATGGGCCATGGAAGCCCTTTCACCTTGCATCCATCTACAAAGCAAGTGCATGGCCACATCTCTTACTTCTGGAATGAAGTTTGAAAACAAACCCCTCTGTCAAAAGCTTTTCCCCAGTGGTTAACCATGAAACTAAGAAAAAAAAAGGCACCTATAACTTTGCAGCAGTGCAGGGGCTTCCCGAGTTTTCAGAAGGGAGAAAAAATAGGAGTTGTTGAAAATAAACTAGCACAGAAACGCAATTCATTCGTTGTGTAAAATATCAATTTACAGAGAAGAATTTTACAAACTCCCTATTACTGTACACATTCAAAGATTGTCCTAGCAGCGGTCACTTATTATAATGCTTGAGCTCAACTTTATTACAATGAAATCTAACATCTGTTTTATGTCTTTAGTAAAATCTGAATCCATGTTATCCTAATAATCACGGTGGTGTACATATGAGTCACAATTGGCCAAACAAGACAACCTTGAAACAATAGGAAGGAATGTATAGCACAACAGATTTCTCTTGAAGACAATAGTATGTAAATGAGCTTAGTCAACAAATCAAGAAACAACAGAAAGAAAAGAACCTGTATCTTTAGGAGATAGGCAAATAAGCTTGATTAAAGAGCCACATATTAAGAACAAACTTAAATCACATAAAAGAGAGTCTGCATTCAGATCCATCTGGTGAAAGCTAGTGTACCTATCGGTTTGCGACTCAATTTCTCCCCAACACGATTCACTAACCTGTGTAGCGACCCTCTTCCAATCCGCGCATGTAAATGAGGGGAACTGCATGCAAAATAGGCAGGGACTCGATTCACTAACCATTTTTTCAAATCCAACTGGGCTCGGAAAAAGTGACTACTGGGGACCAGTCGCAAATGTCTTTCCTACTATCCTGCTCCATAGAAGCCCAGCTCACAGCCCTGCTCTCTGCTGCCCTGACTCTCTCCTGCCTGCCACCCTGATGTTCTTCCCCGATCTCTCCTGCCTGCTCTGCCCCGAATCGCCACCCTGCTCGTCCCTGGATTTCTCCTGCCTGCTACTCCGAATCTCTCCTGCCCTTCCTCACACTGCGAGCCCGTGGTTTTAACCCGCAGGTTAAAATCACGGGCTCCCTTGCCTACACAAGTTGTTTTTTTTTTTTTTTTTTTAAGTCACGGCCTAGACCCATTTCCCCCCTCCCCCGTGCCGATGCCCCACAAAAGGCAGGAGGGATGCCAACTCCCTCCTACCATGTGAAACCCCATCCCGGCCCACCTCCCTCCTCCCTGCCTGCAGCTCTACCTAGGCCTACTGGGCCGGGCCCACCTGCTCCCCCCTACCTTTAAGAATCATTAGGAGCAGGAGGGGTGCTCATTCCCTCCTTCTCCAGGCCTCCTTCGAGACCATCAGGATGATGGGGCAAGGCCCACCCTCTCCCCGTACCTTAATATTGTTGGGCGTAGGAGGGGTGCTCAGTCCCTCCTGCTCCACGCCTCCTCCGCCGACGAGTGCGGCCAATCAGGGCCTTAGGCCCCTCCCTGCGCACTCGTCGACGGAGGAGGTGTGGAGCAGGAGGGACTAAGCACCCCTCCTGCTCCTAACAATATTAAGGTACGGGGAGGGGGTGGGCCTTGCCCAGTCATCTTGCCGGCTTCGGAGGAGGCCTGGAGCAGGAGGGAATGAGAACCTCTCCTGCTCCCAACAATTCTTAAAAGTAGGGTGGAGCGGGTGGGCCGGACCTAGGTAGAGCTACAGGGAGGGAGGGAGGTGGGCCGGCCAGATCAGGATGGGGTTTCACATGGCAGGAGGGAGCTGGCACTCCTCCTACCTTTTGTGGGGCATCGGCAGGGCCGCATTTGGAGGGGGGCATTTTGTAGGGGTTTGGGGAGGGAGGAAGCAGTTAAGGGAAGGGGGATTTTATTTTTATTTAACCAAGCCGATATTTTGCGTGTGTAAAACACGCAAAATATCTGCCCGATTTACTTAAAAAAAAAAAAAAAATTACAAGCCCTGACAGCAGTGACAGGAGGCTGCTTCTCCTGTCACTGTCAGGGTCTGCACATGAGCAGGTATTGCACATTTGCAATCTCTGCTTGCAAATGAGGGTGTTCCTCTGATCACCCCCATTGAATGACTGATTTGTGAATCAGTCGGACCTGCCCAAATCTGAAATGGATTGTTGCGATTCGGGCAGATTAGTGAATCAAGCCCAAAAACCTGTTAACAGGGACCAGTGTTACCTGAAACAAAAAAAAAAATCCCAAGAAGCATACAATGTTTGTGTGTGTACATATGTGGCTCCAGGAAGAATCCCTCATCATTTAGGTAATCCCTGGGGCTAGCTGTGTGATGAAGTGGGGTGGGGAGGCAGGCCAAAAAATGTAAAAATCTTTAACTTTTTTGGCCTTCTTCCCCCACCCCCCCTTCATTACACAGCTAACCCCAGGGATTACCTTAATGATGAGGAATTCTTCCTGGAGCAATGAGGCACCAGCACATTACAAATATCCTCTGCATTGCTGTTTTGGTAAGTAGAGACTGTTGCCATAGCAACACCAGCACTCCCTCAACAGCCACAGGATTTGGGCAAATTTAAACTCTGAACCCCAAACTAGAGAACGATACAGGGACAAATTTTTTTCCCCGTCCCCACAGGAACTCAATTTCCCTGTTCTGTCCCATTCCTGCAAGCTCTGCCTTAACCACACGAACCTCAAACACTTATGATTTTAAAGTATTTGAGGCTTGTGCAGCTGAGGACAGAGCTTGCAGGAATGGGGCAGGGGCAGGAAAAGAACTCACGGGGACAGGATGGGAAAATAGTTCCCGCGGCAACGGGGAAAAATTTGTCCCCATGTCTTTGCCCCAAATCACAACACAAGAGTGCCAACGCCCAGGCTAAACAGCCAGCCTAGCACCCAGCACACATAGGGAAACTGCAAAATAGTTTCTTTTAACTTCATGCTTTGCTTTCATGATAGTTGCTTTTAACTTCATGCATTGAAAAAACACTGTGCATTCAACTAAAGTTAGAAAGTCACAATGCACCTTTCCAATTTTACACTTTATTTTTCTTTTAACATGATAGATCCTGATAAACGCTTTTCATGAGCACTGCAAAATAACTCATAGGGTGAGGAAGAGGCTAATTATGCCTGAAGAGTTTAATCCCCATCCAGGTCCATAGGTGGAAAAAGACATAAACGGGGATGGTGACGGGGAGGAGGAGGCTATAGAAGCACAAGCTTGCTGTGCTGGTGCAGCCATGGGGGAAATCTTCATCCATGGATGCCGAATAGAATAAACCCGTCAATGACAGCAATGGGACAAGCACAGTTAATGTAGGTAGAGACAGAAACGTGCCCATCACCTTCCCCTAGGTGACGCTCCACTTAATGCTGGTTCTCCTCTGACTCCTCTTGCTTCTTCTCTTTCTGGATCATTCGTGCATCCTGCGGTATCATGTTAGGCATCCCGTCAATGATGGGGTACGCTATTCCCAGCTCTTCGTTAATTAGCTCATTGGTGGACTCTTCATACCTAACCCAGAAATAGAGAGCAGTTTAAGAGTGTATTCTCAGAAGGGGTAAAACAGAACAGCTATTGACAGCTGGCTACAGCAAATGAATAAATTCAGTGGTTTGGGTGTTGGTGCCAGTTCTGAGAAATGATTCTCCTAGACCAGTGGTTTCCAAACCAGTTAGGTTTTCAGGATATCCAAAATGAATGTTCATGAGAGAGATTTGCATGCACTGCTTCCATTTTATGCAAATTTCTCTCATGAACATTCATTCTGGATAGCCTGACTATTTGACTGGCTGGGGAGCCTCCAGGACAGGCTGGGGATCTACTGTCTTAGACAGTGCCTACAACCACAAAAGGTGGGTTTTCTTGCTTTGCTTTCTTTCTTTTTTTTAATGGAAATTTTCTTAAGATACCCAAAACAGAAGTAGACAGAGCAAGGTAAAAACTAAAAAGCATGACATGGGAGTAGGGCAGGGAAGAAAGCCACATTGGCTTCCCGTTTACTGGAGGATCCAATTTTAATGTGCAACTGTAATTATCAAAATCCTATATGGTATTTTTTCTCCTTTGGTTCCTGTCTCATTTAATTCACAAGAAATCTCTAATTCTAGGAGCTCTCAGAAATATAAACTTGGCTTTCCCATTGTTAAAGGAATAAAAACTTATGGCCAATTTTTGTCGATCATAAGAACATAAGAACATAAGCAGTGCCTCTGCCGGGTCAGACCACAGGTCCATCCTGCCCAGCAGTCCGCTCCCGCGGCGGCCCAAACAGGTCAAGACTTGTCTGAATCATCAGAAGGGGCTCCCTTGCCACCTTGGTTTCCCATTTAAGTCCTGCCTTCCTATCGAAGTCCTAGCCCTCCGGTCTTGCACATCATTTTCTTAAATTTTATTCATAAAAGTTTGGAATGACCTTCCTTCTATAATTAGAGTTCTCTCTCATCTACCCACTTTTCATAAAGTACTGAAGACATATTTATTTCAGAAACTTACTAATGATCCTTCATTTTCAAATAATCAATCATAAAAGATAAAATTCTGGCCTAAAAGATATAGGGCTCCTTTTACTAAGCTGTGTTAGGGGTTTAACGCACGGAATAGCGCGTGCTACAATGCCCTGTGCGCTAGACGCTAATGCCAGCATTGAGCTGGCGTTAGTTCTAGCTGCGTGCGCTAAAAACGCTAGCGCACCTTAGTAAAAGGAGCCCATAGTTTCTGTTCTAATCTCCTGTATAATTTTATTAATATTTTGTTAACCGAGTCGAGCCCTCCTGTTGGGATGAATTGGTATAAAAAATTAAAGATTAGATTAGATTGTCCAGCAATATCACTTGCATCAATGTTAAAAAGAAGAGGCCCAAGAACTGAACCTTGGCACATTGACCATTATCCTCTGTTGCCTTCCACTCAACCAGTTCTTTTCATTCATTCAAATTTCTAGACCGTTCTCCCAAGGGAGCTCAGAACGGTTTACATTAATTTATTCAGGTACTCAAGCTTTTTTCCCTATCTGTCCTAGTGGGCTCACAATCTATCTAATGTACCTGGGGCAATGAGGGGCTTAAGTGACTTGCCCAGGGTCACAAGGAGCAGTGTGGATTTGAACCCAAAGGCTCAAAGTGCTGAGGTTGTAGCTTTATATCACTGCACCATGGGGGAGTACATCTCGATTTTTCCACCTGGGGACCATTCAGTCCTGACTACACTATTGAATGAGTAGGGATGCTTATGAATGTTGTTTAATTATTAGTTTTGGGGAGTGGGCATGCAAAAGGCTGGGGTATCCTGTCAAGAGTCTGCTGGGTCATTTATTTCTAGATTGTGAAAGCAATTTCTGTAACCCAGAGTTGGATTCTGATCCAGTCCTCCATTTCGGGGCCTATACCAAGGGCATTCCGTTTATTTATTAGATGCAGCAGTGGCTCTTAACATACATGAGTTGCTTTCTGAGCAAAAATGATCACATTTAACCCTCCTAATATTCTACTATCTTAAGGAGCTTTAGTGATTTCCTTAGGTTTTTATGTTCATGCTGTTGGTGTACCTGGAGCTTAAAAAAAAGTTGGGGAACCCTGTTTTATATCCCTTTTGATAAAGTAACTTTAGGATGAACATAAGAAGTTGTCTCCGCTGGATCAGACCAGAGGTCCATCGTGCCAGCAGTCCGCTCCTGCGGCGGCCCATCAGGTCCATGACCTGTAAGGTGATCGTTGTCTAAACCCTTTAATCCCCCTTATCCTTCTTCCTAAGCCCTTTCATAACCTATCTCTACCTCTATCTGTATCTCTCAATCCCCGTGTCCTTCAGGTATTTATCCAATCCTTCCTTGAAGCCCGGTAGGGTACTCTGTCCTATCACAACCTCTGGAAGCGCATTCCAGGTGTCCACCACCCTCTGAGTGAAAAAGAATTTCCTAGCATTGGCTCTAAACCTGTCCCTTTCAATTTCTCTGAGTGCCCTCTTGTTCTTGTGGTTCCCAGTAGGCTGAAGAATCTGTCCCTTTCTACCTTCTCTAAACCTTTCTCCATATAATTTCATGCCCTTGTTGTAGGCACCAAGAATTAAGGTTTAGTTGCACAGAAATTTTCCATCCAAATTTAGGCCCAGGAAAAACGACAGTGTTCTTGTAAAGATAAAAAGCCGAAAGGGAAAAGACTTGAAGAGAAAGCGAAAATTTGAAAGCTATACACATTCCTTAAATAGAGTATCTTACAATAGTAAAAGAAAAAATTTTGTCAAACTAGATGAAGCAAAAAAAATGCCCTGGCACCCACATTTTTCTAAATACACTTCAGATTCATCTAACTCAACTTGATATACGGTAAAGCAGGATCAACGATGATAGAATTAAGGGCTCCTTTTACTAAGGTGCGCTAGCATTTTTAGCGCACGCAGGATATTACCGCACGCTATGCGGCTAGAACTAACGCCAGCTCAATGCTGGCGTTAGCGTCTAGCACACGCAGCAGTGTAGCGTGCTTTTCCGCGCATTAATTCCCTATTGCAGCTTCATAAAAGGAGCCCTAAATCTGTCAAATAATGAAATTAAAACCATGTTCCAAATTTTTACTGAGTTGACTAGTCTTGACCCTGTTAAATCAATGACAAAAGAATCTATATACCTTCAGCGGATAAGTTGGCCCGTTTTGTTTTTTCAATCTAAAGTGGGAAATATTCAATTGTCTTTTAAAATGTGGTTCCATATGAAGTACCAGATTAAAATTTTTTAATCATGGAAAAAGGAATTTGGGGAGATTTGTATTGGGATGTGTTTTCCAGAGACTTAGAACAAGTTTTAAAGGTTTTGTTGTGATTATCATATAAATTGTGTGTTTTAAATATTTATCCTGCAGTTTTACTGCCATCAATTCCATTTGAGATTTTATATTGGTTGATTAACTTTTCCCCCCTTTTACAAAGCCACGCGGCAAAAGCCCCGAAGCCCTTTAAATCCCTTATGGGCTTCCAGGCACTTACCACAGCAGCAGCCACTAGTGAGGCTTTGTAAAAGAGGGGGTTTGTTAATAAAGTGTTTTAACCCTGTCCAGCTTACTGATATTATACTTACACCAATACCAAAAGCATCAAATATTGATTTAAGTAAAGTTGAATTCTATTACCCAGTGACTGGTATTCCACGGCAGGCCAAACTGTTAGAATTTGTGGTATATCAACAATTTTCTGATTATATACTTTTCCAAAAGTTGTTTACATACACCCCAGCATAGAAACCATATTGTTAATTTTGGTCTCTTAAATTAGAAAACTTGAGTTTTGGTAAATGAACATTTCTGCTTCAATTTGATATATCTGCAGTGTTTGATTCAATAGATCATAATGTAATGTTGAATAGATTGAGTGCTATGGAAGTGGATGGTAAGGTGTTGAGTTGGGTTTTTTGACTAAAAGAAGATATTGTGTAAAAGGAGCTAATTCAAATTCTGATTTTTGGGTGGCAGATTGTGGGGTTCCAGGCTGATTAGTTTAGGAATATTTGTCTTATCTCATGCGGATGATATTTTTGAATCCTGCTTTAAAAGCCTCCTCAAAACTTTCTAGCTTTATTCAGAATACAATAACATTAGTTGATGATTGGACATTATTAATTTTTTAAGATTGAATAAACAGAAAACCAAATTGGTTTGTTTTGGTAATCCAGAAGGTTTTATGGTAAAAAAATAGTATTGTTTACTGGTGAGATACTTATAGTTAAGGAGAAATCTAGTGTTGTGGGTAATATACTGGATTGTGGTTTGACTTTTGAGAACAAAGTTAATGAACTGAGTAAGTGGTGTGTTTTTTGTTTTTAATTATGTCAACTAGGTACAATACATTCTGTCCTTTCTAATATTTTTCAAACAATAGTTAGGACAATTATTTTACCCCAGTTATATTGTAATTCATTGTTCTGTGGTATTACATTGAAGTTGAAATATAGGGTTCATTTGCTTCAGAACACAGGGGCGTGTCTGATGTTCAAAGCTAAGAAATATGATTGGGTGACTCTCATTTTTAAGTCAATTGCATTGGTTGATGGTTGAGAAGATACTAAAATTTAAAGTGGCTATACTGAAATATAAAATGTTATATGGTATGGGACCTGAAGGTTTATTAACATATTTATCCTTATCCCAGGACAAGCAGGCAGCATATTCTTAACGTATGGGTGACGTCACCGACGGAGCCCCGGTACGGACACTTTTAACTAGAAAGTTCTAGTTGACCGCACCGCGCATGCGCGGGTGCCTTCCCGCTCGACGGAGGAGAGCGTGGTCCCCAGTTTCTTCGTTTCCGCGGAGCGAAGAAGACGCATGTGCTTTCAACGGCTGTTGAAATTTTCTACTTTGCCTTCCCGCTCATGTAATTTTCTTCCTTTTTTGCTTTTTTCCCTTCGGGTTTCTTTTTTGTCTAAAAAAAAAAAAAATTATTTAATTTGTCTTTTCCTTTATTTTTCTGGCCGGCCCCGGCGGGGCCTGTTGCCATCATACAGGCCTCCGGGTTTGATTTTGCGGAGGCCGTGTTTCCATTCATGCCCCCTCAGCCGGGTTTTAAGAAGTGCCAGCGGTGTGCACGCCCGATCTCTCTCACTGACCCGCACAATTGGTGCTTACAGTGCCTGGGTCCAGAGCATCGGGCTGACACCTGCACCCGCTGTGCTACTCTTAAAAAACGTACGTTAAAGAATAGGCAGATCCAGCAGAACATCCTTTTTGGCACCGGATCTGCCATGGAGTCGGCCACACCATCGACGGCGCCGCTAAAGTCGGCACCGACTACCTCCACACCGCCTGATCCTTCCTCGGGGTCGATGGCGTCAGGTAAGCTGGCTAAGAAGCCTTCCACTTCCCTTGAGCGCCCTCCTGCCACGGCGGCGACACCGGTCCTCCCGGCATCCAGCTGACCCCATAAACGCTCCGCCCCGATTTCGGTGAGTGCCTCGTCATCGGCCTCCTCATCGCCGGGGCGTAGAGCAGCACCTATGGTACCGAAAAAGAAAAATGCGGTACCGGTGCCTCCTCTGGACGACCGCATTGCGGCCATACTCCAAACTCAATTACAGGAGCAGCTACAGCAACAACTACAGCACCTGTTGCCAACAATATTGGCCCCGCTCCTTCCGGTACCGGACCGGCCCGAGCCTCGCACCATACCACCGGAGTCGACTCCATCGGTACCATTAAACACGTCCATGCCGGTGCTCGCGGCGGAACCCATCAACCCTTTCGTGCAACTGCACTCTGATGCCAATCCTCTCCGACATCGGGACCGTCGCCAAGCCGACCGAGACCGGCACTGCTCCTCTTCCCCCGGTACCGTCTCCATGCGTTCTGGCAAATCTCTCTCTAAGACTCACCACGCAGAACCATCCACACCACCGTCCCGTCCTATACACACCGACGTCAGGGACCCGGACCTCTGGGAAGAATCTCAACCCGGTACCGACGATGAGGCTTCTTCAACTGACAAGGAGCCTTCCACAATCGATACCGGTTCCAAGCCTGAACAATCCTCGTTCACCAAATTTCTTCGGGAAATGTCAGCGGCTCTCTCTATCCCATTAGAATCTGACTCTAAGAAGTCACAGGCTTTCTTAGATGCCCTAGACTTCGAGCAACCCCCTGGGGCAGTCCTCAGGTGGACCTCTTTGCAGCTCCTCACAACCATCAACTGCCCCTTTTCTGTTCCAGACTCTACTCTCCTCATCGTCTGGCCCCGGATGCGTTCCTGCTCAACTGGACGGGTCGGTTTCTCTATGCCTTCCCTCCACTTCCTCTGATGTTGCGGACGTTGTTCAAACTCCGCAGAGACAATGCCACCATGATTCTCATCGCTCCTCGGTGGCCTCGCCAACACTGGTTCTCTCTCCTGCTCCAGGGAGCCCATTCCTCTTCCTGTGTTTCCTACTCTACTTATGCAGCAGCATCAGTCTCTACTACATCCCAATCTGTCCTCGCTCCACCTGACAGCTTGGTTTCTCTCGGGCTGACCTCTCCACAGAATTTGTCTCAGCCTGTCCATCGCATTTTGGATGCTTCCAGGAAACCGGCCACCCTCCAATGTTACAATCAGAAGTGGACCAGGTTCTCCTCTTGGTGCCTACTGCATCACCACGATCCCACCTCATTGGCGGTGGAAACTGTACTGGACTATTTGCTCTCTCTGTCCGACGCTGGCCTCAAGTCTACCTCCATCAGAGTCCACCTCAGTGCCATCACCGCGTTCCATGAGCCTATCCTCGGAAAACCTCTTACGGCTCATCCCCTGGTTTCCCAGTTCATGAGAGGCCCCTTCAATGTCAAACCACCTCTGAAGCCTCCTCCAGTCATCTGGGACCTGAATGTGGTTTTGTCAACCCTCATGAAACCTCTGTTTGAGCCTCTTGCCACTACTTCACTCAAATTCCTGACATGGAAGGTGCTTTTCCTCATTGCCATCACCTCTGCCAGGAGGGTTAGTGAGCTGCATACACTGGTTGCCGACCGACCTTTCACTGTTTTTCACCATGATAAGGTGGTTCTGCGTACCCATTCTAAGTTCCTTCTCAAGGTGGTCTCGGATTTTCACCTCAACCAGTCTATTGTTTTGCCTGTCTTTTTTCCCAAACCCCACTCTCATCCTGGGGAACAGGCGCTGCATACGCTGGACTGTAAGCGTGCCCTTGCTTACTATCTTGATCGCACCAGGGCTCACCGCTCATCCCCTCAGCTCTTTCTATCTTTCGACCCTAACCGTTTAGGTCGCCCTGTCTCTAAACGGACGCTTTCTAACTGGCTTGCTGCCTGCATTGCCTTCTGTTATGCTCGGGTCGGTCTCTCACTGGAAGGTGCTGTCACGGCCCACAGAGTCAGAGCTATGGCTGCTTCCGTGGCTTTCCTCCGTTCCACGCCCATTGAGGAAATCTGCAAGGCTGCCACTTGGTCCTCAGTTCACACGTTCACTACTTACTACTGTCTGGATGCCTTCTCCAGACGGGATGGACTCTTCGGCCAATCTGTGTTACAAAATTTATTTTCCTAATGGCCAACCATCCCTCCTCCCCCTCTGTTAGCTTGGAGGTCACCCATACGTTAAGAATATGCTGCCTGCTTGTCCTGGGATAAAGCACAGTTACTTACCGTAACAGGTGTTATCCAGGGACAGCAGGCAGATATTCTTAGGACCCACCCTCCTCCCCGGGTTGGCTTCTTAGCTGGCTTATCTTAACTGGGGACCACGCTCTCCTCCGTCGAGCGGGAAGGCACCCGCGCATGCGCGGTGCGGTCAACTAGAATTTTCTAGTTAAAAGTGTCCATACCGGGGCTCCGTCAGTGACGTCACCCATACGTTAAGAATATCTGCCTGCTGTCCCTGGATAACACCTGTTACGGTAAGTAACTGTGCTTTTCCAGTGAATAGGATTGCTTCTTGTTTCCAGCATTCTTTGAAGCTCAGTTATTCAACAAGTAAATATTTGTTTTGAAGTCTTTGAGTAAATCTTTTGAATATGTAGGAACCAAACATTGGAATGATCTTCTTACTGAATTAAGGAAAATTTCTTCATATTATATCTCTAGAAATTTTTTTTAAACTCATTTTAATTGATTTATTGTAAATTTGCTAAGAACTTTGATTATCTTTTTTTAAATATTGTTATCCGCCTAGAATCTGTCTATAAATGTTATATAGAATAGCAAATTTTAAACAGTGAAGGTTTAGATCCTCTCTTTTCAGTATTACATATTATACTGTAGACCCCAAATAATGAAGGATCACTTATAAAACAGCCAAATATCTTGAACTTCTACATTTATATGGTGCCTACATTGTGTTATTCTATCTAGATTATATGTAACAAGCAGAGTGTAATGCTTAGGTCTATATAAGACAAGACAAGCAGTTGTTAGGTTCAGTGGGTATTTCTTAGTGCACTTCTAAAACCTGTTACAGTAGACTCTGTTAACCAGAACTCCTCAAGCAACCAGCAAAAAGAGCCTTAGTAAACGGACCCCCAGTATTTCTTAAGGTGCGCTAACCAATTTAGCACACACTAAATGCTAAGGCACCCATTTTTTCCCCCTGAATTTATTAGTTGTAATATGTCACCTTTAGTAAATGTGACAATTCTCTCTCCCACCCTCCACTATCTTAGGAACAATGATGTTTTATTTATTCATTCAAATTTCTATACCGTTCTCCCAAGGAAGCTCAGAACGGTTTACATGAATTTATTCAGTCCCTGTCTGTCCTGGCACAATCTGTCACAATCTGTCTAATGTACCTGGGGCAATGAGGGGATTAAGGCCTAAATTCACTAAACTTACCGATCCTGTGTCGATAGTAGCAAAACGAGTTCCCCGACCTGATTGATTAAACTGCTGTCTGATGAATCTCCTACCTGATCCGATCCACCCATGCAAATGAGGGGAAACGGCATAAGAAACACCGATTGGGTTTGCCGATCCGAAAAGAAGCGACTGCCGACTCTTCTACCCTAAAATTTCAGTATCGAGGTTACAACCCCATCTAAAACAACCATTAAAAATAAAACTGTAAAATAACTTTACATACGCGTAAGAATTTATTCCTGTTTTATATTCTGTAAAATGCGCATTGCGAGCCCGGGTTTTAGCCCGTGGGTTTAAAGCAGTGTTCTTCAACCACCGGTCCACAGAAATTTCCTGCCGGTCCACGGTGCGATCAATGCGGCGTTATCTTTGAGCCAGCTCTCTCTTCCTAACTGATTCAGTGCACAAAGCCACGGGCAGTGGCTCCTACGGGCATCCTGCGTCTGAACCAGAAGCCTTCTCTCTGAAGTTGCAATGTCAGAGGGAAGGCTTCCAGATGAGGCATGGGGGACGTGCAAGGTGCAATTAGTACTATTATGGGGGCGGGGTCTGGGGTGGAGATTAGGTAGAGATGGGCGGGGTCTGGCCCATGACTTAGCCCAGTGTTCTTCAACCGCCGGTCCACGGACCGATGCCGGTCCACAGAATAATTATTTTATTTCTGCCAGTCCATAGGTGTAAAAAGGTTGAAAAACACTGGTTTAAAGCATGTTCTGTTCGATAAATGTCAATAGTCTGGCTACACAAAAATATAATTCACTATGTCGGTCACAAATCATTCCTTTTTAAAAATGTCCAACTAGTAGGGCCAGCAAAAGAAAACTGCAGCCACCCCTCCCTCTGTCTTTTGAGCTCGCTTGTCGCGTGTCTATGACGTCACGGGGTGGCACTGTTTGCTTCGTACTTCACAGCCCAAGAAGCCGCACAACTTTGAAGAACTCCTCCACCAGCTCTGGCCACAGCTTCAACAGCTTGCACCAAAACCTCCGAAGAGAACGGATCTCTCTCTTCTGGTGTTGTTTATATTGCATTTTTACGACAATTCTTTGTGGGCGGTGCATTCGACATCCGCCAATGATGTGCGGGAATAAACCCTGCCCACTAACTACGTAGTAAAGGGCGAAGAACAAGCACATGTGTAAATTGCATCAATAACCAATAAGGATACTCTGCGCATGCGTTTTGATCGCTCTTACAGCGATCCATGGGATCGTTATAGGGCTTGCTTCCAATCAGATCATTTGTTTGTAAAATCGTTTGTGAATTTGTTGCTCAGCCAAGAATCACCCAGCAACGATCCAGTTGTGAAGTTTAGTGAATTGGGGCCTCACTGACTTGCCCAGGGTCACAAAGAGCAGCAGGGGGCTGAGGCTGTAGCTTTAACTACTGCACCACTCTCCCCTTGGGGGCAGCGCCTGTTTAGCTTTCAAAATCCTACATGGTATCCTCCCTCCCTTTATCCCTCTTTCTTGGAATTCCTCAAACCCTAATACCACAAGATCCTCCCACAAATTAAAACTATCCTTTCCCTCGCTAAAAGGCATTTCCCACAAAGGAAAGCTAGGGACCTCCCTCCACTTCAAAATCACTGAGCTCTGGAACAACCTTACCTCCCCTCTTCGGAACTTGAGCTCTCTCCAAGTTTTCCGCAAGCATCTGAAAACCTGGCTTTTCTCAAAAAATGTAACTCTCCCTCCAAATTAGGAATCAAGGAAACTCTTTCATCTTGGCATCCCAAGTCCTCTAAATTTTCTTCACACTTCTACCTCTAACCTGTTTGTAGTTCCTTCCTATTTCTTCTACTGTAAACCGCTTAGAGCTCTATGAACGTGGAGATGATGCGGTATACAAACCTAAGGATTAGATTAGATTAGATTAGCACATCTCAGTTTTTTCCACCTGGGGACCATTCATTCCTAGCTACACTATGAATGGGTATGCTCATTAATGTTGAGTTTAATTATTACAGTTTTGGGAGTGGGCTTGCAAAAGGCTAGGGCACCCAATATTGTTGAATGGGGTTAGAGTCTACTGGGCCATTTATTTCTAGACTAGTCTTATAGCCCGTTACATTAACGGGTGGTAGAATATATGTGTGTGTCTGTCTTTATTTCTTTCTCTCTCTCTCCTTAGCCGCTTTCTGTGTTTGTCTTTCTTTTTCCTTGGCTGTCCACCACCACCCCTTGCCTGCTCCCCCTGACCATTCTCCCTTCCTTTTACCTCCCCTGTGTCCACCACCACCCCTTCACTGCTCCCCTTATCCAGCAGCAGCCCTTCTCCCTTTGTTTTACCTCCCCCCTGTCCATCATCACCTCTTTCCTGCTCCCCCTGTCCAGCAGTAGGCCTCCCTTCCTCCCCCCCGTCCAGCAGCACCTCTTCCCCTATCCAGCAGCACCTCTTTCCTGCTCTTCCTGTCCAGCAGTACGCCTCCCTTCCTTTTTCTTCCCTCCTCTGTCCATCCCTGCTCCCCCTGTCCAGCAGTACGCCTCCCTTCCTTTTTCTGCCCACCTCCTGTCGTTGGCACCTCTTCCCCTGTCCAGCAGCACCCCTTACCTCCTCTCACGTCTGCCCTCAGCCGCCATGGCCTGCAGGCGCTGAAAGCCGCCTCGCCTCGAAGCTCTCCTCCCGGCAGCTGCCGCCAGCACCGCTCCGTGAAGCCCTCCTCATGGCAGCTGCCACTCCACACCGCCTTTCATGCACCTTAGCACGCATGCGCACTCTGCTGACCACAGCCTGACAGATCAGGGAACAGCGGGGTAAGAGTGCGCATGCGTGCTTAGCATTTTATTATATAGATTGTGAAAGCAATTCCTATAACCCAGAGTTGGAATTCAGTTTTTCCCACTAGTCACTTCCCTCCAGTTCTACATTTTCAGGAAGAGAGAGAAAGGGGCAGGCTTGTTATTGTAGGAGGGAGTCCCAACCTCCAGCCGCAACTCCTACCAGTAGGGCCCCAACAACTGGACAGACTGGAAAAAAAATCCTGAACAAGAGTAGCCTGAGCCTGTTGCAGCTTCACCCTCTCGCGCCTCAGAGGGACATGAGGTGCTCCTTTCATTACCGGGAAGGGAAGGCTGAGTATGTCTAGCAACGCTATATAAATATGTAGTACAGTAGTAGTAAGGGGCTGAGGCTATGCTTGGAGCAGCGCTCTTCTTCCCCCCCCCCCCCCGAACTCTCAGATACAGGAGAGCAATGGCGACGCTCCCCCCCCCCCCAAAAAAAAAAAAAAAAAAGTGACACGCCAGAAATGGCTTAGGAAAAGTAAAGTACCTGAGAGGTTTGTGGGAGAGCGGGCAGACAAGAAATTGCAGCAGCTCGGGATTAAAGCGTTTCTTGCTGTTGGCAGGGTCTGGGGGATCAGCGGCGGCTCTGCGGGGCGCGGTGTGCAGCAAACCCCGCGTGGCAGCGGCTCCTATCCTGCAGGCAGCGAGCCCCAGCATAGTGCAACACGCCCCGGATGCCCTCTCGTCCCCGGTGCAAGCACTTCGGCAGCCCTCCACCTCCCCCTGCCTGTCACTGTGGTTCCCAGTCTGCGGGCGAGCTCCGCTTTATCCTCAGCCTCTCCTTCCTTTTTTATGTTATATATATATATATTTTAAAACCCCCCACAGATCGTTATTTTATCTACCTCTAGTAAATGTCAATATGTCATTTGAGCACTAAAGTTAACTGGGATTTTCTCATATATTTTTTTTATCTTGGGCTATTAAGTTCAAAGTAGACTGTGCTTAAGTTTTCTTAAGATGAAAACACTAATAGAGCATTTCCTGTCAACTTGCGCTAGCCTTACCTTCAGTTCATAAAGAATCACAATTTAACCCCCCCCCCCCAAAAAAAAAAAAAAAAACAACAACCGCACAATAAATAAGGATGACCAGTATGTCTATAAAGTTATCTCTTGGGCTTTTCAATTCAGTGCTTCATTTCACAACTTGTAAAACAGGAGTGGGGGAGGGGGGGCA
The DNA here is from genome assembly GCF_902459505.1 of Geotrypetes seraphini. Taxonomy (NCBI): domain Eukaryota; kingdom Metazoa; phylum Chordata; class Amphibia; order Gymnophiona; family Dermophiidae; genus Geotrypetes; species Geotrypetes seraphini. The sequence continues at coordinate 336,330,751 of NC_047084.1, read as the reverse complement.
GGCGAGAGGGTGGCTTGCACTCGATTACAGCAGGGAGCTGGGGCTTCGCATTCTCCTCTCCCCCCCCCCTAAACTGGGCAAGCCGGAGAGAAATCCGCTGCTGCACAGGGGTCCTCGCCCAATTAGGCGCTGACTTTTTGCAGGCAGGAGTAGGTCAGCTGATCTCGGAGACTCTCTCTCTCTCTCTCTCTCTCTCTCTCTCTCTCTCTCTTTGAGACCTAGGGCGGATTCGTTCTTGCTCGTCTGCCGTAATGGTATTAGTGGCACCCGACCAGTCGGCGGTAGCAGCAGTCTAGTCTCTTTCGGAAAGATGCAATTGGGAGGTGGGTGGGGACTCCTCGAAAATATGAATAGATGAGCCGAAAAGAATTATTTTACCTGGCTGGAGACACCGGTCTTGACAGCTACGAAGTGGTAAAATGCTGGAGAAGCTTTGGCTCAGCCTCCAACCAGGCACTGACAGATCTCTTAAAGCAAACGTACCCTTGTGACAGAGAACAGACCCACACTCCATGGGGTGTGCATGGCTCCTTTAAAAATCTTTTGCTACCAGGAAATTGAGCAACTGCAAAAGTAGAATTTCTTTGTTGTGAGGGGGAGCTAGAAATTGGTCTGCACTTTGCATTTACCGTTGATTTTTTTTTTTTTTTTTCTGTTCATTAAAATAAAGTGTGAGAGAGTGGAGTTGGTAAATTTCTAGATGGGTAGAACTTCATCAAAAGGAATGGAAGGACACAGAGGAAGAGTGAAGCCCAGGATGCCTTCACATGTACCACCAAGAGACAAAGAAAGAAAAAAGAAAATCAAATGCAGACCAGGAAATATGAAAAGGGAACAAAGGTCATGAGGAAGATTGGAGCCCATGGAATTGCCTGCATTTCTTCCTTTTGTTTTTAAGGGGAGTTAAATATGAAAGAGGAAGATATACTGTATAAGGTTTTAATTTTATACATTTATGGAAAATGGGGCAGACAGATACTGGAGCAGCTATAACAAAAGCATGACAACTTTAGGCAAAGAAAGGAGTTACACAAATGAATGGAAAGTACTGAAGTAAAAGGAATTGCAGAATTATTATCAGTTGTCTTTTCAAATTTGTTGATGTATTTTTTAGAATTGCAACAATAAAAATAACAACAAACAAGAGGGTCACAAAGGCAAAAATATTGTTATAAAATATGATTAAGTTTTGTGGGCAGCTATTTAGCTTGGTAACTTTCTAAGCCTGACCACCATCTGATTTTTAATGTTAGAGGGAAAATACTGCCAAGAAGATATTTTTCATATTAATAAATTTGATAGTGTTCCACCAAAATTGATTGGATAATAAGCTGATTTCCAATTAGCACATATTTTATGGCCATAGCAATAAATAAAGAGATGTTTCTGTTCCTCAATAGTGCTGCCCGATTCAGGGAAAAATAATTCGATTCAGCCTAATGAATCTTTTTTTTTTTTTTTTTTTTTTATTTGATTTTCCAACCCATTGGGCATTTTTCTTCAAACGTCCTGGCAGATTTATTTTATAGTCTTTCCACCCACCTCACCCCCCCCCCTTTGCCCTCTCCAACTCCATGCCAGTACTTAAGTATAAATAAAATAAAAAATACTTCTCTCCCCCGACCCCTTTTACAAAAGCGTAACGTGGTTTTTAGCACCAGCTGCAGCAGTAACAGCTCCGAAGCTCATAGAATCCTATGAGCATCGGAGATGTTACTGCTGCAGCTGGCACTAAAAACAATGCTACGCTTTTGTAAAAGGGGGTGTCTGTTGGGTCCTAGCTCACACTCATTGTCTTAATACCAGCTCTGACAGGATACACATTTCAAATCTGATATATTGTATTCACAAAATAGAAAATACATTTTTTTTTCTACCGCCCACTGCCATGTCCAACATGTTTCTTTCCCACTGCCTACTATCTTTCTCTCTCTCCCCCCCCTGCCTTGTGCTCTGGGTTAATTCCCTCCATACAGCATCTCTCCTTTCATCCCCTCCATTATCATGTGCAACATTTCTTTCTCCCCATTCACCATCTCTCCCTGCCTCTCCACCTTTTGTACAACATTTCTCCCTCTCTCTTCTCCATGCTTGTCTCCCTCCCTTGCACCACCTTCTCACCCCTTTCTCTTTGTTTCATCTCTCCCTTCTCCTCCACCCCAATTTTTCCTCTCCTTTTGCCCTCCATGTGCAGCATATTTCCTCCCCTCCCACCTATCCCCTTGTGCAGCAGCTTTCTATCTCCTCCCATTCCCAGGTGCAGCAGCACACCACCAATCCCCCCCCCCCACTACCGCCACCGTGAGACTGACATAACACTGAGGCCTCATAAAGTGGCAGGGAAGGCTGCAAAGCAGGCAATTCAGAGCGCCCCTGCTGCTGTTTTAGGAGGCATCGAAGGTTTGTCACCAGGGTGGGGGGGTCGCTGAATCGGTGAGTCTGATTTTCTCAGACTTCGAATCAATTTGGGCAGCACTGTTCCTCAAAGAAGGCTTTATCTATTTTCAGGAATCAAAAGATGAAAATAATTTTAAGTCCTTTTTCAAAGATTTTTTGGCTTTCTTTCCAAATTGAAGACCAAAAGGAATGTATCTGAGGACATTCATAAATCATATGAATTAAAGTTCCTGGATATATATCACAGTGCCAGCACTTACTTGATACAAATAATCCAGCTCTCCACATTTTTTGTGGTATCTGTTATGCTCCCGGCAACCTTACCCTGATTTGTCACAGAGCTCCAAGATATGCTTTATGTACATAATTTCACAGAACTTCATTGCTTTAGCAGTTACTTGCCAGGATATGTTTGTTTATCAAAATTTGATATACCGCCGTAGCATACAACTGTTCATAGCAGTTTACAATATAATATAGCATAGAAAAGAACTCCATCAATATATAGAAACAGATCTATCTAAATAATCAATGTGTTACTGTTTTTTTCTAAGCCAATCCCTAAGTGTCTCCTGGTACTTCAGTAAATATGATCATTCTGTAGGATATCTTGTCCAAATGCTAGATTAAACAAATATGTTTTCAAAAGACTCTTAAAAGAATTAAAATTTAATTCCAAATGGATATGTGACCTAGGCATTGTGGGCAACGTAGTCTTACACGTGCTGCAGTCACTCATAAGAACATAACAATTGCCGCTGCTGGGTCAGACCAGTGGTCCATCTTGCCCAGCAGTCCACTCACGCAGCGGCCCTTAGGTTATAGACCATTGCTCTAAATAAGTCCAGCCTCACCTGTGTACGTTCCAGTTTAGCAGGAACTTGTCCAACTTTGTCTTGAATCCCTGGAGGGTGTTTTCCCCTATAACAGACTCCGGAAGAGCGTTCCAGTTGTCTACCACTCTCTGGGTGAAGAACTTCCTTACGTTTGTACGGAATCTATCCCCTTTCAGCTTTAGGGAGTGTCCTCTCGTTCTCCCTACCTTGGAGAGGGTGAACAATCTGTCTTTATCTACTATGTCTATTCCCTTCAGTATCTTGAATGTTTCAATCATGTCCCCTCTCAGTCTCCTCTTTAAAAGGGAGAAGAGGCCCAGTTTTTCCAATCTCTCTCTGTACGGCAACTCCTCAAGCCCTTCTCCGCCATTGGTATTCCCCTAAGACAGTGTATTACAAACTCTGTGCCGTGGCGAGAATCTGGGTGTGCCACGAAATGCCGGTAAGGAGGAGAGGCACCGGCTGACTGCCTACAGGCCATGTCTCTCATGGTAAGAGGTACATTCTGTAGGCAGTCAGCCTGTTCTGGCACTACCTCCTTAATTTGCCTCTTCTCTTGCAGCACACCCTTCCTCCACCCCCCCCCCCCCACACACACACACACACACTGGCGGCTCATGGTATCTTTTGGAGGGCCTTTGTGCATACGCAGATTTTGACATGATGTCACGCATGTGCATGATGTAATTGCATCATCTGTGCATTTCCAGATGCCCTCCAGCCGTGGCACAGGGTTTAGTGTGCCGTGGCTTCCAGAAGTTTGCAAGACAATGTCCTAAGACCACCCCCTTTTTTTTCCTCTCACCTGAACTTGAATTTTGTCTCGCTTCTTGTTCACTTACTTCCTGGGGCTACCTGGGGCTAGATTTTTCTTCTATTGGCTCTTCCCTTCCCTTAGCCTTGTGGGAACTCTGTCTAGAGAGACAGTCGCTGTCCTTCCTCCATCTGCAACACGTGGTTCTACCTACCCCCAACAAAGGACTAACTTTTCACCTCGCTATCCAAGCTCACCCAGGGATGCATCAGCACACCAACCCTGCTTCCTATCTATACACAGTGCTCAGGTGGAAGAATTACAGAGGAAATGATGAGACAGATATTGTTGTTTAGCAGGTGGATTGGAGTTTGGAACTGAAAGCAGCTTCAAAGAAGTATTCTGTTAGTGCTGATTGGCTTTGTAGAACTTGATCTGTACTAATCCAACTTGCTTAGTTTTCTAATAGGTATATTGGTGTTCTTCTGCCTGCTCCTTTGTTCACAGGGTTGGTGTTTTCTAGGAAGGACCTTATGTGACCCCTGGAAGTTAGTGTTATGGCATGATAGAATTGCTCTTTTAGGTCCTGAGTGATTTTGCAAGGTTTTTATATTACTTCACTGTACGTGTCTTGCTTGGTTTCCCCCGATTTAAATTTTCTGTAGTCCTTTTTTTCTCACATTCGTGGGTTGGGGTGGAGGGGAAAGAGGTGGGGATGGAATTTTAATTAAATTGTTGACCTTGGTAATTTTTTTTGCATGGTTGGTTTTGTTGTATAAAACAGCTTGGCTTCTGTGCTGTATTATTGTACTCGATTGTATTTTCTTGAAAAATTAATAAATATGATCGGAAAGATATTACTTCACTATATGCATGGTACTGGATTTTGCGTTGGATTCTCGTAGATTGTGCCTTTTTCAATTGTAGCTTATTGAGTTATATTAAGATACAATACTAAAGGAATTTTCTTGTCTCCGGAAATCTGGCTTACAAATCTGTGTTAAAGTACTAGTATATATTTCCAGAGTATACGTCCCCTTCCGCGATGATAGGGGAACAGCAAGGCAGTGAAAATAGAAAAACCGCGAATAACTTTTCAAATGTTATTCATGGTTTTTCTGTTAAAAAAAAAAAAAAAAGACACAAAACCACAAATAACCTGACCTGTTCCAGTGAAGAAAGTGCAGCTGTGAGGATCAATTTTTCTCTATGAAACGCTGGGATCAGTGATTTCCTGTGATGTAAATTTGGGGGCAGGGCCTTCGATCAAAAAAAACGTGGACCGTGAATACGGAGGGGGAAGTGTACTGGAAATATTATTTTGTTTATTGGGTTGATGATATTTTGGTGCACCATTTTCTTTTTCGATTTTTAGGCACATAATTCCTGGAGTGTATTCCAGTGTGCATATTACAGAGGTACTGGGGAGACAGCAGATACAGCTGTATCAGAGCCACACAGTGAAGGACTGCTTTACAGTGTTTAAAAGTGCTCCACTATCTTTTTACTGCTCACATGGGTGTTGCCCTTCTCCCACACCAAGGATTTTAACTTGCTCTATTCTTTTCCATTCTGTCCAATACCTTGATCATAGCCCCAGCCACTTTAGCCTCCCCAAACAGCTGAATCACTGACCACCTGTGTGTTTACCTTAGTTTATTATAGGGACACTGATTTTCTTAGATGTTATTAATGTGTTGATTATTTCATCTGGAGCGATGCAAAACATTTTGGGGACAACCAAAAAATGGGGAAGTGGGAGACCCAGTTCAGAGGAGAGATGTGTTTCTATACCAGTAAAGAACATCAAACCATCAGTTGCATTGCACATATCCACCATTACTGGAAAGTTCGGTACATTGACCAATAAGAGTATTACATCCTATCAAGACCACTGTGGCCACTGGGTCTCTTCACTATCTTGTTGTGGCCCATCTTGCTATGGCATTTCCAGAGTTTCATGCAGGACATTTCATTAGTGCCTTGACAGCATAAGAACATAAGAAATGCCTCTGCTGGGTCAGACCCGAGGTCCATCGTGCCCAGCAGTCCGCTCACGCGGTGGCCCAGCAGGTCCAGGACCTGTGCAGTAATCTTCTATCTATACCCCTCTATCTTCTTTTCCAGTAGGAATTTGTCTAATCCTTTCTTGAAGCCCAGTATCGTACTCTGCCCAATCACGTCCTCTGGAAGCATAGGATTTTTTTTTTTTTTAATGTGGAATGAAAGCAGAATAGGGTTTTCCAAACCAAAGGGCAGTTGTTTTTGCTGTCACTTTCTTAAATGAATGATCTCTCACTCTCCCCAAATAAGTTGTTGCTGTAACTGTATAGTAAACTGCTACTAATAGTTTTATTAGTTGCATGCGATAATTACCTTTTTATTTCAGGAGGCTTGGTCATTGTGTCTACAAGTGATAGTGGTCAGATGTATGCCTAACCACACTTCAGCTTTGCCACTGAACCAGCGATGCTTAACAGTTTGGTCTTTGCAGGTGATATTTGTGGGAGAGGCAGGAATCGATCAACGGGGACTATCCAGAGAATTCTTCACGGTCCTTACAAGAGAGCTCTGTCATCCAAAGGCAAATATATTCAGGCAGTTTGTGGACTCAGGCCGGGTTTGGTTCCCAAGCCATGTAAGTACTAAAACATTAGGATTGCCTTTCTTTTCTATAATAATTCCATTTGTGACTTTGTATGGAAATTTCAGTGATGCTTTCATTGCATATAGATGTATCAGACTGCCTTCAAGTATTAGCATCAACCAAGCAGTTAATTATTGGGATTTATTAACCGCCTTTTTCATGAAGATTCACCAAAATAAGTTTACAAAATACTGAATAATAATCAGGTACTCTTAAGTATTTTTCCGATCTGTCCCAGCAGGCTCACAATCCTAGCTGAGATACCTGAGGCTATGGAGGGATTAAGTCAGTGGTCCATAACCCTGTCCTGGAGAACCACCAGGCCACTCGGGTTTTCAGGCTAGCCCTAATGAATATACATGAAGCAGATTTGCATGCCTGTCAACTCCATTATATGCAAATCTCTCTCGTGCATATTCTTTGGGGCTAGCCTGAAAACCTGATTGGTCTGGTAGTCCTCTAGGACAGGGTTAGGGGCCACAGAGTCACAAGGAGCAGGCTGGAATCAAAATGCACAACCTCAGGGTGCTGAGGCAGCAGTTCTGACCACTAGGCCTTGCCTCCACCTGGATAAGAAGCTGCTGACTGCGGCCCCTGATGCTCAAAACCTAACATACCAGCATTAGAGGCGATTAGCACTGGACAAGAGTGCACATGTTGGTGTGCACAGAATATTCATGGGCTCTAGTATGGGAAACAATGTGCACATCAAAATGACTGCAAATTGTAAATGTACTCAGTTGGATGTTAATTAGATCATTTGGTAATCCCTTCCAATGCTTAGAGAACAGTGCACATATAAATGCTGCCCTTAATGCTGGAAACCTACTGCTAGCTCAGAGGTGGTATTGAAGGTATAGAAGAGAGGATTTCTTCAGAATTTCTCACTTAAACTGCTGGTTTTTATCATCTTTTAAAAGCCTTAGGAAGCCTTTGCTGCCCATAAACACTAGTGCAATAGGTATGTCATTCTGGACAGTAGGGTATTCTCCTCATGCTCGCAAGGAGTACAGAAGGAATCCATTCCAGGTTTTCAGCTCCTCCTCCTCCTCCAAGTTTCAAGTTTATTAGGATTTTATATACCGCCTATCAAGGTTATCTAAGCGGTTTTACAATCAGGTACTCAAGCATTTTCCCTATCTGTCCCGGCGGGCTCACAATCTATCTAACGTACCTGGGGCTATGGAGGATTAAGTGACTTGCCCAGGGTCACAAGGAACAGCGCGGGATTTGAACCCACAACCTCAGGGTGCTGAGGCTGTAGCTTCATCCACCGCGCCACACACTCCAGAGGGCTCTCTTGCCCCCTTCAGTTTGTCCTTGTGCATGCAAGCCTGAAAGTGTCTTTCTTATCTGCTCTATATATTTCTTTATTATTTTCAGTATCTTTTGTAGAGGTAAGCTCTGCCTGCATGGAGAAGAAGCAGATTTGTGTCTACAGAGCCAGCAGGTTAATCCCTTGGGGACCTGTTTAGGCAGCCTGCAGAAAACTTTGTGGAGCTCAGGGTCCATATCCCTAGTAGCTTAGTTTGCCTACTGAATTTCAGGGGCTTGAGTACAAACTGTTAGGCATCTGCCGGAGGCTCAATGGGGCTCTTCAGGGTGCCAGCTGCGATTTTGCCCCCCTTCGCGTGCATGGTTTTGCAGGAGTTAAGAAATCAGTCTGACTTCGATCCAACAGGTAGCCCAAAGATCCAAATATTGAGTAAAATCAAGGGGGGGGGGTCTGAAAAATCTATTTTTGAAGATTTCTGCCACATCCTCTAGGGTCACCACCTCTAAAATCCTGTTTTCTGTTGTTTTTTTTTACTTTTAGTTAAGGCATTTTTGAGCCTTTTTTGATGCTAAAATGCTGCTGCGGTCGTCATCTTGGATTTCCTGATTTTTTAAATTTTTTCCCCAAAGTTCTTCAGTTCCTTCAAATCACCTCAGAACTGGCAAGGATGAAGACCTCAGGCTCTTTTACCCCTATTTCATGCCAGTTTTGAGCTGGATGGATGCCGGAAGAGCACCCTCATTCCACGCAGCATGTGAAGGGGAGGCAGGAGTGTTGGGATTAGCCTTCCTTTTGTTCTCTAGGGCTGAGGAACTTCTAGGGGGTGCCTGTCTACTGAGAGAAAATCCCTCCTGGAAACCTGGAACAGTGTCGTACCTAAGCGTAAGAGCGTGGAAGCTGAGGAGCCCGAGAGACATAAGGGAGAATTACCTAAAGGGGACACAGTGATGCCTAGTATGTCTTTTCTCCTGAAGTTGTTAATTTGAGTGGAGAACTTATTTGGCTAGCCTCATGTGAGGTCTAGCAGTGAGCCACAGGTCACGCAAGGGGGCTTATTCTCCCAGGGCGAATCAGGGTCATAGGCAGTGGCTGACCAGGATCCTGTGGACCTTTCTGACAGGAACTCAGAGGATGAGAGATTAGTCTGTTTACCCTTGCTCTAACAGAGCGAGTCTTCCCTGCTGGGAGATATAAGGTTGCAAACAGGAGCAAATTTGTTTGTTTATTTATAATCTGCTTTTTACAAAGCGGAGTATAACATAACATACACAAGAAAATTAATAACCAACATTACAAGCATCATAATAATATTTTAAAAACTCTGCACAATCATAAAAAGAAAACATAGCGATGATATTATCTAAACATCAGTCTTTCTTTACAGAAGCTTGCAACATTAGTCACATTATGAAAGTAGCTCTGCCACCTCCCCCAATTCAGCTAATGTACTTCATAATGCAGAACAAGTGGCACTTCAGTAGGAAGTACGTAGGAAGCATTGGTGGCCTTGACCAAGGGAAAGATCCCACACAGAATGCCAGCTGTTCAAGCCTTCTGTGCTATTAGAGCTTATTATTGACTCCCTGCTGGAGTTACATTAGACTTCCAGCAGGTCCCTTCCACTCAGTGTTCTATCTTGAGCAGAGCGAGAACGCAGCCCACGTCTTTTCCCTGGCATCATGAGTGTTTTAGTTACGGAGCACGGGATGCTCCCGAGGGCTCTTTAAAGGTAGCCAAGGCAATGACTAGGCTGTATCCTATGGCACAGGAGTGGCTCAACATAAGGTGGATTCCTTGGTTGCTCAGGTAACCAAGCACATGTCCCTGCCAAGTAAGGGATGCATAGTATTAAAGGATATGTAGGATCACAGAGTGGATGTGGTATTGAAAAGGCAGTTCAAAGCTTTGGCCTTTGGGATCAAAGCAGTTGCAGCAGCCTCTTGTGTGGCTCATCCTCATCCTGCCAAAATGCGTAGGCTCTTCCTGGCAGAGTATGAGCCTTTGCCCCAACTTATGCTAGCAGGGATGGATTATGTAGTCTATGCTCTCTGCGACATCATCAGAGTCATGAGCAAAGTCTTCTTATTCCATTTCAGCCTGCAGAATGCTCTAGATCAGGCAGTGGGCGGCAGATTCCACCTCCAAGGCTACTCTCTCAGTAGACTCCCTTTTAAAGGACAGATGTTGTTCAGAAATGGTCTGGATGATCTGATGTCCAGTGCTGCAGATCACCAGCCAAAAACCTCTAGAGCAGGGGTGTCCAATGTCGGTCCTCGAGGGCCGCAGTCCAGTCGGGTTTTCAGGATTTCCCCAATGAATATGCATGAGATCTATTTGCATGCACTGCTTTCAATGCATATTCATTGGGGAAATCCTGAAAACCCGACTGGACTGTGGCCCTCGAGGACCGACATTGGACACCCCTGCTCTAGAGGTTCTAAGCGGTCTAATTTTCATAGTTCTAGGTGCTTTTGACAGTTCTCAGGAGGAGCCTCATCTCAGAAATCCTATCGAGGATCAAGACAGATTTACAGGATCTAGGCAAAGCCAGGCCTCAAGTTCTCGTAGGAAGACAGTTAGTAGGACGACAGTGGGTAGGAATACAATTCATAGGATATGACAGTTGGTAGGATCTTCTTATCAATTGTCATACCCGATTGTCCTACATCTACCAATTGTCCTACCCTGTCAGAACGGCTTCCCGTCAGCTGATCGTGGCAGAGAAATCCCCGATCATCTGAACTCCTATGAGCATTAGAGCAGCATTGGAGCATTCAGTACCCTGGGTCACAGTAGAACCCTCTACCACAGCTTAGTATAAAAGAGAGAGTGATTTACACAACAGTTAAATTATGAAAACAGAGAATTAGCAAAATAGCAAGGATGTAGAAATCAGTCAAAATGTCCCAGTTTGCCATATTTTAGAACAGAATCTGCTGACAGAGACTGTTTTAAAATACAGGAGAAATATATCTTTATGTGCTGAATGCAGGCAGCCTTAAATATCCATTTTAGACAAATTATAGAACATGTCAGTGCTCATCCATTTTAGACAAATTATAGAACATGTCAGTGCTCATCCATTTTAGACAAATTATAGAAAATGTCAGTGCTCATTTATTTTAGCCAGTGTAACATATAAATGCTGCTAGTTCTCAAAGAGTCCCACGAGAACTGATTGCAGGTCTAAGTCACAAGAAGGTATCCAAAGTGACCAGATAACCACTGCAGGAACAAAGTACAGACCTCTACATATTCCCCCAGTGATCACTACCCCCCCCCAACCGCCATATAATTCGTAATAAAAATGTCACATATCTGCCTCCAGAACATCAGCACCTGGCAGCCTGGTATAGGAAAGCCTATTAGAGCTGCACAGAGATGGCTTAAGTGGTCTGGGGGGTGGGCTAGTGAACCATGGAGAGGAGGACCCAGGCCCATAAGCCACTCTAACCTCTGAATGCATGATAAAACATGTACACCCCCCAAAACCCTTATGTACTGCCATATAAGTGGCTCCTGCAGCCATAAGGGCTATTGGGGTGGTAGACAGGTGGGTCTAGTAGGTTCTGGGAGGTGTTTTGGGGGACTCACCATGACCTATTAAGTTGTGGCGAGATGTGTATGTAGCACCCTTTTTCTGAAGTTCACAGCAGTGCCCTTTAAGGTACCCCACTACTCTGGTGCAATGTTTGGATGTCCAGTTCATCACTTTCCTGATCCTGCCCACATCCAAAAGGTCTTTTTCTAGGCGTTTTTGACTTGAACAAATTTTTGGACCAAAATGGGATATAAAGATGGATGACTTAGCGGTCTAGACGATCAGACGGCTGAATGTACAGTTAGATGATTTTCGTGGGGGGAAAAAATTTTGGACATATTTTTTGAAAATGCACTTTTTCCATGTCCGACATTGGGCGACTCACTACTTAGGCCCAAAACGGACTTAGACATACCTTTTGATTATGCCCCTCCACATATTTATTTTCTGTACAAGTGTTTACTTGAAAATTTAATAAATAGGGGGGAGTGGCTTGGCGGCGCACAAGATGGAGGTGTAATTTCGGTGCTCCTCTAACCCGGGCAACAGACAGGAAATTTAAATAGTATCTTTCAGCTTTTTCTTCCCCGAAGTTCCAGAAACAATTTGAGTATCATGGCTAATACGCGGCAAGCTAAGATTGAAATGGTTTTCGCGGCAGGAGGGACGGTGAAGCGTGTAAAACATGATCAGATATCGCTGTCGAAAGTGCCTCTTCCGGGAGAAGTAACGGACGTGTTAGACAAAAATGAAATAATGGCTGAATTGCGGTGCATAAAACAAATGCTTCAAGACAACGCAAACAGTATAATTGAAGTGAAGGAAGAAATACGAATTTAAACCAGCAAAAGGAAATAGCTAATCAGAGAATGACGATCTTAGAAAACAAAATGGAGCAGATGGAACTCAACGAGATGCGATGTAAAAATGACAGTCTAACTGTTAAGGAATTGAAGAAACAACTTGAGGACTACGAAAATAGAGGAAGAAGAAAGAATGTGAAAATATTGGATTAGCTGAAGGTTTGGAAGGGGGAAATGCTATCCAATTTTTAGAAAACCTTTTGCCAAAATTATTGCAGTTAAATTCAAAACATCCCCTAGAAATAGAACGAATACACAGGATTCCATTAAAACGGTCAGCAAGCCAAGTGAGACCAAGGCCTTTGATCTTCAAGCTATTGATTCCATCAGGCCTTAGAGATATTAAACTTGGCAAAAGCTGAAAGAAACTTAAATTATAAGGGATCCAAGTTGCTGTTCGTGCCAGATTTCGCTAAAAAACGGCGAACACACGAAAACAGTTCCTCATGTTAAGGTCTCAAATGAAAGAAAAGGGGTTCACATATGGCTTGTACTACCCTGCAAAAGTGAGAGTGACAAGTGGAAACAAGTCCTTATATTTTGAAGATCCGGAAAAGTTAAAGGACTTCTTGTCAAATTCTGAGCCAGTGTCTATTTAAATGGATTTAATTTAACAACCTAGACTTTACGATATTTATGTGGTTTTTGGACAAGTTAACTTAAAGAAGAGGATGGACTTTAAAGAAGGAAAAAGAAAAAAAAAAACCCAACATCTAACAAAAGGACGGAAAAAGAAAATGGATGAAAACAATAATATTTAACAATCTGAATATGGAAAGAGGAAAAAAGAGAGATCTAACCAGCAAACTCTCTAGTCCGTTCCTTAATGAAAAGATATTCATGTTCTGAAATTATCAACTTTAGTAGGAAAAGGATATCTTAAATGCATCAGACAAAATGCCTAATGATAAAGAAAAAAAGGAAATAATTGGATTTCAGGATGACAGGAAAGATCTGTTGGAGTCTACACCCTGTGTACAAAATGTGCCCATTCTTCCAGGATGCATCAGCATATTGAACTCAACAAATATTGAATTTGACATTATAACGGTTAAATTGCTAAAAGAAGAGAGACAAGGTTTCTTCATTTTGGAATGGCCATAACATAAAAGGAAGTCCAGAATTGATGTGACAGTATGACTTAGTTAAAATCGTCAAGGAAATTAAATACTGACAGCATGTAGTTTATGGAGAAGATTAATAAAATTTTTACTATATAAGATGTTAGAGAAAATTTCTTATCTTCTAAATTTAGGAAATATTAATTGTTTACTGGAGAAGGGAACTTTCTCTTAGGTTTCTAAAGTTTTTTATGAAGATGATTATATTGAGAAGGATTTTAATGTATACAGGAAAATATGAATTGATTCAAGGTCAATGTTATGAATTGAATGCTATACAATACATGGACTAATTTTTAGTTAGTGGTTAAGGTTTGATTGAGAACATAGTGTTAACAATAATGGTCATATGCGTTTTTAATTCATCCATAGTTATAAAGATGAATTTACTTTAGATGTATTGCTCATTAAATAGAGAGAATTAAAGAAAAGGAAAAAAAAGAAAATGTGATGAAATTCAAAGAAGAAAATATATAGATTGATATGTAATTTTATATGGAAGATAATTTTTATTTATTGAATATTGTCACAACCCTAGCCTTAAGGCTAAGCTTGTGCCAGGCAAATCTCCTCCAAATCCAGCCCTTATCTGGAAAAGGGCCAATCAGTGTGACAGGCTAAGCTCAGACAAACAGATAGGGTCTGAGTTACCATTGAACCACCAGGTTACAGAATCCTGGGGAGGGGAAGATGAGGGTGAGAATAGCCTGGAGCAGCAGGAGGTGCCTTACAAAAAAGAACAGCCTAAGAGGCAAGCTCACAGCTCAGCTAAGGCACCACTGCTGGGCCCAATTAGGGCATGTCCAGCTCAGAGCTTTAGAGGCTCAGCTCAGGAGAAACAATTCAGTCTGCCCTGGGTCAGCCCAGGAAGGAGGCTCGAGGGACTGGGCTCCTGAATCATCACAGAATCAGGACATTGAAATAGCAGATGTAACCACTGTCCCTGAGGCAAACCAGCCAGCCAGCCAGGACACCATAGAGCTTATGGATACCGCCCTGGAACCAGAGGAAATACACATGGATCAAAGCTAAGTTGGATTTCCTTGCTGTTTGTTTGCTTTTGAATTTCTGGTTTTTTCCTTTTGGGGCTGCCTGGAAGCACAAGGCAAGTGCAGACAGCATGAGCAGTGCTAGGCTCACGGCTGCAGGTGTGCCTTATTGCCTGAGACAGAGAAGAAAGTGCTTATTTTGAACATTTTGACACTTGCCTTTTTCTATTTTGAGAGGACTTTGTGAATGACTGTGTGAAAGGGGTAGTAGCGTGGGGAGAATCCACATAAGATCCTCAGGGTGGGATTGTGGTGCCAATTCTTTGGCAATCTTTAAATAAAGTGGATTCAGCTATTCCCCTCCCCCACCAACTACCTGTTAAGTTGGCTGGGGTAGGCCTGCTAAAAACCAGGCCTAGGCAGCACGTTCTGAGAGTGTTTAAAACACGGCGAATGACCAGTGTAAAGGCTGGGTAATTCCTGTAGCCTTAGTTTGCCCTTGTGACCGTGGGACTGACAGGGCAAGGCTACACTAGAACCATTTGAACTTACCTGCAAGAAAGGTGTGGGCTGGATTTTTTACAAGTCCCAATTTTCTGTTTATATTTGATTTTTGAGTTCAAAACTTGAACTGTGATACTTTTGCTATTTGGAGAACTGTGATAAGCAATAAAGTTGGACACCAGTTCTTTTGGAAAAGCTTTATTGTTCCTGACATTTGTTTTTTTTTATTATATTTGTAAGAACCAGCAGGACCTTCAACTTCCTTTGAAGGCACGACAAGTTCGGTGTTTTCTGAGTCCTGGTCGGTAGCCATTTGCAAAACCCGGCACCGGCAGGCTCACAATATGGAGTTAGGACCTATTTTCTAATTTAAGTTAGATTGAACTTAATATGTATTATTTAAACAAATATCCTTGATGAAAGTTAAATGATAAATTATAAATTTGGGGATATGTTGAGTTGAAATTATTTTAAATGGGTGGGTGAGCATGGGAGGATATAGATAGAGTGAAAAGGGGACAATTAATGGGAAAAAGAATATTCTATAAACTTATTTTTTGATGTATTTTATATATTTACATAAATTTAGTGCGTATTAAATGGTTTTTAACAATATATTTAATATGAAGAAATATGGTTAAGATTTTTCTGAAAAGTTTCTTAAAAATGAATAGTAAAGATTTTAATGTAATATGAATTAATAATGAGGAAATCATATTAAGATATTAATTTACAAACTTATTAATTCAGAATCCTGATAGGGGAAGGAAAAGATATAAGTTGCCTGGGGGAGGGGTATTGTGATTGCTAATCTGATGTGTGTTCCAAGGCAGTCATTTTATTTGGGGGGAAGGAGAGGGAAGGGTTTTTCTTAAATATGGGTTTGGATGTGCTAGGGGAAAACAATTTCACGGATGTAATGAAAGATATTGAGATGCATGGGAAATATGATCTATATAGAATATTTGGGGACGATCCAAGATGGCCGACGGTCCCGGACACTGACCAGCACGCTGGAGGAGACTTTCTGAAAATTTTCTGCTGAACAGATTTACCTACCTAGAATGCCGAAGAGGAGAGGTCGCAGCGCCGCTGGAGCCTCGCGGCGTTCGGCGGTCCCCTCGTTCGGCAACATAGAAGAACTCCTGCGTCGGATGCAGGATATCCTGGCAGTGTCGGCACCCCCGCTGGAGACGCCTCAGAGGGGCGGAAATGAGGTGATCTCCTTGGGGCTAGAGACAACGTTGAGCCCCGACGCTAGGGCACCTCCCCCACCTCCTCAGGTTACCAGCTCCCCACGAGTGGAGGAGCTGCCAGGAGAAGGCAGGCATCTACCCTCGGAGGCCAGAGAGAACAGAGAGGGGAGAGTGGAGATGGACTCCCTGAGTTTTCAGGTGAGTCCAAGAAACACCGAGGACTTGGAAACATCAGGGATTACTTCAGGCCAGCAGAAGGATTGCCAGGAACAGCTGAAAACTGGTGAGACTATTCAAACTTTTAATCCTTCATATGTTATTGAAAAACCCAGAGAAGTAACACTGGATTCAATTTGGGATTTAGTGGCTGACCTCGCCAAGTCTGTCAAGCCCCAGCTTTTGCAGCTGGAAAATAAAATTACTCTTCAAGAAACTGAGATAAAAAACATAAAAGTTGAAATTGGTGAATCTAAGAATTCTATTGAGAATATACAACAGGAGTTAAAAGTATCAAAACAGCTTAATGAAGCAATAATAAAAGATAATACAAATATGCGTAGAAAACTGGAATCTTTGGAGAATTTTTCTCGTAATAATAATCTCCGACTGATTAACTTTCCTAGGATAGCCTCGGTGACACCTAGGGATATGTTGAAACGTTATATGTTGGAGATTTTGGGTATCCAAGAGGATACATTACCACCACTTACTCAAGTATATTACCTACCAATGAAAGCTATTAAATCACCATCTAAACAACAGGAGAATAATCAACTACTTAATGTTTCAGCAATCTTGGAACTTTCGGATAGAGAGCTAGTATCTCCGGCAACATTGCTTCTTACTGTGGCTCTTGCTCCAGATAAAAACTGGTTGCTTAGATTGTTCTTTAGAAATAAAATGAAAGAATTTATTGGACAAAAAATATTAATGTTTCCAGACTTGGCATGGGAAACCCAGAGGAGAAGGCGAGAGTTTCTTTTGATGAAGCCAGGGGTTACATCTCTTGGTGGGACTTTTTTCCTTCGACACCCTTGTAAATGTGTAATACAATACCATATGAAGAAATATGTATTCTTTGAACCATTCCAGTTGACAGCCTTTTTGGCAGGAACTCGGCTGGATGAAGGAAAATCAAAATCAAAGTGAAGTGCATTTGAATAATGATATCCTTTCTTAGCCAGGGGATCTTGTTTTCCTAATATTTGAATTGATAGTTGTTAGCAGTTGTTAGCATTTGTTAATATGTCCGCATTATCCTTCTTGGATCTAATGTTGAGGACTTGAGCTGAATTTAAGCTAAATATTTATTTTATTTTATTTGATTATGTATTTTACCTTTGAGTATTATTTTCTTGCTTTTCTTCAACTTTCTGTACAAGTGGATACTTGATTTATAACATGTAAAAATTTGATAAATAAATTAAAAAAAAAAAAAAGAATATTTGATGGTTTGTGGTATCTCTTACAGTCCCTTTTTATTACAATATTATAATGAAGTTGAAAATTTTTTGATGAATGTTAATGGCCTCAACCATCCAATAAAGAAAAAGAAAATACTTACCTTTCTGAAACAACAAAATGTAGATATATACTATATTCAGGAGACACACTCGGCGGCCATAGAAGCTAAGAAACTGGAAGATGGTTGGGTAAAGCATTGCTTTTTTTTGCCCCGGCAATAGGGAAAAAGGCAGGAGTAGCCATTTTGGTGAATAAAAAATGCTCAGCTACTTTTAAAATAATAGATTCAGATCCTTTAGGAAGATGGGTACATGTAGAAATGAGCCTGGGAAATACTATGTTGGCGCTACTTAATGTATATGCCCCAAATTCAAAGCAAAGTAAATTTTTTAAAACTCTGCAACAGTTGATACTACCACTGGCCACTTCTAATTTAGTAGTGGCGGGGGATTTTAACGCTGTTATGGATCCATTGATGGACAAAAAACCTAGCAAAATTATTACATTACATTAGTGATTTCTATTCCGCCATTACCTTGCGGTTCAAGGCGGATTACATCCAAACTAAAAACAAGAATTACATTTCAACTTTGAAGTAATAGAATAAATGATGAGATAAAATTTTAAGGGATAATTATGGGTTTTAGATAATGTTTGGTAATTAGAAAAAAATTAGAGGGTACTAAGGGTTTATAGAATGTTGGGTTAGGATTGTTGTGCTGGATAGGTTTAACGTGTTTTTTGAAGAGTATGGTTTTAATTTCTTTCTTGAAGGTTTTGTAATCTGTGGATGAAGATAACAAATAGAGGTGAGTTGTTTGTCCAACTTAGCTGCTTTGGAGGCTATTAAGTTGTCATAGAGTTTTTTTCGTTTGACATTTTTGGATGGTGGGCAATAGAATAGTGAATGGGTTCTTCTGTGTCTGATTGAGGAGGATTGATTTAGTCTGTTATTCCAGTAAGTTGGGCTTTCTCCGTTGATAGCCTTGTAAAGTAAGCAGTAGAATTTGAAGTTCACTCTTGCTTCTATTGGAAGCCAATGCGAGTCATGGTATTATGAAGTCATTAGGTTTAGATAATTTGGTACAATCTTGTGATTTAAAAGATATATGGCGGATACTTCATTTTAATGAATGGGAATTTTCTTTTTGTTCTCAGGTCCACAAATCCTTTTCAAGAATAGATTATATTTTCGTTTCAAGTCAGTTAACACAGCAAGTAACACAAGCCTCCATAGATCCAATTATTTTGTCTGATCATGGAGGAGTGTTAATTGAATTTAATCTTGCTGAACAGGAAAATGGTAGATCATTATGGAGATTCGATAATGCATTGTTAGAGGATTCAAATTTTCTTGAAGAATTCCAATTAAAAATGAATGAATTTTTCCAAATTAACGAGTCACAAGAAATCTCAGTGGTAACTTTATGGGATGCGTTTAAGGCCACTATGAGAGATCAAATTATATCATATTCAGTATATGCTAGGAAACAGCTTAAAAATATGATTTTATAATTTGGAACAGGAAATTAAGATTTTAGAGTCAAAATTGGTTGAAAAATGGGAACAAACTACTCTACAGGCTCTTTTACAAATAAAATGTAAATATAATGAGATTTCTTCACAATTTGCAAGGAAAGATTTGTTTTCTCAACAGACCATGTATTATGGAAGCTTGAATAAGACGGGAAGATTATTGGCAAATTATCTTAAAGAAAAGAAGGACAAAAATTATTGCAATAAAAGATGAAAAGGGTGATTCCCATTCTCAAATTGGACTTATTTTAAAGCAATTCTTAAGTTTTTATAAAGCTTTGTATTCTTCCAAGCCTTATTTAGATAAAGAAAAAGATGGTTCAGAGTTTTAAAAATTAATTAGTGGTCCAAAAATTCCAGATCATATAAAAAGAAGCTTAGAGGCACCTATATCATTAAAAGAATTGCAATCAGCGTTGAAGTCCCTTAGAGCTGGGATCCGCTCCAGGTGGAGATGGTTTCACGGTAGAGTTTTATAAAACATTTCAAAATACCCTTTTAATTCATTTATTAAATTTATATCAGTTCCAACTAAATAATGGTTGTATTACAAGTACTATGGCAGAATCTGTTACTATAGTCTTGCCGAAGCCAAATAAAGATCCCACATTGGTTTCAAATTACAGGCCTATTTCTTTAATCAATGTAGATGGTAAACTTCTAGCTAAGACATTGGCCTTGCACTTGGTTAAGGCTCTCCCTTTTATTATTGGTATGCATCAAACAGGATTTGTTGCTCAGAGACATTCCTCCAACAACACCAGATTGGCTTTTCATATGTTAAATTTAACAAAAGTCATGAAAGATCCCCTTCTCTGTATTTTTAGATGAAGGAAAAGCTTTTGATAGGGTGGGGGACCTTCATGTATTACATTACATTACATTACGGATTTCTATTCCGCCTGTGCCTTGCGGTTCTAGGCGGATTACAATATAGAAAATATCTGGGACATTCCAGTAGAATTACATTTCAGGATAGGAGTAAGTTACAGGAACAGTGAAGAGTTATGATATTACAATTTCACAGAAGATATTACTTATGACAGAAGATAATACATATAGCAGAAGATAATGCATTTTGCAGAGGTAATACATGTCAACTCGATCAGTTAAGTCGGGTGTAATGTAGAAGAGTTTCTGTACATTCTTGATCACAGACAAAGAGATAATATGGATGAGTGATTCCGAAGTCGTTGAATGGGAACTCGTTGGGCGGTGGTTAGAGTGATGGGAGATATTTTTTGAACAGTAGTGTTTTTATTTCTTTGCGGAACTCTTTTATGTCTGTTGTTTTGGTCAGTAATTTAGAGATGTCAGAGTCTATTTTGGCTGCCTGTGTCCCCAGGAGGTTGTCATAGAGTTTCTTACGACAGGTACCGTTGAGTGGTGGATAGGTGAAGAGGTTCTGTGTTCTCCTTTTTCTTGGTGGGTGGTAGTAGTGAAAACGGTTATTTAGGTAACTGGGTGCCGTGCCATGGGTTACTTTGAAAATGAGACAGTAGAGTTTGAATTGTGTTCTTGCTTTTATTGGTAGCCAGTGGGATTCTAGGTATGCATTGGTAATGTGGTCGTATTTGCTGAGTGAGTATATGTATATGTGAGTATATGTATCAAGCAATGGATTGGTTTGGAATAGATTCAGGATTCATACAAATGATTCAGTCCTTGTATAGTTCCCCTTCAGCTAGATGGTATATTAATAATAATCTCTCTGAAAGTTTTAGTTTGCGGAGGGGAGATAGACAGGGATGTCCCCTGTCTACTTTGCTTTTTGATATTGTATTAGAACCCTTGTTATTAGCTATTCAGCAGGTGAAGGAGATACAGAGTATTCCTTATTCAGATCGAGGATATAAGGTCTCTGCTTATGCAGATGATATACTGCTTCATTTGAGGAATTCTGAAACAACCATTCCATGCTTACTTGATGTAATAGAGAAATTTTGGAAAAATTTTAGCATACAAAATAAATTGGAGCAAATCAGAAGTTCTTTCTATTAATGTTCATTGCACAAAAGGATTATTTGAAAAATTCTCCTTTCTATGGAAAGAGGATGGAATAAAATATTTAGGCATTTGGATAAAGAACACACTGGATGAAACAATGAAAGTGAATGAAAAATTTTTATTACAGAAGGTAACAGAAATGTGTGGGCAATGGAATCCTTTACATCTTTCCTGGTGGGGGAGAGTTCAAATTATTAAAATGATGATATTGCCTGTGGTTTGTTATCAAATGGGAATGTTACCAGTTTTTTTTTCAGGTGTCCTTTTATAAAAAGTTAAATAGTATTCTCATAGTATTCTCACAAAATTTATTCGGCTGGGTAAAACTCCTAGAGTTGCCTTAGTATCTTTACAAAAACCAATTACGGAGGGAGGGGTAAATTTTTTCCCAATTTTTATAGGTATCATCAAGCCTATATTTTGCGCCAAGGTATGTACTGGATCCTCCCAGAGCCCATTGAAAATATCCCAGATTGGTTATGGTTGGAATGGCGACTCATTTTTCCTCTGTGATTATGCCATGTTCTCAGTATCAAAATGCCTAGATTATATAAAGAAAACAGAATACTAGTAGATACATGGAAAACAGTACAATATGTTAATAATTTAACACCTATTCCAATTCACAAATCAACAAATCAAACCATATGACTAAACTCCAAGATTCAAATTGGCGGATTTAAGGTCATCTGGAAGCATTAGATGATAATCACCTTTGTTTTACTTCAAGCACTAATTTCAACACAAAGCTGATGTGGTTAAGTGAACACTCAGACCCACAGCTGAGGTCCAGTGAAACAAGTTCACGGGGCAGCTGTTAAGGAGACCATCATAGTTGTTCACAGTCTCCTCCACCAAACAAAGACTAAATAACAAAAAATAAAACTTAAATGGAAATAAAATCATAAATTTCACAACAACTTAACTTTGAATGGTGTAGATCAGTGTTTTTCAACCTTTTTTGGGCAAAGGCACACTTGTTTCATGAAAAAAATCACGAGGCACACCACCATTAGAAAATGTTAAAAAATTTAACTCTGTGCCTATATTGACTATATATAAAGTAATTCACTTGAGTGCCACCGCCGCCATCGGGAACAGGCCGGCGCCAAGTTCTCCCTGCTTCTCTTCCCCGCGGGGCCGACCAACTCTCGCCACCCGTCGTCAATTCTAACGTCGGAGAGGACGTTCTAGGCCAGCCAGACAGCGATTGGCTGGCCCAGAACGTCCTCTCCGACGTCAAAATTGACGCGAGTGGCGAGAGTTGGCCGGCCCCACAGGGAAAAGCAGGGAGAACTTGGCGCCGGCCTGTTCCCGATGGCGGCGGTGGCACTCAAGTGGCTAAAGAGCCGCAGTTTGCCGGCCTAGGGACAACACTGGAGGGTGGCCAGCTGTGCACCCCTTGGGACGTAAACCCGGGGTGGGGCAGACCGCCCCCCTCCCACCCTGGTATGCCACTATCTATACCTCACTCCCTCCCTATGACCAAAAATTCTCCTTTCTTCTATTCCCCGTGTACACAACCATCTCTTTCCCTCCCTTCCTCTCTCCAAAGTCCATGCCTTCTGTGTCCAAACACTCATTCCCTCCCCCACCTCAGCATCTCTTTCCCTCCCTTCCTCTCTCCCAAGTCCATTTCTTCTGTGTCCAAAAACGCATTCCCTCCCCCACCTCAGCATCTCTTTCCCTCCCTTCCTCTCTCCCAAGTCCATTTCTTCTGTGTCCAAAAACGCATTCCCTCCCCCACCTCAGCATCTCTTTCCCTCCCTTCCTCTCTCCCAAGTCCATGCCTTCTGTGTCCAAAAATGCACTCCCTCCCCCCTTTTGTGTTCCGTGTTTGCCTCCCAGCCCATCTTTGCAACTTTCTCAGCAAAACGAAGCTCAAGCCGTGAGGCTTGTCTTCTGCTTCCTGCCTGCCCTGCCGCGCACAAATAGCCGAATGAAAGTATTCTCCGACATCAGCGCTGACGTCGGAGGGCAGGCTTTGCTTAAGCCTTCCCTCCGACGTCAGCGCTGACATCGGGGAACGCTTGTGATCAGCTATATGTTAGCTGCAGGGCAGGCAGGAACAGAAGACGAGCCTCGCGGCTCGAGATGTATTGAACTCCGCGGGTCCCCCGTCCAGCTCTCTCCTGTCCACGTGGGGCGGATCGCCCCTCTCCCTAGACTGTGGCCTAGGACCCTGGGGGAGCCCGGGCCCCCTGTCAGCTCCGGGCCCCTGAATGCAGGACTGGTGGTACTGCCCTGATGGCGGCCCTGACCGTACGGCACACCAGGCAACATCTCGCGGCACACTAGTGTGCCGCGGAACAGCGGTTGAAAAACACTGGTGTAGATGGTACACATAACTGCTCCGGGCTCCTCCGTTTATTCACAATACCGACCCCCCAACCTAGGTTTCACCCGCTGGCTTCTTCAGGAGGGGTACTACAATTACAAGATGACTCAAATCAACACTGCACCACACAGCTTACTAACTAAATAAACACTACATTTTGAAATACTCAATGTACACACACTCTCTGCAACTTACCGGCACAAACACTCCATACTGCTCACACACGCACTGCTGACAAGAGGAACTTCCCAGCAGGCCACGCTTTAAATACACTCCCCTTTTGCTACCTATTACATCATCACTCCTGACATCATGAATGATTATAATTGAAACCATTCAATATCATTGTTTAAACCTGCAGGGGCCAGGGTATGCCATTGGAATATAAACTTATGCTCCAAATAAAGAAGATGTTGAGTAATGTTTCCAGATTCTTTATAAGCACACATAAGAACAGTGTATTGTAATTCCTCAATAGAGTGCTGTTGCTCAATCCAATGGCTCACCAGGGGGGCAGTTACACGTTTGCATCTTATATTGCTCAAGTGTTCGGCAATGCGGATTTTAATAGCACGCCGGGTATGTCCTATATAATATAGCCTACAAGGGCAAATAATGCAATATATTACTGCAGATGACAAACAATTGGTGCCTGTTCTTAAATAGAATTTCTTGCCCCCTGTTTGAGGAATTACCACTTGGTCAGTGTTGAGGACATGAGAGCAATACACACACTGATGACAACGTACGTGAGGATCCTCTCTATTCTGTTGGACAGGGTCACGATGTTTCAAAATCTGACCTAAATTCCGGCCCCTGGTATGGGCAAATAAAGGGCTGTCGTTCAAGCTCTCATGTACCTGCAGCACTGGCCAGTGTTTCAAAATGATTTTTCTAATTTGTTGACTTCGATTGGAATAAGGCAATACACATACCACGGCCCCACTATTCTCCCTTTGTTGGGGATGAAATAGCCACTCCCGATGACAGTTACGGGCTCTCTTCCATGCCCGTTTAACTACCCGGGGAGGATAACCTCTCTCCATAAACTTTGTGTATAAAAGCGTGGCCTGCTGCTGAAAATCCCACTCGTCAGAGCAGATCCTCCGCAACCTTAAAAATTTTCCCCCATTTTGAAACACTGGCCAGTGCTGCAGGTACATGAGAGCTTGAACGACAGCCCTTTATTTGCCCATACCAGGGGCCGGAATTTAGGTCAGATTTTGAAACATCGTGATCGGGCAAGAAATTCTATTTAAGAACAGGCACCAATTGTTTGTCATCTGCAGTAATATATTGCATTATTTGCCCTTATAGGCTATATTATATAGGACATACCCGGCGTGCTATTAAAATCCGCATTGCCGAACACTTGAGCAATATAAGATGCAAATGTGTAACTGCCCCCCTGGTGTGAGCCATTGGATTGAGCAACAGCACTCTATTGAGGAATTACAATACACTGTTCTTATGAGTGCTTATAAAGAATCTGGAAACATTACTCAACATCTTCTTTATTTGGAGCATAAGTTTATATTCCAATGGCATACCCTGGCCCCTGCAGGATTAAACAATGATATTGAATGGTTTCAATTATAATCATTCATGATGTCAGGAGTGATGATGTAATAGGTAGCAAAAGGGGAGTGTATTTAAAGCGTGGCCTGCTGGGAAGTTCCTCTTGTCAGCAGTGCGTGTGTGAGCAGTATGGAGTGTTTGTGCCGGTAAGTTGCAGAGAGAGTGTGTACATTGAGTATTTCAAAATGTAGTGTTAGTTAGTAAGCTGTGTGGTGCAGTGTTGATTTGAGTCATCTTGTAATTGTAGTACCCCTCCTGAAGAAGCCAGTGGGTGAAACCTAGGTTGGGGGGTCGGTATTGTGAATAAACGGAGGAGCCCGGAGCAGTTATGTGTACCATCTACACCATTCAAAGTTAAGTTGTTGTGAAATTTATGATTTTATTTCCATTTAAGTTTTATTTTTTGTTATTTAGTCTTTGTTTGGTGGAGGAGACTATGAACAACTATGATGGTCTCCTTAACAGCTGCCCTGTGAACTTGTTTCACCGGACCTCAGCTGTGGGTCTAAGTGTTCACTTAACCACATCAGCTTTGTGTTGAAATTAGTGCTTGAAGTAAAACAAAGGTGATTAGTACAACAGTGATTTATAAGTATCACCTTGGATAAATATATTCCCTTGCTGTTTTTTGAGCATTAGATGATAGCAGGAATACGTACTTTAGAGGATGTTATATCTAATGGTAAGCTGCTTGGCTTTTTACAGTTGCAACATAATTTTGGATTTAATAAATCACAAAGTTTTAGATGGTTGCAACTGAAGCAGGCCATTCAGGTGGGGTTCCCTGAATGGAAAAATTTAAATAATCAATATAGTTTAGAATTCTTATGTTTTCAGGTAGACTTCCTGGGACACCAGGCCGCACAATGGTATAAATTGTTAGCTGGATTTATAAATAAGAAACCAAAAACTGGGCTTAGGGACATTTGGAGTATTGAGATTAAGCACCAAATTTCTGCATCTCAATGGCCACAAATCTGGATTTGGAGGTTGAGATGTACAATGTCAGCATCTATGAGACAAACTTGTTTTTTTCTGTTACATACAGCATTATGGACCCCTGTTCGGTTACGAAAGTTAGATAGCTCTAAGTCAAATAAATGTTGCCATTGTCATCTTGAAGTAGGGACTTTAGATCATTTATTGTTCTATTGTCTACTTATTTTAGCTTTTTGGAAATCAATATGGGACCAAATAAATTGTTTATTGGAAAATCCTGTGGCATTATCCTACGATACTGTGCTATTTGGTGTATCAATGAGAGCTAAGAACAACAGGCTTTTATTAATAATGACAGGAGTCGCCATACAACAAATTACGAGCAATTGGAAGAATTGGAAGAGGCTTAACTATAGTTTTTGGTGGAATTCATTGTGTCATATCTATAAAATGGAAAGAACATTATCCATTCAGAAAGGGAATTTTAAAAAACTTCAGGAGACTTGGGAGCCATTAGCAAAATATTGTAACATCTAATCATTGTTTTCCCCTATAAACATGCACATCCGGGAGGGGGAGGTTGGGGGTCTGATAGGATAATAAATTTGGATATATTAGTTTGAGGGTCAGTATATAAATTTTATATGTTGAACATTCTGATTTTTTAGGAGGGAGGAGGGAATTAATTCTAAAATAGATATTAATAGAGTATTAAGTGTGGTATTGAAGAAAATGTTGTATTTTATTGTTACACTTATGTAAGTTTTGAAAATAACAAAGCTTATGGGAAGCAGCCCAGCTACCTCTTGAGGGGCTGCAGCGATACTGACCCGGGGCTAACCAGTTTAAAGTTTGCCATTGTGGATTTAGTTCAAGTTCATTAATTTTAATATACCAACCATCGAAGGACATCTATCCGGTTTACAATGCTAAAAATAAAAGGTTAAAATTAAGTTTATTATAAGGGGAGGGGAAATGTGAACATTAAATAGACAAATTACAAGTACGAACGTGAACTTGAGGGTAAAGGGGGAAGGGAGAGTTGTTAATTACATTATTAAAAATAAAATATTGGCAGTGATTAGCTGTGTCACTCAACAAAACCAGTCACTGGACAACACAGCTAGCTATCTCCTGCTGAATATTGATGGATAGTTTACTTAAGTGTTATTTAGCAGTTTGGAACCATTCCTGGTCGGCAAAGTATAGCTGAATATTGGGGTATATTTGTTTACATTATTGGAACACGGTAACAGAGGACTGAAATTCACAAATCCTGTTTCAATTTTTTTTGTAGGTGTCAGCAGGTAGCAACAACTTTTTCATAATTGGGATTCTCATGGGCATGGCTATGTTTAATAACTGCATGGCTGACTTCCACTTCCCACTGGCTCTCTATAAAAAACTTCTCAACGTGCCACCGACACTGGAAGACCTAAAAGAATTGTCCCCAACAGTAGGAAGGTACCAGTAATGGACCTGTGTTTTTCTTAAAGCATATTTTATTTAAACATTGCATTCTACTGAGACTTGAATATTAATTTAGAAAATTGCCAGGATACAGGTGTCTCTGATTTTAATTTGCGGTCTCTTGGCTTTTATTTACCAGCTGTGGAAAAAAAAAATCATATGAAAGAGGTCATCAATTAGACCTTTTTACATCAGTGTTCTTCAACCGCCGGTCCATGAATGGTGCCAGTCCGCAGAAATT
Source organism: Geotrypetes seraphini (assembly GCF_902459505.1). Classification (NCBI taxonomy): domain Eukaryota; kingdom Metazoa; phylum Chordata; class Amphibia; order Gymnophiona; family Dermophiidae; genus Geotrypetes; species Geotrypetes seraphini. The sequence continues at coordinate 336,303,054 of NC_047084.1, read as the reverse complement.
TTCTTCTGGTCTACAGGGCCAGCACGTCCATCGGACCCAAGACAGTGTTCTTCAGCTGTCGGTCCATGGTGCGATCAACGTGGCGTCTTTGGGCTGGCTCTCTGAGTGCGTCGGTGCACAAAGCTGTGGGAAAAGACTCCTACATGCGCCCTGCGCCTGAACCGGAAGCCTTCTCTCTGACATCATGTACCCTCTTTCTCCAACCCTTCCATCTAGTAACTTCTCCTCTCTCTGTCCACTCCAATCCAGTGTCTGCTCCCCTCTTTCTCTCCTCCCATTTCCTTCCTGCATTTGCTCCCTTATCTCTCCCATCTGCACTTCCATCCAGCATAGGCTCCCTACTACCATCCAATGTCTGCCCTTTCTTTCGCCATCTACCCCTCTTCAATCAGCATCTGCCCCCCTTTCTCTCTCTCCAATATCCTTCCCCCTTATGTCTCTCCCCTTTCTCTGTACATCAATTCTATCAGCACCACCCTTCCATACCACCCTGCCCCCTTTCTTTCCCTCCACCACTCTTCCATTCCAGCAATCCTGCTCCTTTCTCTTCCTTCATGCAGCAAGGACCCACGATGATTGTAGCTTCCGGCTGCCAGTCCACCCCACTCCGGAGCTCTAGAGCGGACTCAACAGCCATATGTTGGAAGGTCTGCTGACTCTGCTCCAGAAGAAGTAAGTTACGTCGGAGGGGGTGGACCCGGCAGACGCAGGGAGTTGTGGCAAAGTCCTGCAATGACTGTGTCTGCCGGGTCCACCCCCTCCGATGTAACTTACTTCTTCTGGAGCAGAGCTGGCAGACGAATCAGCACAGGACCTTCCTGCACCTCAGCACGGCTGCCGACTCTGCTGCAGCGAAAGTAAGTCAGAGGTAACATGACCATTTATTTTTTTCATCAAAAGGTGACATCTATTAATTGACTGTGTATCCTTTCTTTCATTTCTTTCTTTCTGCACTCGGGCCCAATAATTGTCCCTTTTCTATTCCCTCCCTCCTTCCTTCCCTCCCATGTCCTTAATGCCTCCGTCCTGTGTCCTTAGTGCCCCCAGTGCCTTTTGTCCCGTATTCATAGTGCCCCCAGTGCCTTCTTCCCATGTCCATAGTGCCTCCGTCCCGTGTCCATGGTGCCCTCAGTGCCTCCGTCCCGTGTCCATGGTGCCCACAGTGCCTCCTTATGTCCCCCCCACTACCTTCCAGATTTTGGCCACCCCAAAGCCAGCCTGCCTGTCTACCTATCTCCCTCCCTCCCTGCCACGCTAAAGCCAGCCAGCTTGTCTGCCTACATCCTGCCCTCCCTGCCGCGGAAAAAAAAGCACCTCTCCCTTTCCTTTCCCCCACCCCGCGCCGCTACGATCCTACATCCCCCACCCCACCCCCGCCGACAAGAAGTCTTTCCGACGTCAATTCTGACGTCGGAGAGGACGTTCCGGGCCAGCTAATCACTGCCTGGCTGGCCCGGAATGTCTTCTCCGACGTCAGAATTGATGTCGGAAAAACTTCTTGTCGGTGGGGGGAGGTAGGATCGTAGCGGCGTGGCCAGGGGAAAGGAAGGGCAGGAAGACCTGGACCTGGCCGGCTGTGCACCCCCCCAAGCCGTGCACCCAGGGCGGACACCCCCCCCCTTGGTAAGCCACTGGTAGGGATGAAACAGCACACACAGAATATGGGTCGGGAGGAGGCGTTGCCTTTAGTCAAAAGATGAAATAAGGGGCTGAGAAGATCAGTAGGTATATTAAAAAGCACAGTTACTTACCGTAACAGGTGTTATCCAGGGACAGCAGGCAGATATTCTTAACGTATGGGTGACGTCACCGACGGAGCCCCGGTAAGGACACTTTTAACTAGAAAGTTCTAGTTGACCGCACCGCGCATGCGCGGGTGCCTTCCCGCTCGACGGAGGAGAGCGTGGTCCCCAGTTAAGATAAGCCAGCTAAGAAGCCAACCTGGGGAGGAGGGCGGGTCCTAAGAATATCTGCCTGCTGTCCCTGGATAACACCTGTTACGGTAAGTAACTGTGCTTTATCCCAGGACAAGCAGGCAGCATATTCTTAACATATGGGTGACCTCCAAGCTAACAGAGGGGGAGGAGGGATGGTTGGCCATTAGGAAAATAAATTTTGTAACACAGATTGACCGAAGAGTCCATCCCGTCTGAAGAAGGCATCCAGACAGTAGTGAGTAGTGAACGTGTGAACTGAGGACCAAGTGGCAGCCTTGCAGATTTCCTCAATGGGCGTGGAACGGAGGAAAGCCATGGAAGCAGCCATAGCTCTGAGTCTGTGGGCCGTGACAGCACCTTCCAGTGAGAGACCGGCCCGAGCATAACAGAAGGCAATGCAGGCAGCAAGCCAGTTAGAAAGCGTCCGTTTAGAGACAGGGCGACCTAAACGGTTAGGGTCGAAAGATAGAAAGAGCTGAGGGGATGAGCGGTGAGCCCTGGTGCGATCAAGATAGTAAGCAAGGGCACGCTTACAGTCCAGCGTATGCAGCGCCTGTTCCCCAGGATGAGAGTGGGGTTTGGGAAAAAAGACAGGCAAAACAATGGACTGGTTGAGGTGAAAGTCTGAGACCACCTTGGGAAGGAACTTAGGATGGGTACGCAGAACCACCTTGTCATGGTGAAAAACAGTGAAAGGTGGGTCGGCAACCAGTGCATGCAGCTCACTAACCCTCCTGGCAGAGGTGATGGCAATGAGGAAAAGCACCTTCCATGTCAGAAATTTGAGTGAAGTAGTGGCAAGAGGCTCAAACGGAGGTTTCATGAGGGCTGACAAAACCACATTCAGGTCCCAGACGACTGGAGGAGGCTTCAGAGGTGGTTTGACATTGAAGAGGTCTCTCATGAACCGGGAAACCAGGGGATGAGCCGTAAGAGGTTTTCCGAAGATAGGCTCATGGAACGCAGTGATGGCACTGAGGTGGACTCTGATGGAGGTAGACTTGAGGCCAGCGTCGGACAGAGAGAGCAAATAGTCCAGTACAGTTTCCACCGCCAATGAGGTGGGATCGTGGTGATGCAGTAGATACCAAGAGGAGAACCTGGTCCACTTCTGATGGTAACATTGGAGGGTGGCCGGTTTCCTGGAGGCATCCAAAATGCGACGGACAGGCTGAGACAGATTCTGTGGAGAGGTCAGCCCGAGAGAAACCAAGCTGTCAGGTGGAGCGAGGACAGATTGGGATGTAGTAGAGACTGATGCTGCTGCGTAAGTAGAGTAGGAAACACAGGAAGAGGAATGGGCTCCATGGAGCTGAGCTGGAGCAGGAGAGAGAACCAGTGTTGGCGAGGCCACCGAGGAGCGATGAGAATCATGGTGGCATTGTCTCTGCGGAGTTTGAACAACGTCCGCAACATCAGAGGAAGTGGAGGGAAGGCATAGAGAAACCGACCCGTCCAGTTGAGCAGGAACGCATCCGGGGCCAGACGATGAGGAGAGTAGAGTCTGGAACAGAAAAGGGGCAGTTGATGGTTGTGAGGAGCTGCAAAGAGGTCCACCTGAGGAGTGCCCCACCGATCGAAGATGAAGCGGAGTGTGGTCGGATCCAGAGTCCACTCGTGAGGTTGAAGGATGCGGCTGAGATTGTCGGCCAGGGAGTTCTGTTCGCCCTGGATGTAGACAGCCTTGAGGAAGAGATTGCGGGCCGTGGCCCAGGTCCAGATGCGGATGGCCTCCTGACAGAGGAGGGGAGAACCGGTGCCGCCTTGCTTGTTTATGTAATACATGGCGACTTGGTTGTCTGTGCACAGGAGAAGAACCTGAGGGTAGAGAAGGTATTGGAAAGCTTTGAGTGCATAGAACATGGCCCTGAGTTCCAGGAAGTTGATATGATGTTGACGTTCCTGAGGGGTCCAGAGACCCTGTGTGCGAAGTTCTCCCAGGTGGGCTCCCCATGCGCAGGGTGAGGCATCCGTGGTGAGGACCATGGACTGAGGGGGTAGATGAAAAAGCAGACCCCTGGAAAGATTGGAGGAGTTCAACCACCATTGAAGAGATCGCTGAAGAGACGATGTCACACAGATGGGATGAGAAAGAAGGTCCGTGGTCTGAGACCATTGGTTGGCTAGAGCCCACTGAGGTGTTCTGAGGTGGAGTCGTGCCAGAGAGAGCACATGGACCGTGGAAGCCATGTGGCCCAGGAGGACCATCATCTGCCGAGCAGGTATGGAGTGATGAAGGAGCACCTGGCGGCAAAGATGGAGCAGGGTCTGTTGACGGTCGGAGGGGAGAAACGCCCTCATCAGAGTGGTGTCGAACTGCTCCAATGAACTGAAGTCGCTGTGTGGGAAGCAGATGCGACTTGGGGTAGTTGATCTCGAACCCCAGAAGATGGAGGAAAGAGATGGTGTGTTGAGTGGCTTGTAGCACAAGCAGAGACGTAGGTGATTTCACCAACCAATCGTCCAAGTAGGGGAACACCTGGAGGTTGTGAGACCTGAGGAAGGCCGCCACCACAATAAGGCACTTGGTGAACACCCTGGGCGATGATGCGAGGCCAAAGGGTAGCACTTTGTACTGGTAGTGATGGTGCTGTATCTGAAACCGGAGGTAGCGACGTGTAGTCTGATTGATTGGAATGTGAGTGTAGGCCTCCTTGAGGTCTAGGGAACATAGCCAGTCGTGTTGAGAGAGAAGAGGGTAAAGCGTGGCCAGGGAGAGTATTCTGAACTTTTCCTTGACCAGACACTTGTTGAGGTCCCTGAGATCGAGGATGGGACGTAGGTCTCCTGTCTTCTTGGGAACCAGGAAGTAGCGGGAGTAGAATCCCTGACCCCTTTGGTCTTGGGGGACTTCTTCGATGGCATTGAGAAGAAGGAGGGATTGAACCTCCTTGAGAAGGAGGAGGGTTTGAGAGGAGTGAGAAGTAGACTCTACGGGAGGATTGTCTGGTGGAAGAGTCTGGAAGTTGAGAGAGTAGCCATGGCGAACGATGGTAAGGACCCACTGGTCTGACGTGATGACCTCCCAACGGCTGAGAAAAAGTTGCAGGTGTCCTCCGATAGGTTGAGGAAGAGGTAACGCTGGTGAGAGACTGGCTATGCCCTGGAGAAAGGAGTCAAAAGGGCTGAGAAGGTTTTGACTGAGGGAGAGGCTTGGCAAGTTGATGAGATTGGGAGCGAGCCTGAGTTTGCTGTTGCTGACGAGGTCGGCGAGGTTGTTGCGGAGGTGGATGAAGAGGTCTGGCTGAGAATCTGCGTTGGTATGAAGACTGCTGTCTATAGGGGCGAGCAGGCGGAGTCTTCTTCTTTGGTTTGATGAGAGTATCCCACCTGGTCTCGTGAGCAGAGAGTTTCTGGGTGGTGGAGTCTAGGGACTCTCCGAAAAGTTCATCACCAAGACAAGGTGCGTTAGCCAGGCGGTCTTGGTGGTTAACGTCGAGGTCGGAAACTCTCAGCCAGGCCAGACGTCTCATGGCAACCGCCATGGCCGAAGCTCGAGAGGTGAACTTGAAAGAATCATAAATAGAGCGCACCATGAATTTGCGGAGTTGGAGCAGACTGGAAATGTGTTGTTGGAAAAGAGGGACCTTACGTTCAGGAAGATACTTTTGTAATGAAGAGAGTTGTTGAACCAGATGCTTCATGTAGAAGGAGAAGTGAAAGGTGTAATTATTGGCTCTGTTTGCAAGCATTGAATTTTGATAAAGGCGCTTGCCAAATTTATCCATCGTTTTGCCCTCTCTGCCAGGAGGGGTAGAAGCATAAATACTGGATCCCTGGGTTTTCTTCAAGGTGGATTCGACAAGAAGAGATTCATGGGGTAGTTGGGGTTTGTCAAACCCCGGGATAGGGATGACCCTGTAGAGACTATCCAGTTTTTTAGGGGCCCCCGGTACCGAGAGAGGGTTCTCCCAATTCTTGTAGAAAGTTTCCCGTAAGATGTCGTGGACAGGTAACTTTAGGAATTCTTTAGGGGGTTGCTCGAAGTCTAGGGCATCTAGGAAAGCCTGTGACTTCTTAGAGTCAGATTCTAATGGGATAGAGAGAGCCGCCGACATTTCCCGAAGAAATTTGGTGAACGAGGATTATTCAGGCTTGGAACCAGTATCGATTGTGGAGGGCTCCTCGTCGGTTGAAGAAGCCTCATCGTCGGTACCGGGTTGGGATTCTTCCCAGAGGTCCGGGTCCCTGACGTCGGTGTGTATAGGACGGGACGGTGGTGTGGATGGTTCTGCGTGGCGAGTCTTAGAGAGAGATTTTCCAGAACGCATGGAGACGGTACCGGGGGAAGAGGAGCGGTGCCGGTCTCGGTCGGCTTGGCAACGGTCCCGATGTCGGAGAGGATCGGCATCAGAGTGTAGTTGCACGAGAGGGTTGATGGGTTCCGCCGCGAGCACCGGCATGGACGTGTTTAATGGTACCGATGGAGTCGACTCCGGTGGTATGGTGCGAGGCTCGGGCCGGTCCGGTACCGGAAGGAGCGGGGCCAATATTGTTGGCAACAGGTGCTGTAGCTGTTGCTGCTCCTGTAATTGAGTTTGGAGTATGGCCGCAATGCGGTCGTCTAGAGGAGGCACCAGTACCGCTTTTTTCTTTTTCGGTACCATAGGTGCTGCTCTACGCCCCGGCGATGAGGAGGCCGATGACGAGGCACTCACCGAAATCGGGGCGGAGCGTTTACGGGGTCGGCTGGATGCCGGGAGGACCGGTGTCGCCGCCGTGGCAGGAGGGCGCTCAAGGGAAGTGGAAAGCTTCTTAGCCGGCTTACCTGACGCCATCGACCCCGAGGAAGGATCAGGCGGTGTGGAGGTAGTCGGTGCCGACTTTAGCGGCGCCGTCGATGGTGTGGCTGACTCCATGGCAGATCCGGTGCCAAAAAGGATGTTCTGCTGGATCTGCCTATTCTTTAACGTACGTTTTTTAAGAGTAGCACAGCGGGTGCAGGTGTCAGCCCGATGCTCTGGACCCAGGCACTGTAAGCACCAATTGTGCGGGTCAGTGAGAGAGATCGGGCGTGCACACCGCTGGCACTTCTTAAAACCCGGCTGAGGGGGCATGAATGGAAACACGGCCTCCGCAAAATCAAACCCGGAGACCTGTATGTTGGCAACAGGCCCCGCCGGGGCCGGCCAGAAAAATAAAGGAAAAGACAAAGAATTTTTTTTTTTTTTTTAGACGAAAAAGAAACCCGAAGGGAAAAAAGCAAAAAAGGAAGAAAATTACGCGAGCGGGAAGGCAAAGTAGAAAATTTCAACAGCTGTTGAAAGCACATGCGTCTTCGCTCCGCGGAAACGAAGAAACTGGGGACCACGCTCTCCTCCGTCGAGCGGGAAGGCACCTGCGCATGCGCGGTACGGTCAACTAGAACTTTCTAGTTAAGTGTCCGTACCGGGGCTCCGTCGGTGACGTCACCCATACGTTAAGAATATGCTGCCTGCTTGTCCTGGGATAATAGGGGCATACTCAATTAAGAGTGCCCAGGATTTGTTGAAGTTCAACATATGTGATTGTAGAATGAAGTTTTAAAGTAATAATGGTAGGAGCTGCATACGATTGTAGTAATTTGTGACCCAAATAGATATAAGGATACTGCTTCTGAATTTTTTCAGGTGCAATGCACATTCCATAATGTTTTAAATGTGTGGTCAACTCAGAAATCCATTCTGTTTTTATTTTTGGTGCTGCTATTAAGATGTCATCCATATAATGGTATATTAAAGCTTGAGAAACGTATATGTTTGAGAAACATCTGACACAGAGTGGGACTGTTTAACATCCCTTAAGAACATAAGAAGTTGCCTCCGCTGAGGCAGACCAGAGGTCCATCCTGCTCAGCGGTCCGCTCCCGCGGTGGCCAATCAAGCCCATTGCCTGAGCAGTGGTCTATATCTATCTATACCCTTCAATCCCTTTTTCTTCTAGGAATCTATCCAAACCTTCTTTGAAACCATTTAATGTGTTCCTGTCTACCACAGCCTCTGGAAGCGCGTTCCATGTATCCACCACCCTCTGAGTGAAGAAGAACTTCCTAGCGTTTGTTCTAAACCTGTCCCCTTTCAGTTTCTCTGAGTGCCCCCTTGTACTTGTGGTGCCCCTTAATTTGAAAAATCTGTCCCTGTCTACTTTTTCTATGCCTTTCAGGATCTTGAAGGTTTCTATCATGTCCCCTCTAAGTCTCCGCTTTTCCAGGGAGAAAAGTCCTAGCTGCTTTAATCTGTCGGTATATGGGAGATTTTCCATTCCCTTTATCAGTTTAGTCGCTCTTCTCTGTACTCCCTCTAGTACCGCCATGTCCTTTTTGAGGTGCGGCGACCAGTACTGGACACAGTACTCCAGATGCGGCCGCACCATTGCACGATACAGCGGCATGATGACTTCCCTCGTCCTGGTCGTGATACCCTTCTTAATGATACCCAACATTCTGTTAGCTTTCCTTGAGGCCGTGGCGCACTGCGCCGATGCCTTCAGTGTTGCGTCTACCATCACTCCCAGGTCTCTCTCCAGGTTACTGACCCCTAGTGGTGTTCCCCCCATTTTGTAAGTGAACATCGGGTTCTTTTTCCCCACATGCATGACCTTGCATTTCCCTACGTTGAAGCTCATTTGCCATTTTTCGGCCCACTTTTCCAGCTGCGTTAGATCCTTGTGGCAATACTGTCCACTGATACCTCTGAGTTGGTTGACTATGATTAAGAACAGGCACAGTAAACGCAAATTTTTCTTTATCATCCGGATGTAGAGGAATGGTAAAAAAACAATCTTTAAGATCTATTACCAAAACCTCCCATTTTATCGGGATTATGTTACTGCAGCTGCCAAAAGGCTCATTTGATGTTTGAGTGCTAATATCAGCACGGGCTCGCAGCATATCTGCTAGTGTAATATCGGCCCTGTTTCCTAAACCTTGTAATGCTTTATGACAATCTAAATTAGAATTGTCTTTGGCTAATTTCATTATTAAATCACTTTGAGCCTCATTATCTACTTGTCTTTGTATTGCTTCCTATAACTTATTTATAAAATCTATATAAGGCTCGGTGGCTCCCTGTTCGATGCTCGCATAACTTTTAACTGGTTTTTCCTAATGCTGGTACTTTATGATATGCTCAGAATGCACACTGACTTCCTATCATCAGTGTTTCTGTTGGAAGTACACTTTGTTGGGGAATAGTGGAAAAATTTCCGGTTCCATATAACTGATCTGGTATATAAAGCCCTCCAGACCGTTGAGCTTCCCTTTGATATTCACTATCCCACATAACATATTGACCAGTAGTCAATACCATGTGCATAATGTCTTTCCAATCTTGTGGTATTAAAGTATGTGCCCCAGCCAGGGTTTCAAATAACCCGGCTATGAAATTACTTCGTAGACCTGTCTCTGAAATGAATTTACGAATTTCTCACAACATTGCAAAGGATAACGGTTGATAAGTACCTATCTGTCCTGGACCATTAGGATCTCGGGCATATGTAACTGGGTAGGCTTGAATTAAATCTTTCATATCCTCTGCTTCCAATTGTCCTTCCTCTCTGGCCTTTTTTATCATTGCTTGAAACGCACTTAAAGGGTGCACTAATGTTTCTTCTCTTTTAGCACTTAAAGGAGCTGGAGGTAACTGCAGGAGGTATGATTTTTGGATATATGGTCTGACTGGAAAAGTCGGGGGAAGGGGGGGAACGGTTAACAAGACCGTTGACACCTTGGATGAGGCCTCAGTTCCTCCCTTCTCCAAGGCACGTTTACACTTCTGCCATACCATTAATATGGCTGCCGACGCCCTAGGCTCAGCATACAAAATGTTCCCAACTCTTATCCAATCTTCTAATTTTAGGGATCCCTCTTCTGGATACCAGGGGCAGTGCTCTTCTATTTCTTGTACTAAACATTGTAACTGCAAATCAGATACCTCTTTATCTGTATGTCTCAGAATATACTTCAATTCTTTCACATGAGCATGCTGTAAATCGATACTTACTCGATAGAATCCCGTAGGATGAGGTGCACCAAGTCTTATTGTCAGACGGAGCAAGCAGGGCGAGGGTCCCTGTTTGAGGCGCCACTTGTAGGGATGAAACACAGCATACACAGGATATGGATCAGGAGGAGGTGTTGCCTGAGGCTAGCTCCGAGCCCTTTTATTATGCTTCTATGCTAATGACATCAAAGTACCTCCCTTGATTACATATCTAATGATTGGTGGATACAAAGTTACATGCTTTTACATCGTGATCACCCTCAATTCAGCACGTAGTCAATGCCTGTTTGCTGAAGTATCTTTCCATATAAGGACTACTTAATTAAGATAAGGGTTAATTAGTGACAAGGAAGGGGGAGAGGGAATGATTCAGCATTCTTTCACAGGAGCTAGAAATGTCAGTGTGCTGAACATTATCCTGCTTCAGAATGGCGTCACTACATCTTTAATAAATAAGAAACATGGGCTTAATAATTTGTTAAAGGTAGGTTTGATTAACACTAGGTCTGTTCATAACAATGCAGATTCTATTGTCGATGAGATTATAGAACATGAATGAGATGTTTTAAGCGTTTCTGAATCTTGGTTGTTGCAGATTAATTTGGTGATTAAGTAATGTTGTCCACCAAAAAGTGCTTGGGAATGTCATTCAGGAAGTTTAAAAGGAAGGAGGCATTCCTTTTATTTATTCTGAGAGATTACATTTTATTAAGATTCAGACAGAACTATTACTACTACTATTTATCACATAGTTTAAGAGCTGATATATTTTATTTGTGACCAATAGGATGATATCTTTTTTTATTTGGTATTGGTCTCTGATAGCTCATTGTTTGGTTTTATTTCAGTTTTACCTGTGAAATTAGAATCATTATATGTGTTAGGAGATTTTAATTTGCCCTTTTGAACCAGATTCGATTTTGTTTTTATAATAGCCATTTACTGTTTGATATGGTTTGGCATGTGACCTTTGTACAACTGGTAAGACAACATAAGTAGGACATGTACTAGATTTAATATCTGTGCATTAAGGGCTCCTTTTACTAAACTGCAATAGCGGTTTTAGCGAGCGCTAGACCTTACCGCCAGTATTGAGCTGGCGTTAGTTCTAGCCATGTAGCGCGGATTTAGCGCGCTCTAAAAACTCTATTGCAGCTTAGTAAAAGGAGCTCCAAGTTTTAAATGGTTGTATTATTTAAGAACATTTTCCCATACTGGGACAGACCGAAAGTCCATCAAGCCCAGTATCCTGTTCCAACAGTGGCCCACGTACCTAGCTAGATCCCAAGTAGTAAAACAGATTTTATGCTTCTTATCCTAGGAATGAGCAGTGGATTTCCCCAAGCCATCTCAATAATGGCCTATGGACGTCTGTTAGGAAATTAGCCAAGCCTTTTTAAAATCCTGCTAAGTTAACTGATTTCACTTCATTCTCCGGCAACAAATTCCAGAGTTTTTTATTACACGTTGTATGAAGAAAAATTTTCTCTGGTTTGTTTTAAATCTACTACTTAGTAGCTTCATTTCATGCTCCCTAATATTTTGGAAAAGAGTGAACAAACATTTCATATCTAGCCTTTCCACTCCACTCGGTATTTTATAGACCTCTATCATATCACCCCTGAGCTGTCTCTTCTCCAAGTTGAAGAGCCCTAGTGGAGCTTATGTGGACAGATAATTTGCAATTACTTTTTGTTTAAGGGGAATAGTAACAATTCTCAAATTAGTTCCATACAACAAATAACTGCACAAACCTGTGTGAGCTGTCTATACTTTGGGAGGTTTGATCACCTTGGTTGAAAAAGGATGATTGTTATCACTGATAATATAGGTTGAGTTTGGAATATTTGTATTTTAGAATCTTTTGATGTAATTCCTTCTTGAAAAGTCGTCAAAAGTAATGGAGATGTTCTCTGTAATTTGGAGGAACAAGATTACTAAGGAATTCCATTTAGCTAGGCAGAAAGAGAGTGCAGGAAATCAAAATATGCAAATGATTGATTCATATAGACTTCACATACAGGAATACCTGGGGATATGTGATATTGTTAGGAATGAGCATTTTAAAACTAAAATAAATGAAGCTCTTAATAGACCAGAGGAACTGTGGAAGCCTTCTCTCTGACATCATGTACCCTCTTTCTCCAACCCTTCCATCTAGTAACTTCTCCTCTCTCTGTCCACTTCCATCCAGTGTCTGCTCCCCTCTTTCTCTCCTCCCATTTCCTTCCTGCATTTGCTCCCTTATCTCTCCCATCTGCACTTCCATCCAGCATAGGCTCCCCACTACCATCCAATGTCTGCCCTTTCTTTCGCCATCTACCCCTCTTCAATCAGCATCTGCCCCCTTTCTCTCTCTCCAATATCCTTCCCCCTTATGTCTCTCCCCTTTCTCTGTACATCAATTCTATCAGCACCACCCTTCCATACCACCCTGCCCCCTTTCTTTCCCTCCACCACTCTTCCATTCCAGCAATCCTGCTCCTTTCTCTTCCTTCATGCAGCAAGGACCCACGATGATTGTTGCTTCCGGCTGCCAGTCCACCCCACTCCGGAGCTCTAGAGCGGACTCAACAGCCGTATGTTGGAAGGTCTGCTGACTCTGCTCCAGAAGAAGTAAGTTACGTCGGAGGGGGTGGACCCTCCGACGTAATACAGTTCAGTTTTTAGGTAAGGAAAAGAAGCAAAGTATTAACGATTATCCTTTAATGGCTAATATCTATATACATGTACTGGGCAAGTCACCTAACCCTCCATTGCCCCAGGTACAAGACTTAGATTGTGGGTCCATTAGGGATAGAAAATGTATCTCCATATAATATATGTTGTAGCCGGCATGCTCCAGGCAGAGGGCCTGGGAATACTGGCCACAATTAAACTCTTGTGAGTCGCTGCGTGCCTCACACGGATAAGTTCTTTTAGTACTTAGTGAAAGGGACACCATCCAAACAATAAGTTCAATGATAAATAAAGAATTGCTTTTAATTGTTCAAAACCAAAAAAACACAGTAACTTGCTTGTCAGGATTGAAATAGCAAGGCTCTCGTACCAGGAAAGCACAAAATACAAAAAAAAAACAGTCTCTGGTTGAGAAACCAAAAAGAGTCCAACTCAAACAAAACTCTCATTTAAATCATAGTCCAGGAGGAGTTCATTACCAAAGGAAAGGAAAACTTTTCCACCAAAACCAAACTACAAGACAGTGTAAAAATACTGGCTTCTTCAGTGACTGAAGGCTGGAAAGACAGTGTGCACCGTGTGGCCTTGAATCGCCAGAAATTAGGCCCACTATCCCACCACGTAACACGGGGCTAACCCCACTGTCTTAGCACCTCAAGTATGCTTAATTCCAAAAAGGGAAAGCACAATTAAGCTTTCAAAAAAAGGAAAAACAAAACTTCAAAATAAAAGTCCAAAACAAACTTGCCATAAACTTCAGCAACATTCAAATACTTGCTTTTGTGAGGCAAACCTCCATAGGAATATTTACAGGCATCAGCCCAACACTGGCTTCAGGACTTGTTTCCATCTCCATGGCCAATGGTTCCTCACTCAGACTGGAAGGTGATTCTCTTCCAGCCTCTGTAAACACCATGTCCTCTGGAGCTTGACTGCTATCAGGAGCTCTCAGCCCTGAGCCTTGTGACCTTCCCTGCTGCTGTTCCTCTCTGTTCTGATTTTTCTAGGAGCCTAGTCTTCAGGGAGAGCAGCTTGCAGCCCCGCCCCCAACCCTCAGGTGGACAGGATTTCCGGTGATTCACCTTGTGATCCAGAGGGGGATGGGAACCTAGCACTCCTGCTCTCTTACTCCCTCTAGAGGCCCTAGAAGGAAATTCGGTCTGAGAGGCAGAAAATGGGGAATAAGACAGATTATGGGCAGTGTCTGGATTTGCACTGGGATCTGTACTAGGGACACTCCTAGCAGGCATAGTCTGCTTATCACATACCTCCCCCCTTAACTGTCTGCTAGGGGTGGACCTGGTTCTACCCAAATCTTTTTCCCCAACCCTGGATAAACATCTGCATTGGTTTACTAATTTCTATTACGGTTGCCCTTCTTTCCTGAGTAAGAACTGGGCACTGAGGGATCGAAACCCCGCTGTTGTAACTCGTGGGCCTGAGCCACCGCTTCTGGATCCATAAGAAGTAGGAAACCTTCTTCTAAGGAACCCACCCTAGATCCAAAGCCTGAAACAAGATCACAAATTTTTTTAAGCTCCTCATTGCCTATCTGCTTAACCTGTAACTGTACCTTTTTAACCTCCTCACATACCTGGCCTACAGCACAGGCAATGTCATGTACAACTGGTGTAGAATCCTGATGTTCTGCTACCTGGCCTTCCATATGCCCAATCTGCTCTTTCAATCCCTGAGTGTTTTCTTTTAGAGATTGCAGATCCTCTTGGCAACGCTGGAAGTTCTCTTCCAGGGTAGACCTTAATAACCGGTCTTGGTATAAAAGAGCCTTTCGTAACTTGTCACTCAGACTCCCTTCAACCTCCTGAAATGCTTGCTGCCATAGCCGCTTCTGCTCCTCCTGACCCTGATCTAATTCCCGCTGCAGTTTCCCAAATTGTTGTTCGACTGCTCTTTCCATACTCATCCGGGAATCTAGATCAGATTGAGAGCTCTCAGGATCTACCAAACCCATGTCTCTGACACCAGGCTCATCAGAGGAACCGAAACCTTTTCCTCCTCTACGTGTCGGTAGCAAATGTTTCCATTTTTCCAATTTAGGATGCCAAATACGTTCACAGATCAACTGTGCTATGCAATTCCCTTCTTTAACGTGGAATTCTGTATCGGCACCATTTATTAGTAGAACAGAAACATTGCCCCTGTAATCCGGGTCAATCACCCCAGCACCTACGTCTAGCGAATGCTTTAAAGCTAGACCTGAGCGCGGAGCCACCCTAAGATAAGACCCTGGCGGAGGAGATACCTGTATGTCGGTGGGAACTAAGATTCTTTCCCCACCCAGCACCACTACCTCCTTGGCCGCATAGATGTCACAACCTGCTGCCTTATCATAAGCCTGAGTAGGAGCACAAGCATGTTCGGACAGAGGAGCCCACCGGATCGTAGGCCTCCAACGAGAATAGGTCTTTCCTCCTCGCTGAGGAAAGTAACTGTTAGGCCTATTTCTCCAGGGCCTCCGCTGCGATCCTTCCTTTGCCATAAGCACCTGCCCCACTCTTCCTTCCTTACCCTGAGGTCTAAGGGATCCTTCCCCCTGAATGCCCTCCTCGAGGCCTGCCCAATCCCGTCCCAAGACCAGGAGAGCCGGGACATTGGGAATCACTGCCACATTCAGGGATCTTACATCTCCCTTGAACCTCACTGGAATCTTATATTGTGGATAAGAGTTCTTGCCCCCATGGACACAAACAATAGAGACCTTTGTGGGGTGTCTAATAAAGGAGCCAGTTTGCTTAATTCTATCCCAACACAGTCGGGACATCACTGACTGTTCTGCTCCCGTATCTAACAAGGCCTTTACTTTATAGCACTTTATATAAACAAATACCTGATAGGGTTTAGGAAAGGTCTTGTCTCCCCCCCCCCCCCCCGAGAAGTAGTCAGTGCCAGTTTCACCCTACACTGTTTTTGGAGATGTCCAGGCTTGCCACACCTGAAACAGGTCATAGGTTTTTTACTGGGGCCTCCTACCTCCTGGGCTTTCTTTGAGGTCTCCTGACTATTTCCCTGGAGCTTAGGATATCCTCCTCCCGCTTGAGTCATGGGCCCCCTACGGATGGAAGTACCCCCTTGTGTGCCCCCTCCAGACCCTGAGGAAGTGTTAGTCAATGTATGTCTCAGCCAACTCGATAACTTGCCCTAATGGGCGACTTCCCTGTCTCTGGATCCATGCCTTGAGGCTTTTTGGCAGAGCCTCTAAAAATTGCTCCAACAAGATTTTAGTAAGCATGGCTGGAGGATCTGAAAGACAGGGTTGTAGCCATCGCTCCACTAACTTCCTCAGCCTGTACAACAAAGCTTTGGGCCTTTCTTTATCCCCTAACTGGGCACTCCTGAACTCCTGTCTATAATGTTCCCTTGTGTAACCCAGGTAGTCCAAGATGTGGTTCTTAATGGCTCTATAGTTGTTAGCAAGCTCAGGGCTGAGAGACTGATACGCCGCCAGTGCTGCTCCAGTAAGACACGGTATTAGCCTCATGGCCCATTGTTGCTCCGGCCAGCCGGCCGCGACTGCCATCCTTTCAAAGGCCATTAGAAAATCATCGGGTGCATCGGTAGGTCCCATCTTACACAGCTGCATGGAGTTTAGAAAGTTTGGTCCTACCGTAGCCCCGGTTGTTGGCAATCCTCCTGCTCCTGTACCACTGGTTATAGTTCCTTGCAGGACTTGAGTGAATGTCCTGGTCTGTTCGCCCATGGCGTTCACCAGCTCCTCATGTTTCCGACCAGACTCCGCCTGGCTCGCCCGCCAGAGATCCTGGTTCGCTTGGAGCACGACCTTCAAGTCCTCGGTCTGTTTCTGACGTTCCGACGCCAACAAGGTAAACAGCTGCTGTAGATCCATGGTGCTACCTGTGAAGCAAACACAGACAAGGAAACCCAAGTGCGGATTTTTTTTTTTTTCCCCCCACACTTGAGAGAGTGTCCCTGCTCCCGCCCACGCTACCAACCCAGAATCCTCAATCAGCTGTCCCCAAGGTACCCTTACCGGACAGACTGACGAGTCTGAGCGTTTGGGTTGATAACAGGCACGGCCTTCAGGTACACAGCTGGGCTCCCTCGGTTCCGGTCCTGGTTCCACTTCCACAGATTTCAGCTGCTACAATCTCCTCAGAGGTCTTTAACTTGCTGCTTCACTCTTCACAGCACAGTCCATCAAAGGGCTCCAAAATTGAAACAACAAATACTGTCTCTCATGAAGGCAGTAAAAATAAATCCCAAAACTGATACCACGTATGTAGCCGGCACGCTCCAGGCAGAGGGCCTGGGAATACTGGCCACAATTAAACTCTTGTGAGTCGCTGCGTGCCTCACAAGGATAAGTTCTTTAGTACTTAGTGAAAGGGACACCATCCAAACAATAAGTTCAATGATAAATAAAGAATTGCTTTTAATTGTTCAAAACCAAAAAAACACAGTAACTTGCTTGTCAGGTTTGAAATAGCAAGTCTCTCATACCAGGAAAGCACAAAATACAAAAAAAACAGTCTCTGGTTGAGAAACCAAAAAGAGTCCAACTCAAACAAAACTCTCATTTAAATCATAGTCCAGGTGGAGTTCATTACCAAAGGAAAGGAAAACTTTTCCACCAAAACCAAACTACAAGATAGTGTAAAAATACTGGCTTCTTCAGTGACTGAAGGCTGGAAAGAAAGTGTGCACCGTGTGGTCTTGAATCGCCAGAAATTAGGCCCACTATCCCACCACGTAACACGGGGCTAACCCCACTGTCTTAGCACCTCAAGTATGCTTAATTCCAAAAAGGGAAAGCACAATTAAGCTTTCAAAAAAAGGAAAAACAAAACTTCAAAATAAAAGTCCAAAACAAACTTGCCATAAACTTCAGCAACATTCAAATACTTGCTTTTGTGAGGCAAACCTCCATAGGAATATTTACAGGCATCAGCCCAACACTGGCTTCAGGACTTGTTTCCATCTCCATGGCCAATGGTTCCTCATTCAGACTGGAAGGTGATTCTCCTCCAGCCTCTGTAAACTCCATGTCCTCTGGAGCTTGACTGCTATTAGGAGCTCTCAGCCCTGAGCCTTGTGACCTTCCCTGCTGCTGTTCCTCTCTGTTCTGATTTTCTAGGAGCCTAGTCTTCAGGGAGAGCAGCTTGCAGCCCCACCCCCAACCCTCAGGTGGACAGGATTTCCAGTGATTCACCTTGTGATCCAGAGGGGGTTGGGAACCTAGCACTCCTGCTCTCTTACTCCCTCTACAGGCCCTAGAAGGAAATTTGGTCTGAGAGGCAGAAAATGGGGAATAAGACAGATAATGGGCAGAGTCTGGATTTGCACTAGGATCTGTACTAGGGACACTCCTAGCAGGCATAGTCTGCTTATCACAATGTAAGCCGCTTTGGTTGTACCCACAGAAAGGCAGTATATTAGATCCATGACCCTTGACACCCCCTACCTTTAATATGTTTTCTGATTTTTATTTTTATTTTTTTTTAAGTTCAAAGTTTCGATTGGTGGTAAGGGAATTGAAGCAAGGGATATCTAAAGATGTTTTATCTAATTTGGAAGGGAGAGACCAGACAGTTACTTATAAATCTTTAATAAAAATTTTCTTATTGCTTCCGAGTCATTTCTCACCAATCCCCATGGGTAATCCAATTGATTTGCCTCAAATGCCAGTCTCCTGTGATCTCAATTTTATTTGGCTAAAGTGGAGCGTAACTTTTTGGAATAATCTCTCTCTTCCCTCAAAAGTTGATCAGTTCCTAACAAATCTGAAACCCTCTCCTCTGCACTAGTTCATCCGTCTAATGAGATTTTGGAGCTCTGCCTGCCTCTGAGTTCCTGTGTGTTGAACTTGGAGCATTTCTGAAAATGCTGTTCTGGAGGTTTGGATTTCATTTTTCTAACTAAATTCCTACGTTGTGCTTCCAAATCCTTCCTCCCACATGTCCCATTACAAAAAAGGAGATCAGACGACTACAGATCGTCCAAAATACCACTATTAAGATCATTAGCGGGGCAAAGAAATATGATCACATCTCCCCTCTCTTAATCAACGCCTATTGGTTGCCAATCGAACATAGGATTAACTATAAAATTTCACTTTTAACATTTACAACCAGACTGAATAACCAACCTGATTTTATTAATAGCCTTTTAATCCCGTATGTTACGTCAAAATCCCTCCGCTCAACTTCTCAAAATCTTTTAGTTATACCTTCTTTAAAATCATTTAATACTTTACGCACCAACAATTTTGCTGTTACTGCTCCTCTCTGGAATTTATTGCCTATATATCTTCGTACCAAATCAGATATAAAACAATTTAAAACAGGATTAAAAACATTTTTATTCCGAGACGCTTTTGGTTAAAATGCCCTTTTAAGGGCCAAGTTTATAATTAAATCTTAATTTTTATTAATAATTTTTTACCTAACCTATTGTTTTAGCCATTTCCTATATCCCCTATCCTATATCAATTGTAGTTCTTCCCCCATCCATCCCTTTGTTGCCGTATGTCTGTGCAAGTCACTTGTTTTCTTTGTTTTAATATACGTCTCAATGTAACTGTTTAACTTGTTTTTATGAAATTTTATTATGTTAACCGCTTAGAAATTAGATTAAGCTGTCAAACAAATATTTTAATAAACTTGAAACTTGAAAACTTGATAAATACCAAAGTGTACCATGACACCCATAAGAACATAAACATCACCATACTGGGATTGATTGAAGGTCCATCAGGCCCAGTATTGTTTTCAACAGTGGCCAATCTAGGTTACAAGTACCTGGCAAGATCCCAAAAGAGTAAAACAGATTTTATGCTGTTTATTGCAGATATAAACAATGGATTTGGCTTGTGGACTTTTCTATTTAGGAAATTGTCCATCTCTTTTTTTAAACCCTATTGAGCAAAATATTTTCTCTGATTTGTTTTAAATTTACTACTTAGTAGCAGAGAATGACATGGGAAAAAAACTGTCTCCGTCACTGCCCCATCCCCGAACCCCCCATCCCCACCGTCCCGTCTCAGCAGCATCCACCCTTCCCTCTCGCCACCTCACCGCCCTTTAGCGGCCCGAGAATCTCCCTCCCTCCCCCTTACCTTCGCGGTGTAAAAAAACTTAAGGAAGGGAAGGCCTGCGGTCACCGATCGCGCGCAGCCCCTTCCTTCCCTCCCTCCGTCCAAATCTATCTCCCTCCCCCTTACCATCACGGCACTTTAGAAAAGAAACTGATGTCGGCGAAGCCTGCCTGTGCTGCCCTGCAGTCGTGTGTGTGTGGGCGGAAGCTTCTCCTCTGACAATTGTCATTTTATAAACACAAATAAAACAGAGCAAGGTTCAACAAAACCCATCTCCCCTCCCTTTCATAAATATCCCCCTTCACTATTGTGAAAACTGAACAAACCAAATTACTACAGAATGCTACACGGAAAAATCAAGCTAACAGAATACTTCAGTCACACATGGCAGGAATAGTGTTGGGGGAGAGCAACTAGGGCAATTGCCCCCTGGTCAGAGAGAGTGAGTCCTAAGCCAGCTTGAAGCTAAAGAAGCACAGCCTGGACTTTGCGGTCCCCAGTTATGTCTAATACCAGCTCTAGCAGGATACATATTTCAAATCTGAAATATTCTAATCACAAAATATAAAATAATTTTTTATTTTTTTATTTTTGTTGTCTGGTTATTTTATTCTTCAACTCACATTGGTCTCAGTCTTTGGTTTTGGATTCCGTCTGTCTTCATCGTGGCATGGCTGGCTCCTGAAGGTAAAATAGGCACGAGGAGCTGGGGAGAAGATGCCGAGTCTGACACGGGCGCAATTTTTTTTTTACCATAGGAGCAAGACTTTTCATCGCTCCCAAGGGACAGTGAAAGATATTGTCACCATTCCCTTGGGGCGGTGAAAGGTCTTGTCCTCATTCCTGCGGTAAACCAGTTGCAAATGTCTCCATTCCTGTGGATTTACTGCAGTGACCCGCGGTAAACGGTCCCCGTCTCATTCTCTACTTAGTAGCTTCAGTGTGTCCCCCACCCCCTTGTTTTTGTATGTTTTGAGAGTAACAAGTGATTTATGTCTGCCCAGTATTATATGTTTAAATGATTTTTATTGAGCAAAGTTAAGTCACAGATACAAAGTGAGCAAAATAAACAGTGCTCAAAAAAACAAATTTACAATTTGATGCATGAGATCAGCTACTTTCACACCAGGGAGGTAAAATTACTTTGTGTTCCTCATTGTTCATCAGCCACCCAGCTACTTAAATTTCTTAAGGACAGTGGCTGCCCTGACCTTTTCTTACTGTGCAAACATACCTGGAGTCACATTCTAAATATCTATATACACTCAACCAACCAGCCAAAAAATTGTCTTGCAAGAAAAAAAAAAAGTTTCCTACGCTCCTAAAACAATGTCCAAACTGGGGCTTCTGACCCAATAACCTCCCCACCCTCCAGCCCCAGAGGCATCAACAGCAGCCACAAATCTCCCTCCCTCTGTTTCTGAAGCAGCAGGTAGCCAGTCCTGACAACACCCCCCCCCCCACTCTCCCTCCGTTCCCAAAGCAGAAGAGCCAGTCCTGACAGCTCCTTCCCTCCGTTTCCAAAGCAGCAGTGCTGATCCTGACAACCCCCTCCCTCCCTCACCAGACGTTGTAGTGGCAGCCAGCGAACAGAGGAAGTGCCAGTAAACAGACAGCATCTGGCCAGCCCCAGCAGGGCCTTTCCTCTGCTGCGTCACTTCGACGCAGCAGAGGAAAGGCCCTGCCGGGGCTGCCTAGAATCTGCCTGTTTACTGGCACCTCCTCTGCTCACTGGCTGCCACTACAGTGTCTGGTGAGGGAGGGAGGGGGTTGTCAGGATCAGCTCCACTGCTTCTAGTAAGGGAAGGAGGGAATGGCAGGAGAAGGGGGAAGAGAAAGTGACCAAGAAAGAAGGGAAGAAGGTGCTATAGGGGTGGGGGGATGATAGAGTGAGGTGGGAAGGGAAACAACTATTTTTACATTAATTCTCAAATAACCAGAAACTACAGTTATCCAGCATCCACCAATCCCCATGAGTGCTGCCGGATAACTTGAGATTCTACAGTATTAAGAATAGTTCCTAGAAAATTGTCTTAGCCCACTTGTCTACCAGACGGTAGTCATTTAATGATTGTATCTCCCAATGGCTGCGTGCTAAATGCAGAAGGCATCTACTCCGGATTTTATCTGACTCTTCTCCACTGGGAGCTCTAGCACCACCTGTGGTTAGTGCCCAAGCACAAAGAGCTCCAAGGAAAGTACATGAAGTAGGGATCCCAATGGGAACATTCCCAAAAATCAACTGTTATGCTCAACGAAGGAACATGACTACATCAATTCCAAAGCAGCTTCCAAAGGCTTCAAAGGAGCTCAGGAAAGACCCCTCCATGCACATAAACATATATACAGAATTCTTCAAAACCCCGAAGGGCTAACTGGCATCCAAGAACAACTTGGAGAAGCATAAACAAAATGAGACAATAGGCAGGCACAGGAAGGACAGGGCAGGAATCTAGAATGTCTCACCTATCTACTGGAAAAGATATTATCAAGGTAATTGCTTTTTCCAGTGCAATAAGTGAAACATTCTAGACAAGTAGGATATACAAAAGCAGTCGAGCTAGCGTGGGCTGACTGCACTGGCCCTCAAGACCGAGCACCCAAAGACAAGAGTCCTATCTTGCCGCCACATCCACTCGGTTAAATTTAGCAAACATGTACAAAGTGGAACACATCACTGTCCTGCAGATCTGTTCTGAAGAGACCACTCTAGCTTTGGCCCACGAAGAAGCCACACTTCTGGTAGAATGCGCCTTTATTTCTATTATTGCATTTTTTTAAACTCTAATTTTAGGAATTGTAAACCGTCCAGATTTGTTTGGTCGGTATATCAAATTGTAAATAAACTTGAAACTTTCCAGAGATGTGAGACTGTTTCCCAGAAAGAATGTAGGCTGACAAAATGGCCTTTCGGATCCATCTGAAAATAGTGGCCTTGGAAGTGGAAGCGCCTCGCTTAGAAGAACAAGTCAGCACAAACAGATGATCAGAGAGATAAAACTCATTAGTAACCTCCAGATTGCACAAAATATCCCTGTGCAGATCTAATTATCTCAAGATGCGATCCTGCATCTTTGAGCCAGAAGGCTGAAAAACAGGTAAACACACCTACTAATTAACATGGAAAGCCAAAACTACCTTCGGCAGAAAGGAGGGGACAGTGCGCAAGGAAATCCTGATATCTGAGATCCGCAGGAAGGGCTCTCGACAAGAAAGAGCCTGTATCCTGTTAACTGTATATTATGTCAACCTGTAACCTGTTCTGAGTTCTTCGAGGAGAACGGGTTAGAAAACCAATTAAATAAACAAAATTTAAACATTCTTCTAAAGTCAAAGCTATCATCTCATGTTAGCTGCACATCTGGCTCATCTGCATTGTCATAAGTTTATTGTTCTATGTTTACATTTTTGCATTATTACATTTGCATTGTAATCTTATCTTACATTTATGATCGCAATAAAGATACTAAGACTTTAAAAAAAAAAAAAAAAAAAAAAGAATAGACCCTAGGTTTACAACTCTTTGAACTAAGTCTGAGGACTGAAAGAGCCACTGGGTTATGTCAGGGAAATTCTGCATGTGTAACACAGCTCCACTTTATTTAGCCAATAGATTTCTTGTAGCCGCTAATAAGAATAGTAGGAGATCACATGTCCTTTTCGTCTTTCCGTCGGTGCAGGGTTGTAAAAGTAAGAAATTTCTTGATCATACATTTTCATACCCAGCAGCCATTCATTACAAAGAATTTAGATTGATATTGTTTATATCTTGCTCTTATGAACATTTTAGAAATCAGTTGAAAACATTTCTCTTTTCTAAACACCTGACTGAATAGATATCATTGTGACATCTGTAATTTCTTTATTGGTAAATCAAACTTATGGTCATGTGGTCTAGAAATCTGGTGTTATGTTATGTAACTGCCTCTTTGTTGGTTTTCATCTCATCCATATTTCGATGCTTCTCCCCAATTTCATTGCAAGTACTCTGTTCTGGCTCTCTCACTCTTGTTTCACCATTTCTCTGTTTGTCTCCGAATTAAGATTTGATTAATAGTTAAGCATATTGTTTTCACTTTCAGGCATGTCCATAATCTTGCACCACAGTACCTATTTACTATATTCTGCTTTAGTTTCTCCATTTTAAGTCATGTATGATGATCAGAATCCAGTTTCCAAACAGGCCACCTTTCCTTTTCAGACCATCTCCTTGTTAGTACCTTTAACTGAAATAAAGTACATTAGTGTACTCCGAGATGCCGCTGAGGAGGAGAGACGCCGGCTTACTGCTTACAGGATATACCTCAAGTTTCAAGTTTAATCTTTATTTGATGAATCGCTTATAACAATATCTAAGCGATGTACAGTATAAAAACCATCAGAATGTGGTAATACATTTAGTTTACAAAAGTCAATTAAAAGACAGACAATGTTGGACTAACAGGAAGGGGTGGGAAGGAAGGGGAAAAGTTACAATTTTGTTTTATGTTAGAAATTGACATCAAAAGGAAAGCACATTGGGTAGTAATGGGTTAAGTTTATATAAGAAGAATGTGAGAACCTAAAATGTTATGTTTTATAAATCGAATGCGTCTTGAAATAGATATGTTTTTAAAATTTTCTTAAATGTGACGAGGTCTGTTTCGTTTTTAATATAATTAGGTAGGGAGTTCCACAATGTAGGGGCTTTCACAGAAAACATATCATTTCGTCTTGTGCCTATGATTCTTAGCGAAGGGATTGAGAGCAATTGTAATGAAGAGGATCTTAAAGAACGAGAGGATTTGTATGGGACAATCATTTTTGCAATATATTGGGGTTCGTTGAAGCTCAACGTTTTGTAAACCAAAAATAAAATTTTAAAGGTAATTCGATGAGTTATGGGAAGCCAATGTGATTTGATTAATAAAGGGGTAACATGGTCAAATTTCTTTGCATTGTGAATTAATTTGACTGATGGCAAGAAGCCCGTCCTGTAGTCAGTCAACAGGCACCTGCGCCTCTCTCCTCCCCGGCACCTGTGCTCCTTCTCACCTCTCCTTATTGATTTATTCATTCAATTTCCTATACCGTTCTCCCGGGAGAGCTCAGAACGGTTTACATGAGTTTATTCAGGTACTCAAGCATTTTTCCCTGTCCGTCCCGGCGGGCTCACAATCTGTCTAATGTACCTGGTGCAATGGGGGGGATTAAGTGACTTGCTCAGGGTCACAAGGAGCAGCGTGGGTTTGAACCCACAACTCCCGGGTGCTGAGGCTGTAGTTTTAACCACTGTGCCACACTCTCCCCACAGCGTTAATAGGAGACTGAGGGCCGCGGCTGTAGGATATCAGTGCATGCGCGGATGTTGATGTAATGATGTCGCACATGTGCGTGATGTCATCGCATTGATGTCTGCGCATTTCTGGGTGACCTCCAGCCGCAGCCCTGAGATTAGTGTGCCAGCAGCTTAAAAAGTTTGCGACACACTAGCCTAGAGGGATCCTTGTTAAATTTCTAATTAGAACTAAAATCCCATTTCTTCAAGCAAGCCCTGTCCTTGGACTCTGTTCCTTCAGTTGCTCTGTCCTTAGCCTACAGATTCTCCAATATTCTGTATATATGTACCATAATAACTTTTCTCTAATCCAAAATTTTTTTGTAGATCAATACATAATTCACCAACATTTCAACTGGCCACAGAAGGATGCTTAGCCCTCTCCTAAGTGCTGTAGAAGAGATGGGACATATACTGTCTCACAATAGTTTTAATTCTGCCAAATTTGTTACATTTTCTATTGAAAATGTCAGGACTTTGCATTAATAATAATAACAATTTATATACCGCAGGACCGTGAAGTTCTATGCAGTTTACAATGATTAGAAATGTTACAGATTGAATGGAATAAACAAAGTACAGACTTAGTGATCGATAGTTCAAGAGATTGTTGGTTGAGAACTAAGATTGTATAGGTTGGTTTCCTAAGTATTTCAGGAACAGATGTGTTTTTAGGCGTTTCCTGAATTCCCTATAGGTAGTAGGCATGAGTAATTGTTCTAGATCTTTACCCCATAGTGCTGCTTGATGTGAGAAAATATATTGATGATGACTTTTAAATTTACAACCTCTAACCGGTGGGGGAACAAAGTTCGGGTGAGAGCTTCGCTTGTGTCTGTTGGCTGTGAAAGAGAAAAGGTCTGTTATATATTTAGGAGTTAAGCCATAAAGTACCTTGAAGCAAAAACAACCAAACTTGAATTTCACACGTTCCTCCATCGGCAGCCAATGTAGAAGTCGGTAGGAAGATGTTACGTGATCAAACTTCTTCAGTCCACAAAGAAGTCTAACCGCTGCATTTTGTACCAGTTGCAATTGCCGCTTATTCTTCTGGGGGAGTGCCAAGTAGGCGATGTTACAATAATCGAGTTGACTCAGTGTAAGGGATTGTCTTTATTAACAGTCTATAATTCAATAAATAGTATAAATACTCAAAACCCTAAATAAAGGCCAACTGTAGAAAGAAAGGAACAGCTTGCTCACTCTCAGAGACGATGAAAGCCGGGCATAATACTTAACCCGAGCTAAGTAACATTCAGCAAACAGTAGCAGCACCATTGTGTGATTGAGTCATATTTTAAATGATAGTTCACAGTTAAACAAGATAAGATAATTTAAATCACAGCTCACAGAGAAAATAAGACAAACATCAATGATAAGCCCAGTTATAAGTTGAACAACTACGATATGCTCTGGTTGTAGACTTTGGGCACTTGAGATAAATAGTCTTCGTCTCTGAGAGTGAGCAAGCTGTTCCTTTCTTTCTACAGTTAGCCTTTATTTAGGGTATTGTCTTT